>NC_143442.1:26008333-26632500 GCF_987193195.1 Phasianus colchicus
AAGGTGACATGGACAGTGGGATCGAGTGCACCCTCAGCAAATTTGCGGATGACACCCAAACTGAATGGTGCAGTTGACACCCTAGAGGCCTATAGCAGGGGGTTGGAACCAGATGATCTTAGTGGTCCCTTCCAACCCAAACCGTTCTTTGATTTTATTATTAGGAGTTTCAGTGCTTTTGGAGGCCTTTTACTTATGATTTGTTTTCTCCTCCCTCCACACCCCGTACTTCTAGCCCTCTACTATTGGATCCATGGCTTTAACTGAAGGAGCTCTCTGTCAGCATGATCTCATCCGAGTAGTTTACAGTGATCTTCATCCTCAAAGAGAAACCTTCACAGCACAGAACAGGTGGGTTGGATGCATTGTAATGTTTGCGGTGCTTCACTAGACAGTCAAAAAGTCACTAAACGTTAAGACCAAATAGATTGTGGTCAGTCCTTTCTGTGCTAGGATGTAAAGATAGAGTGCAAATCAGTAAACTTGCAAAATATTTTTGTTTTTGCTTCCAACTTTGTGTGTTAGTACTTCATTTAGATGAGAGTGACTTCTGTCATCTCTGTGCCTGTCACAAATATCTTTTGAGTTCATGCCTGTCAACTCAAATTTTACTGAAAGCGTAACAAAAGTCTGGCATTGCCTTTACCACAGGAAAGAAAGGGATGGAGCCAAGTGCACAGAAAGAAGTGAGGATGAAAAACCTTAGGAATGAGGTTTCCTGTTTCTGCTGCATGAGGACATGTAGACTGGGGCTCCACTAATAATAAAATTTTTTAAATGTTGCAGACTTGTCCAGCTCTGTAGCAACCTGGAGAAATGTTATGACATGTCATTTCCTCGATAATTCCTGCATATACTAATGGTTTTCAATAATAATTTAAAGTGAACCTTTAATGTCCCGTTTCAAGTTAATGAGTTATAGTGGAAGAGGGTTTCAGGATTTGTGTGGTTTATTTCTGACATTTTTTCCTTTGAGGTGACTTTCAATTTGAATTGTAGGAATTTTAAAATTTTTTATATTTTGAATGGAATATAAAGAATTTAAACCATGCAAGATCTTGATCTTGTCTCTTTTCAGGTTTGAGGTGCTGAGCTTTCTCATGCTGTGCTACAATTCTGCTATTGTCTATATGCCTGCCTCTTCTTACCAATCACTTTGTAGGATGGGTTCCAGGTGAGACACTTGCCTTTGAAAGTCTTGCAGGGTACATCTAGATTTCTAAATATTCATCCAGCAGAAAAGAGTAATCAAACCTTATTATATGTTTTAAGTTACTAAATGCAACTTTTGGTCACTTCTGCAACTTAGTTGAAAATTTGATACTATGCTTGGATTATCTTACTCCTGCGTTGGATTTTGTTCCATTTATTTAACCTTTTGTTATCTGGAGGAAAAAAAAAATGGGGCAAAATCTTCTGAACCTACTCAGATTGATCTGCATTTATTGGATTTACATGTTATTCAGGCACTTTTCAGTATGGCTAGCTTCAAAATATTGTGAGGGATACCTTTTGTTTCTTCTGCTTCCAAATATTGATCTCTTGTTCCTCAGGATAGTTTATATGAAGTGCTAGTACAGTGTTCCATGCTTTAGGTTATGTATTTTTTTTGTTTTGTTTTGTCCTCCTTAGTAATGATATCCCGTTTTCTGGAGAATTCAGTACTGTGATTTCTCAAACTCTTACACATGTCCTTTATATAATCTTCTGCTTGAACAGTCTTAAATGCATCTGGTTGGCAAAGATCCCTGCTTTATGCTCTGAAAAATCTGAAGTGTTTCTGATATTTCCATCTGCCAGTTTCTACCAGCAATTTTGTTTGAAATGAAATCAATTGACTCCAATATCCAAACAGACGGAGCTCTTTAAAAATGTTTAATTTAGCTTTTTTTCTTCAACACGATACTGCCATGAAAGAAATTAATTACATGCAATTCAGTTACATAACTATAAAGGATCAGGCTAGCTTCTGACAAATATGTATTCTGTACTAACAGGCATTCAGGTAGGATGATAGGCTGTTTCTCTCGTCCCGTTTATGATGAGAACCGGTCATTTCTCAGTGTGCTTCCATCATTTTCATTTGAGGTATAACTATGCTGGATTTAATAAATATGCTGAATTTTCCTTTGAAAATTAGATCTACTCTTCAGTTAGAGTGGAGAGAGACAACGTAGGAATTGTTTTGGTGGTTTTTTTTTTTTGTTTTGTTTTTTTGAAACAATGCAGCAACAGCAATAATTTGGGTGTAGCAAACTATTTCCAACAATAAAGTTATTTTATTATGAACTGAGTAAAAGTTGCATGTTTTTGTCTTGTTATGCCATTATAGTGTGTAATATGTGTCATACAACAATCTCATTTCAGCTTTAATCATAAATTGCAGTCATTTTCCTTAACCTTCTAAATTTAACTTTCCACAACTGTTTTCATTCAGCTAAAACAAGCAATGATGTTGCTCACTTGAGCACATGTTAATGGAACTGTACAATAAACTCCATTCTGAGTATTACACTCACTAGTTTTGTAGTAGTTTATAATCTAAGTCATGGACAATTAGAGCAGGAATCATTTTGTTCCACAAAGAGTGGAGTGATCTTGAAAAGGAAACATCCTGAATCCTCCTTTTGTAACTGTATGCAAGCTTTACCTTATGATTTCTTCTCAAAGGTTTTGTGCTCCTGGTCTGTAGTGCAGCCTAAAATGCCATTATTATTACTGACTTGGGTCTGTGTACCTTGCCTTGTTGGAAAGACTGGACTATACATATTCAGCAGATAATTCCTACTGTGGTACACTCTGCTTTCCAGGATGAACTTGGACGACAGTTTTTGTTACTGAGGCAGCAGATTGTATTACAAAACAATAGATTGCATGGGTTTCAGTTTACAGCTGATAGCTGGGAGACCTTTTAGATATTAGCTTTCATTTTTTGGTCATTTTCTGATAAGAGCATTAACACAGTGAGATACTTCTTTGTGTTGTGGTTTTGTTTTTCTCTTGAGGGCTTTGGGTTGTTTTCTTTTCTTTTGGTGGCTAATTGACATTTTCATTCCTTTTCTCTGTTTTGCCTAGTGTCAGTATGTGCTCGTGGATTCCATGCAATAATCTTCCCAGTTTTAAAGGAGAAATCTAATGTACACAGTACTGGTTTACTAGATTAGAGAAACAGGCAATACGTTTACATTGAATGTATTAATATCCATGCATTGTTTTATGTTATACATAGTCAGAATGTCAGAGTTCTGAATAAACATATCTGGTGTGTTTTTTTTAACAGCAGAGTCAATGCAGTATGTGACAAGGCAGGACAAGGGCCATAAATGATTTTGGTTTTATTTGTAATAAAAGGCAGCTGAAAGTAATTCTCAAGAATAAGGTATCTTTGTTAACCAACAGTGTACATAAAATGGGAGATGGTATGTCTCTGTTCTATGCCACTGAATGTTTTCTGTGTTGAAAATTGGGTTTGTTAACTGAATTTCTGGGAGAGTTTTGTGCTTGGTATCTTAGCAGTTTTGCCATTCTAATTCTTTAGAAATTGATTATGATTTGAAGAAATCAGAATTAATGGCTTTATGGGAATTATCTCTGGTTTATTAGCAAGTTATATGTCAAGGCACTGTTGTTAAACTGCTTTAATGATTGGAAGAGCAACAACGTAAGAATATTCTACATTGTGAGTTTATGTTTTGAAAAACAGGTTTTAAAAGAAAATCATTTTTAGTTTGAAGCAATTGTAGGGTTAACATTGAGGTGCAATGGTATATTTTTTCAGGCTGTGTGTGAGTGGATTTCCACGGCAGCATGAGAAACGCTGGAAAGAACACTGTGGTAGAGTGGTGTTAGACCCTGACTTCATGGTGCAGCTGCTCACAGGTGTCTATTATGCTATGTAAGTAGACTTTTTTTTTTTGGTAATAGAAGTTACTGGTTTTGCATGAGTTAAAATATCAATGCTTGTTGTTTTAAAATTGGAATCAGTGAATTTAACCCAATATGACACAAGGATTTAACCTGGTTAGTGTAGTTCCTGTTACTTACTCAGCCAACTGATAGTTTGAAAATATCTTTGTCAGCTCTGGAGTAGGTGGTGAAGGACCAGCACCAGAGAGAAGGAAGCTCTTGGCTTCATTTTTTCCTGAGTTTTTATTACCATCAGATAACCTTCTGTTAACAAGCATGATGAGCTTGGATGCCAAGATAACCTGATGAAATGCAGTCCTCTTGAATGCCAGTAACTTCTGAAGTAGCAAAAATCCATTTCTGATAAGAACTAAGTAAATCATGACCCCATTTTTCATTCTTTAAATTTGTCCTGATTACAGTGTCAGCTTTGTCTCGCTGTGAGGTGAGAGGGAGCATCTTTTTTCATTATACCAAAAAGAGTAATATGAAACTTACCTGCTTATACTACAAAATAGAGAACAGTCTGGGTGTGTATGCAACTGATAAACGTTCTACATAAAGAAAGAAAGAGCTGAATTTGGATAGGAAAAAAAAGCCAATCTGAGTTCCTAGGATACAGAAGATAAATTTGTTTCTTTACATTTAGATATAATGGTCAATGGGATCTCGGCCAGGAGGTATTGGAGGACATAATTTACAGAGCACAGCTTGAACTCTACTCACAACCTCTGTTGGTAAGAAAAAAATCTACTGAAATTTATGGACTTGATTATGGAGAATATGGAACTGTTTCTGAAGTGGACTCTTAAGGCCTTTGTGACCACTTACTGCATTCCCAAATGCAAGTGGTTGTTAACAGCTGGTGTTTTCAACATAGTTATTTACACCATACTTTTTCTGCAGGAATGTTGGGATCACCTAGTACTTGTTGATGCAGAAAGCTAGTATTTTCTAATGTAGTACAGTTGGATCAAATGTTTGTTGTTTTGGCACCAGCTACTGATGTCTTATTAAAAAAAGCTTAACTGAATGATTTTATATTGCAGGAAAAAGATTGTAAAAAGGTGTATTCTTTGCATCTAGACCTTCAGAAGACTTTAGAATATGCTGTGTGGTTTAACTAATAACACAATAGAAAAACAGCAACAGGACAAAGCTGTAAGAGAGGAGGAGCTTTATCTAGATTCAGTGTCAGATTTTAATTAAGTTACACAAATCTTCATCTTCTTAGTAGACCATCAATAGAGTGGTTTTCTTACAATCAATTGTTTTGGGGTTGGTTTTTTTTTCCAGTTCCCAATAGAATCGTTGTTTTGATCATTTAGGGGGAAAAAAAAAAGAAATAGGGAAAGAGGTGAAACTGAGCAGGATACAGATGGAGGATAAGGAGGTTGACAAAGGAAAAGGAGGAATGGAAGGTTTTTATTTTGTGCGAGATGTAGAAGCAAGGCTCAAAATAAGAAGGAATGTTAAAGAAAATAAAGTAAGTAGAATAGAACATTATCTCAGTTTCTCTGAATTGTGGCCAGAAACCTTTGGTGCTCTTCTGAAAAAACAAAAGTAAATTTAATTACTTTTACATAACTGAGAAAAAAAATTGATTGGGAAAAGTTTTTTTCTGTGTCAATCTGACATCACTCTCTCCCCCAATAAATTAAGTAAAATTATTCTCTTGATGAATTAATATTGGCTACAAAACTTATCTACAGGCTTTCTGAGAGTCCTGCATTTTAAACGGTTGGTATCCATTGAATTATTATAATAGCTGGTTCCTTTTCAAAATGACTCATTGCTCCATCAGATTGAAAGTTTTAAATTAAATATTGAACCTGCAGAAATAGACCACCTTATCAAAATACAACATTGAAAAGTTGTGTAGGAGGATCTGGAACATAATTCAATTGATGATAGGACAATTTTCAGTCCTGATTATTCATTTTTAATCATTTTGTCTTTTGAGATAACTTATAAGAATCTTCTAGAATGTCTGTTTTTTCAACAGGCATTTGACATTTGGTTTTGCTGCTCCAACCCATTGTTTGATGCTGTCATCACTGTTTTTTTTTTCTTCCTCTCTCCCCTCCATTTTCTAATTGTCAGGTTTTTCATGCATGTATGTGCAGGTGCATCTATGTATTTTCTTCTGGCTCTGATCCTTGCCTTGTTTCACAGCTTGTTTCACAGCAGTTTTTGAAAAGCACCTTTCAAGAAATCAGCAGATTTATAAAAAGATAACCATCTTGTCTTTGGACTCACACTGTATATTCAAACCACCTGACCTTTTCAAAGGTTGGAGTCCTTTCACCTAGTTGCAGTTTCCAGGAGATGTAAATAATTTAGCAGCATAGAACTGTATTTTTCAAATTACTGCACCAAATAAAATATCATCTGTGCATCTAGTTTGATCAAGTTCAAGTCTCTGCTTACAATTGCCTAGCAGTAGCAAATTCTTTGAAATCCATTTAATATTTAGGTGATCTTCCATAGTAGGATTCTTTCTATGTCTTTGTACACAGGCTGTTTGTTTAATTATGGATATACTGATCAGTCATCAAAATGATGAGACACACCACACCTTTTAGTGCAGGATTAGTAATACCTCTTGGTATTAAGAACAGTGAAGGCAAGGGGTTTTTTTGCATCTTCCTTCTCTTTTGGTTTCCCATCTGATGGAGAAGGGCTGTGTTTTATTCCTTCTGGTTGTTTGGATTATTTCCAGGTTTTACTGTTGCTTAATTTTATTTTCATATGGATCTCCTTGATCCCCAGAAGTACAATTTGTGCTGCTAAAAAGGGCCAGTTGTTAAAATGCTCCACAAGTAAAAGTGCTGTGTCACTTTCTGGTCCTACTGCAAAAGCCTTTTACTACCAATTTTCAGATTTTAATCCTTTATACTGAGAAAGGCTGCATATTCAAAAGAGGCTGGAACTCTAGCAAAGTAGAGGATTGGAAGGCAAACCACTATGTGAGTGAGCTTGATGTGCATTGAGTCAGTACAGCAGAAATGTGCTTCAAAGTCTCTAATGAGATCAAGGATATGAGAACAGTGAGGTTTAAAGATGGCAGCATGGAAGAAGGACTACATATGAATAAAAGAGCAATTTGCAAACAAGCAATGAATCTGAGAGAATTGAGTAGCAAAGGCCATATCAGAAGTGGACAAGTGGTAGAATGATGAAGAGTATTTTCTATAATGGTGCCAAGAATCTTTAGGCTACTTTGAAGTCAGACACAGCAGAGGTGTTTTGTGTGGAGTTACAAGATCACAACAGAAGCTGGAGAAATTCAGGATCAGCTATGTGGCAGCTGCTGTAGCTTCCTAAGAAGTAAAGAGTATTAGAGTTAGTTAACATCTTATCATCTCTGACTTTACTGTTTGAATGAGTTTCATTTCCTCACATGTCTGCTGGATGGCTTGTGTATTAGAATTTGTAGGAAAGCTTTATTTTACTGTGATGCTACTAAATGCTTTTAATTCATGTAAATTATATGGCATAATAGATGCACTGAAATATTTATTTTTTATTAAGCATTATTTGAGATCTTCACAGGACAAATCATACAAACGCGGTTCTGCTGATAGAATCATATTCTAGTGGTTTAGTAAATCTCTTCTTGCTTGTGTTTTTGTAAATACTACTCAAAGACAACTTCATTAAGTAAGCAGATTTGTTGCACATGGGCTTTCAAAGTTTTAGGGAATTAATAGAATGTCTCTTGCATTTATGACACCTCTGGCAACCTCAGAATATCAAGGCAACACGGATTAAATTTAAATCTTAATTTTCTCATTATGTGGGGAGGAGTGTATGAAAATGTTACTTCCAGCATAAAACTAGGAAATGCTGGATTGTAGGAACATTCTAAACAGTTGATGCAATTCCATCAGCTAAGCACAAGGTTTTATACAATTAAAAAAAAAGAAAAAGAAAGAAGTTTGTGCTATACAACAGAAAAACAAAATGGCTGAAGGTGGTGGTGGGGGGGAATATGTGTGCCTTGCTAAAAAAAAAAAAAAAAAAAAGTGGAGAATCTTTCAAAGTTGTGTATTCTAAAACAATCTGTATTTCATTTGAGTGGACAGAACTGTTACCTTGTAGTTTTATTTGTATCATAAAGAGTTTACATACACACTGTCTTGGGTTAACAGGTAGATTGCATCTATTTAAGACTTGCAGAACACATAAATTTGAGATGTTTCTCTTGTCATACAGTGCATTCTGATCTCCGAAGTTGCACCACTATAAAATTATTTTATTTTTTAAACTTTGTTTTCTAATTCAAGGGAATATCCATTAAGAGAAAACGTACTTTTCATAGTGATGACTGTATGCTGTAATGGGAACTACCTAAATTATTGTAGAAACAATTGATAAGTAGGATTTTATAGGGATTAACTAGATACATTTTCCATGCTTATTTTATTTTTTGTCTAGTTATCTGTGGCCTCCTTAGTTTACTTACTCATCTTCATCAGGTGAGGACTAAGAGCCATGCGGGAGGTCAGATATTTGTGAAACAAGAGATACACAAAAGAAGCTGTAATGTAGGTTTAAAACGTGTCTGTTTATTGCTGGTTGGCTGTATAAGGTCAATAGGATTATGGAAAATCAAGGTGAATTCACTTTGATTTTTTCTGAAGTTTTAAAAGATTGCGCACGACAGCTTTATTTTCACTAAATACTCTACATGCTGTAGAGACCTATGGAGGTGGAAAGTGGAAACTGGTCTTGTGTCTCCTGTGCCATTCTTGTCATACAGCATGAACAGTATTTTTCTTGTTATCTTGCATCTGTTTGGATAGAGAATTTATTGTGTAGATTGTTACCACGCTTAGTATGGATGTCAAATTTAGAACAAAATAGCTTATGGAAAAAGTAAAAATAGAGAGAATTGGGCTATAAATTTGGGAATAGGCTTGTGATGGTCTTTTCAACTTAGTTGAGGGCTGTGAGTCTTGGAATAGGACTGTCCATCTGGATGGGATCTGACATAATAAACAGTTCTTGGTTGTTTCTTCTTCTGGATCCAGCAAAGAGATTTAGTACTGCCATTAACATGATCAATGATGGTAGTAGTATAGCATTTCACTTTCATCTTAGGTTGCAAATGCCATGAAGAACTCACTGCCCTTTGATGCTCCTGATGCATCCCAAGAAGGCCAGAAGGTACTGAAAGTAGAAGTTACTCCAACAGTGCCGAGGATTTCTCGAACTGCCATTACAACAGCTTCTATCCGTCGTCACCGCTGGAGAAGAGAAGGTGAGCTTTCTTTTCCAATGGCAGGTACTGTAATGTTCTGTATTCATCACCATCACTGTTACCTGGCTTCTGAGTTTGAATGTTTGCAGAACAGTTGGTCGTGGTTGTTTTGTTTTTTTTCCTTTTGAAAAATGATTCTCCATAACAATGTATAGTATTTTACATCTTCAGAGCACTGCATGAACATGAACATTTGGAATGTTTGTTTTGATTTTTTGAAAAAACATTAGGTGTGTTTGAAGGAGAAAAAAAAATTAAAAATTAAAAAGAAAAGGGGAAAAAAGAGACTGGAAATTCTTTACTAAGACTTTTTTCCCTCTATTATAATGGAACATAAAATTGTGGCAGAGTTTAGTGTAGAATTTCTGTTATTTCTGTGATGGACTCTAAAATTCAGTTGCTCTCCCATCCTAAATAGCGTAGGAAATTAGTGTTATTATTCAGACCTTGCTAGGGTTCCAGTTACCCACAGCTGCTGAAGACAGTGGGAGATGGAAGAGCTGAACATCATACTCCTAGCATCGTGTGGTCCAACTTATAGAGGGAATGTGTCATAAAGTAGTTTTGGATAGCTTAAAATTATTCTGTTTTTCCTCATTCCTTATTGAATACTTAGATTATGTGGAAGCACGCTGGACTATATGAAGAACAACAGTAAACATATAGTAATGTTTTCCTTCATATGGTTAAATTTTTGTTGTAATTGTAGCAAAAATTGCTTTAAAATAATTTTTGTCAAACTTTTTAAGTTTTTTACTGCATGTATGAAACACAACTTCAAAAAAGCTGCGTAATGACTAAGGCAAAATGTAGAATAACCTAAAAATAAACTGAGGTTACAAGAGTCTGAAAACAAGTATTACATTTTTCCTTTTTTTTTTTTTCTTTCCTATACCGTGTGCCAAAATATTTAATGACCTCTGGTCCTCAGCTGAATCAGGATGTCCAGGACAAGAAGCAGCTGTCTTCTATTTTCAGGACTTTGGGCCATGTTTGTCTTTACTGTAGCTGCCATTATATTCATTTTCTAGTCTCTGGTATGGAGTATAGCCCACCTGTCCCTTTCTGTGGATGTTCTCACAAACTTTTAACTAAGCATGAGTAGTGTTTCGTGTTTGTTCTATGTCCACATAAATCTTCTATTTTCCCTGCCTGGGTTGGAATGCCAAGAAAGGAACAGAAAAGCACTAAAATGTTATATGTTGAATCCCAGATGGCTTTGACTTCTCAAACGAGGCTGACTCAAGCATACCTGGCTCACCGATCCAACACGGCTCCACAGACCTAGGGATCAAACGTGAGCAAGAGGGGGAGGTGCTGATGCGCAGGACCCCTGAGCATGGCTTCCCGGAGCCCACCTTGGCAGCAGCCACAACAGAGGGTAGGACAGAGATGAGGAGGCAGAAGTCAGTGAGGCAATTGCTGGAGGAGGATCCTGGCTCCCTATCCCCAAGCAGAACTTCTTTCCATTCTAGTGTGTGTTTCCGCTATCCCAGGGTGTATTAGCTTCTCTTTGCAATACACGCATCCCCTATATACCTAACATCAGGTCAGGTACTACCTTTTGTTATCACATGGGCTGGCCTGGGGCTTGCATCTGTGTGGTGAAAGGCTGCTTGGCATGGCAAACAATAAAATAAAAATGACAAGAGTAATAGCCAAGAGCTTTGGGATTGCTTGGACACTTTTCTATTACTGAGCATGTTTAATCTAATATTCAGAGGAAAAAATGCACCTGGTGAACATGAATCCAGTCCTGAAAAATAGGTAGTGTAGAGTATAAATGGATTTGGTTGGCAACAACTTAGTTCCAATGTCTTATTAGTCTGTGCTTTTAAATTTCCAAGAACAAAGTCAAGCCTATCTAAGACAGATTCATAACTATTAATATTTTTTATTTGACAGTCAACCTTTAATTGAAGACTCGTAATCTTAGAACTAGTGTAGATGAACAATCTGACTTCTGTAAAAACAAGCACCAAAAAGGAAAAACTTGTGTTTCTAAACACTTTAGAAACAATAATTGCTTCTTTATTCAGTTGTGCTGTCCACACAAGTGCTGTAGGGCTTCATATTCCCACACTATAATCAGGAATAGCAGACACAGTAGTTAGTAGAGATTTATTTTGCTTCAGTTCATTTGTTTATTTTGTCATCTTTATTCCATGAAAGGTATTGTTTTGAGCACTGATTTTGAAACATGATTTCTCATCAGAAATGAGAATTAATTTCTTATAAATTTAGCTAAACATAATTTGAAGTGTTTTCATATTTTAAATCTCTGATCTGAACGGTCTTCTGGTATTTCCAAAATCTATAAGCATAACAGCTGATAGTAAATGAGATCTATTTTTAGATTTTACATAGGCTTCAGATTTGTTCTTCTGGAAACAATCATCTAGAGAATTTGAAGATTTAACATAGTTGTCACCACAATCCTTATCCTTATCAGAGTTGCTATCAAGCATGGGATTATAATCTATTCCTTGGTGCATAGTGGGTTTGAGCATGCTCAGTAAATGAGTATGGCCTTCTCCTAACTTCACTGGTTCACTTGATCTTATTCCTTTGCATGTGCATGACCTGAAGGATATGGAGAAGTCCTCAGATGCAGAGAACATTCTGGAAGAGATAGGAAGTGGGAAAGAAGTTGAAAAAGATGTGGCCTTCTAGTCTTAGTTGTTTCTAGATGTTTATATTATTTGAGATGTTACTGGAGAAGTGATCATTCCACATGTTTCTGTTAAAGTTGTTTGAATATACTTCTTTAAATGTTGACAGTATAGGATTACATGCTTGGGTGAATGGAATTTTGCTAGTTAATACTAACTAGGAAAAGGTACAGGAATGGAGTATGGCTTGATTATCAATATAGATATTGTTCGTGTATGTATGGGTCTTTTATTGATACATATTTCACAGAAAGTTTTGGTTAGTGAATATCCTCTCATAAGTTTTTATATCAAAAAATATAATGAGAGACTGATTATTTTCAGTTACTTTTCAACCTTCATATGTGGAAAGGGTAAATAGAATTAATGTTACTTTTGAAAAAACAAACATAAAATCCTTTTCAGATCAGCGTTTTGACCCAGTAATTACAAAAAGGCAGAAGACTTCAAAAATGACTCAGTAAATACCTTAAAAGGTATTCTGCTTCTGAGTGGTAGCAGCTATTGCTCTGCACTATTTTGAGTAGAGAATGCTGTATCTGCATTTACAGAATTACATACTGATATTGATAATGTATTCTTTAGAGAAAGATTTATCCTGATAAGGAACAGCAGGAATCCCAAAGACATGCTATAGGGTGATTGATGTGATTTCTGTTAGGCTGGGTTGCCTTTTTTCTTCCGGCCTTATAGTAAAGAGTTCTTGGCTTTTTAAGTTTTGTTTTCTTTTCAAAATCATCTTATTGGTCTCTTGGTAAACAAGCAAACAAATCCTTTGTGACTTCATCCTATTTTACCTCCAAACACAGTATGTAAAGAATGGAACATTTTTTGTTTGTTCCTGTGGACAACTTTTAAAGGAAAAATAGATGTATTGGGAAAAGATTACGTTTACGGAGTTTTTTCAGTCCTACTGAGAACATCTGTAGCTATATGGATCTGACTAGAAAGTAATTCTCGTGCATGTTGTCTTCTCTATCTTCTTCATTTTTTAGCACTGCTGAGCTGCTTGAGCCTCTGTCTAGTTGCAGCATCGAAAAGCTTGCAACAACCCCTCTCAGTCTGGTGTTTAAATTTTGTGGATGAAACAACACTTCTTTTGTGTGACCCCTTTGCTTCACTGTCCCTGAATAGGCACCATATGCTTTAGTATTTTATTCCTCATATGTTTTGACGTGAACTGTGAGAAAGCAGTAACGTTCTCATAATAATGAAAAGCTTAGCAGTATTGTCTGGAGACAGCATTTTGCAAGTTACGCGTCTTTTCTAGAATAAAAGGGATTGAGAGGGGACTTCTGCTGCTATTATTGCTGCTTGTAACCAAACACGCTTTCATCCAGCTTTGCATGGTTATAAAGAAAGATTTACTTCGGTTTATTGAAATAATCATCTTTCTTTTATTAGGTTCCAGTCACATCATACTTTTCTTAGCATCTTTGTTTATGTGTGGGAATGTTGGGGTGGGAGAGGTGGGGGAGAGATGAGGTGAATGTTAAATAGAATTTCTCGCTGTCTAATGTAAGAAAATACTTGTATGTCTTGGTGAGAGGAAAGGGCCTAGTTTGACTAAACAAGGAGAACTAAGAGTGTTTGTATTTTAAATATGGATGCAGGAAGTTAAAAGCATGTAAAGCATTCTTGATTTTAATGATAGCCTTTGAAGCCTATTTTTTTTTTCTTTTTCTAAGAAGGCCAAAGACTTTATCAATGAAGAAAGACTGCCATAACATGAACTACAGTATCTTTATGCTTCTTAGAAGGCTTAACAAATCAAGTTAGAAATATATAACACAACAGAATAGTCTCATTGCATTGCTGAGACAGGCCTGACCATGATCTACTTTGGAGAAGGCTAAATGTTGTTTATAAGCTGATGCACAATGGTAATTCTGAGGCAGAACTTCCTAAAAAGAGAAATAGATTTAAAAGAAATAGAGTAATTAAGTCTTCCTATAAAGTCCATTTTTGCTTTACATTTTGAAAATATGAAGTTGGATCAGGCTTATGTTTCTTCTATGCAGAGGAAGCAATATTGAATTAAGGCTTTGTGACTGTTTTGTTTGCCATAACAAAATATTCTGCAGTGCTATGCTAGCAGTCAGTATAAAAGGATGGGGTTCTACTCAAATAATATAATCTCTTAGATGTTTACCACCTCATTCCATGAAAGAAATTGAAATATATTTCCTTGGTGGCATACTGAGCTGGACAAACTGTCAGTATAGCAGTACAGTGGTTTTAGCTGTTAGAGAGGCTTTGCAGTTTTCTCACCAAAAAAAAAAAAAGTAAAAATTCAAGCTTCACAGCTTTTATAAAGCAAAGCAAAATTCTTATATCCTGAATGTTTTTTTCTTTCTTTTTTTTTTTTTTGTGTAACTAAAGATATCAAGCTCTACTTTCAATTTTGTAACTTAAATGCTGTTTAATACTGAAACAATAACTTGTTTTAAGTACTTGGAGCTTAGAAAAAGGATTGGAATAAGATTTAAAAAAACAAAAAGTCTTCATGTATAGCCCTAATCTATAATCTATAAGCCCTAGGACTGAAAACAAGGATTTAAGAAAGAAGCTTTACAAGCTTTAAAATCCCATTCCAAAGGACAAAGCTTCTTGTACAACATGAAATGTTTCAGAAGTTAAATTTCTATTATTATATTTATTTTCTCAAAAATCTTGATGCTGAGATTAAAGCAAATATGATGTGGAAGCACCTAGGTAGGATTGATGGAAATGCAGGGAGGATGAGCTTTCAGAGAGAACTAGGAATTAGGTTACTCTCCAGCAGAAAGCATAGTCACGTTGTTTGAAAAGCCAGCTACATACAACAGAAGCCTTTTGCCTCTTGTTGGAGCATTCTTGCTGGCCTAGGAAGTAACCTCATTGTGAAGCTTACCAAGCACGTGCCAGAAAAGTACTTGAAGACACTCAGATCTAGCCTCAAACTAGGATAAAATTGTCTAAAAGCCTTTTTCTCTTTTTTAAAATAAATGATGATAATAACAATACCCACATATAGTAGGAGGATGGGTATTATTAACTGTGGGCAGAACTAAAACAAATTAGCCATTAGGCAAGGCCTAATTCTTCTGTGTTGATAGACATAGTTTTAGATATTATCTGGACTGATGAAAGCAATGCGGAGGAAGAACAAATCAGGTTCAGGAAGGATTTGTTGTCAGATTCCATTATTCTGCTATATTTGACAAGAAGATTATTGGCAGATAATCAGGAATTTTTAAGCAGGTGGAAAACAGGTGGATCAGCAAACGAGGGTTTGTTTTGGTGGTCTGTGTGCATCTCTGTATTCATGTAACTTGAATGCTTATTTTGTGTTCTGATTGGTTTGGGTTGTTTTTTTTTTTGGTTGTTCCTTTTTTTCATTAATAGATACTGAAGGTGTAAATGGAAGAGAGGAATCTGTGAACCTTAATGATGCTGATGAAGGATTTTCATCAGGAGCATCTCTCAGCAGCCAGCCAGTTGGGACCAAACCTCAATCATCTGTATCCCAGAAAGGCAGCTTAAGAAAAACAGCAAGTGGACGTTCTGCTAAGGATAAAGAAACCTCTTCTGCAGCAAAATCCAATGACAGCCCTCGAGATTCAGTAGCTCGGAAGCAGTACATGCACCAATCCCCTGACCTTGGTACAGATATAATTGAGATGACACCTACTAAGAAACACCTCAGCCTGCCTGCTGGGCAAGTGGTGCCAAAAGCCAACAATTTAAGCTTGATCAGGACTGCCAGTGCTTCCTCCAGTAAATCGTTCGACTATGTGAATGGTAGTCAAGCAGGCTCCAGTGTTGGAGTTGGTACAGAGAGTGTTACCAATCTAGCAGCTGGCAACACCAATCGTTTTTCAACTATCAGCCTACAGGAGGACCGACTAGGCCATGCTGGGGAAGGTAAAGATCTTCTTCCTCCAGGAACTCCCCTAACCAAACAGTCTCGATCTCCAAGTTTCAATATGCAGCTGATATCCCAGGTGTAACATTTAACTCCCTTTGTTAGAACTCTCTCTTTGCTCCAAATCCCCAGGCAAGTTCATTCTTAGGCAAAACAAGAACCATCATCCTGCAGTGTGAAAATACTGACTGTTGTGATCTTGTTTGATTTGGTTTAGCTATCATACTGTATTCCTGAAACAGCAATAATTCTTCCTTCACTTTCATTCTGCCCCCTTGTAAACATGGTTGTGAAGCAGTATATAATGTACTGTATGCCTTTTTCCATGCCTTCCTTTCTCCTTGGGTGATGTGCAATCCATCGTAGGCTGATCAGTCCCATTTCAACACTGTGAGACTGGAGACACCGTCGGAAATGGTGAATGTGATCCCTATGAGATGATGCTTTGGCTTTGTTAAGAAATAGAAACGGGTTTGTTTTCTCGGTCTACAGTACTGCAAAGACTACTGGATCATGACTTTTCTTTCTCAGAACCAGGAGTGCCTCAGAGATTCTAATGTGACTTTGGACCTCTCTGAGTCTGTGCAATCAATTCTGGGGAGGGAATTGTCATTGCTGCTCCTGGCTGCTTACAGCACTTTCATTAAAATGAGGGTAGTTTTTTCTTGCCTGCCCCTAGTCTCTCATCCCAGAAGCTTTTGATGTTCAGCAACTGAGACATGCTTATTACCAAGTTGTTTTCCCTCAAAGAGAGGATTGTAAGTAGATAATGTAGGTTACAATGCACTTCTAATGGTGTTGTAGCCATGTGTAATGTTATGTCTTCCCCTCCAGGACACAGGGTCATTCCGCATGTAGACTAAAATTTAGACAAAACCATGCTGTTAAAGAAATTGGATTTGTAAGTGGGAGGGAAACACTATGTTCTGAGGAACTAACGGCTAGCTCTGCTCCATTTTTGTTGTCGGTGGCGTTGTTTTTTGTTGTTGTTCTTGTGAGGTGGTGATCACTGAGTTGAAAGGTGTATTTGGGTAAAAGAGTATTTCTCAGGCTGCTTTCTACAGTATCATGGATGTTAGACATCCCCACCCCTTTCAGCTTCTTCCTCAAGTGTCCCTAAAGTCAGTCATGGAGTCATTTTGAGAATCTTGCAGTCCAAACAGACCATCCTCTTAAGGGACTGTCTCAGGGATAGAGACATATATGTATATTTTTTTTGCTAGAAACACAGAAGCTTTAATGTGAAATGCTTTTCTAGAAACACCATTTACACAAAGGGGTACTGACAGTCCTTTTTTTTTCCAGAAGGATCAGAGTTCATTGCCTTGGTATTTATCATCTATTACGTTTTTCGTCATTATTTTAGTGGATAGACCCCTACTCTAGAAAATGCAGAACTCATGCCATTGAGCCAAGCCTTGAATGTATATGACTGGTGTGAATGGTGGGCGCTGGCTGATACTTATGATAGAGAACACTGCTTAGAAGCACATTTCTGATTGTGTAGGAAAATGTTTGTCATCCTATCTCTCTCTCTGTCCTATTGCTAGAGAGAAAAGGAGAAAGTTCATCCTGTATTCTTAAGTAATGTATGATATCCTGGAAGTTTACAAATTGTAAATCCACAGAAAAGAGTTATGATCTTCATGTGAGCACTTTGGTTTCATTGTCACTGTGAAGAGTAAACATAAGCTGTTAGACATAGCAGGTTATCTTTGAATGACAGAGAATCTTTAAGAAATTCAGGATAATAACATGGTGTTACTTTTGTTGTTAGGTTTTATATTTTTTTATTCTTTTGAACCTCTATTCCAAACAGAACTTTCAAATTTACATTAAAACTCATTTAAATATTTGAAATCTTTTTGTAACTTGATAAATCACTTTGGCAGTCTAGTCTTCAGATCTTACATTCATCCGGACTGATGCAGAAATGTAGTTAAAAAATAGAATCTTCAGAAAGAAAGCCCTGCTGTTTCAGAATTTAGATTAGTCTTTAAGGTTCACTACAGATAGAACTAATGCACAGTTGAGATTAAACTGTGAGAGATTTTATGGTTTTTTTTTTTAAAGCTGCTTATGATTAGACTCTTCTTGATTTTTTTTTTTTTTTTTTTTTTGGTCAAGTTTTGCTGGTGGAGGTGATTGGCAAGTTATGGTTTGCTTGGTAGTAGTTTCTTCCCTGAAAGTACAAATCTATATTTTGTAGAGATCATCACTATGAGAATTCTATTCTATTGAAGTGCCATCGCCGTGAACTGATAAGGACCAAATGATGATTGCTTAAATCTTTGGAAAATAAAAGGTCAGAAATGTCAGCTTTTTGAGGAATTACTTTAATATTTCTACACCTTTAAAACATAGGGTTGCTTGTTAGTAAGGTTCTCTTGTTTCTGCTTTTGCTATTATAAACATTCCCATAGAAGTTTTAGGACATGTAATTTGGCATTAGGCCAAATTTTAGAAACAAATATTTTTTACTCTGAAGGGAGGAGCTCCACACTATTACACTATTTCAGGAAAGCAAGACAGCCCAGTGACTTCAGATAGGGAAATCAAACATACATGCCTCAATTTGAAGTAGTTAAAAGTTCAACTAAACTACACATCAAGATGTTTTTTGCAGTCCTCATTTTGATGATGTGCCTTTTGTTACAGCTCACTTCATTTTATTCTGGTTTGTTCATGTGTGTACATGTATATACACGTACATAAGAACAAACCAAAAATATATATATATACCTACCCCATTTAGAGCTTTAAAAAGGGTTCAATTTCATCTCTATTAAAAAAAATACTTTTTGCTATGTGCTGATGTGCAGCATCTGTAACTTACCAAAATTATCCCGAGTGCGTTGTTTCATTTCTGAGAAGTTTTGTCATTTTCCAGACATAAACTGATCGACATCTGTCTTAGAAAATGAGGTGTCACTATGACCTGCAAACCAGCTGTAATAGCAGTCTCTGCCAGTGCTGTGCATCACACCTACCTGTAATCCTTCTTGGCATCTCAGACTATACCAAGGTGTGTGAAGATTGTAGCAAAACCTCGTATAGTGACATTCAGTACACTTCAAAGTACTGCGGTGGTAATGAAATTAGAAATGTCCAGGATCTGGGCTGAGAGAATAATCTGCTAGCTTTCTGACTGTGTGTTAAATATTAACAAAAAGTGTGTTCTAATTTTCTGATACCAGTGACAAATATCTGAACTTAAACCTCTCTATCCTGAATTCACTTGGCTGTGTCACGTTTCAGAACATTTGGTACTTTATATAAGGCACTAGATTGAAATTTCTGCAATATTTCAGTGCAGCTGCATCATTATAAAAGGGGGTTGAAAATCAGAACACTACATGTGTGCACGCATGTGTGTGCAGATATTTTTAATGCTTAGGTGAGGAAGTGCGGGTACTGTATGTAGATGTCTATACACATGTAAGTAGGGATACATGAATTATCCCTTGATACAGTTTTTACCATGTTACACTATGTTGCCATCTTACAACTCATCTTTCTTTGGCTTTATAATTTTGAAAAGATTGCTAAAATCAGACTTTGGTTCTCCTTTTCAGGAGGTTTTTATGAGCAGCTTTTTGGTTCAATGTTGATCCCTTTTGTTTTTCATCCTGCAGGCCACAAAGTGATGAAGTGAAAGTATCTGTTAGAATGAATGTGGCAAGATGAAGTTTTAAGTTGCTTTGTTATTCTTGCTGCTTTTAATTTGGAGACTTTTTATCTCACTTTCTTATCTTTCACTGTTTGTTTTAAATGCAAATTTCTTTGAATACAACTTTCTGATGTGTTTGAAGAAGTTTTCAACAGCGTACTTCATTCTGTAATGCTGAACATCATGTTGCAGCCAGTAAGCATTAGAAGTAGTTATTTGTAGATTGCTAGTGTGTTGGTCTCAATTACCTAAATCTAACATTTCCAACACACTCCTGCTAGCTTGAACATAGCTAGTCATCTGTTCTGACAGCAAAATTACGAGGAAAAAAAACTGTTTTCTGACAACTTATTTATTTGCACTACTTATGAATACTGGAGTTTACTGGGACAGGGTTTTTTCTCACCATGTGAGGTTTACTTGTGTGTGGGTAGGTACATACATTTGTCACGTGTTGACAATCAATTGCCTCAACTGTGTGTATACTGTATGTAAATATAAACATATTTTTCAAGACTAAGGGGGAAACCTGCACCTTAATGGTGGTAAAGCTGCTCTGTAGAAAGGTGGCCCCGACTCTTACCCCTTTCTGTCTCCAGATAGATGTGGCTTGTTTTACTTCTTTAGTGAATATAATTAATTTTCCTGGAAAATTTTAGTTCCAGGGAGATTTTCCTCAATGTTTAATGTATAGCATGTTCAGAGAATTATATTTTCAAAAATTAATTTTGGTGTAGATTATGCTATGGCTTATTTTAACCTAAATTTTAAATTTGTCCTATTTTATCATGAAACAATGGCTCTCTTTTAAGTGTTCCAGTGTTTTAATTTCGGTCACAGGCCGGAAATTTTTGTTTGACTTGGCTTACAAATTTAAGTTAATTTGAAGACCAAGTAGTAACCAAGAATAACTTTTTGAGTAAAATTCTTAATCAGTACAAACTTGATACTGAACTCATAATCCTGGAGGAGGTGTGGAAAGCATAATGGAACTTACTTGAATGGAATGTATGTGCTGCATACAGAACGAAAAGATGTTTCTGTTATTTGTAGATCTGTAAGTCTTATCCTTAAATTTTGCAATTCTGTCACTGCCAAAGATATTGTTACCTTGGCATGTTTCATATGGGATGTTAGCTAGGTCTCATTTGTAACATTCACTTACATCATTGGAATAGTTTGTATCAGAACAATAAACTTGCTTTTTTTTTTTTTAATGCTTGTTTAGGACGATCACTGAACTGAAGTTATAAATTATCAGTCCTCTTCAAGCATCAAAAGTGGAGGGCTAATCCTCTGTACTTGCATTGCATTCTTGGCGTTAATAAAATTGATCCATATTTTGAATTTTCTCCAGTATTTGAAATGCTGCTTATTGCTGATATACAGGCCTTAATTCCTCTTTCTCTTACTAAATTAAGATAAATTTCTCTTAATTTCTTAACCTAGTGTTAGTTTGTTTTCCCACTGGCTCTTGAATAAATTTCATTTCTGAATAGCTGTTTGGTAGGTGATTTGGGGGAACAGATCCCAGCATGGATATTGTATTTGTGAATACATACATCAGTCTGTCAAAATCTGCATGCTATGATCAGCTGAAGAGCTGAAATACTCACCTCCTTCTTAAACTATGATGGACAACAGCAGAGAGCTGTGAGCAACTTGGTTCATCAATAGTTTATGAAGGCAAGAAGTAAATGGATTTTGCAAGACTGATCTGTATAATGATTTTCACTTAGTCATTAAAAGATTTTATTTTAAAATAAACCAAATCATGGAACAAATTTTCAAAACATAACAGGTAGCCATTTCTGAGAAACTTACCTTGTAAGTTTGGCAAGTGTCAAGGCCTGCTATCAGGTAATGCATTAGAAGCAAGCTCTAGAAGCCTGAAGGTACCTCGCAGCTGCCAGGAATAGGTTTAGTAAAAATCTGTCTCGTGTTATGTGACTTTACTTGAGATTTTTGTGAAGAAAAAAAGAAAGTAATTTCCATCTCTATCATTTATTTTGTTTAGAATCAAAGAAACAAACACTTCTGATTTTATTTTTTTTAACTGTACTCATCAGATTTTTAAAGTAGTTTTAGGGATAAAATGAATTTTAAAGTAGGTCCATAAATTATTGGTTCTATCATAAAGGATTACTAAGCTACTCCTGTGAGGAGCTGCTGTGTGAGAACACTTGTACAGTAAAACTTTGTGTCTGTACAGTAAAACCTTGGCCTATATTTTAGCTTGTGCACAATGGGAAAAGTTGATTAAGCTGTATTAAGAAGTTATCTGGTTGTGAGCTCCCAGTGTTTTATAGTCCTCATCCTCCCCAGAACTGATCTGAAAAGAGAAAAATTAGTATGAATGAAGCAACCTTTTCAAAGAGAAAAGGGCTTTGTTCAAAAATAGGTGGGACTTGGGGGTGACAAGTACTGGCTTCTGACACTGTCCTTTTTGTTCATGTGGTTCCTGTTGTTGTGCTAGACTTTCATGCTGTTTATGAAAAAACTGAGTATTAGAAACTTTATGGCTTGAAGTATACAGTAGATGTGAGTTAGCAATCACTAACTAGATAAACCACTTCCCAAAGCTTTTTAGTAGATAGTACTGGGGTGTGTCTATGTGTTTTTGTGTGCCGGTGTTCGATGAATACTTTGAAACAAGACTTCTTACTGTTTACTTGCAGAAAGTGCATACTTTTAGGATGGGTATAACTGGCTGGTTTGTTTATGAAGAAACAATGTACGATTAAATAAAATTGAGTTATTTAACATTTTTTTCCATATCGAGGATTCCAGGAAAAAAAGCTAATAAAGATTTTTAATAATTAAATCAGATACTCTTAATACATTTTAGATTTACTAGGGTAGCTTTTCTTTGCTATAGAGACCTGAATCGAGGTACCCCGTGCTGCATTTTTTAAATTTGTAATTCCTCTATTTTACAACGACTCTTTTGCTCTGTACTGTCCTTGTAAGAACACAGGATACGCCATCGATTTTACTAGCAAAAAGAAACGCTCTGCAAGGGTTAAAAGATTATTTTCCTACTTTTTCTGTCATACCAGGTTTGTTTCTCTGAACTAAGCTTTCTGAGGATTTTTACTACTTTAACACGATGTACTCTGATCTCTGTTGTACAAGGAGCGTGAGCAGCACGTCCCGTGTGTGCAGACAGCTGGGCTTGGCCCGGGGCAGGGATAGGGCCTTTGGGCAGGAGGTGCTGGGAGGGATGGAACACGCGGGCTTCAAGAGGCCGTGAGCTGTGCTGTGTGATGCCCCTTATCCTGGGACCAGGGAAATCCTCATTCTTAGAGCTGAAGATGGCACGTAGCGAAGATCGTGTTATTGGTGCATGTAAGCCATTATCTTACTGTCTTACTGAACTGGGTAATGCTGTTGACTGTTGTTGAAATGTGAAGCATAGTTACTGTTGACTCTGTAAATACCTGCCAGAGATGAAATATAATTATTTTAAATCATTGTAAATAGAGATGTATAAAACTTGACACAATCTGCAATGCAGAAAAAAAAAATTATATATATATATAAATATATAAAGATGTTAAATAAATATTGTGCTGTTTCTGAACAGAACTGGAGCTGCTCGGAGTTGGTTTTGTTTTTATACTTTGAGCGGCGTTGATGAGGGCCGATAACGCTGCGGACCCCAGCCTTCCTTAGGCGGCTTCGCGTCGTCACGGCAACCGCTGGCGGCCGCACGCGTGGCTGCCAGCGGAAGTCCCGCCCCTCGCTTCTCCCGCCGACAGGCGGCGGGAAGCGGGGTCCTGGGTCGCGGATTGGCTGAGGCGTGCGTCGGTCAAAGGCAGGCGGCTGTCCTCACAGCGTGGGCGCCCCGCACACTCTCAGGGAGGGCGCCGGATTTGGTGGTCGGCCGGCACGTTAACCCGCTTCGGGCTCCTTCCCCCGACTCGAGGTGCGGTCTGGAGCCCGTGCTGAGCCGCCTGCGGTGAGGGCGGAGAGGAGGCAGGCGCCCGAGGCCTAAAGACCAGGCCGTCGGACCCGGGCCCTGCGACGGGCGGTCGCTGCCGCTTATCCCCGCGGGCGTCTGGCGGCAGCGCCCCCTGGCGGCCCGCGTGCGTGAGGCGGGGGTGCTCGCCGGACGCCCACCATGAGCTTGGCAGAGTGTCGGAGCGCCGGCGCTCTGGAGGTGAAGTTCGTGCCCGACGAGGACGTCCTGAGGCACATCGCTGACGACGCAGGTACGGCCGGGCCGGCGCTCCCCGAGAAGGGCGGTCGGCCCTTCTCCAGCACTTGCGGCGGCCGCCGGCGAGGTGAGGCCTTGAGCCGCCCTCCCCCCAGGCTGCCTCCTCCGCTCTGCGCTCGCGCCCCGCCCGGCGCGCGGAACGGGTCGCTGCGGTGCGTGCCCTCAGCTGAGGGTGACGCGTAGTCCTGATTGCAGCTGCCCGGTGGGGAACGTGCGCGTTGGGGGCCTGGCTGCGGGGAACCGCCCGCCCGCCTCTGCGCGTGGCGCGAACGCACGGACAGAATGAAAGCAGAACCGCGTCCGGGCCGGGCGCTGCAGGAGCCCCGTGTCGCAGTTCTGGCTGCTTGTAACGTCTGGAATTGTGGTCTGCGGAGATCCTCAGAACGCATCCGCGTGAGGTGCGGAATACCTGATCCATGTTGCTGTTGGTCCTGCTCTGAGCGGGGATCAGACGAGTGGTTTACAGAGGTCTCAGCCTAAATTTGTCTGTGGGCGTGCTGGTAGCCGGTACCTAGCTCTAATTAGTGTGCGTCCCACCCCCATGCAAGGCAGGGGATGCTAAACGCACCCTATTTGCATGTAATTTGGATCTTGTGTGTGTGAGTTACTGCCGTTTCTTCCCAAAGTGGAAGCAGGTGTGTGCTGAAATGAGGCCGTTGTCCTCCTTTTACCTGCAGTATCAGCTTCCCTACTAAAGGAGGGACTGACAGCTGTGGGGCAGCTGACTGCCCTGATACAGACCAGCTGTTCCATTAGCAGCAAACCTTTTCTATTTTGCGTTTGTATAGCATTTTGCACAACAGTAGCTTGGTCTGTGAAGGGGGGTAGCTGCATAGTACTCCAGTGGACATAACGATATAACAGCTTTCATTTAAAAAAAAATCTTCTATTGTAATTGCAGGTGTTAAAGTTCAGAAAGGCAAAAGCCAGCTGATAGTCAATACGAAGAGATTTGTAAAGAAGCTTGAGGCTATCTCAGATGATGAAGCTCAGGAGATCCTGGAGGAGAAGAACTATGTTGCTGTTTTAGGCTTATGTGGCGAAGGTACCTGGGGCACAGGAACATACCACAGATGTTACTTTGGGAGATTCTTTTTGTCCCAATGAGTTGCATAGTGTTTATGAAATTGCTGTTGTGGGCTGGCTAACTCTAGCTGTGCTTGTGGTAACAGAGGGAGAGGATATTGATTTCTAGAATTTGTTTGATGGTACTGCTTTCAAAGCACCTACAGTGCTACTGTTTGAGCCCAACAGTAAATCATCACCTTTCCTATTCCATGGGTTGGGAGTGTACTTGTACTTTTAAAGCAGTTACAAGTAACGTTTCTATTCACAGAATCAATGACAAATGGCTCAAGCGTAGGTGGTGGTGAAGTTTACACATTCCAGACTCCCAAACGCTCCAACAAAATGGCAGAGCTGGGTATGTTTTTCTCTTTCTTCTTCCATCTTGTTCTGGCTATGATCTTTTTGATTATCTCTATTAACGTGATCTGTATCTTCTTTTCATTCAAGTTATGTGCTTGTACTATTCCAATAGCTTTTATCCAGCTCTGAATTGGTTTTCCTCAGAAACAGAAGCTCAGCACTAGGGCAAAGCAAAGGCATGGTGTGAATAAGAGATACTTAAAATAAATAAATATGTAAAAACTAGGAGTCTGTTAATGCTGTGAGAAGAGCTTATATGTATGTGCCCAAGGATGGCAGGACTTTTATTTTTGTATCTTCAGAGGATATGTGAGAATAACTAGTTATGTAACAAAGAATTTAAACCAACAAACCAACAACCCAAAAGGCAGTGTTAGCTTTGTGGAAGGGGATTTCTCCTGCACAAAGTGTCTGTCAGTGTGCTTGCTAGGCTGGTTGTTAGAAGAAACAAGCTGTGCTGAAGAGTGGGCTTTTCTGGCCCAAATAAGATGCTTGGACCATTGTGCCACTACATTTCTTCTTTTCACGTGAAGAGGCCTTTGTTTGCCCAATACCACCTGAACTCTAGCGGTCTTTGGTTTTCACAGCTACTGTTGTATTCTGCAGAGGAGAAGGAATTTCCTTCCGTATCATGATACAGAATCTGTTGTTTCCATCTCTCTTTATCTTTCCTGGGCTTCTGCTGTGTATCAGGGAAGTTTGTTTCTTGCACCTTTGCAGCGGTATACATTTCCCTGGTGTTCCCTCTTGGAGCTGCAGCTCAGTTTGAAAACTGCTTCCCAGAGTTCCTCACCAATATTACTGAACCCTCCTGGTATGTGGTGATGAATCAATGCCTTCCCTTTTCAGGAGACACCCTGCAGTTGAGTTGCTGATTATTTTAGTCTAGCAGGCTGGAATTGGAACTTGGAGTTGACTTAAAGAGATGGATGGGTTTTGGACATCAGAGATGGCTAAACACTGTCAAAACTGAGCTTTGACAGATATGAAGATAAGTAATAGTAACTTGTTAGGCAAGTAATACAGTAAGAGGCTGTATTTGTTGGTGACCTGTTAGATGGGGCATTCCATATTCAGGTCAGTGATTCAGCTTCAGCTTGAGCTGATAAGTAGTTGAAAGAGGTAAGCAGAATACAAGAACCTGCATCCTGGTGGACTGACGTGTTTGCTTTAACTGCTGCTCTGGTGTGTTCAGTCAAGCAGTGTTAAAGAACTGACTGGGCATAACAGAGCATTTATCTAATTTTGAAGATAGGCAGTACCCCAGAGAGCAAAGCTTGCCCTGTCATTGCCTAAGCAGAACTTTGAAATGAATTAACTGAGGAATTCGGGTTTTGAAAATTTTTGTCTAGTGTTACATTAATCTTTAGGGCTAGAAAAAATAATAAAAAATAAAGCATCTTATGCACTTTCTGAAATAGCTAGGAAATTAAAATTTAAACTTTCTTGTGATGTATGACTTCACTGCTGGCAAACCCAAGTTGGAAGTTTTGTATCTGGTGTGTGAAACTTCTTTCCCTTCTATGTTGTACAGCCTCTGAATTAGCACAGACACCAGGACAGAGTGTTGTACCTGATCCCTCTGAGTGCCCTGAGAAGACAGCCAGAACCCCTCAAAGCAGCAGTAAGTGTATGATGCTGTGAGAAACTGAAGCTGAGTGAACAGGTTCCTCTTTGTGTGGTGAAGCAGATGCTTAAGAATTCTGGTCAATTTAACATTGTAGGTTGAATTTGCATGGCCTTTTGTTCACTTGTCTGTTGCATCTTATATTCTTTCCTGCTGGTGCAGAGAAAATGAACTTCTCACTCATCAGTTGCTGTCTGACAATATATAACAATTTTATTCATGTTCAACACAGATGATTGGACTTGAATTAATGAGCTGGGCTGATGTGTTGAGCACCAGATGAGTTGTGAGTGGGATTGTGTGCATGTTAGTGTGTAACTTCTGTTGTGGTTTAACTTGGCAGGCCTCTAAGCATTACACATCCATTTGTTCACTGCCCCTCAGTGGGATGGGGAAGAGAAGCTAAAACCCGTGGGCTAAGATAAAGACAATTAGGACAGAAAAATAAGGGAAGAAAATAATGAGGATGATGATGATAAAAGAATATACAGAGTAAGTGATGCACAGTGCAATTACTTGCACCTGCTGACCAATGCCCACCCCAGCCATCTCTTCCCTCTGCCCAAGCTTTATTATCCAGCATGGCATAATGTGATATGGAATATCCCTTTGGCCTGTTTGGATCAGCTGTACTGGTACTGTTCCCTCCTTGTGTGCTCCCAGCCCCCTTGCTGGCAATGCAGCGTGAGAGGATAAAAGGTCTTTAGTATAAGTACTGCTCAGCAACAGCCAAAACATCAGTGTGCTGTCAACATTATTTTCATCCTAAATCAAGAGCATGATGCCATACCAGCTACTGGGAAGGAAGTTAACCATCTCAACTGAAAACAGGACACTTCATAATTTATTATATAGTTTTCTGCCTGCCATTATTGAGTGCTTGAAATGAAGGTGCAAAAAAGTCAGTGCAGGTCAAGATTGGCAAGTGTGTTGCTTTGTGCTCAGTCTGCCCTCAGCATTGGGGCATTTAGTTCCTTTTTCAGTGTCTGTCAGTCCCCTCCTGCCGAGGGCTTCCCACAGCTGTGGCCAAATTAAGAGCTGCCTTCTGTGATAATAACATTCACTGTCTTTGTTTTCTCCTTGCCTGCCTGTGGGGATCTAATAACTTCCCCTGTACTGCTCAGGGAGCTGATATTCTGTGTAGTATACCTTTGATCAATGGATGCCTGTTTTTTTAATAGAGCATCTTGTGCCTCTGAAAATATGCAGTGCTCTGAACTATGCTGTTTCTTGCCTTGCAGAACGTTCAAGTTCAAACCAAGTTCAGCAGAAGGTGAGTGATACTCTGTTGATTTATTATTATATTCCTCCCCAACACTTTTAAAGCTTGAACTGACAAATTGCTGCAGTTCTGGAAAGTAAAGACCCTTAAAAGCCTCACCCACCTTATAGATGTCTCCTAATCTGAGTGGGCAGGGGTAGCTTAAGTGAGAACCAAAACTGCCACTCGTCAAGGCTATGGAATTGAGAGTCTGTGCCAGTCAGTGAATTTGACAGCTTAATTAGCATGGGTGAAGACTTTCCTTCCATCGCACAAATGAGAATGTTAAACAATCTCTTCACATGCAATTAAACTCATAGCTTTCCACTTTCTTATCAAAAGAAGAAACAACCTTAGTTATAAAGATAGCAGTGCTGGTAGAACAATAACTTAAAAACGGTGATGCTGTTCCATTTCTTAATTTAGCATTTGTTTATTAAAAAAAAGAAGAGAAAAAAAACAAAAAAAAACAACCACATGAATTATCATACTATGAAAGATGCCCCAGAAGTTGATGTCTTCTTTCATGATTGTATAAAGACGTACAGTCTACACGTGCCAGTTGTGGTTAGAAAGCAAGTGCTGTGAAATAGCTGAGTTCCTGAAACAGCATAGCATCACTCTAGAAACGTGAGCAGAACTTTTTGCAAAGTAAGGTTCCTGGATGGGAAGTGCCTGTAAGAGATGCTGCTTTGGGATGCCACATTCACAGCTTGATGATGCCACATCTGCTTTGACTAGATTAACAAGGATGTAGAAGATAAATGACTGCTTAGGGAAGCAGAAGTATTTTCAATTTGTCTTCTGTTTGACTCTTGCTAAGGGGCCAAAGTTGGCACCTTGCTTAAAGATTTCATAGCTTTCCACTCTTTATCCCAGGATGTTAGTTAAAAGAATTAAGCCCTTTTTGCTACCTGATCCTGTCTCTCTCTGGCTGTGAATGGGAGCTCTCTAGACTTATTGCTTCTGCTTTCCCAGTTTCCTGTTGGCTGAAATATCTTGGAAATTAAACTTGATTCTCCTCTTCACTTGGTGAAAGGCTGTTTTGGGGAGCTATGTGTGATTTCCTTCTAATGCATGTGTTTGTTTTGTTTTTTTTTCTTCTTTTTTTCTGCTAATACAGACCAAAAAGAATGAATTTGTGTCTACCACACCTTACAGGCTCCGAAGGAGACTAGCAGGTAATGATGAAGCTTTGTAATTAGCTTCCATAGTCAGTGAGGCACCGTGTTCAGAGGAGGGTGTTTCACCTGTGCCTGTAGCAGCGGCCAAACTGAAGCAGTCTGATTAGTCCTGCAGTGAACAGAAATATCCCTAGGGCAAGCCTGCATAGATCTTTTCCATACGTTTTGCTGTGTAGGAATAGGGTTAGAAGCACCCAATTGCTGAGCTTTAGAGATGTGATCAGAAGAGGCAAAACTCTGAGCAATCCTACCTGTATTGATGCTTCACTTTGGAACAGCAGCTTATGGTAATTTTTTTCAGTAACTGGTTAGCTACACATGCTCAGGCTGAGAGCAGAGGAGAGTTCAGTGTGTGACATTTCATGTTCGTTTCTTTTGTGTTGAGAGACCAAGACTCAGCCAGGTTCTGTCTGTGCACTGAATCAGCATTGTTCATGTTCACAGAGATGTTTTCAAAACCTCTTTTTGCAGAGTGTGAACTAGAAGATACCCAGATTGCATGATTGGCATTTGTAGAAAGCTGATGTAGAGTTGCTAAGAGAAATAAGAAAATTGATTGTCCATTTTAATTCACTTTTTAGGATGGGATTATGTTTCTTAGTTGGTATAAAAGGGCAGAACTTTACTACACAATTTCTGAGTTGAAAACTAGGAACAAAATGGTTGTGTGTTTGCTGTCCTCTTAAGCTTTGTTTTTACTTTTCTCTGAAATATTCTTAGTAATCATGTGCTTGAAAGCCGTCTAGAGAATGTATGAGAGCGAGTGTGTGTGCAAAGTGTGTTCTGTGTAAGAATTCATTGATTGCTTTTAACATTAAGTTTCTCCCCTAGCTCCCGATGCTCAGTTAGAAAGCGAGAGTGAATATTCTGCTTCCTGCTCAGAAGAGGAGGAGGTAGAAGAAGCCCAGAAAGAAGTCAGCACTGTTTTATCACATCAGAAGACCCCAGCAAAAACTAAGGCCGTATCTACGCCTCCTTCTAGAAAAACCCTAACCAAAAAAAAAGACAACATGGTGAGTGTGCAGAGAACACCTCTGAGCCAGCAAAAGTGAAGGGATGTTCAGTAACAATGTGCTGTTAGTGAACACACTTGGGGAAGTAATTGCAAATCAAACCAGGTGTGTTGGCTTTTGCTGTACTTGTGAGCAATCTCTACTAGGTGGGCATTGTGTGAGCCTGTGGGCTAATACAGTCTCAGCAGCTACAAAATGAGAAGGTCTAGGATTTCTGTGAAGGAGGAGACCTTGTGCTGAGAAATGATAAGGAAATTGACTCCTGTAGTGCCAAAAGAATCACGCTTTACTTTCTGGCTGGCTTGGCATTCAGCTTTGTTTTCTTCTAGCACAGAGGATTCTCCTGCAATGTGTTCTATTCTGTTTTTATGTCTGGGAAAGAACCATCTGAATGGGTTAGCTTTGGCAGAATGCTACTTGTATACTTGTATTTTTGCAAATATAGAGTAAGGACTTATAGAAATCCAGAAGGTAACTCATACTGGTCATCTTCAGACATGCTCATGAATGCAAGGGGAGAAGGGTAAATTGTTAGTAAAGGGCTGATTGATCTTCCTGGCCCTTTTTAGAACAACCTCGTAGAGGAATACTTTGAAGCTCACAGTAGTTCCAAAGTGCTCACTTCGGACCGAACGCTGCAGAAGTTACGGAGGAAACGATTGAATCAGGTACACTTGAGAGTGAATCACATAAATAACAGAGCTTCTGATTTCTTTGAAGATTTCCCCCATCAAAGCTGCCTAATATTGCTGTTTTCAGTTTAATTGCTGATGAAATTCTCAATGATTTAGGCAGGGGTTAGGTAGCATTTCAAGCATCATACCTCCCTTATGCCTCCCTGCTCTGAGCAGGAATCGTGCCAGTGGGCTGTTGCCCAGCTGAGTGGGTTTGAGACAGAAGGGGAAGTGCAGGGAGAAGGCATTATCAGGTGAGCAGATAGTTGAAAGCTTAGGTTACTAGAACAGGTTAAAATTTGATTTTGGAGAATAAGCAGAGTTGTACAGACCTGCTGTAAAAGTTATTACCAAACCAGCATTTTTTCAACTGAATAATCGGTCTTGATTATATGTTGAGGAGATGGAGTCCTTTTTGTCTGTATGTTTTCGAGTCAAGCCCTGTGCAGGATTGGGACGGCTCTAAACTAAGTGATTCAAAACTAAGTGATAACCGCTTTATCTCCTTTCAGTTCCTCAAATAAATAAATTATTGAAATGTGACTGAACTACTGATCTGTTGTTCCTTTCCCCCCAAATATGCCACTTCTACAGCCAGTTCAAAGTAGGCAGTTGTACCTTAGAGAGATGAGTACATACAGGTGCCAGGAAAGCTTGCAAAATATATGGATTACTCTTGTGTCTATGACTGTTTCTTTGTGCCCTTCTTGTTTTTCAAAGGTGGTGTATATGGAGAATGCCTAATGCCTGTTGTCATCTAGAATTGCTACCCAGAGTAAATGTTTAGATTCTTAACAAGTTGTTTCATAACAACTCTGGAGCAAAATCAAGGCTTTCAGTATTAGATCTCTCAATGGCACTAACGAAAGGTGTAGCAGTTCTGTCTCTCAGTGTTTTATGTTTGATAGATACACTGCAGCTGCCTATTGTGTTCTTTCCAGAGTAAACTATTTACTACCTGAAAAGCAAAGCTGTTAAAATTGAAGAGAAGGGGAGGCCAGTGTAGATGCGATATCATTTGTTATGTTACTGTGCTGTTCAAACAGCAACATCTCAGCACATTTTTAAAGCCAAGTTAATCCTTAGGTTCTTGATATTTTGCTGTTGGCTTCAAATTATTTCCTTTCTGCTATGTTTATATTTATTTTCTCTGATGATATTTATAAACATTCTTTTGCAGACACAAACATATGAATCGTTGCTAAGCATGTTGACTGGAGCCCTTGTTCCTGTGAACAAGGTTGTGGTGTTGGTATTTTCTTAGTGCAGTGTTTCATGCTCTTTTAAGTTCTGAGCATGTCATGAGCATGAGTTTCCGTAATGGTTTTCCTGTACTCAGCAGGAAAAGGTAAAACGTGGTGCAGTAGTGGCACAGATCTCATTTCTAGTCCTAGTCTGATTACTATTTCCCATTATAAGGTCATTTACTCTGCTACTTTTTTTTCCAGTAGCAAAACTATGTTTAGTCCTCACAGGGGAGTACATAGAGAAACGTGAATTGTGTGTACCATTGGTGAAAGCCCTAGCTAGAGAGCATATTGGAAGGGTATTTATAAAGACTCCAGGCATACATCCTGTTTTTCTCAGCTTTGAATTACTCTTTTTCAACACAGCAAACATTGCATGACCTTCTGCAAAAATCTCCCCTTGCCTATGCTGCTGAAATTAAAGAGTTAAACCAGCAATATGAGTCCCTGTTTTCAAAGTGGATGCTGCAATTACAGTAAGTATCTAGTGAGAACTACTGAAGATGCCTAACAAACAGACACTGCCAGTAAATTTACCCTCATGTCAGCAGCATCCTGTGGATGTATGCATCAGGTTGGAGAAACTCATCCATATGTGATATTGAAATCAGTGACGGTTGTTCAACACCTTACCTTTGTTCACTACTTTTTGAGTGACCCGACTCTTACTTCTATTCAAGATGATGCTTTTCCTGTTCCTCAAAAAGATCTTGTAGTGACTGTGACCCATGGTAAACATTTAATGTAATCATGTGTTGAAGGACTAAATGTTTGTTAGCCTTCATTATGTTGAAGATGCAGTTCTAGTATCATTCTCAAACAATCCTATTGTTTTGCATAGACACTTCACTGAATTTCTGGGTCTCCAGTCTGCTAAAAGGCTACTTTAACTAGAATGTGTGTGCCATATATCAGATTTCTTGCAGCTAACCTTACAGAATGATAGAATAGAATCATAGAATTGTTAGAAAAGACCACTAAGATCATTTAGTTCAACCCTTGTTATGTGTCCACTGTGAGCTGAAGTTAAGCCTGAAGCTGACGTTCCCTAGAAACATTACTTTTAGAGGCAAGATTGCAATGGATCATTTTACTTAATGATAATCAGAATGTATAGACTTGTACTTTTTTTTATTCAGTATGTTTGTTCTCTTCAGCTTGGGTTTTAATATCGTGCTTTATGGACTTGGCTCGAAACATGATTTATTAGAGAAATTTCGTACATCTATGCTCCAGGATTCTGTTCACCTTGTGGTTAATGGATACTTCCCCAGCATCACTGTGAAATCTGTAAGTGTGAGAAAAGCTCATTTTTATCTAGCCACTGTGTCTTATAGATACCTCTAAAGGCTTTCAGTGTAAAATGCTAAGGAAAGCTTCCTACATCCTGTAGCAACACACTCCTGAATGAAGAACAATTCCCATATCTTTTTTTAAGAGTTCAAAGAAATGAACCATTGCATTTTCAAAAGAAATGCTGTGATTCTTATCAGTAAAGTATTCATCAGTCTAAAGAGTTATTTTATGTCATAGTTTTGAGAAGGAGCAGCAGTTTTGTGTTTATTTTGACTGTTTGGGGAAACTTACGGTAAAAATCACAGTATCTCTGTCATGACAGTCAAGGACTAACTTTCAGATTTTCTGCACTAGGTCCCTCAGTGCCAGCGCCCTTCAGAAGGGGCAGTGGTGACTGCTATTTTCTGTTGTAGGTTCTCAACTCTATCACAGAGGAGGTATTGGACCATATAGGAACTTTTCGCAGCCCACTCGATCAACTTGAATTCATCATGAAAAGATTTAAAGAAGGTAAAATGATATATATTTAAACATGTAAACAGTAGACATTGTTTAATTTTAGGAACACCTGAACATTTTCTTTGGTCATTATTTTTTTTATATTGTTGCAGTTGCTTAGTCTGTTGTAGCTAGTGTTTTCTTGTCTCACAGTTTATGCCACTACTGATGACCAGGAATAAATGTGTATGTTGCTTCCAAGCTGTCAGCGTTTAACACAGAGAATTCTGTAGAAAAGGATTGAGGAGGGTGTGAATATTCTGGTAAGCCAGAGGCTATTCAGCCCCTTGGCAAACAGAAATACTCATCTCTTTTGCATTTAGCACGGTGCCTCTGTGCTTTAATTACATGGTATTTCTGTAGCCATGTTTCATGATGGAACATGGGATAGCTAAATTGCAGTTACATGAGGGAAGATGGTTCTGAGTCACTGCTTGAGGACCTGACATAAACCTCTCTGTAATTAGCAGCATGAAGAACTTGCAGACAGTTTGAATGACATTTACTGATTGATCTCAAGTCCCTTGGGCTTCTCTGGAAGATTATGGTGATGGGGAAGGGTCTTTCTAAAAATATTAGAATAAGCTGACTTAAGGCTTGTCACGTTAACTGCTTAGAGCAATAGTAGTGTAATTTTAACACATGTAAAATATGTTAAATATTAAATTTACTTATTTAATAAGTAAATGCTGACATGAAAATGAAATAAAAGACAGAAGTGTCAGTTTAGAAATGGCTTCAAAATCAAAGTTAAATGTGTATAGAGACTCTGAAAGGCTGCTGAATTCTCTTTGTATATAGGTTGTACTGCTTATGCATACATAGGTTATTGCTGTGGAATTCTAGTTTTCTAGGACAAAAATGTTAAAAAGCATACACTTCATTCTTCATCCCTATCAATGTTTCTGGTGGAACTAAGGGAAGAAGATTAACTGATTTACAGTAGTACACACGTGAATCTGCATACATCAGTCTCATGTATTTATTACAGTTGATCTGACAGGGAGTCTGAGAAACTCTTGGTTTCCATTGGCAGCCAAGTGTGTATTCATGCGCACAAGAACAGGCTATTCTTACAGAATTCTTTCTGGAAAAACAGGAAAAAGCTGTTTCCTGGGATTGAGTATAACAGCAACAAGCTAAGTTGGAAATCTTAACATCTACTATTTGCATTATCCAAACTAAGTCTTTATAAGTTTCTCTGAGTGCTCAAGGGGAAATTTTTCTAATTAAGGTAGTGTGCTGCAGGTCCAGTCCTGAATATGTGTATTTCCATTTTATGAGGGCTTAAGGATCCTAGTTCTGTAACTCAAAAGCGGCTGAACAAACTGTGCTTAGATTTCTCTCCTGAAATACATTTGAATGACCTGAATCACAGGGCTAAAGACCGTATTGAAAAAGGACAATTCCTGGTAATACACTGAGCAAGTGGAAAGGTTTGTTTGTTGTTTTTTTAAAATAAAAACTTTAGCTGCAGGAAGAACAGCACCTGTGATTAAAAACTGAAATATAATAAATTGAGAGAAAGCCTTTTAGCTATCAAAAATACAGAGTGTGGTACAGGAATCAAAGTAAGCTGTACAAAGAAAATCATTTGATACTGGAGTGGTGAATGTGGAGCTGATGGAATGGACTTGTCCTAGACTGCACTGGGAATGGGAAACTGCTTTGTGTACAGTTTCTTTGATTGGTTCTGTGCTGTTTTTTCTGACCTTGCAGATTCATCTTTAGAGCTCTATGTCCTCATTCATAACCTGGACAGCCAGATGTTGAGAGGAGAAAGAAGTCAGCAGATCCTTGCACAGTTATCCTCTCTGCCTAGCATTTACCTCATTGCCTCTATCGATCACATCAATGCTCCTCTCAGTGAGTCCTCTTGGGCCTGATGTAGAATCTACATTCTACTTTGGGCCCGCTGAGCATGTTTCATAAGCTCATGTATTACTCTTGGTGTGCAAAATAGACCTGGTGATGTATGTATGGCTGATGTGGCTGGAAGCCCTGATTGGAGCTGTGGCTTTGTGCAACCCAAACTGTATAAAGATGCTAAGAACTACCAGTCTCTGATTATAAGAAAAAAAAAAAAAAAAAAACCACCACAAAAGCAAGAAAAAAACAACAATGTTCACAAAACAAGCAAAAAAACCTCCAAGCCTGTGGCACCCTTTTATTTAGTGACTTACTGAAATGGAGATTGGATGCTACATTTGTCACTACATCTTAACAATTTTATCCAAAATTCTTTTCACACTGCTGATTTTTGGAATGATTTACAGCATATCCATGAAGCTGGTATGAAAAGGGGATGCGTGCAAATTTTCCATTGCAGAGGATTGTCTTGCCTGAACTGCAGCATCTGGGTGCATGTACTGTGAATTTCACGTGCATTTTTTTTTTTTCCTCAAATACTACAGTAGATCTAAGTACATTATAATATTGCTTATTTAATACCTGAAAAAAGCTAACCCTCCAATTTGTCTGTTCTTTTTCCTCTCTGTCTAGTGTGGGATCAGGCAAAGCAAAGCCTCTACAATTGGCTTTGGTATGAAACGACCACGTTTAGTCCTTATGTAGAAGAAACATCTTATGAAAACTCACTGTTAGTACAGCAATCTGGATCTTTGGCTTTGAGCTCCCTAACACACGTCTTGCACAGCCTCACTCCCAATGCCAGGTAAGACGCTGATAGTCTTTCACAGTAGCACCTACTGAGAAACCAGTCTTCACTAGGTTACTCTGGACTTCTGTGTTAACTGTTAGGCATACACCAACCAGGAGGCAATCCCTGTTTTCTGACAGCAGTTTTCAAGGTGAAAATGATGGGACCCTAGTTTTCATGTGATTGATAACTTTAAGTGGAAGAAGCTTTAGCCAGCAACTACATGTGTGCACAGATTCCTTGTGATGAGAGAAAAATAAATTAGTATTTGCTAATATTTTTTTCTTTGGATTTCTCCTTCTCATCTCTTTGCTCAGGGGAATATTCAGACTGCTTGCTCAGTACCAGCTGGAGAACAAGGACAACGCATCTTACCCAGGTGCATACCTACTGTTTCCTTGCCTGTTTGGGGTGGCATCGCTAGCTCAGCCACAGTGGCACTGGCTTTTAGTGTAAGGGTTACATGAGCAGCAACAAAAGACCTGTACTTGTTGGTTCAGTGTGTCTCAGTAGTATAGACCATCTTTCTCTTAGTGCTGGATAGACTAGCTGGATTCTAGCCTCCTCTTACTGTTGTCTGCTTTCATGTTTAGACATTATTGGGACCATTGGGGGGGACTGTGGGGCTACAGAATTAAAATCAAGGGAGAATATGAGCTTGCACAACAGTAGTGCTTGATGAACCAGGGAGAAACAGGAGATTTGGTTTCCATGCTGTTCCTAAGTAATCTCCAACGTGTCCCTGCTTTCTAGGATCCATGTGGAATACATTATCATGGTCTTAACACATGCAGCAGAGGATGAGCAGCGTGTTAATGGTGCAGAAAGATGGAAGTGAGGTGGAGGAGTTGGAAATTGAGATTATACTGGGAATTGCCATTAAAATTCTATTAGGCAGACAGGGTGTCTGGAATGCTAAATCAACTGTTTTCTGTTGATTACTGAAATATTAACTTGGCTGTGTACTTGAAGTGATGTTGTTGCTGTAAACATAGTGGTGTAAGCCAAAGCAACATTTGTAGATGGGGAAAACGTTTATAGTTAGACACACTTACCATTTCAGATCCTTGTTCTCACCTTTCTCTGTCTCCAGGCCTCTCTTTCCAAGACTTCTACCAGCAGTGTCGAGAGGCCTTCCTTGTAAACAGTGACCTAACGCTCAGGGCACAGCTGACAGAATTCAGGGACCACAAGCTCATTCGGACCAAGAGGGTGAGTTGTGGGAAGACAGTAATTCTGGGGAATCAGTTATCTTAAAAAGCTGCATTATTCCTTAAAAGTATACCTAAGACACAAGTGGGTGCTAGCAAATAGCTGAGATTTTGTAATTGCAGCTCTTTCCATAACTTTAATTAGTGAGCACCCTTCGTATGGATAGGGGGCTATAAATACAAGCAAAAAGCCCACAACCAAAACAAAAAAACCAACAGTGTGGCTTAGTTAACTCAGCAACTTACAGGTGTCTGTGGAACACAACTTCCTGAAGACCTTGAGAAGTAATGAACACTGGAGCTTGACAGTGTGATTCAATTAGTTACCTATATTTGCATGGCAGAAGAGTGCAGAGTCCTAATAATGAGGCACTGTAGCAATGCTAGATGTGGAAATATGCTGTTGAGGAGATGTGTAGTGATAAAATAGCATAGCCCACCAGAAGCTTTGCATTTTTTCAGTATTTGTGCTTTTCCAGTGTTGCTCTAAGGAAATATTCCTGGTTTTAGCAATGCAGTCATTCACATGCTTGCCAGCTCTCACCCTGGCTGCAAGGATTCAAAGTGTTGCAGTGCAATCTAATGGCTTGCATTGCACTATGCACTGATGTTAACAGAATGTGTATTGCGTGTCTGTTCTCAGGGAGCTGATGGTGTGGAGTACTTATTAATACCCGTAGATGACAGTACCTTGACTGACTTCTTAGAGAAAGAGGATGAAGATGTATAACGTCTGTCTGTTCCCAAAACAACTACGGCAATTGCTCTCAAGGGCTGCTGGAGAGGGGCCTATACCCAGGTCTTTCTCTTCAGCCTCAAAGCTGCTGGACTACTTACTGAAATGTATTAACTGTAATGAACGATGTTTCTTGTTCATCTACTTCAGATAGTTTGGAACGATAACTTCTTCAAGCAAGCTGTTTCTTGCTCTGAAGTTAGATTTATCTGCTTTGTCTCTTAGCTCAGATGATGCTCTCTTCATATCTACATAGCCAACTATACAGTCAGGAAAACTAACTCGGTAGGACTGTGCCTTCTGCTCTTTACCAGACATAAAGGTTTGGTTGGAGCAGTTCATGTGATGTGCAAACCACTGGATGGTCAGAGCTTTAGTTTGTACCAGTGATGGATTTTTTTTTTTTTTTTTCCTCAACTGAGTGCTTTCTGGCACTCCTTTACCAGCTAGACAAGATTGGCTTCTGACATAAGAAGAAGCTAGGATTTGTAATGCTAAGAGATCTATATTGACTGCACAAGGAATATGAGCGAGTTTGGGATACTGTGGGTAACTTATTAAATTCTGACAGTGGAACTGAAAGACTTTTCTCCAAGATGGAATTCTTTTATAAGAGGATTTAGGTAACAACTTGAGTCCATCACAATTTTGATTACCTCTTGATGAGGGTGAGATGTTCCAGCTTCTTTCATCTACTTTCCAGTTTATAATCCGGAAATATGAAGAGGCTGTGAAGTTTAGTTTACTTTAAAAAATAATAATACAAAAATTGATTGTTTATATGTATTTTTTTACATTAAGAATGTCCATTAATTGTGGAGGAGGCCTTAAATGCCACTTAGCAAGCTCTCCCTTTTTGTAGCCCTTAGAGGTTGGGAGAGTGCTGAAGTTTCACAGGTTTTCTTCACTGTGTTTCTCAGGTATGTGAAAGTAAGCCCTAGTTTCATCAACTGTAGTCTGCTAATCAGACTTCAGGGACTCCAATGTCTAACTTCGTAGCTGTGTTACAGCTCAATGTTGTAGTTGTTCAAATCAATCAAATAAAGTTCTTCATTAATTTTCATTAGCTTATCTCATCTTCCACATGTGTTTTTATGTTATGGGAAGATAGAGATCTTTCTGGAAGTTGTGTAAAAGTCTCATTTTCATTATTATGTCAAATATCTGTGCAAATCCTTGTGCAGGGGGCAGAAGACTTCAAACTAATTAAGGAAAGTATTTCATATTTTTTTAAGGTATCAAAAATAATAGCAGTTTGTATGCCTTGTAATGCCATTATATATTTAGAAAAGAACCAAAACATCACATGGAATAATACTGTTACTCTCAGTGGTATGCTCCTGGTATACCCCTTGCTGGCAGAAGCAACAGGACAGAGGTTTACAGCCTGACTTTGATTTGTATTGGAAACACGGGATATTTACTTATCCCACTGTCAAATTGATTTTCAAATATAGGAGTTATTTAACTTTGCTGAAATGTGATAGGAGGGGATACTGGTACTTGCCAGCAGTGCTCTCCAGCTTCCTTCCCCAGCACATCTGAGACAACAGGAGAAGGCAACAAGGAAACTTGAGGAAAATACTTAAAGGAATGAAGGAGTTATCCTCCAGGAAGGCGCCAAGGCTGGCTGCCCAGCTAAAGTGCCTCTACACCAACACACACAGCTTGGGAAACAAAGAGGAGGAGTTGGAAGGCACTGTGCTACTAGAAAACCATGACATAGCTCCCATCACTGAAGCCTAGTGGGACGATTCCCAAGACAGGAGTGTGGCTGTCAACACTTAGAAGTTGTTCAGAAGAAACAAGCATGGAAGGAGAGAAGGAAGCATTGCCCTCTACATCAAGGAAAGAATAGTGTGAAGATTTGTCCGAGAAGAATGGCCACAAGCAAGTGGAAAGTCTATGCTTAAGTTAGAGACTGGGGCAACAAAGGGAACCTTGTAGTTGGAGTCTGCTACAGGCTGCCTGATCATGCAGAGCCTGTTAATGAAACCTTTTTCTAGCTACAAGAGACATCACAATTGCAGGCTCTTATCCTGCTGGGGGCCTGCAACCATCCTGACATCTGCTGGAAAAATAGCATGGTAAACTATTGGCCATCCAGGTCTTGCACCTGGGTCTTGGCAGCCCCTACTATCAACAAGCTGGGGGATGAAAGGATAGAGCATAGCCCTTCTGAAATGGACTTGAGGGTACTGGTGGATGGTAAACTGGACTTGAGACAGCAATGTGCCCTCGCAACCCAGAAAGCCAACTGTATCCTGGGCTGCAGCAAAAGAAGCATGGTCAGCCCATCAAGGAAGGTGATCCTGCCCCTCTACTCTGTGCTGTTGAGACCTCACCTGGAGAACTGCATCCAGATGTGGAGTCCTCAGTGTAGGAGAGACATAGACCTGTTAGGCCACATCCAGAGGAGGCCCACAAAAATGATCAAAGGTATGAAACTCTTTATGGGGACAGGCTGAGAGAAGGCTCTGGGGAGACCTGAGAGCAGCCTTTCAGTAACTAAAGGGGGGCTATGAGAAGAAAGGGGACAGACTATAGCAGGGTCTGTACTGACAGGACAAGGCAAATGGTTTCAACGTAAAAGAGGGGAGATGTAAAGTGGCTATAGGGAAAAAGCTTTTTACAGTAAGGGTGGTGAGGCACTGTAACACGTTGCCTGGAGGTGGTGGATGCCTCGTTCTTAGAGACATTCAACATTAGGATGGATGGGGCTCCAAGCAGTCTGATCTAACTGTAGATGTCTCTATTCGTTATAGGGGAGTTGGCCCAGATGACTTCTAAGGATCCCTTCCAATTCTATTGATTCTACGATTTATTGATTCTATGATTTCCAGCTGACCTTCTACTTTGGAGGCATGTGCATCTGTGTTTGACAGGCTGCAATTCTAAAGGTCTGCAAAACACATTAGATCCTTCCTATTGCTGCTTAGGCTACCATCAGAACCCCTAAAACTGTCCAACTCTGCGTTAGCTGTAGTTAGCTCTGACAGCTGTGCAGCCCCCTTTTATTTGGAAAGGAAGAAATCTTCCCTCACTTTGACCCTTAGCTGTCTTTGTGGCATTGATAAGAATGATTGTCTTTATATCACCTTAGCAGTTTCAGATAATACTGAATTTAGCTATCTTTCTTCATTGGTATTTAAATGGAAGAAGACGTGCAATTACTTTTAAAGCATCACTTCCATTATACCTGAGAATTCAATTAGTTTTTCTACAAGAATAATGAAACGTAAGCACTTGTTTCAGGCTGCAGCAATGCTGCCTTCTATGGAGGTTTTATTTAATTAATTGATTCCAGTCAGTTTGAAGTTGTAGGACTAGTTCCCTTGTACTGCGTGGGTTGAAATCTCCCTATAAATCACATCACTTTACTAGTTTACAAGGTTGAACGTGTTCTTGAAGTGAAGCAGGCTGGCTGTGTCATGGTTTTAAGTTGTTTTATTGGACAAGAGTAAGATATGAAAGAGGGGAGTTAAAATGCTTGACAGTGTGGTTAAGTTGTATTGAAGTACAGCTTGTGGTGGCAAGCATTTGGTCACAGCCTCACATCAAAGTTCTGGAGAGACTGCCTCTAAGTCATTGTCTGTGTGTGAGACCACTGGGAGAGCCTAGGTAGCTCTCAGTAGCAACAGTTTCTTGACATTTTACTAGGGTACTTCTAGCAGTGCTCCACTGAGGAAAGGCATGGTCTTCACTTAGACCCTCCTCAGCTGAAAGAGAGTCCAAGTTATGGAGAAATATTTCCTAGAATCCTGATGATTTTAACTACTGCAATAAATCTTCATGCAGTTTTCAGTGAAAGTTCCAGGTTCACACAGGACTCAAATGCACTGACTTGATGTATGCAGCACAGAAAAGATCTAGCTAAGTAAGCCAGCTTTATTAACTAAATTTAAAAAGATGCCACTCAGATATTTATTAATTTGCAATGGAAGTATTTTCAGTTTGTTTAGATATTTTTCTGGTGTGTATGTAATCCAGAGATGGTAAGATACTCAACTGGGAGATTTTTTTCTTTAAAAAAAAAAAAAGGAAGCAAATGAAACATCAAACTCCTCCAATCGTTACTGATAATGGAAATGCTACTTGTTCAGCTTTAGTAATCCTGTAATTGAGAGCCACAAGTATAGGAATTGTTTTTAAAGAGAGCAAAAACATATTTAATTAATCTGCCTGAGAATGGGAAGTGTTATAGCAAATTTTAAAAAAAATACTTCCAAAGTATTTCAATAGAGGGACCCTCCACTGAAAAACAAATAACCAAAAAAATCCCCAACCAACCACCACCCTTACTTTTGTAGGCTTTGCAATTGAATACTAGCACCAAATGCCTGAATTGTGCTCTGCATATACATATGAGCTGTGTCTTATTAAAACTGTTAATGTAAACCAGTGATCAATACTGCTTTAGCTATTATCGAGAGCTTTATTGGCTAAAATTTGCGTGACTTGTATTGACATAACCACAGTAAGGTAGAACTGCTGTGTATGCTTGAAAATGGAGCTAAGTCAGATTTTTATATTTTAGCCCTCTCCCCCTTGAATGGTGTGGTTATTAAATATATGTAATAATAGTACATAGTAAATTCATTCAAGTGAGAGCCCAGTTATTGACTAAATCATCTTTCAGTAGCCTGAAACAAGCATTTATTACGTATCTGATAGATGACAATTTATATTGTAAACATTGGGTGAATGTAGAATACAATGCTATACTGACCAATTCAGAGCATCTTCATTCAGCTTCCATTTGTATAGCTCTGTGCAAGATTCTACTAAACTCTTGACTCTGCTCTCTCACTTCATTTTTTTTTTTTCCTCCTCCCTCTTACACCACCTGGAGGGGATCTCTGTCTTTCTCAGACAGAATGATGTTGATTTTGTTCTGTAGGTGGATAGTTAGCATGTCACGCAGCTCTGACAAGAAGCCTCGCTCGGTGTTACTGTGTTCACACAGAATAACACTTACACCGTTGGCAACTGCATCCAGAACGTCATGGTGGGACATCTCTCCTGCCGCGTGGAGAAAGAAATGTCATGTAGATTTCTTGTAGTTGAGGTGAATAATTTCTTTGTGTAATGTGTTCAGAATCTCAGCTAGAAGCTGGGAAGAAGCCCATGAGGGGAAAAGCAATGCTATCTGCTCAGTGTCAGAATACGACATACTCCTATTCTGGTGTCCCTTGAAGGACATTCAGCCGATATCCCCAGTGTACTTCTGAGACAAAACCACAGAAGTTCTGTGCTGTCTTTGAACAGTGGTGTATTTTGCTACTTAGGGCAGGAAATGGTATGCAGAGAGTGGTTTTGGAAGTGTTATGCGTCTGCTCAACTGGGTTGCTACAATGAGGGAAAGCAGCTGAGGAAGCTGTGTGAAGAACTGTCTGAGGGTCCACTCTGTAGTGCTATATATAAGGGAGGAGACCAGATGTGCCTTGCCAAAGAACTTGACTGAATTAAGCACAAGATGCAAGGCATTCTTCATGTTGTGGAGCAGGCTGTGGGAAGTATCTACTGCCCTGTCAGAAAGAGGATAATAGACTGTGTCCTTTTGGGCAGATACAGCGGCTGTTGTTATATACTTTCCTTGGAAAGATTCTGTAGACAACATTGTTTCCCACTTTCTGTTTGAGAATTCTATAGTGAAGTGGGGAAACAACTTGTATCTTGCCAAAGAAGAAACATTGAAATTTGCAAGAGATTCTGCTATCAAACACTGATTTTGTGTTGGGGGGAAAAAAAAAAAAAAAAAGCATGTATAGTAACATTTACTTCAAATAACCATCACTATGTGATACAGCCATCTGATCCATGTTACCTCTACTCTAATGTTATTTTTATGTTATTCCAGTAATCGGCTGTTTCTCAGTTCTAACAAGTAATCATTCTTGCCAAATCTTTCAACAGCCAGACAACCCTCTCTTTTCTCTTTTCCTAGTGCCTATTTTTATAAAGATAATAGAACAACGTAGTCTCTTACCTGTGAGATAGAGGTCAGCTTCCATTCCCTTCAGGACGCTGCTCCCAGAACCAGCACACAGCGCAGCTTTCTTCACTGGAGAATCTGCAGGATACAAGGTGCCATAATTAACTTCTTTTCCTCTGTTTAGCCCTCATATCAGTACAGTTATTGTGAAACAATATCAATACCTTAATTTTAGGGTCAATGTAAACTTATTGGAGGAAGAGACACAAATGTCAGTTTGTAAGAGTCAAAGGCCCAGAGCATCTGTAATAATAAGCAAAGTCCTCTGTGTACCAAAAAGATGGGCAGAAATTTTTCTACAAGGGGTGGGAAAGTTTGCAGAGAACTCCAGCACCATGGCTGGTTGTTGGCTACTGCAGATTAGTTCTTTTCTAGTGAGGTGTTGTTACTTAGGTATTTGAACTCTTTAATTGGCTGCTGCTCCTTCCAGGACTCTGAAGTTCCACTGTATTTGTTTTCCAAACTAACAATGCCACTAAGACAGCATTTTCACTCTGAGATGAAAAGTAGTACTGTCTCCTAATTCTGCTTTCAAAAGGCTGTCTCTTGTCCTTTGTCTCTTGTCCTTGACAAAGCTTCATAATGTTTGCAAGTAAACCTGTTCAAGGCAGCAGTATCTCTCACACCTACACACACACACTGCTTGTATTCCTGGAATACTGGTTCAGATGGGCAGTGTTACTGGCAGGTTTGATTACCAAGTGTCTTGCCTGTTCCCACGGCGAGGCGGATGTGGGGTAATTTTAGGTGGCTTTTGATGCGCTCAATTATGTCTGACAAGGAGGCTGGCTCACTCAGCGTGCAGAGACGTCCCATTCCAGTATGTGGAAGAAGAGGCTGAAGAGAAAAATTCAAATTACTGTGAGAAAGCTGACTCCAGAAGTTCACATTACTTTCCATAGTGTACAAGAATAAGTATATTGGGCATTAAGGAGAAACAATTCTCAACATTATGAAAAAAAATATGTATGTTATTGAATGTAACATACTAACAATGCTAACTTTTGGAACCAGTTTTAGAATTAGTTCAGGCCACATAGTTATTTCCATTGTTTTGGAAAATGGATATGGCTTTAAATGCCCAGAGGCCAGTATTTCAGAGAACTGACAGGCAGCATAGGAAACCTGCAATGCCAGCAGTTGCTGGGAATCAGTTTTAGGGCGTTTAGCTTACACAAACTATATTCACTGGAAGCAGTATACAAATTTATTACCTTCTGTAATAAGAGAACCTCAGTCTTGCGATAAAGAAGGCTGTTCTGGGACAATAATGCCACCACCTCCAGCAGTGCTTTCTGAGAGCAGTTCAGACTGACTCGTGTTTGCTCCTCCCCATCAACCCTGAGTAAAGATGTGTTTGGCACTTGCTAAGAGATAGATAAAATTTCAACATCATATTCATAGAAAATAAAGGTGTTCTGTCACAGAGGCCTGCTGCAGAGAAAGGGGGAAAAAAGATGTTACAGTCTAGCTTAGTCTGCTCTCCTGGAGGAAACACACTTGGAATTTAACTCAACTGTTCTTATTTTGTATTTACCATTAACCCTCTTCATCACTTTAATCCCTGTGATGCTACATGAAGTTGATAGTTACCATTTAGTAAAACAGGGGTTGATCAGAAGGGAATGATTATCCTTTAAATTTATGGATCTGTTGCTGAAGAAAAATAGCACTGCACAAAGGACAGTAAAACACAGTTCCAGCAACTTAATATTTTCTAGCAGCAGAAAGAACACAACGTTAGAGAGTGAAGCATATACCTGACAGGGAGAGTGGTGAGACAGAAGATCTCTGGGATGTCTTTGATTTTGGACAGCACTGTCTCTAGATGCTCTGTAGTGTCTGCACAGAATTCTACCCGGTGAGTGCCCTCAGTCGGATGGCTTGGAGCGGTTGATGGGTGCAGTGGGACAGAAGTACAGGCACCTGAGAAAACAGAGCAAGGACTGGTTTTAGAAAGCTGAATGATGTGGCTGATTCTGATTTAGCACGTATCCAAAAAGGGTGCAGCTTTGGACAAATTTTGCACTTGAATCCATTTTCCCTGACTAGAACTCAGGACTCTTGTCCTGCTAAGTGCAAGTAAGTTGAATGATACATATAATTTGTTACTCTTCATACCATTCAAGTTGTATTGTACCAAAAAATCATTTCTGGTTTGTAAAGCAGGCTGGAAAAAGCACAGCTGTTCTCATTTATAAGCCACAGCAGAAGATAAAAGTCTAAAAGAATTTTAGATACTTTAAGTCATGTAGGAACAATAAGATTATCTATAAATTTATGAATTGCAGGCAGTGATTTAAACTCAGTGACCTAACCTCTTTAGCCAGGATAGACAGTAAACACACTGCACCTGTTCTGACTGTCCAATAGCACCCAGGCACCTGGAAATGTCCTCTGGTGTTCATAGCTGGTTTGTAGCACACCGAGGAAAGGAAAGCAGGGAGGCAAGGCTCCCGCGTGGGATAATTTGACAGATGTAACGAATACCGCTGAGTAACTGCACCCAGTGTCGCTTTGTTCTGAACAGTCTCACCGAGTCCCTTGGACAGCCAGTTGTTGACTCCGTGGGGCACGGCATCGTACGCTGTGTGTGGTGAGTAGATCCCGATCCTGTGCTCCAGAGCGCGGACCACCAGCCGCTCCTTCCAGGTCCTCCACGTTACCCGCTTGAGCGGAGCGAAGATGGGAGGGTGATAGGAGAGAATGAGGTCTGCATTCTTCTGCACCGCCTCCTCCATCACCTGCTCGGTGAGGTCGTTGGTGAGGAGCAGGGTGCGCACGGCGTGGGGAGGGCTGGGTTCCACCAGCAGCCCCACGTTGTCCCAGCTCTCAGCCAGGGAGAGGGAAGCGAAGTCATTCAGGGCGGGAACGAGCTCGCTGAGGTTCATGAGGGAGCGCAAGGGCGGGCGGCCCGCGGCACGGACGCGATGGAGGGGCCGGCAGAGCGGCAGCATGCGGAACCTGCGGGGAGGGGGAGAGGGCGGGGGCCGGGCCGGCAAGCGCTCCGCCCGGAACTCCGCGTCTGAGTGGAGCGTGCCGGGCGGAAGCTCCCGCAGCTCCGCCGCTTCCGCCGGGCCCAGGGGCGCCTCTGTGCGGCGCCGAGCGTGCGGAGCCACGGGACGCCCGGGTCGTGTCGGCGGTGCGGGGCTCAACCCGCGGTTGCGCGCGGTTACCGCCCGTGGCGCTGTGGTGAAAAAGCGCGGAGCCCCGCGGGCGTTTCGGAATCGAAAAGAACCGGGGGAAGGGTGAGCCGAACGTCGTGTGCTTCCTTTGCAGGCAGTTGCTGTGTGTGCATCAACCTCAGCTTTTTGATGAGCGGGCATGGTAAGAACTGTAGCACTTCTCCCATGCTTCTGTGCTGAAATGTTCGCCTCTTGGAAAGAGAATGGCTGCTCTGCTTCTCAGGTGTTGTGCTGTGCTCTGATGCCGTGTAGAATTTGCAGTGATAAGTGCAGGTTTCAAACGGGTCAACTTACCGTTGTATCAGTCTGAAATTCAATTAAACTCTCAGTTGTAAGGCAGCCGATTTCAGACCTTGTTTAGCTAATAATCGGTAACCCAGTTTGCTTCTTTTCCTACCGGAGCTTTGTTGGAGATGCAGGCACGGGGCCCTCTGAGCGCACACTGCACTGTATGCTTACAGGCTTCTCAGTTCAGCAAGCTCCAGCTAGAGACAGGACTGTGTGTCTTAAACTGTTTGTACTCTGTCTGCAGCATCTTCGTGGCCATTACAGATGCTTCTCCCGGCCTGTGCAACAAAATCTTTTTAGAAATTTACAACTCAAGCAGACTCTATAATAAAAGCTAGTTACGTGGGAGCGAATCTGGTTGCAAAAAAAGCCAGAGCTGTTTTTTGACGATGAGTTCATTAAGCAATTATGCAAATTATGGCAGATATAATTTGTCCTGACAAAAAAAAGTAAATGGGTTTTTCTGAAATCACTAGCCTAGAGAATGGAAGAAATAGGAAAATCTATCAAAAGAAATCTTTTTTTTTTTCTTTCTATTTGACAATAGATGAAAGTACTGATGTTACAGCTACAACTCAGCTTGCATTTATATTAGAGGTATTGATGATGAATATAATGTCACTGAGTAAATGGCTTCTGTGGTGCCACTAACTAAATCTCTTGATTTGTATGAAGCAGTAAAAAAAATACATTAATGTGATTTTCTTTAACCTTTGTTAGCATGTCTGGTATAGGTACTGATGGTGCCCCAGTGCTGGTTGATCAAAGAGAGAGATTTATAAAGTTAATCGAAGACGATGCAGTGGCCGCCGGCAACTCAGTTTGGTGAAATATCACTGCATCGTACATCAAGAAAATTCCTGTGTGAAAGCTTTAAAAACAGTGACATCATGCAAGTTGTCATCAAAGCAGTGAATTTCATATGGTCCAATCATTCTCAATTCTGAGAGTTCCTTAAAAGCATTGATGCTGATTTATAGGGACATCATTTACTTTTCTGAAGTGTCTAAGTCAGGGTAAAATGCTAAAAAGACTTTATGATTTGAAATCAAGTCCTTTATTGAATCAAAAGGAAAATTTGTGTCAGAATTTGAAGATGAAAAACGGCTCACATGCTTAGCATTTGTGGTGGATTTGACACTCATTTAAATGAGTTAAATGTGTGTCTTCAAGGTGAAAATCAACTGTGCTGTTTCAAGCCAAAACAGCATTTGAAATTTAAACTTAAATTATGCTTGAGAAAAACAGGGTCAAATATCCCACTGGTTTTGTGTTTTTGTTGCTCTCTGTGTTTTTTTTTTTTTAATAATAAAAATGTATTTATAAGAAGGTTTTCTTACATATATACCTTAATTATATAATATATTTTATATGCAGCCCAAGACAATTTCTGTTTGCCAATGTGGCCCAGCCATGCCAAAAGGTTGGAGATCCATGCCTCAGTGGCTGTGTAGGTGGCATTTAAAATTTTGTGAAAATTGTTTATAAATTTTCAAGAGAAATGTGAGGTTTTGTAGAGTTACTTGTTTGTGGGGGCATGTTATATGTAGTGCTATTCAGAGTTAGCCTGATCACTCAGAATGCTCAAGTCTAATAATGCCCATCACTTCCTCTGGTTGTAAACCAGTAGGGTATATGCTCCTCCCAAAGTAGGTATTACCTTGATTCTTCAAATTTGCAGTGAAATGGCAGTGTGGGTCTAATTCACAGATGAACAGTTTGTCTCTGAAGTGTAACAGCACAAATTGGAGCTTCTGCATTGTTATGGCAAAGTTGGCTTGGCCTGAAAGTAACTGAAAGCAATGCATTCTGGTAATTTCAGTGGAAATGTGGAAGGTTTGTGACAGTAGCTTGCCTATGGTCAAATACTGACACAACGGTTATGTGTAGTGGGAATTGTTCCTGTTCTTGATAGGAGCAGGAAATAAATCTGATCTACAGCTCTTAGAATTTCACTGCTGGCTTAATTATGTTTTGTGACTCTTTCTCAGGCTGTCACGCTGCACACTGATGTAGGAGACATTAAAATTGAACTGTTCTGTGAGCGAACGCCAAAAACATGTGAAGTAAGTTGAATAACAGGAGTGGGACTGTGTAGTATTGAAGCAAAGCAGTAATGGTGAAGACCATAGAATGGGAGAAGTGACTGTTCCAGCTAACATTTTCAAATAGTGGAATATTCCACTTTAAGTTGGCATGAAACTTGTTGGAGAGTGTATTCTTGTGTGCTGTGTCATAGAGCCTAAAGCTATGCTTCCTGTTTCTCACCAGGTAGTATTTACTTGAGAGTTGTTTCTCTCTTATTTTTGGTGCATTCCAAAGTGTCCTTTGCCCTTAAGATGAAACGTGGAATGTGGCCTGGAATTCCCACATTTGCCTTGGTTTGCTTGCTCTCAAACAGATGGGACTTCTTAAAAAGAATTAAGAATCACTCCAAGTTTGTCAGAAACCCCAAGTTTTCTGCAGTAAAATTAAGCTTGCACTGAAATTGGTTACTTTTTAACTAAACAAAAATATGAGGCTTGAAGTTACTTATTACAAAATTATGATGCATTTACAAAATAAAAATGTGAATGCAAATGGTACTTATGGACATGCCTCAGTCCACTTATTTGTTCAAATTAAGATGGCTTTGTGCAGTCAACCTTATTTAAATCCTTTTTGTCTGTGGCAGTGTCAAAGGAGCAACTTAACCATAATTCTGTATGTCCGTTCTATTGCATTACTCAGTGGATTTCACCAAATAATCCTCAACCCATCTTAACTTTATTCTTTAAGAAACCAAGGAAACAGGAGCTCTAAAGACAAAGTGCATTTTTATTTTCTTAAAAATACAGCTTGTAAAAAAGACTTGTGGTTTTACAGCTGTTTCTCTTTTGCTGATAGATCATAAAATGATAAAATCTTTTCCATTGGAAGGGACTCTTAGAGGCCATCTAGTCCAATGCCCCTGCAGGTACACCTATACTTGATAGGGTGCTTGGAGCCACATTGAGCCTGACATTGAATGTCTCCAAAGATGAAGCATCCACCACCTCTCTGGGGAACCTGTTACAATGCCTCACTGTCCTTATTGTAAAAAGCGTTCTCCTTATATCCACTTTAAATCTCCTCTCTTTTACTTTGAAACCATTTCCCATTATTCTGTTGCCGCAGACACTGCTAAAGAGTCTGTCTCTTTCCTTCTTATAGCCCCCCCTTTAGGTACTGAAAGGCTGCTCTCACGTATCTTCAGAGCCTTCTGCAGGTAGAACAGCTGCAGCTCTTATAGGGCAGGTGTTCAATCAGTTGGATTATTTTTGTGGGTCTCCTCTGGATCTACTCTAACACATCCAGAGGTTCTATGTCTTTCCTGTACTGAAGTCTCCACACCTAGATGCAGCGCTCCAGTCGAGGCCCCACAGGCACAGAGAGGCAGGATCCCCTCCCTTGGTGGGCTGACCATACTTCTTTTGTTGCAGTCCAGTTGGCTTTCTGGGCTGTGAGGGCACATTACTGTCTCATGTCCAGCTTGCCATCTACCAGTACTCCCAAGACCACTTTGGCTGGACTGTGCTCCTCCTTTCATCCCCCACCTTGTACTGATAAGCAGGGGTTGCCACAACCCAGGTGCAAGACCTTTGGATTTGTTTTACCTCATGATGTTCACCTGTGCCCACTGCAGGGGAGTTAGAAGGAGATGATCTTTAACCCTTTCAACCCAAGCTACTCTATGACTTCTGAAACCCCATCAAACTTGTTTCAGACCTCATCGTATCTGTTGATGTATGTGCAAATGGCTTTGCTGTTGCCTATTTGATTTTCAGATAACCTATAGATGTTTTTTATTATGTTTGGTACTGTTTATATCGGCAAAAACCTAAAGAGGGATGAATGGGGCCTGAGTGCTGTTCATGCTTTTTAATAGCCAAAAGTGGTGTGGGACAGGGGGTAAATGCTATGGTCACAATGCCAAGCAGAGGCAGAAGTGTTCTTTCTGGTTTTGCCATTTTAGTAAGGGGGAATGTTATTTCTGTATTTTATTGATATGGTTTGTTTTGTATCCTTAGAATTTCCTGGCTCTTTGTGCTAGTAACTACTACAACGGCTGTGTGTTTCACCGGAATATAAAGGGCTTCATGGTTCAGACAGGGGATCCATTAGGTAAATTCTTTTGTCAGAGTCTCTCTGTAGAAAAATATACATAAATATCAAAGTAAAACAAATAAAACATTAAGAAATACAAAGAAATTGTAAGCATCAGTAATAATTACAAAAACAAAATGTAAATAAAGTTAATTTAAAATATCTTCTGTTGCTAATAGAGGTTTTAATTATATGAGGTTTTAATTATATAGAAGCAGCCGTTATCTGGTTCTAAATGATCTATTGCAGTAATAGAGCATTCTGTAAATTTTAATCTTCCTGCTCTTTCCATTGAATATGATGGCTCCGCTGACTTACCAGCAGTTGAACAGTAACAGTTGCTGCTATAGTTTCTCTGTTTTCTGCCTGGAAGGCTACATTGTGTCTAAAGCATCAGCATCTGGAGAATGTCTAATTCAAATATGTGTCTGTTTGTACTCATACTGAGTTTAATTTGAGGATATATCAGGGTTTTTTTTGTTTTGCTTCTGGAAATGCAATTACACAGAATTATGGCTCTACTTGGTATTAAGACACAAGAACCTGGTTCCTGGCTCAAGCACATCAGGGTGTATCTGGGGCCTCTGTTGTAAAATGTTATAATGTTATATTATTGCTGCATTTTCCAATCTGAAAATCCAGTAATGTATTGTGATATTTCTTTGTCAGGCACTGGGAAAGGAGGAACCAGCATCTGGGGCAAGAAGTTTGAAGATGAATTCAGTGAATACCTAAAGGTATTTTTGTGCTCTCAATGTGCTGTTATGTTTTCAGATTAATTTTCTTTACAGGTTGATGTATGCTCAGTGTTGTGCTGCATTAAATACTCGTTTTGTAATTGCAAAATGAAGTATAATCAAGGAAGAGTTAGAAAGCTTGTTATTAAAACAGAAATAGGCATCTTATCACTTGGCAAGTTAGTTTTGAGAGTTCTCATGAGGGAAAACAGAAGTAGAAACAATTTGAAACATAGTATTTTTAATGCATCAGTTTTTTAATTGCAGAAGTAGATTTGAGGAGCTAATGAGTTGTGATACCATAATTATGTTACCATGTTGTTGGTTGAAACCAACTAGGTAGGTTTTTAATGATGATGATGCTGAGGAAGAGTACCACTTGGATGCCCCATCCCTGGAGGTGCTCAAGGCCAGGTTGGATCGGCCATGAGCAGCCAGATCTGATGGGTGGCAGCCAGCCTGCAGCACAGTGTTGGTACTTGGTGAGCTTTTAAGTTCCATTCCAAGCCATTCTGTGATTTGGTGGTCATGTCACTGAACACATTGTACGTGTTGCAGTTCTGCTTTCATGGGTGATTGGTTATTCAAGTTTTTTTTCTGTCTTTTAGCATAGTGTCCGTGGGGTGGTTTCAATGGCAAACAACGGTCCAAATACCAATGGGTCGCAATTCTTCATCACTTATGGAAAGCAACCACACCTGGATATGAAGTACACTGTTTTTGGGAAGTGAGTGACCCTACTATATGCCTCCTTGTCATAGTGTTTAATGGACATGTATACGTAGAAGTACATACAATGAAAATTTAGATGCTTCAGATCTGAAGTGCTTTAAAATATTGGATGTGTATGTGTGAAAGTGTGCTTTCCACTGTCACCAGGATTAGTCATTGCAAAATGCTGCTCCATTTGTCTTAAGGGTAGGGAAATCATTGGAAACTGGCTTATTAAAAATTACCTTAAGAATAGAGCTGAGTTGGTGTGGGGTTTTTTTGTTTGTTTGTTTTAAGCTCATTGTTGTTGCTTGCTGTCTCATACCATGCTCAAATGGGTGCAGCCTGATTTACACAAACTCCAAAACAACTAGGCACACTGATTAGTGTTTGCTGAGAAGCAAGGGTCTGCTGTGGAACTGGAGATGTGAATGGTCACGCTTCTGTGTAGGTGGAACTGGCAGTTTATGAGATGGGATGCGATTGTTTAAGATGCATTGTTAGTTTAAAATATTCTCATGTTAATAGAAGCTGCTAGTAATATACCAGCCTTAAAGCACACGTTGAATTTTTGAGTCTTTCAAATACTGCTTTTTTGATCTCAAAATCATGGTAATATCTTTTCTTTTATTTGTTGTTAAGTCTGTGAATCTTACTGAGAAAAAGTGGGTTTTTTTTTCCAGGGACTTAAATGTTCAAAGGAAATGGGTGAAAATTGAAAATGCTGTTCCCTTCCACTTGCATTCTTCGTAGGCATCTGGGCATAGGTGTTTCTTTCATTGTTGAGTTTGTTTAGAGGTGTGATCAAAAGTTGGGGGTTTTTTGACATCCTTGTTAGAAATGAGTGGACACTGACAGGAACTTTGCCTATCTGTGCAGTGATAGATGTGGCAATGATGCCATTGTGCCATTAGATTTACAGAGTTATGGATGGTTACCAATTTTGTCTTTGAGTGAGAAGGTAGTGATTATAATCACGGGTTTGGAAATTGATTTTCCAGCCATGGATTTCAGTCATGCACAGAGAAGTTCGGTGTGGCCAGTACCTTGTTGCTGCTATGATTAGTCGTAGGTTATGTGCCGTATGCAGTGTTTGGCTGCCTTATTTGTATCGTTTACTTGCAGAGTCCTTGCACTACGACACTTAGCTAACTGTAAGGTGTTCTGAGATGCTTCTGTTGTGGAAGTTAAGTCGTTGGTAGGAGGAGATTGCGAGCGGTTCTGCTTTTCTTCCAGAGTGATTGATGGCTTGGAGACCTTGGATGAGCTGGAGAAGCTGCCTGTGAATGAGAAAACCTACCGACCTCTGAATGACGTTCGCATCAAAGATATCACCATTCACGCCAACCCTTTTGCTCTGTAGCAGTCGTGACACATTCTTTAGAGGCTGGTCAGACTGGCTGCTGGAAGGGGCGTTTGGTGCCCCGTCAGACGGGGTTACAGGAGCTGGGCTGTGCCTCGGTGTGCTGAATGTGGGGCTCTGGGAGCTGTGATGTTGTTTATGAATTGTCACAGGGGAGCCTTGTGTTCCTCAAGCCTGTGTTTTCAGAGTGTGTGTTGACTTGATTTTGACTTCTAAGCGTTGCTTTTTATACTTGTAAAATAAGACTTTCAAATATATATATATATATATATATATGTGGGTTTTTTGCAAATCTCTCTTTTCTGTCATCTTTCATAGCAGTACGATGTTGAAGCAATGCCTTTGCAGACTGCCAGCTTTCTGAAACCTTCCCGTGTCAATACTATCATGCCTTTATTTTTTTTCAGAAAGTGTCGTACCCTGGCTAATTCTTCCCCCTAGGTGGAAGCCGCGTACCAGACAGAGAACACTCCTCTCTGCCAGTGCGCTGATGACGAGTTTGTTTCTCTCAACTTAGTAGGGGAGCACATCGGGTTCCCGCGGAGGCGGGCGGGCGGGCGGGGCGGCTGGGAAGCACCGCCCCCATCAGGGCTCCGCATCCGCCCCGCTGTGTGACGCACGGCTCGCGCCATAATGCTCCGCGGCGCCGCCATTTTGTCGCGGCCGAGAGCTGAGAGCGGCTGAGGCGCGGCGGTAGCGGCGGCTCCGGAGAGCGTAGCGGCGGCGGTCGGAGAGCGCGGCGGCAACCCGGGCTGCTGAGGTACGGGGGCGGGTCGCGCTGCCGGGCGGTGGGGCTGAGGGAGCGGGGCCCGCTTCCTGCCCGTCGGCGGGGCCGCGGTCGGGAGCCTCCAGGCCCCCGCCTCCCCGGGCCGCCATGTTGTGTGCCCGCCCCGCGGCGGAGAAGATGGCTCCGGCGGGGCTCGGCGTGGGGCTGGGCTGTGGGGAAGCAGGGCTGCTGCGGTCGTTTGGGGGCGAGGAAGGGAGGGTGGGTGCGCCGGACGTGTGGGCTGTGCGCTGCGCTCCGTGGGACGCCCCGTCTGGACGCGCGGTTTGAAGAACAAAACGTTGCGTGGGTTTCAGATGGGAAATTACGAGCGCAGCGACCAGCCCGGGTGGGGGCGGCGGCGCGGCGGCAGCGAGCGCCAGGGGAAGCGGAGATCGCCCAGCGGTGCCCAGGAGGGCAGGCACTACAGGCACGAGGTGGCCAAGAGGCCTCACAGGTGAGGGCTGCGGCGCTCCGGTACCTGCGGGCCTGCGCGTGCGGTTGGCCTGCTCCGGTATGGCTGTCGGAGAACGCGGCGGCAGCTTGCGGTGGAAGTGTTTGAGATTGATGTTCTGCTGCCTAAAGCAGAAAGAAATGGCTCGATTAGGACTACAAAAACGGCCCAACATAGGGAGCTCCTATCCTACCAGGACCGGCTGAGAGCTGGGGCTGTTCTGCCTGGAGGAGGCTCTGGAGAGACCTCCGAAGAAGTTGGCCTTTTGGTACCCAAAGGGGGGCTCGATGAAGAAAAGGGACAGAGTCCTTAGCGGGGTCTGTGGTGATAGAATAAGGGGAAATGGTTTCGAACTAAAGGAAGAGAGATCTAGGCAGGATATAAGGAAAAAGCTTTTTACGGTAAGGGTGGTGAGATGCTGTCACAGGTTGTCTGGAGAGGTGGTGGATGCCTTGTGCTCAGAGACAGTTGAGGTTAGGCTGACTGGGGCTCCAGTTGCCTGATGGAGCTGTAGATGTCTATTCATTGCAGGGGCATTGGCATAGATGATGTTTAAGGACCCTTCCAACTTGGTCAACTCTGTCTCTTTATAGGGATGCAGGAATTACTTTAATTGGGTTTACGTGTTCTTTTGCTTGTAGTAAATGTTCAGAAACCAAATCCGTAAATGATCGGGAGCACCACAAGCGGAGGCGCTATGTGGAGGAGTACAGGACTGAGCACACGCAGGGCTGTGACAGCGGGCAGCAGCACCGCGAGCACGACAAGAGCGCCCACCGCCACCACGGCAGCAGGTCCTCGGGCCGCAGCGGGAAGGGCAGCTACAAGCGGTGGTACAGGACGCAGCACAGCGCCTGCCACCACCACCATCACTCACAGGTGGTTTGTCCAGTTATAACTGAGGGGGTTGTGTCTTAGGGAGATAAGTTCCCAGCTGGGCAGCAGTAATCGAGTGGGGTCTGGGGAAGTCTGTGAATGATGTTAGTAGATTAGCCCTTTTGTTCGTATTGATTGATAATTCTTTTTGTTAGTTTGTGTTGTTTTTTTGTTGTTTTTTTTTTTTTAATCTTTTAGAGAACGTATACTCTGTGGTTATGCTTGTAACGCTATGGAATATAGCCTTGCCTTTTGTTTGTTGGCTGTAATTTGAGCCAATTAATGAGTAGAAACCATCAAATGGAATATTTCTGCAGGCATCACTTTCATGCCTTAAAAATGTATTATGACATCAGATATTTATTTCTGCCCTACTCAAAAGTCCAAATGCAAACTTTCAGACTTGCTTTTGAGTACGTATCACTGAAATAGCAAGAAGATAATGTTAGGTTTTCACACGTTTCTTGGTACCAATTAAATAAAATGCTTTAGGTCTGAATTAAATCTGTAGAATTAGATAAGTACAGAGACTGTCCACTAGCAGGGCACTTTTTCTAATCGTTATCATATATTTAACTGTTGAAAAAGCTGAAGATAGGGTTTATGGTTTAATATCTTCAGTTGAGACAGCCTAAAGTAAATATATATGGTACTTTTGTGATTTAAAAAAAAGCTGTTACTGAATATTCAAGCAGTCATTTTAAACTCAATTACTTAAGAGGGGTATTTTCATTTAGCCATGAGGCTGTTTTATATGATGTAATTATTAAATCCTTTTGCTATAAGAAATAAGGGCACTGAAAACCTAAATGAAAATTCAGTGAACCAATATTTTTAAAGAAAAAACAATGTTGTATTTTTTTATTGCCTTGCCACTTTGAGTATCTCATCTGAAAATTTGTTCCTTGCCATGTTTTTCTCCTGTAACATAAACTATGTGCCCTGTGAATTTCCGGGGACTGAATTTGAAATTGCTCCTGCCAACCGTTTGTGGCCTGGCGTGTATCTGAATGCCCGAATATCTCCCCGCTGAATGAATTTCGTATTCTGACCTGAATTGACTCGGGTTTATTGATTGGCCTGACCATCTTGGTGCCGTTCCAGAGGAGTCATCGAAGGAAAAGATCCAGGAGTGTAGAGGATGATGAGGAGGGTCACCTGATCTGTCAGAGTGGAGACGCACTAAGTGCAAGATGTATAGAATATTTTTCAAAATTTATTAACATTCAGATATAGTAATTTCTTTTAGCATAAGATGTTAGGGGGCTTTGGCAGTCTTTTCTTTCTTTCTTTTTGTTCTGTTTTATTTTGGGGGAGGGGGGGATCATTAATCTTCTTCTGGAGAACTTAAATGTATTTCTTTTTCCTTTCCCCCTTTTTTTTTTTAATCCCAACTTAGTAAATGAAATTAATGTGTTAGAATGAGATACCTGTAAATGTGCATTGATGAGAGTTGTCCGATAACATCTCTCAACCTAGTTATTGACATTTTTAAAGAAGCACAGTCTAGAATAACCTTCAGTGATAGCATTTAGCCTTTTCTGTTTGTTTTGCTTGGTTTTTTTTTAATGGCTGAGTAACTTAACAACTTCTGGAGCTGACGGTTCTTTCCTTTATAGATGAGATTGTTGCTACTTTGGGTGAAGGAGCTTTTGGAAAAGTGGTGGAATGCATCGATCACAAAGCGTAAGTCTTTTTTCTAAACTTATCAGTTGGACTGATAGAATTACAGTTCATTAAGTGCTCTCAGAATGATTTTATTGATTTTTATCCCTACTAGCTCATATGTTGCTCTGTGTATTTCTTAACATTTTGGCTTAACAGAATTGGTGTTTTTTTTTTTAATTCCCCAGTGACATTATTGTGGCAGTTACAAATGCTTTGTAGCTGGAATTGGAGATCAGTCTGCTCCACTTCTTCATTAAAACTTCCTTTTGGGGAAGGTTTCTTGCATGTTCTTTGGAGCATACGCTGTTTGATGCTGGAGAGTTTTTGCTGCACCCCTTGAGGTGAATTAAGCACACATTTGTGCTTAAATATAAAAGGATATAAATGAGCAATGCATTAGGCAGTCTGCAAAGATGTGCCATGAGCTGGTTCTCTAAACATGCCCACCTGAGCCCTGCTCCGTGAGTGCTGGCGCAGGCTGTCCCTGCTCAGCATTTAGTTTATGACCAGTTCCGCTTGCCAGAAGGAGCACCTAGGACTATTTTGCAATTGCTGTAATATAATGCTGGGAAACCACAGCAGGAAAAACTTCACCTGCTTATGTGAAGTTATTTTGTCCCTGGCATTTTTGCTTCTAGGGAGTTTAACCCTTCCTGCAGTTAGACCTTATTAGCAGGTTATTCTGTCGTTGCATGTCACTGTTGCTGCACAGTTGCAGTTTAAGTTTCCCCTTCAGTCGTGCAGTAGAGTTGGATGCAGGAAGCTGTTCTCCTCCTGAATGTGTGTACTACATTGTGTCCTAGGCAGAGCACCTTAATGTAGCAGTTGTGCAGAGCTGCTGGAGGCAGCATTAGGAGGTAAACTAGTGTCTATCTTTAAGAATACTGCTGATACACCAGATACTGAGTATGTTTTAAAAAGTAATACCTGAGCAGCTAAATTTTACTTGCGCCTGTGTCTATGTGGACCTTTGTTATTGTATATATATATATATATATATATATATATATATAAAAGTCAGTATATACTTACAGTTCTTGAAGGAGCCTGTAAGCATGAAGGTGAGTGACTTTATATGGTCTGATAGTCTTAGGACATAGGAAAGTGGTTTTAAGTTTAAAGATGGGAAATGCAGGTTAGATATTATGAAGAAATAATTTACTCAGGTGATGGGGCAGTGGCACAGGCTGCCCAGGGAAGCTGTGGATGCCCTATTCCTGGAGGTGTTGAAGGCTGTGCTGGGACACTGGGCAGCCTGATCTGGTGGGTGGCAGCCTGCTTGTGGCTGGGGGTTAGAACTGGGTAAACTTTAAAGCTAGTTCCAGCCTAAGCTGTTCTCTGAAAATGTTTTATCTGGTTAAGGTTCACAGGTTACATTTGTTTTTATGCAGTGTATATGGTGGTAATTAAGGAATAATTGAAACTACTTCTTCTAATGACTGTTTAACCTGTTTATTTCAGGGGAGGTAGACATGTAGCTGTAAAAATAGTAAAAAATGTGGATAGGTACTCTGAAGCAGCACGTTCAGAAGTACAAGTCCTGGAACATTTAAATGCATCAGACCCCAGCAATACGTAGTAAGTACCTTACTTTGTCTTTAGGATTGCTCTGATGTCACTTTCTGTAACACCAGTGATCTTGAAGTTGTCCACGTCATGTGATGTACGTCTCTCAGCACAATGTATTACTTACTTACTTACTGTTGAAATTTGTATTTTCCTGCTTTCTGCAGTCGCTGTGTTCAGATGTTGGAATGGTTTGAGCATCATGGCCATGTCTGCATTGTTTTTGAGCTACTGGGACTCAGTACTTATGACTTTATTAAAGAGAATGGCTTTTTGCCATTTAGGTTGGACCACATTAGACAAATGGCGTATCAGATTTGCAAATCTGTGAACTGTAAGTATATGTATGTATGTATGTTATTTTTATTTTTGTTTAATTTTCTCCATGGGACTTGCTAACTTATCTCTGTATTTGTTACCTTGCAGTTTTACATTTGAACAAACTGACACACACGGATCTGAAACCGGAAAACATTTTATTTGTCCAGTCTGATTATGTGGAAGAATATAACCCCAGACTGGTAAGTTGCTGTCATCTCCCCTTCTTTCCTGCAGCCTTCTGGGTTTATGTCATCGTTTACATCTCCTGGTGTGTTTCACTTCAGAAACGTGATGAGCGCACACTAAAAAATCCAGACATCAAAGTGGTGGATTTCGGGAGTGCAACATACGATGACGAACATCACAGCACTCTGGTGTCTACAAGACACTACAGGGCTCCTGAAGTTATTTTAGGTCAGTAGAATTCTTTTTGTTTCAAGAGAGAGAGTGTGCTTTTCCATTCAGTGCTGATAATTTTAAGCAGTGACCACATATGGAAAACTGGAAAAAAAGTCCTGTTCAGCACTGTGTGTGCCTGGCTGGACAGAATATTTCTTGTTTTCATAGTGGTAATGAGCTTTTTGAAGTGTGTTACACAGATCTCTTTCACTTGGAGAATTTTTGTATGCTTTTCACCTGTACTACAGAAATGTGTACTTTTTTTGAGCTGTTCAATTTTGCTTGTAGCCTGATCTAACCCTGATGTTTCTGGTTTGTTTTTTCTCACAGCACTGGGATGGGCACAGCCATGTGATGTTTGGAGCATTGGCTGTATTCTCATAGAATACTACCTTGGGTTCACAGTATTTCCGGTAGGTGACAGAGGCTTGGAGATGCAGTGTGTGTTGTGCGCTGCTGCTTGGTAGAAACCCCAGGGCACGATGGGGTTGCAGAACACTGTGCTATACTTCTCTGCTTTGCCCCGTTGAAGGGATAACAGAGGCAGCTTCATCTCTCACTAGCAGCAGATATTACTCAAGTATGTGTATGTTTTGACAGCAGTACTTATAGGGGAAATTTATGACCAAAGAGAAGGCAAGACAGAATTGGGAGGGGAAAAAAAATATCTATTGTAACTGCCTTGGAAGAAGATGACTATAGGCTCTTTCTTCATGTGAGAGTCATTACTGTTTTGCAGTGTACAATCCAGAAATCAGGTTAGTGTGTATACCATGGTAATGTAAGGATAAGAGAGAAATGTTCATTTTCCTTCAGACTCATGACAGCAAAGAGCACCTGGCAATGATGGAACGGATACTGGGGCCTTTGCCTAATCACATGATACAGAAAACCAGGTAATTACACTTGTCATTTTTCTCTACCTTGATTCCTAATTTTTAAATGCAGTATTTTCAGGTTTGGTTTAACAAGAAAAAAAAGTAAATACATGTTTTTGTTTAACAAACTGCCTTTGCTGTAGTGGAATATTCTCAGATCATTTCCCTGTGGGAGGAAACATGCCAGTAAAGATATTTGGGAGGGGACAGATAGGTTTTAAATAACAAGTTGTGCTGTTTGTTGAAGGAAACGGAAATATTTCCATCGGGACCAGCTGGACTGGGATGAGCACAGTTCTGCAGGCAGATATGTTGCAAGGCGCTGTAAACCACTGAAGGTAAAATGATAGAAGGGAAAGGGCTTGGGGGGATGGAACTGTAATTAGGATATGAATAAAACAGTATTTGTGGTATTGTAGGAATTCATGACATGCAGGGATGCTGACCATGAGAATCTCTTTGACCTCATTCAAAAAATGTTGGAGTATGACCCAGCTAAACGTATTACACTTGAAGAAGCACTAAAACATCCTTTCTTCTTCCCCTTGAAACAAGAGAAAAGGAAGCTATCTCCTGTACCAGAGCAGTCCCATCCAGATGATATCAGCCCACCAAAGAAATTTAGAAGATTTTAAGTAATAAATTATTATGTATAGTTCTTTTTTGTAAATGTCTTATTTTGTATTGTGACTCTTTGGATACTTAATGCAGCTGCTGAAATAAAAGTTATTTAAGAAAAAAAGATATTAACCTGAGTGGTTGCTTATTATTAAAATCTCTGAACACTTTTTTTTAACCTGGACACATGGAAAGAGCATCTTTTATGAACTAGGCTTCTCCTAAAAGGGAAAAAGATAAATGATTATGAAAAAGTCACAGAAATGGTAAAATACTGGGGAACTAAAGATGCTTACAGACATCACTCTGCATTAAGTGTAAGAATGGCCTTTATTTGCTTGAAAAAAAAATTACAAAGTAAGGAAGATCACTGTAGTATTCAACATAGATAGCACTGTGATCACCACTTTCTTTTTTCATGTTAGTGGGTATACTCAGGTTATGAGTATTTCAGCTAGTGCTCATTATTAGCTTACAACAGCAGCCTGTCTTTACCAGCTGTCCTAAATTACCTGCTGTCCTGAGAATTGCCCTCAAGAATTCAAAGTTTTGGTGAACAGATAATCTGGTTTCATGGAACAACTGCCAGCATAAAGTAATCCTATGTAAGGGCGGGGGTAGGGTTTTGCTCAGCTTACCTTCCAGCAGTCCTGTATGTAACAAACAGCACAGGCAAGGCACAGCCCTGCCCAAGCACTGAGCAGCTTCAGTCAGGGCTCTAGAAAGCTGCTGGGCAGCTGCATGCAGAACAGCACTATTTGCTTGGGAGAGAAGCTGCAAACTGATCCTTGGCTGTATATCAGCCTGAGCAGTAAGTGGTGCAGTCCCTTAGGAACTTGGGCCACCAGCTGTGACAGCAGGCTCAGAGAGGCCACTCTTCATACCCCACCTTAGCTACAGAGGTCACTACCACCACCACAGGAGCTCCCTGCAGTGGCGCAGGTGCCTCGTGCAACAGCTGGATGCTAAGATTACTTTATGCTGGAAGTACAGGAAAAGAGATTACAGATTTTACAAAGATGGACAATCAACAAGGTTAGCTGGAGCAAGTAGTATGGATTAAAGTGTCACACCAAGTTACCACACAAGCCACGGCCTCGTTGCATCAGAGGCTTTTTACAATTTAATGTGCAAACAGAACTGCCATATATCTCATTTACGAAATCATGTCTACTCAAATGCAGATAGAAAACCCAAGGAGGTAAAATGAATTTAATTGTGGAAGGCCTTAAATTACATTATTACAGTAGAAAATACAGGAGGTAGAATATAACTGAAAGGACAAATGCAGGTTAGAGTCAAATCTATAGCTCCTGTAAACTACCTACTTAAAACATGGTTTTAAAAACTAAACCCAGTATTTCAATAACTATAGAAAACAGTTAAAATAAATTTGCCATGAGAGCCCTTATATCATGCTTGATACAGGGAGGTAGGATGTAAGAATCAGAAGGACACATGAGACATGACACTTATCTACAGCTCCTGTTTGCTTTACTGAGGACTGTTCCAGAGGTCAGTCACCCTCCTCCGCTTCAGACTCTGACTCTGCAAGAGAGAACCCTGATCAGCTGCTGCCATGAGGCCAGCCCTCCAGCAGCCCCAAACCACAGGGACTGCTTTTCCAGCCAGAACTGGGGGCACTCCCAGTCTCAGAAAATCCACTAGTGCCTCCCAGCTAACAAAACAAAGCACCAGGCATCTCAAAGTGAAGAGAAACTTGTGAACTAAGCTTTTGCTTACCTTCTTCAGCATTCTTGAGCCATTCAACAAACTTCTTCATTTGCTCCAGGAAGACACTCTTTCCTTTTGCAAGATGTGCATCTTTATACCACTTCAGGATGGGTTCTTCGCTCAGAACTTCAGCTGTAAGGGGTACAAGAGTGATGTTAATAGGGCAAAACACCTAATAGCAGTTAGCAAGGAACCCTGCCTAGCAGCCTTTGCTTCCTCCCCTACAAATTTCAACACATATTTGTTGGCTGCACCTTGGGGATGGCTGGACATACCTGAGCTATGAATAACTCCTAAAGTTCTGAGAACCACACATTTCAGATTGGTGACTGGGGGTTTCCTGAGCACTGCCTCCAGAAGCTGCACTTCTACTCCTAGTAATAACACAGCCTTGAGTATTTCACGGCTATTTGAGTTCATGTACTCTGAGAAAAGCTTCAGTCAACCGCTAGAACAGATGTCAGGACACCACACCAGCTGTTTTCAATTGTTACCATTTACAAATACAATATAATCTTTACATCAACAATTTTCCTTATGTTCCTATGGTGTTTCTACAGGCCCACAAACATGTCCTTAATACCTTTTAAACAGCCATTTAGCAGAAGCCCTAGAGCACCTTGACACCTTGGTGGTCTTAATCTCTGCCTGTTCAGACCAAGAACTAGGAATTATACTTAAGGAAAAGACTGTAGTTAAGTGCCTAAAAGTCTTATTGCTTTGCTCCAGGAGACAAGAAGCACCCTTCCTTGTCCAGAGTACTTATCCACGTGCCAAAGACTGCAGTATCTCCACTTGTATTTTAGAGTTCTAAGTTTGCAAACTGAGGGTAGAAAATTATTCAGTTATGGAAAAGCACCTGAGCTCCCCTGAAGGCCTTACCAGGACCAAACCATTCTGCAATCCAGGCTTAAACAGAAAATGAAATCAACCCCACAGAGATTTACCTTTATAGAAGAGCACCACTATTTTCTGGAAGGCCTTCATGAAGTGAATGTTGTCATAACAATACTCCTGAATCTTCAACAGAAGAGTCAGCTCTGACTGACCTTGGGTAGTAAAGGCAGCAAGTAGAGGGCTGTATTGCTGTAATAAGGAAAAACAAGTTGACACGCAGACACACAACATTTCTTAACATTTACTGCCCATCTATGCTGGCTTCACGCAGTTTCTATCAGCCACTGCTTAGAAATTTACAACCCACATATCGGGGAAGCAATTTCCACACACCCCCGGGAGTGTTTCTGCCAAAATCGTACTGCTTTTACCTCAATAACTGGAACAACAATCAATACTAAAGTTGCAAGGGGAGGAGCTCCCCATCTAATGCTGTCTCTGCATTATGGTACTTATAGGTTTCAATTCACTTGAAAAGAAAGCTGGAGACAAAAGGAAGCCCAAGCTCTACCTCAGGAGATGCAAAAGCCTCAACTTGGTTACAATACCTTCAAGTGCTTAATGGCTTGCTCTGCTACCAGCTCCTCCTTTTTGTTCCACTCCACAGTGCTCATCACACTTGACCAGATTATGGCTATGACAGTCTGCTCTGAGATGTTGTTTTTCTTCATCTCCTCCTTTACATACAAGATTATCTGTCAGAGAGAATAAAAAATCATCATGTACATCACATATGACAAAAACCTAAATTGAAACTTCTGTTCTAAAGACAGCTCAAAAGCCTTCAGTACGGCCAAGACTCAGAGCATTAAGGAAAGACCACAAAATTAAAACTGGTAAAGCTGGTACTTATTGCAATTGCCAGTGGGAACTAGGTGCCTGAGCTCAGTAATTGGACGTGTATCCTCTTCAGATTAGCATTAAATACTATTGCATTTCAGATAATTTGAGCTACATTCCCACAGAGGAAAAAAAAAAACAAAAACAGTTGCATATACACCTTGCCTGCAGACAAGTACTTACATCCTTAAATGGATCTCCCCTTGACATCTGCTCCTGAAGTTCTTTCTGCAGCTCCTTTCGAGCACCTATAGTTTGCTGGTTCCGAACATACTCAGAAAGTTCTTTCAGTCCTGCTTCAGTGAAGTACTTGGAGAAGTGTTCTACACTTTGTTTGTTGGCTGGGAAGAGTTCCTGAAAACAAAGTATACAACGACACTTTCAAAAGAGAAACGTGTCAAGTACTTTGCTGGTAAGAGCTATTTACCAAGCTGCCTTCAGAAGTGAATCAGTAGCAGCAGCGAGGCTCACCATTAGCCTGTTATCCATGTTTACTTTACGAAGACTGACAGCCACTGCATTAATGTCCTTCTCATTTATCCATGATTTGAAGAGCTTGACCGCAAAAGCTGCAGAAACACCTGTGAAACAGAAACAGTATATTACTGAAATTCAAAACAAAGGGAATCCAGTAAGTACAAGACACACAAATTGTCACCCCCTGCTCCAAGTGACAGCTGTGCTCAGAGGTGGCACAAGCAGCCTGCAATACTTTTGTCTGAGGACACAGCTGCTGGCCTGTTGGACTCCTCTCACAGCTCAGCATCATGAGGGCTTCTCTGTACTAAGCTCCACTCTCACTTCTGCAATTTAAGAAGCAGCCCAAGCACCTTCTGCACTGAGAGGTCCTTTTCCAGAACACAGTAGTCACTTGCGGGGCAACTCCAGTGACTGCAGCCCCCAGCACTGTGCAGAGAAGCCCTACGCACAAGTTTCCTAAAAGACAAGTTTCTAAAGACCTTTCAAGGAAGTGATCCAACATGTTTACCTTAGCTAAAGGGCACACTGTCATGGTTTCCTTCTACTTACAGTAAAGCTTTGCATTTTGTTCACATCATCGTTCCTCTTACAGAAGAGTCAGCAACACTTACCTTCTTTTACCAAGTTCTCATTATAAAGACTGTTGAGAATTGATGCATTAAGTGTTCCATTGGCTAGCAGAATACCCGTCAACATGGCCAGTTTGTTCCTCTCAGACTCTGAGAACCCTTTCAGGAACAGCAGCAACTGCAAGCAGAAGAGTTGTGAAGTCCATGCTAGATGCTTACTTTTGTTACTCAACCAGCAGCACTGCTAGCACACTGTCAGTCTTCTCCAATACTCATACAATCTTGCTGTTCTTCAGTTAAGAAGATTCTGTTCTATTATAATAATCCATTATATAACTCTTCCATATAATGACTAATTAGCAGGATATGAAAGCCTATCTCTCTGCCAAAACAAATCTACTCCATACCTTTTTGACTTCATCTTCAAAGCCTTTCTCCAGGTACTTGTAACGCCTGATGAGCTTGTTAAAAACCTGAAAAGAGACGGTGTGTCTGAAATGCTTTGGATTATCATTTAATTTGAATTAGGAGTCAAGTTCAGTACAGTTGGTCTGAATTCCTTTAGAGCACTTCCAGCTTAGAAGAGTACCATTCTACAGTGCCCAAAGCCAAGAGGTTCCCAGGAGGCTTCTTCAAGCCATACACTTTCTTTTAACCTGAAGTTTCAACTACACAAACATTTCATTTTCAACTACAGAAAGGTTTATGTAAAGTTATACTCATTTCAGGACTCACCTGAGCAAATGCTTGCATGGTTTCTAGGTCTTCCTGTGCTGCAAATACACAGACATCTGTGCGTGTCATGTCATCTGCGAGGGTACCGCCTGGGGCTAAGGAAGGGTTTCAGTATTAGTGCTGTGACTCCTCAGTAAGAATCAAATACTCATAACATGAAAAATATCTTGTCTTCTCATGGTAAAGAGAAGAACCACATCACTAGAGAGACACCCCTGCATTTCTATCTGCTCTGCTGCTGTAAATGCACTAAGCTTTAGATTGGTAACTTAGATTGGAACACCTAAATATTCCAACCCCTACACCTAAAATGACTGACAACACATCTTGTTCATGTCCAAGCAAGTTAATATGATTATACATGCTCATCTTCCCTTAAAGCTAAACACTGAGGCTGCTTAATCCTAACAACTTTTTACTATCTTCTGCAATCACGCTGCTTTCTACATCAGTCTTATATAACCAAACAAGTCACCACAGGAGATTAAACACCTAGAAACGCATATTCACAATTCAATGTCTTTGAGATGAGCTGAAAACTTGAGCCTGGAAAGCTCATTTCAGCTTTTTAGACTGAAAAAAATCAGAAGATGCTTCTTCAACATACTTCTTCAGTTTAATACAGACATTTGACTGGCACCCAGTCTGATTCATAACAGTGAATTCCAGTCGCTAACTTCAGTGTCAGAACAACCTGTGATCAAATTCTACGCCATCCTACATAGAAGGGAGATCCTTTTGTTTTGCAGTAGACAGAAACAAGACTTCAAGATGAAAATAAGCACCAGTGTTAAGAATTTTAAGAGGTGGTATGTTCTTATTTCATCCGTGTCTGATTAAAGACCAAAACTAGTCTACTCAGCTGCTTCTGCTTGTTATACAGAGCAAGCTGAACATATGTCCCTTCCATCATCACTAATGCAGTAATGCATTTTTCCCGTCTCATTCTGAGAAAAAACATTTCCTAACATAGCACACAGTGGTCTTAAGACTTAGAATGCAATCTCCCCCAGTTTGTACATTAAGATTTCCAAGCAGTGATGCTCCATGTGGCAGACAAACCTATTTTCTCATGCAACCAGCTCTTGTAACATCAGCAAGAGAGGCTTTTGCCAAAGCAAACATTGCACAGTAACTTCAGACTACATAACACTGTTCCAACACACAGCCTTCAGATAAGCAAGCACGCTTTGTTACATTGCGCCATTCTAAAAGCCTTATTTTTGGCATTTCTCTGAGCAAGTCACCTGACAATTCTCTAGTACCCGTGGCAGAGCTCCACACGTACAGCAGAGGTGCCCTCCCAAACCAGCCGCCCCACTGCAGGACTGCCACACAGTAAGGCTGGAGCAGCCCAGAATCTGATATTCCCTCTTCCCACTGCATTTAGGTTACTTGAATTCTGTCATATTACAGAAAGTCTTCTATTACTGCCAAGTTTCTCATTGAAGTCCTTATCCCCACCACAATATATAGGGCAACAAATGTTACAATCTGAGATGGACTGTTTCTGTCTAGGTAGACAACAGAGCGAGCCCTTTCCACACCCTGTATTTTAAACAGTTCCCTGCCACTTGAATCTCTTCCCACTGAACAGCAGTCAAATATACAGATCTAGAACTGCATCTTTCTTAACACTTTTCAACCTCATTTATCTTCATCTACATCTTGCCTGGTTGGTCAGCATCCCTTCCATTCTTTGCACTTTACACAGTGCATGTAAAAGTATGAGTTTACAATACCTTCAGTCATCACATTTCACTTGCTCAGTTCACGTGTTTTCTGCTGACTTGGCAACAACCTCATTTCTCACTCCCACACAAATACTAAGAGCCCACCATGCCCTCATTGCTGCTAGCCACAAACAACTTAAAACAGCACTTCCAAGACACAGCAGTTTCTTCTGCAAATAATGTTACTTTGCAGAAAACAGGGAAGGGTGCACAAGACAGGATCGAGTCAGAATCCTCCAGGGCAACTCCATTGGCTCTGTGACCACACACGAGTACGAACCAAGCATTTGTTTTCCATTAGCAGAAATGCCTTCATTACACAAAATTCTACTGTTGGTTTAAAAAAAATGTAAAAAAATCCAATATGCCTCTCCTTAATCTAAATTTGTATAGCCTACGCTTTCAAGAAGGCAAACTATCTCAAGCAAAAGCATGGTGTGCTATACAGAGTATTCCTGTAAGAATCTGACTGCCAATTTAGGCCTGGGATACTCGTAGTTTGCTACAGATAACAAACCCTGTTCTACACATCCAGCATGCTCCCTGAGAGAGTTTGTATAGTGACAGAAAACAGCAAGCTTCTGTCAAAAGTCAAGTAAATGAAATCAGACAGCAGCCCCATCAAAGAGTACTTACCCAGCATTCCACCAGCCACCAGGATGTCAAAAAGTGTTTCTGCATAGCGGCGATAGTCAAGTTTTGCACCAGAAGCATCAAGGAACTTTGCTACCGCCTCCAAGTCAGTGCCAGTTTCAGTTAAACCTTGTATAATGCAGTCCTGGAACTGGGTAGGGTCAAACCTCTCTTTTTCATCTGAAAAGACAAGTGTTTGTTGAACTAAAGTTGTCACACATTTACTTGGTCTCCAAAAATGTGAAAAGCTTTTCTTTCTTTCTTTTTGTCTTAGAAAAACAAAAGGAAATCTACACATTGACAGTTCGGAAATGAAATAGAACTGTGAACATTCCAGCCTCCCAAGACAACTGGGGTCTCTAGCACAAATAGTGAAATAACAGTGTAGCCTAGAACAAATCTCAATGACCAGTAATTACAAATTTTGGTGTTATCATCTCTACACTCAAGCTAAAACATACCTTATTTACCTTTCAATGAATTTCTCAGTCCTTTCACTAAGCAGAGCAGTCATTTGTGATGATCTGAATCTAACAAAACCTATCTGATTTCTGAGTTTGATTCTTACACCCCTGCTCACACACGATCACAACCTCTTCCCCCAAAACAAAGGCTTAGCCACAGACCAGAAGGTAATTCCACTGCACTACAATTTTGTACGTTTGACCCCATCACTCAAGTTCCACTTCAGTCCTTTGGGTCTCTCACTGTTTCAGAAGAAACACTTTGATGGAGATACTGCATCCTGTTAACACATGCAGGCTGTGCTCCCTGAAGAAGACCACCTCTTCTTCAGCTGGAGGTAAACAAAAAGCTACCATCTTTTGAGTGCCTGAGGGCAATATAGAAATCTGAGCTAACCCCTTTGTCTTAAATACACATTAAATAATTAACTCTTTTTTATTGTTTTAAGGCAGAAAAACCTGAATGGGACATTTTTACATTTGAGATAAATAATTTGATCACGGCCTTTTCACAGTTATAAGAGCTGATCCAAAAGTAGTGCCTCCTATTTTATTATGTTGTCTCGCAACACCAGATGCAGATGTTGGTGGTACAGCAGTAGAGGTTGAACCTTCCCACCAGTATCCCATCACATGTTGCTGCCGTGCGACAGATGGCAGCAGAGGGGCAGTCTGACAAAAAGGTGTCGACATGGAAGTGTGGATGAAGCAAAGGTGTGTCACTGAATTCCTCCATGTGGAAATGACGGCACCCACTGACATTCATCAATATTTGCTGAACATTCACGGAGACCAAACAGTGGATGTGAAAACCAGGAGGTGGGAGGTGCTGCGTTTCAGCAGTAGTGACAGTAGTCACCTCCACTGCCGCAGGTTTTTAATGAATGCATCATACAGGTTCTTATTCATTGCTGGCAAAAAAAAGCATGACTGACGGTGGTGACTGTGTTGGAAAATAGCATTTTGTAGCTGAGGATGTTCTCTTTCAAATAGCGTTATTGTGCTCTTTGTATTTGCTGTAGTTTCCATGGAAATACATAGGAGGCATTACTTTTGGAGCAATCTGCACAATACACAGCACTCAGGTAACTAATAGGCAGCCTTACATGAAGAGGTCTTCACGTCTATTCAATTCAGTTTGTCCTTAGATTATGCAAGCCATGGGAAGAAAAGCCTTCAAATAATACAAGAGCTCTCCTGTAAGCCTTTACTAAAGCACTAACAGCTTAGGTAGCACTGTTAACACCTGAATAAACGATTTTCTAAGGGGCATGTCAGTGTCCTTACATTCAGTGCAAGTTACAACACAGCCCTAACAGCAGGGTGGAGATTTGAAAATGGTGAAGCAGTCATTTTCCAGGACAGATCTATGAAACTCATCGTTACTGCAGGATTGCTTGGAAACCAAACAATGGTTAAAGGACATAAAGTCAGTTCCAGGTGATACCAGGTACTCCTGTGCCCCTCCACCACATCTTCAGCGGCTATCGCTCCCTCACTGTCCTGAGTGCCACCCAGAGCACCATGAGGAACCAGTGGGTGTGAGATGGAATAAGGACAGAAGGCAGCTGCTTTAAACCAGTTTCTGCCTGAAGAAAGGCAGTCATCACAATCTGGTAATAAAGAAGGAATCGCTGAGCCCTTTCAGGGCATCAGGGCTCCCTGAGCACTTAAAGCAGGTGATGTCCGAGAAGAGATCCTTCCCCTGTGGCCGCCAGCCCTTAAATGAGGTTAAGAGGGATGGACCCAGGGTCCACATTACTTCCACCTGTGCTCCCAGAGCTGGCTACACCACTCCACCAGGTGCTCAATCACCGCTTTCGGCCGTGCCCTAACGGTTCCCATACAGACGGGAATCACCAGAGCGCCCCGCCAGCTATCAACATCCAATAACCACATCCCGCCTCGCTTCTCGCGTTTCCCCAGCCACAAGATCTGCCTGCAGGGTCCCCGACAAGATACGGGCACCGCACGGCCCTCGGCCGGTTCGCCGCTTTGTTTCTCTAAGCACGACCCGCAGCAGGCCGCGCCGAGGCCGCCCGCCACCGAGGAGCACCGCACGGCTGCTTCAGGCCAAGAACGCGCAGCGCGGCCCGCGGGACCCGTTCCTCCACCAAGGTCACGGCAACCGCACGGCCCCTCTCGCCGCTCCCCTCCCCCGCGCGGCGCCCGCAGCACCCGGCGCCACGCTCGCGGCGCTCTCGCGCAGGAGGCAGCGCAGCGCCAGGCCGCGGCCCTTACCTCTCTTTCTGGTCTTGAAGCGCTGCCCCGATAGCGTCGGCTTCTGCTGCTTTTGATTCATAAAAGACGCCCTGCGCGGGAGCACAGCACATCACGCACCTCTCGGCGCCGCCCGGGCTCCCCCCGCCGCCGCCACCGCCGCCGCCGCCGCTCCCGACGCGCCCCGCGCGGCGCCGCTCCGCTCCTCCTCCCGCCGCCTCCATTTTCCGCACCGCGCTCCCCCCGCCTCCCGCCGCACAGCGGCCCCGTCCCGCCGCGCGACCCGGCGGCCCCACGGCGCTTCGCCGCTGCCGCGCGGGGGCACGGAGCGATTTCCCCCCCCCCTTCCACCGCCGCGATCGGCGCGGCCGCTGCCACCCCGGCCCGGCGCCCCACCGCCGCTCACCGACTTTAAGGTAGAGAGAAATCGCCCGAGGGCCCGGAGCGGAGACGAACGCGAGCGGCGGAGAGGAGCGGCGGCGGCAGAACCCTGCGGGCGGAACCAACGCGAGAGAAGGGGGAGGGCGCGCCCCGCCCGGGACGGACCATCGCGTTGCGCCGCAGGGGGCGCCGGGCCGGGGAGGAGGCCGAGCTCCCCGGGACTCCCCGCCCGCGGCCGCCCAGGCGCTGCGGACCCCCGGCACCTGGCCGTGCCCCGCGCCCGCCCGCGGAGCCGTCCGCTCGAGGACCCCCGGGGGGCGAACGCGCCCGCGCGGCCCTTTACGGCGTCACACGCGGCAGCCCCTGCCGCCTCCCCCCGCGCGGCGCTGCGCGTGGAACGGTCCGCGGGCGGCAGCGCCCCTGGCGGCGCGCTGTGAGCGCGGGCATCGCCGCCCCGACTGCGCTGCAGCGGCCCCTGCAGCAGAGCCGCGAAACGCAGCCGGGCGGCAGCGAGCAGCGAGAGCCCCGGCCGGCCGGTCGGTAAACACCCCTTTCCCGTCACGCCCGAAACGCGTGCCGCGGCTGGTGGTCAGCGGCGTGGCGGCGGCTGCGTTGCACAAACGTAGCGGCAACAGCGTGCGGCCCGTTCCCGAGCTGCTAGAAAAATGTTATTTGCTTTGGTGCTTTCTGAGTTAAATAAGCAGCAGCAGATGGGGTGGATCGTGAAGCCACAACAGCATGGCAGTTAAGGAAGATGACCCAGACCTGGGGCCGCTGACACCTTCCCTAGGACTGTTCTGCAGAAGCATGGCTTTGGAAAGGGAAAGCATCACTCCATACGTACTACCTTTCTTCCCCACCCACAGAATCACAGAATTGCAGAGGTTAGAAGAGACCTCTAGAGGTCGCGTCCAATCCCGCTGCTAAACAGGTTCCCTATGCAGGTCACACAGGCAGGTGTGTCGACACAGGTCTTGAGTATCTCCAGAGAAGGAGATTCCACAACCTCTCTGGGCAACCTGTTCCAGTGCTCCACCATGCTCACAGTAAAGTCCCTCCTCATGTCAGCATGAAACTTTCTGTGTTCCATTTTCTACCCGTTACCCCTTGTTCTACTGCAGCACACCACCAAAAGGAGTCCACCCACATAAACAATTATGAGATCCCCTCTCATCCTTCTCTTCTCCAGACTGAACAGTCACAAGTCCCTCACAGCGCTCAGCCTTCCCTCATATGGGAGATGCTCCAGGCCCTTATTCATCTCTGTGGCCCTCTGCTAGACTCCTTCTAGGGAGATCCTGTCTTTTTGAAGCTGGGAGCCCAGACTGGACAAAGTATTCCACATGTGGCCTCACCAGAGTAGAGGGCAGAGATCACCTCCCTCTACCTGCTGGCCAGGCTCCCAGCTTTGTATCATCAGCAAACTTGCTCAGTATGGACTCTATCCCTTCATCTAGGTCACCAGTGAAGATGATGAACAAAACCAGACGCAGCACCAACCTCTGGGGATCACCACTGGCTGCAGGCCTCCAACCAGACATGCACTGCTACCCACAACCCTCAGATTATTAAGAGCTGTAAAACTATTAGATCCTAAATTTGTATCAGAGTTGTAACTTCTTTTCCTCCAAACTTAGTTACTGTATCACCTTATAAAGACTCCATGTATTCTGGTACAAACAAAGTTATGGGTTAAAACTACTTACATCTGGTGTAGAATCACGTTCCTGAGTTCCAGGAGCACAGGCCTTCTCTTCCTCCATGTAACACACAGCTTCTTTTACCAGCAGTTGTAGCAACAGCGCTCATCCTGTCTGCAGGCTGTAGAGCATACATCCATTAGAAGACAGCATAAACAGAACCAGTATGGTTGTATGAGTCTAAAAGCCATCTAAACAGCAATGCTTAGATAGACACATCTGCAAGACTAGCTAACAACACACAACATGCTGGTAGAGGACAAAAGAGGCAATTGCTGCTGAGTTCCTTGTTCCCTAAAAGGGCAAACTACTGATTAACCCAGAGCTCACACACACAGCTGCCAAACTTCCATCAGGTGTAAAGCATAATGTTCCTTTGGCTAAAACTCTTGAGCTGTTATCAGGTGTGCAAACAAAGCAAGTCATTATGCTTCATGAAGAGAAAATGGGATCACCTGCACAACTATGGCTTTAATTAAAGTTGCTCCCAACCTTTTTTTTTTTTTTTTTTTTTTTTTTTTTTAACTCCAACAAACCATTTCCTTGGCTGTGAATCTTATGGCTTGTTTGGCCCAGTAAAGGACTGTAAATATTCAGAAGAATGTCAGGAGATGCCTGTGTGACAGCACCAAAGGACAGCAAAGTGAGCTGCATCTGTTGCTCTCTATCCGAGGAGCATACCAAATATGTTATTTTTCAGTGGAGGCTGGTCCTCTGAAAGCCTTATTCTGGAATGCATGTTTAAGAAGGCATACATGAATTTGTAAGTGAATAGCTTAAGAATTATATATTTTACAAGAGAGTACACTTAAAGCCTGAAAAAGAATAATTTTAATCTGTGATATTCTTTCACCAAGCACAACTGGTTAACTTGTGCTTGATCCTGCTGCTTTACACAGTTAATTATCTTGAATTCAGAGGGTGCTTTCCCTCCACGGTCTGTGTTTACCTGTACTGCAGGCATTGCACTGTCATCCAACCTGGCATTCACTTATTTACACTCCCATACATGTAAAAATGAGGGTAAAACTTGAAATAAACAAAATCAATATTTTGTTCATTCTGCAGGGCAAATGTATTGAAGGTATACAGTACGGACCCCTCTGGTAGCTGGCATTAGACATCTGGTCCATCCATTCCAGATCTACCTCTGTGGTATCACCTGCAGGTATGAGCCCAAGGCCTGAAACCTCACAGCAGTTGCTGGCACCCAGCCCTCCCCACACACACCAACCCATACAGCCACATACTGTGAGTCACACTCAGTCAGCTGGTCAGCACAGCTTGGTATTTGTTAGAGATCACATAGATATACATACCTTCTCTTGTTCCAGTTTTTGGCACCACATGTTCTCCTGCTGGTCAGAGCCCAGTTTCTGGCACTTATACACGCACAGGTATGCAGAACGGAGTCCTTCACCCAGAAAAATGGTCAGACATGGAGTTTAATTAGATAGGACACACTGTGCTGATCAGCCACAGGGTACAACCAGACAAGTGTGCTAAGAATCAGCTTGGATTTCCTATTTATCACTCTTCCTATGCTTATTCCTCCCTAAAAAAACACAACCTGTCCCTTTTCCTGCCTTTGGTTCCTCACCTAATCACAGTAATTACACTAATTACTGTAAGTTTAGTACTAGACCCCAGTTGATTTTCCCTCCATCCCATAAGTTACACTCCACCTTCCCAGTCTGGACAGTGCTTTGGACACCCTCTTCTGCTGAGTGTCCCCATGGCCCATGGAGGTGAAGGCCCCTTTGTGAAGCCCCAGCAAGAGTCAGGGTAAAAGCTGAGGGGCTGCCTTCTCTAGCTGTCTTATTGGGGTTTCCCTGCCTTCCCTTGTGCCCCTGGGCTCCTTGGTGGTCATGGAGACAGGACTTCTGTCACGCAGCCTGAGCAAATACTCTGCAAATAGTATCTTTCAAGTATGTCTTGTACTTTGGAATTGAGACAACTTTACTTTACAGATTTAGGACAAGAGGACTACCAAATCCCCCGAGTTCATCTGTTACTATGAAATTCAGCAGCAGATTAGTGGGTGTCCTGGTTTCAGCTGGGACAGTTATTTTTTCACTTTGTAGTGTCTGCTGTGGTGCTTTGTTTCTGCCTTGGGAGAAAAACAAATTTGATAACACACAAATGTTTTAGTTTTAGCTGAGCCAAGGATGTTTCAACTTTCCATATTGTCCTGCCAGTGAGGGGGCTGAAGGGGAAAAGGAGCTGGGAGGGGACAGTTGACCTAAGCTGGACAAAGGGATATTCCATACCATATGACATCATGGGGAAAAAACTTCATATTGACCAGGGGAGCAGTCGCTGCTCGAGGACTGGCTGGGCATCTGTTGATGAGTGGTGTGCAATTGCACTGTGCATCATTTGCTTCATAGACATACATCATTACCATTACTATTGTTATTTTCCTTTTTCTTCCTTTTCTGCCTTAGAAAACAGTTCTCAATCCACATGTTCTACTTTGTCATTTTTTTCCCCCAGTTCTCTCCCCCATTCCACTGGGAATGTGGAATGAGTGACCCTGTGGTGCTGAGCTGCTGCCGGCTTAAACCACAATGATGGGAAAACACGAAGCTCGCCAAATCGCTCACTCTGAATTGTAAGACCAAACACTGGCCATTCTTACTGTCTGTAGGAGCCAGATATCATTTCTCACATTGTCTTCATTGCTGTTTTTTTTTTTTTTTTTCTCTATCAAAACAGTACTGGTTGTAGAACAGCAGGACAGCACCCTACAAATATGCTTTTATTGAAGACTTATTTAAGAAAACTCCAGTTAACAGCCCAATGCAATCTAGAAAATACATCATCCAAAAATACCCCAAGCAAGATCACATTCATCAGACATAGAGTTTGCAAGTACTTTTCATTCATATTAAACCCAAGGCAGGGGTTGCTTTGATACTCATTCTAAAATGATAGCATTTGTTTAAATCACAACTAAAAGCCAAAAAGATAAATCACAGACTATGAAAATCTCATTTTAAGGTAAAGAACACAGACATATTAAGGAACTGACTGCAGGAATTAATAAAAGTCTCAGATTGCAAAGTATATTGCCAGCTGAGCTGTAGTGTCTGACAATTTATCCACAAGAAGATAAAAGGAAAAAAAAATGAAAACTTTACCAAAATAAGCTATCAAGTTTCTAATTACTTGGAATATTAATTTATTTGTAAAGGCATAAAATCTTCTTGTGCTGCTACAGATAAAATGTAGATAAAATTATTTATTTGATGCTCCGTGCAGATCACTCTCTCTTCTATATTAACTAATTTAAACCTGCAGACTCACCATTAAAATAAATGAAATAAGCTTAGACATGTTTATGTAACTGAGAGCAGGATATGAAGTAAAACTTGCTGGGTTTTGGCAAGTGTTTTAGTAAACAATGACATTGTAAAACATGTTCTTACTATTACTTTCATTATTTGAACTATCAAAGGTGAAAGCTGAATATTCATTTGTATGGATATCTGTACTGGCTCAATTTAGTACAGACATTTTCTTTGTTTTCTCTGAAGCACCTCTGAACTTGCTTTTCAGTCTCCTCTCCTCCTGAGGACCTTCTCCATCAAGATTCATATAGCTGTCACTACATCACTTTAAAACCTCCTTTCTAGCATGTATGTCACAGCATTCATAATGTTGGCACAGTTTGAGTCAAACAGTGAGCTGACACACCTGGTTTTAATGACAAACTGCTCTATTGCCATTGTTCCCTCTTAGCCCTGCTCCTCTCCATATTTTTCAGCTCAGTCACCTGCTGCATGTCTGCTACTCAATATCTACTTATCATTGCAAGGAGTGACCCCATTTAAAAACCAAATATTTCAGAATTAGTAAGAGTTTAGTCCTTTTATCTGAAATAGAACATCTCCTGTACCTCATGCTCTCAGTTCACCTACAGACGAATGCATCGGCTGTGACCTACTTCACCTTTTCACTGGGAAGAGGGAGCAAAACTGGATAAGGCAAAGGAGAGGTGGAGTGAACACTGACTGTGGCAAATAGCAGTGGTTTTATTCCAGCTCTGAGAGGTCAAAGCCAGTAGTGGTTCAGAGAGATCTAATGGGTATGGAGTAGACCTGAGATGGGTTGTCAGGAAGTAGAGAACTATACTAATATTACTGTGGTTACCATGGCAAATATCATTATCTAGAAAATATTTGGTAGTATGTACTCTTAGAATCTTGGTTCTGCTACAATATCAATGCATGTCTGTCACTATCTTGCACAGTATCTAACTCTGATTTACTGCAGATATTTTCAAAATTGCATGCAAATTATTCAAAGTTCATGGAGTAACTCCAGAATTATTCCAGTATAGCATGGAGAACAGCTCAGTTCATAAAGAAATATATTTTTCAAAATGAGAAGTGTCTTAGTCGGCAGTACATTAGGGCTGATACTTATACCTTGTCCTATAACTGTGTGTGTGTGTGTGTGTGTGTATTACAGTTATACTTCTTTCATGCAGGAATGCTTTCTTTCAGTCAGTAAGTTCCTGAAGGTACCACCTGGTTATTCCATACTTAGGATATATCAATGGCCCATGGCTTATAGGTTCCAGGTTTATCTTTTGGAATCTGAAAGAATGTAAAGAAAACATAATTTTGCTAAGTGGAAAGAAAATCTTAAATTCACAAATGCGTCTTCCTTTTCATCCATTTCAATGTCATTGCATGAACAAATCCACTCTTTTTCACATAATAAAGATCTGCGAAATCAACCAACTTGCCTCTAGTCAACTGTGAACAGTTAATTAAGGACATCTCTCCATAGCACATGTGAGCCCACTGCCTGAAAGTTTCAGGTTACTCATAGGAGGAACTGATATATGAAATTCAGTTGTACAACATGATTTAATGGAACTGCATTAAATTCCAGAGGCCATGAAGTCTGCAAGGAAATCCTAAATTTCAGAGGGCAGAGATAGAATGTCAACTCCTGATGACAAGATAAAAAGGTCATCTTCATTTAAACTCTAAGTAGTTAACAAGTGTATGCACAACACCTAGATGACAAAGGTTCTTGATTGTGGTTATGATTTCTATTAATATGAGAAATTCTATCAATGTGAAATACTTGATCACTGTGTATCGTGTGCAAAAGGAAGCAGAAGTGAATGGATGTGGAATTCACAGTTCCAAGCTCTAGTTAGGATGAGGTCAGAATGTCTCCAGCTGGCTGCCATTGAAAGAGATAGTAGCCTGCAGGTTTGCCTAAGTCAACTTCTGTCCCTTTTCATAGAGAAATTTGCAGCCTATGTTAGAACAGTTTTTCAAACCCAGCTTCGTGGGCCTTTTGATTAGACTTCCAATAGTGAAATATTGGCTTAGTGTGTGGTACCTCTTTTTTTAATTTGAAAACTGTATTAGAAATAGTGTGTGATTTCTGGAATACCAGAAGATTTGCAGATACCCAGAGAAGATCTGAAAGCAGCCCCGTTTAGATTTTATACCAGAAATGTGTCCCTGATGTTCTGCACAGGCTAAGGACTTCTGGCTCCTCAGATCTACCAAAAAATCCCTTGGGTCAAAACACAGCAGCTCTTGTTCTCAGCAGGGTAGTAACTGAAATTGAATGCTAAATTAAAGAATCTTGGCACAGTCTGGTCTGGTATTTCCCTATTTCCCTATCTGCAAAATACTCACCTCGTTCACTTTCTGACTGGACACAGACCGTGGTGATAAAGGCTGCAAAACCTTTGCTATTAATCTAATCATTGTTCCCATGCTTTATTCCTTTCATTTTGTTTTATTCCTCTTTTTTTCTCTTCAGCTTATAAACAATCAGAAATCTGGGGCAAGTGACAACGTATTACACAACACCTGGAAAACCTGCTGAAGTAGCCTAAAACTATTAAGTCAGAAAACAATGTGGTCATTCCTCTCTTCTCCTTTGTGAATAAATTTTTTTGTGTGATCATCATTGGCTTGGACAGACAGGGGATTTAAGTTGGCTCCTGCCTCAGTCTCACAAAAAGAAGCATACTCCAACAGCTACTGTTCTGTTCTGCCAACTCCTAGTGAGAGAAGGGCAAGATGCAAGAAGTGTGGATTAAAGATCCTACTCTGGAAAGAAAGCAGAGAGCATAGATGGCTATCCAAGTAATTTCAGCGACTAGCGGAAATTTAGATAGAAGTACACAGTCAAACCTTTTGGTTGCCTGTTCTATTAGAGAAAATATTAGAAGATAAGATTATGTCAAAAACAGCCAGAGCTGGCTTTACGTTGCAGCTGCTGACTGGGAAGCTCTACAGTTCTCAAACTCAGATATCAAAACTACAAGAAATTACAGTACCTGAGATAGGCAGAAAATAGGTCTTTTGCATGTTTACTGAAAGCATGTAGTATGCCAAGGCTCACAGCACTTGTAATCTTAGCTAGAAGTGCATTGTACAATGGGGAGAGCCATTGCCAGCCTCAGCCTTTTCATAAAAATCACGGATACACTCACTGAAGTAGCTCCAGGAATACTTATCAGATCATGACACAGAGAATGAGCTTATATGATGTAACAGGGACCTAGACAGTTCAGGCCTCTGCAGTGAATACTTCAAATTTGCACCCTCAGATTCTGCGTATGCCACTGTCACCAGGGTTGCTTGCATGAAACCATACCTAGAACTCAAATGTTGTATTTGGGAGTGTTCTTGTGCAATTAGTCTATATTTTAACTCCACGTTATTACAAGACCTGGATCCATATTTCCGTCTTCCTCTTTTTTAAGGAAGAAAGGTAGGAAACTGGGGTACAAGGTTCAGAGTGAAACTAGCATAGATTGGAAGCTTTGAACTAGTGGTGAAGCATACCTACTGTGTCTAGACACAGTCATATTTCCTCACAGAGATGCAAATTAAGTGGCACTAAAGACAAACTCAGACCATAATCTCAGAAGTATTTTAAAGGGCCCTTAAATTAATTACATTGAAATTTTCGCTTCTGAGGAAAAGGGACAGATACCTCAGAGTTTTGGAGTGTTGCTAACTCTGGCCACCCATTCATATTACAGCTGAGAAAAGTGTCACTGATGAAATAAAATGCATAACTCTGCTAATTGTGGCATCCTGAAGAATAGAGATGTGGCTCTGGCACTGATCAGACTATGTGCACTATGTCTATCCAGGTTAAAGAGGAGTACTGAGGAGGTAGCTAGCTCACAAAAGGAATGGAAATACTGTTACCATCTTAGTAAAGATATCATCACAGGCCATACGAATCCGCTCAACAGTCAAGGGGCTGTTCAGTGTGAAGTCCAGGGGTAGTCCTCTTTCTTTCCGTGCAGCAGCCACTGCATCACGTATTGCAAAAAACACTGAACTGCCCAGGAAAAATCCAGCCTCACCCACGCCCTGGTAGAGGAAAGAGACAGCTGGAGAGATGGGCTTAAAAACTAACAGCAGAGTTGAATCATTGTATATTTGCTGTAGTTATCCAAACTATACTAACTCGCGCTAGCTTTGTATTTAGTCAAGTCCAGCATATACACATTGAGCAGCTCTACTCATATCTCTGAGAGCTTTCAGTTTAGAAAAACATCGAGATACAGGATTTGGCTAGTGAGGACCATTTTAAAACTTACAGTATAGCTACACTATCAAAAAAGCTTTATGGTGTGACTTCTGTTGTCACATTATAAAGCCATGAAATAACTTACAACTGCACACATAAACTACTTGTTCTATATCTAAGTGGTCATACTGAGGAATAAAGTCCCCTTTAGCCCCCCCTCCTGCACAGATAAAGTCTGTGCCATCTACACCTGATATTGTGTTCCTTGTCTCTGTTTTCTTCATGTGGAACAGTTTGTTTACCCTTTAATACCAGGGAAGAATATAAGCACCTGGAGTGGACTTTCTTCTGAAAATTCTTATTCCTTTATCTAGATTCAAGGCTGTAACAGTGGGCACTCCTGTATTTCAGTAGCCAGAGGCTTCCTCCAATTTCCCCTTTGATTTTAAGTGCTTTTGTTTTGAGGCTACAAACTGGATTCTCAGAGGATAATATTCCCTTAAAACACAACAGCAGGTGCTCTGCAATGCCTAATGGAAGAACTAGACTCTATTCCTGTATCTATGATAGATTTTCCGTATGATTCTAGAAAGTCATTCAACCTCTCATCTCACGACTTCTCCACTTTTAAAAAGGATCACAGTATTTCCTTCTTCCATCCTTCCTCCTCTTAGGCACTTTAAATTCTTCAAGATGGATTCTTTTGCTCTGAATGCATTGCACAGCAACAAGGAACAAAAAAGGGTTTCAATTTTGATTAGGATGTTTAAGTGCTACTGTACTGCAAAGAAATCAGGAGGAAAATGAATAAAAAAGCTCAGAACAACAGTGCTTCATCATTTGGATAATCTTTAAGCACCGAATCAGAAACTGGAATTACTTCAAGGAAAAAAGTATCTACCATACTATACAGCCACTGAAGGTTTTGCAGCAGAATTGCCTTGTTTGCTTGCAAACAAGGTTTGGTATGCCTACCTTGGAAGAATAGATAGCAATTGAGTTGCATGAATTTGGCAGTAAATAGACATGGAATTGCTCAGGAATGTCACAAACCGCAGGGATCTTGTATGTATCTGGACTAAGAGTAAGCTGCTCTCCTTCGGGGGAAAAGTAGATTTCTTCTAATGTGTAAAGACCAACCCCCTGAATGAAGGCCCCTTCAATCTGAACAAAGAAAAAAAAAAAGTTAAACACTTACAACTCATTCAGGCATTTTAAAAAGACAAAAACATACATAGAATTAGACCTTCTGAGATTACACATAAACTGGAATCTTTCCTTCCAAAATCAGATGTTAGCCAACAGAGACTGAAATAGGGCCTATGTGTCCTCATCTGACTTACACAAATATTTCCATTGGCTCAAGTTCTACTCTTCTTTATTCCTGGCTAAATTCACCGTAACTAGTGCAGTTACCTCTGATTTGCTTTGGCAAAACTGAGTCAAGCATAATCTATTAACTTAAAGCTTATTGTTCACAGGAATGCGATGAGGAGATATTTGCTCAGGGTCTATGACATAAATAGTCTGTCCAGTCTGTTATTTTCTTATAAAGATTTGTGGATAGCTAAGGAATTCATTATAGAGAAACAATCTGTCAGACACAAATAGCTGATAAATTGGTTATGAAGAGAAAGTCACAAAGAAAGGCAATCTAAAGTGGTGGAGGACAACTGCTGAGGAGACCTCTGGGCCATCACAGTACTTGATATAAATAAACACTGCTGCAAGATGAACATAGCATTGAACTGCTAGTAAAGAATGATTTGATATATTTGAAAATCCTTGAATGTGCAGAATAATCATTTAGACAAAGAACATGTATATAAGGATGAGCCTGTAATAGGATAAATGAACAGGGTACGAAAAGTTTTTTAAATTTAAGTCAGATTCTTAGGAGTGTTTTCTTTGATTCTGCAAAGAAATGACAACTTTTTTTTTTTTTTTTTTTTTTTTACATTTCTGAGTTCACCACTACTTTCTTATTTATAAACTATTAGTGTCACTGCTTTTGTTATTTAGTTTATCTGCAGGTGTAGATAGTTCAAGAAAGGTCTGTTCCATGTCCACAACTTTTTCCATGAAGTTGAAGTCAGCAGTACCCTGCAGGTGGCTGAGATTTAGCCCTCTCAATAATTCTAGGCTAGAGTAAACTGATCAGGAAAATTCACAAGTTGGTTCAGGGTGCTGATCTACAACATATTTCCAAGTGAGGTCCAATGGTTCTTCTTCTCTTAACACTTCTCAAATATAAGAAAAAATAAGATATAGAAAACTTAACCTAGTATTTTTTATAGCTGCAAATAAAAACAAGCAGTACATCTATTTAGTCCAGCCTCCTTGATCACTAATGCACAGCATGTCTTAGGCTTTGGTGGACATTAATATAACCAGTAGTAGCAATCTTTTAGATATAAAGAGGGATGTGCACTAATATTTGATAAAAAACTGTAAAAGTACATACCTGTCCTATATCTATAGCTGGATTTATGCTAAAAGAGGCATCCATCACAATGTCTGTCCTAATGTTCTGTTAAACAAATAAAAGGTGCTATAAAGTTATATTTAAAATACACAACAACAAAGGGATGCTAAGCAATATATAGTCTCACTCATTACAGATATGTAACAACAGGTGGTATTACAAATTTACTCTGAAACATGAGAGCTACTTGAGACAGGCTATGCTGATAGAGAGCTCATCCATATGATTCATTTTTTTATGACTGTCTGAAACTTGCAATGTAATGTGCACATCCAATGCATAACAAGATGATAATGAATTCAAGAACAGATTTGTCGCTTGCTCTCTGACAGAAACTTAATTGCTTGAAGTGACATTTAGCCATTTTCCATGCTTTGGAGTGTGGAAGCACTGACACCTGTGAGGAAGTTCCTTACGTAGAGAGAAGGGCACAGAGAAAAGTGTCTACTGGGTTTTCTTACATGAAGACCAGTGGCTTTTGCTTCTAAATTCTAGCTTGCGTAGCTTGACCAGGTTCAGAGTCCAGTGACTTTGGCATCTAGTTCCACATGGGGTACTACACAGATGAGTTACTATAGACAAATGTGATTCCCCAGCAGCCATGAAGACATTGGACTGGGGCTCCATCCCAACCTGCTGAAAGCTGTCCATGGACTAAATTCTCACTGCAACAGATCACATTATGTGATAGTGACTTTTCCTGTTTTAAATGTAGCTCTGTCAAAAATAGGCTGTAATTAATGATTTGGACTTGTGCTACTGAAAAGCTAACTTGTAGGAAGATGTCCACAGGGTCTAATTGAATTTCAAAGCCATCGTAGATAATAGAAACATTAGATCTTTTTTATTTTCTATTGTTCTCATATACTTCCTTAATCTTCTTTTAACAACAGATTTTATCAAAGAATAGGATGAACAAATTATAAAGGATTCTGTAGCCATTTATTGTCATGCTGTTTCTCTATTCTTAGTCAAAAGAGCAAGAGGAAAAAAAAGTCACATGAATGTAATGAAAGTGGCCACTACCTTGTGTGCTCCTGTAAGGCAGTCAATTTCTACTTCAGAACAGGCAGCTCCATAGAGAAAATATGGGAATGCATGGCCTTTCTTTGTTTTCCAGTTCATGTCTGTCACATAACCTCTAGAGGAAACAAAAACATCCCTCAGATAATATGAATTTGATCAAGACACCCTTCTTCCACTATCCTCATTCTCATGAATAATGCTTGTTGAGATCACTATGGGAACCATTTAAGATGAGAAGTAAACTCTGTAAATGACCTATTTTCATAGGATCCTCATAGTCAAAGACAATCTAGAGTACTGTACACTGATAAATATCTGTTGCATTGAATACTTTGGGAAATTAAGAATGTTGCAGTCATGATGGTTATCAAGTCAAATCCTTGTGGGTTTCCTGTATTCTATTGTAGTTGGCCTTGAAGAAGACCCTGTGTACCCACCTTCAAATCTTTTATATCCCTGCATAGCTAGCCAAGGTTGAAAAGATGACTTCCTGTTGTGTAAACAATGCAGCTTGACCCAGGCATGGTTTGTGTGCTGCATCTGATATGGCCTTGAGAAGACTGAGTGGGGACAGTTTTATCCTGTCTGTATCATATTGCCAAAATGGCATTTCTGATTAAAAGATTAACAGCTTTCCTTACTTGAAATAGCCAGTAGCTGAAAGGCTGATGCTCTTCTTGTGAGCTTCACTGATCTGTAAAAGGCACACTTATTATTAGACAGAAAATTTTAAAAATCTTTCTGATATTCTTTATCGTATTTAAAGAAAAAATGAAACTTAAAAAATTTGTTTAAAGAAAATGGAAGCCTAAGTAAAAGCTTTACATTTCCTAGTGTCCTGAACAGGTCTCTAGGAAGGGACACATTGCAAAAGACAACCTAAATCTGTCCAGATTTACTAGGGCATTGTGTTACACCACTTGCTTTTCTACAGTTTCTTCTCTCTCTTCCAGTTTACTTTGCAGAGAGGCTCCTTTCTGCCCCCAGAACAATGGCAGGCGTGACACTGTATCCATGGTTTCATCATAATTTAGTAGCAAGAAACAAAGAGACACTTACCCAGTCTTCCCATTTGCCTTTAGGATTATTTCTTCGGATAGGGTCCAGACGCTTCCAAAGGATTTGACAAGCATCCTAGAGAAGAAGTTAAGCACCACAAAACCAAATCTATCGGCTGTTTTCTATTTTCAAAGAAATACAAATGCTTTCCTGGTGAAGTTAGTTTGTCAAATGCTTCATCAACAAGTTCTGTTTTTACTCTCACTTGATAATTGCTCAAAGAAAGGCTGATTTGGATTAGCAAATTCATTCTGTAGTTCAGAATTCTCTTCATCTAGTTACAGTTTCTTTCCTCTGCTAGCAGCCAGCTACAAAGCAGCACTTGTTCACACACTAGGCAGCTGTTGAAATCATAAACAAAGAGAAGACAGGGGACCTGATTCCCCTTCTGTCTTGATTCACTACATCTACCAGTGTGAATGATTTCTTTTGAAATAAATGAAAGAAGAATTGATCCCAAAGTACCTAAGTGGATAAGAGTGATTAATTTTAATTTTAATTAATTTAGGCACTATTTTAAAAGTGCCTAATGTGTATCTTATGATAAATTTTCCTTTAAATTTTGTTCATATGTTCAGAATAAATTGAAAATCCATAATTTTCTCTAGAGTAAACCTGAGAAAAACCAAAGTTTGTACATCTGATAAGCTTTAAAGCTACTCTTTTTAGCAATGTTTCTATTATTTGCCTTACTTTAAACTGTGCATATAAATTAAACTAGCAACAGAAGCTTTGAGATAAAAGAACTGATGCTTTTTGAAAGCTGCTCAAAAATAAAGATGAAATTATGAATTGTCAAAGGGAATTCATTATTTAACAGAACGAATGATCATGGGAAAAAAATAGTAGTAAGTCTAACCTGTACTGCTCTTGCATTGATTTCTGTCCCTACTGATCCTGCTGTGTATTTGCCATTAGGTACAGTTGTTGAGCTTGTTTCACAGAAGTGTATATATGACAGTGGTATCTTCAGTTCACGGCTGGCAATCTGTAATAAAATTAAATAAAAGGATATCCAGTCCTACTTGAAGAGACAGTCTGAAATCAGGAAAAATAAGGCACAGTCATTCATGTCTCTCTATATATGCACACAGAGAAGTGATCTAATTCAAAGTAATGTTGTAAATAGGACAATACTGAAGTCCTCCTTGACAATTATTCTGTAATACAAATAATTTATTAGTAAATTCAGATACTAGAAGATAGGATAAAATAATACAATGCAATACCATATGTTTTGCCATTAATTAATTGCTCTATTTAATCAGGTTTTGGTTTTATATATATACATATACATATATATTTCAACCAAGATTTAACAATAAATCATTAATCCTCATGGATTTTCAAATCTTCTTTTTATCTTTTCCTTTCTATGTCGTTTCAAACAGCTTTGTTAGCTTGTTTTCACACTTCACTGTTTTTCAGCATTCTAACATTTCAATAACATTCAACTGATTTTGAAGGAATGATCTCATTTTTGCTCCAAAAGTAAATATTTAGCACATGGTTTTGTATATCACTGTTTGCACCTGAGTGCATAAAAACGGACTGATGTTGCCATCAGTTGCAAAGTTACAGTTTCTCAGTAGTTTAGCTCCTTCTGCAAAAAAAAACTGTTGAATTCTTTTTGCACGTTTTCTCTGTGCCTTAGCCATCCTGGTATCAGTGAGGAATATCACAAAGATGTTCAGCTACTATCCTCACCTTGAAAGATTACATTGATTATAGCTTATATTTTTCCCAAGATTTGTTTTCACCAGTAACTCTGAAGCAACAACTCAAAGTTAAACTTATCTTTCTTACTGAAACAAAATTTGTTGCACATCTGAGTGTCATCCATCTTTTTGGCTCAGTTATCTTGTTGCATTTACTCTCAGATGGCAACTCTTACTCACCTGTAACATCTTAGTGTGAATTCCTTGTCCAAGTTCAATGCCACCATGAGTTACTAGTACAGACCCATCTAAGTAGATATGGACAAGAGCACCAGCCTAAAGGAAAGATATGGAAATGTGATAATTCTCTTACTGTACTGAAACAAGAAGGTGCATAAGAAGGGGAACAAGGTAAAAAAAGATTTATTTCATAAGAATCAGTATATTACCAAGAACAAGGATAAATTCTCCAGTAGTCTGACAATAAATTTCACCACTCAAGAGCAGGATGGTTCTAAATGAGCTAGCAGTTACTAAGAGGAGTTCTGTAGGGATCACAGTAATTAGTTTATATTACAGAAAATCCTATCTGTTTTCTTGTGAAACTGAGAACATAAATATACTGGCTCTAGTTATATGTGAAGCCCCAGATCCACTGAAACAAAGAAGTTGTGATGAAAGTAATCACACAAGCCACTCACTCTTATGAAGGAATAATTGGATAGGAAAGAGAAATTCTGCAAATTTGCATTCTGCAGCATGGGAACAGCTCCCAGCAGTTAGAGAGCAAACAGCAGAGCCTGAGAGGTGTTATGAAATACCATGCCTCCAAAACTTTTTTTTTTTTTTCATGTTATTAATTTTACATTGAGAAATAATAGTCACGTGATCTTTTTGGTGTCAACTTGTGACATTTGCAATCAGGTAACATTTTGCTAATGTCAGTCAGTCTCAGTGACAGAGACCACAGCAAACAATAAACCCATTCTCTATGATTTAAATCTAGACCTTCAATCAGCACAACGCCTGACCTTTACTTTGAATGGTTTGGTTAACTGTAATTGTTATTTATGCCTTTTACTGATCTTTTGTATCAAATGAACTGTGATCTCTAGGTTCAATGCTTACCATGAGAATGTTATTGAAAGAATTATATGAATCTCTCTTTAAACACTTAATCTACAAATTTGTCCAGAAACAATCATGAGATGCAGCAAACAGCAGAGATATGAACAACATGTGTTTACTTTTTCATGCATTGCACCTCCATAAGCAAACCACAGTATTTGTTCATTTAACCTGGAACCCACTTGAGAAAGGTTCAGGGTATGAATTAAAAACAAACAAACAAACATGCCAAAAACAAAACAAAACCACACGCACACACAGAAACCAAACCAAAAAACAACACACCACTATCACCACCAGATAAATACAAACGTGTAAAATTTTCCCAGAAGTGCTATCATCTTGAACCATAAGAAATTCCAACAGCAAGCTAGCTTATCACATAGCTGGGGCTATCTCAACTGGAGAAGTGAGCATTTCCCTCACTAGGAACCAATCTGAAGTTCCACATTTTGACAGTGAATTATTTAACTTTTTGCTGGGTAAGTATAGCAAGCTGGGAATCTGCGACCCAGATTCTGTGAGGTGATAGTCTTATATGGAGCTAACATTTCTGAAGAGGTCAGCTGGGTACAGTGATATTCTTTCTGAGAGTGAGTATACTTCAGTGGATGATACTTTGTGTCACCCTAGCTAGTAAGAATAATTTTCCCTTCCTCTCTCTCTCATGCCTGCCTATTGAGACTGCAGTTCTCCGTGGAGAAATATAGAGATCTTAGATAACAAAAGCACTATTTTGAAAGAGTTACCTGATGAAAATAGGTTGCATTAAATCCAACAGAAAATTTCATGGGAATGATGGCAATCCCTTTCTTTTTCCAGTAATTCTTCCTGTTAAACTCTTCCACCTTTGTGTTCCGGCTGTGGTAGTCAGACTTAACCAAACATTCTTTCCAACATTTCCACAGATTCTCTGCATCAAATTTTTCTTTGAAGGCTGTTCGGTTAACTCCTCTGTACATGTTTATTTCCCTAACCTAAACAGCAAATGAATTTATAAAGCGCTGAAAATAGTAATTATATAATATTATAATTATTATTATAATGTAATGACATGTTACACATTACATAATGGCATGCCATATAATATAGTAATATAATTAATATTTAACCATCTTGAATGTAATATTATATCAGTTTCTGTAAGGAAATCACTACCTAAGTGTTCTGATCTCTTCAATCAGGTAAAATGTCAGTGAACTTCAGTAGCGCCAATGCGATTGTTCACATGACAAGACTACTCAAGGCAAAGACAGCTAGTAAATCGAGATTGTAAGTAAGACTAGACAAGAATGGCAGAACAACATGGGGCTAGGTGAAAACATCAATGATAGTGAACAAGAGTACAATGGACACCCAGTAAATCTCAGGAAGACTTTTAAAAGTGGGGAGAGAAAATTCATGGCACATAAGAAAACCATTATGCCTTGTCTAGAGCTGTTTTAAGTTGACATGAGGAAATCAAAAGTGTGGAACAAGTGTGGGCTGGGAGATAAGCAGATGGATAAGTGAGAGCAGAAGTTAAGGTTAAAAAACCATTTTGGTCTTTAAAGCTATGCCTGAATCCTCTCCTGGAACGTGAAAAAGGACATAAAGCAAATGGGACAGGAAAGAGATTCAAAGAAATAAGGAAAAGACATGATGGTTAGCATCCCAGGAAAGGAAAGTTATTTATGAACCACAGTTGTGTTACACAATTACATGTGAAGAAGGGAAAGGTTGCACTAGGCTGAGCAATGTATAAGGAAAGGCTGAATGTCACAGACTGGAGAAAAACGCTGGGAAATTGCCTCTTCAGGGGAGAGAAAAGAGAAGTGGCAACTCAACTCAGTGCCTTAGCTGACAGGATCCAGCTAACTAGACTGGTGATAGATGATAGAATGAAGTTCTGACAAGCTGAAATTCAGGTAACAGCTAAATGTACACAAATTGGTAAGAAACTAGTCATAGAATGCAAGAGATTATACTAGTTTGATTGAAGCAGGACATACTAATAGCAATCATCAAATATTTTCCAACAGATCCTGGGCCAACTTTGTCCACTGTTACCTCTACTACATCAAGTATTGTTCCATAGAAGAACAGGTCTTGGATAATGTACCATTCAGCCCAGGTAAAGTTGGTAGATCTGGCCCTATAAGAACTGACTTAAGAACAAGGAGCTTCAAAAGAATTATTTTTTATTCTATATTTTATTTGGCAGTCTTAGTTATTTTACCTTCTCATGTGGTAGTCCAGTCTTGGTTGCCACAGCCACAATACAGGTCTCCACAAACAGACCTGCCTGAGGAAACCCAAATCCTCGAAAGGCAGTATTAGAAGGCAAATTAGTCTTGCAAGCATGGCCCCTGACTCGGAGATTAGGAATATTATATGCATTGTCCACTTTCAGCACAATATACTCAATCACCTGTAATATGAAATTATAGAGATTTAAATGTCTCAATTTCCTTTAAAGAAAATGGTGAAAGATTCTCAAGAGATCAATAAGATGCAATTGCTTTAAAGTGGAGCAGTACTATACTTAGGTGTACTGTTCTCTGCTGTTTTTACACTGATGTATATAAACATCATAGGAATTAGAATAGCATGAAAAGCATTACTGGGGGGAAAAAGCAGATTTCAATTTGGGGAAAATCGGTGAATAATTTTATGATAAATGGGTACCTAATAAAACTTCTTGCATCTCTGTCCTCATTCAACAGATCTGATTTTTTTTATGTCCCAAATTTTCTGTAATTAAATTTTCAATGTCCTTATTATCACCTGGCAAGAACTACTGCACTGCCTTAATGACTGCATTTCTACTTTATGGAGGCAAGAGTTGCACTTAGCAAGAACAGGAATATTCTTAAGAGAAATAAATTGGAACAAAGAGCTGTTATTTTCTTTTTGTGACCAGTTTAGCCTGTGCATGCAGTATCAGTGAAGAAGGACTTACCAGCTCAGATTCATCTTTTGTACAGCCACCATTTATATAGCATTGAAAATCTGCGGCCATTATTCTACCATCCTTCATGAATCCGACCTGTAATATTGCAACCAATACATTAGTGGTCTTTCCTCTGATGTATTTCAAACTTCTCTTTAGAAATAAGCTAACCACTTAACAAATACAGCTTGAGGTTCAGAATACAGAATGCAACGGGATTTCTTTCCACTGAATTGAAAACATAAAAACCTTTGTGGATTTCTGTTTATAGGATGGTACATGTTTGGATCTGAATACTCAAACCAAGAGCAAAATAGCACATAAAAGCTATGAATTATCAGAATGCCTCAGTTTCTCACAGAGCTATTCTCCCAGATCTAGCCACTGACCATCCTCTTATTCATGCAGAATCTGTTCACCAGAAACTGTTCACCCCTGTTTTCCATTTGAAGAGAGACTAGAAGGAAGATGACAAGACCACTAAAAAAAGTACTAATTATGATTCTGCTTATTTTATTTCCTGAAGAATTTCTTTTGTAATCATCTTCCATTCTGATGATTTCATTGCCTAAACAATAAAATAAAGTGAGCAAATAGTGCATATATCTGGCATATCAGATGTTCAGAAACATACAATAAATTTAATTTTAGTTTTGGTTTCTTCTCTAAAAAAACAGGTTCTATATTCAGTTTATTTTGTAATATTTAAATGGGAAAAATTACAGAAAACTTTAAAATAACTAGAGATCAAATTCTTAACTGATGGAAAGTCATGCAGCTCCACGAGGATTAAGAATAGGAAGATGAATGCTGTTGCTGGTTAAATTCTGCTTAGCTGCAAGGGTAAGATAAGAGTTGGGACCAATGGGGCAAGTCCTGTTTGCTTAACATAGTTAAGCAATTCCAGTAGTTTCATGCAGTAAGGGCAGTTCTTACAATTAGGTAAAACAAAAGGTAGAGGGCAAGTGTCAGACTTAGAATTTGAGAGATCAAGGTCAACATTCCTACTCTTTCTAACTTGTTCCCATTATCCCAATTTTAGGAAAAGACAGGGAAGTTATAACTACATCAAAATAAAATATGAACTCTATGTCTGTGGAAGTTATTGAAAATTCAGTGAGAAGTATAATTATTCCTCCTTTTTTATCCAAAAACATAATCTTGGTCATAAATCACAATATTTATTTTAGCTTCAAGATAGTTAGTGACTGAGTAACTGCACCAGAGTCAATATGATTAATCAATGGTTTCTTCTTCTCTAAGGCTACACCTAAGTACTGAGCTCCATTTAAGATTCGGCAGCAGAAAAATGAACTCTTAGTTATCTCTTTTCCTTATGGTTTAGCCTGGCTTCTAACACCCTACATGGGACACTTAGAGGTAACCAACATCTGAAACTGAAGTAAACACAAGCTTTTGCTACTAGCACTAACTTTGAGACTCAGAGATGATGTACGGAGAAAATAAGCTCTCTACATCTATTTCAGCCCCTCTAGCAGTAACCATAATCAGGGATCCCTGGTTAGGAATGATCCCTGCACAAATGAACCATAAACCCTTTCAACATCACCTCAACAAAGCTTGGGGCCTATTTTGTAAGTAACATTCCTCTCATCAATTTCTTTGTGAATCCCAACTGTCACAATTGTAAAAACAGCCTTAACTCTTAAGCATACATCCCATCCAATATTGATAATTATTCTAGGTTTATTAAAGTCTTACATGGCGTTAAGTGATTATTGATGTGTGACTTGATAATCAAAAGTTTGAAACACACACCAAATACAAAGCATGACCCGGTACTCATCATAGCTTAAATATCCACATAAGATTCAGAAGAAGCCATAGTCCTCTTGCTTTTACTTTCCAAAGGGTATATATGGGTTCCCTAATACAAGTCTAAGTCTATAATGGTGATTCTCATTAAAAGGTAACTGAAGTTAAATAAAACATAAGCCAAACGCTGCTTTTTTAAGAGAGCTATCATAGTACTTCAAGGCTCATGGAAATACAAGAAATCACAAATTTTATCCAAATCCTAATCCAAATTCTAGTCTTAGAAATAATGAGGCACTTTTTTCCTTCAGCAAAGCTAGTTATAAGTCAAGAGGAGAGATGACCAATTTTTGCTACCACACCCATTTCCTCATCAGGACTAGCCCTCATCTTGCTTCCTGAAGTACATGTATTAGAAAGTCCATGCATCAAAGTTACGTTGGGAAACCAAGTGCTTAACCCCTTTTCCCCAAATCCTACCCCTCAACACGTGTTTTTTTTATCCTAGTTTCTATTATAATTAGGTAATAAATACCTAGAAGAGTATGAAGTATGTATGCTATTGACATCTGTCAGTCTCAGTTCCATTCTTCTCCCATGGTTAATACAAGATCTAACAAAAAATGAAACCTTCCTCTTTTCTTTTCCCAAGCCAGTTCTAAACCTAGCCTAAACATAACCAATACCATCTTTGAAAGCAGTATCTTCAGCAAAATGAAAAGTAACACCTCGTCTATCTCAGAAATAAAGAAAATGAAAAACAACCCCCCCCCCCCCTTCTTAGCTAAGCTCTATAGCTCATCTAAGAATCAGTAGGAAAGAAACTCCTTGGACCTTCTTTATCCAAACCATACTGATTCATAAGCCCTGTTATGAAGAGTTGTAGTGTCCTCAAATCATACACCAATAATGAAAAGAAGGGTTTTGCACTTGCTAACAACAGTTGCCTAGATGGCTTCAGTGCTGGCTTCATTTATTCAGTTATTCTTAATGTTAAGGATTTAAATAAAGTCAAAAGGAAGAGTTTTCCTACTAGTTGAACTTTCCATTGAGCTGAAGAGCTGGCTTCATTTCTCAGAAGTGGCTTGTATTCAATTCTGATCTAAGCACTTTTCAAATGAGGATGTGGTAGGGCTGATGTTAGCAATGTTTTGAAAGAAAATGGACAGATAGTTTTGCTTATTATTAGACATTGTATGGACTGTAGGATTAGGAGGATAGCTGTTGTTTTTATTCATAGTATTAGGATATTTTTAGGACTGGGGCAAGGTTGGTGCTGGGTTAGTATTTCAGAAGAGGTGGAGTTTGTTTCTTGCTGCTTTTGCCAGTCAATAAAAAGATGCTAACTTATCCCAGCTGAAAATAACTGAGAAACATAACCTCTCTTGTCACTCACTTTATATTTTCCAAAGAAAGGGTGACGTCCACCAGTGATTAACATGTCCATGTCTCTTTCAAGGGCAAAGCGGACTGGGCGGCCGGTCCTAAAGTAAACATAAGTCATCTTTAATTACAGTTTATCTATGAAGATTGAAAAGACATTATATTTATATGGCCAAACTTCTAGTGGCGGCTGTAAAACAACCCATTCTATGTTTTAGTTTCTTATTGACCATCATTTTATCAACCATGCCTGCTGATACTATTAATGCTAATTCAGCAGATAAAATGTAGATTGACTGCTACAGAGACAAGGTAGAGGAACAGAGCTTTCCAGTGACTTTCCTTTAGTGTTTTAAACTGGGAGGTGCAAGAAGTGCACACATGACATGGCAAGGACATTTGAGTAGTGAAAACCTGTGGCACAAAGGGCTGATGTGAGCACACCTAATAAATCCTAACAAGGGCTTTCACTAAATACATAGAATGGAGATTCAATCCACTACACCTGAGAAAGGCCTGGTTTGTTGGGATTTGTGCAGATGAGCAATAGGAAAAACTGCATAAAGGCTTTTTTTCCACTGTCAGATGGAGAGTAAGTGAATTCTATTGCCAGAATTCAAGATTATTTTCAACCTTCTATCCAAGATTTACTGATATGGAAGATAAGCAAGATCATGTCTTCAAGCCAAAACCCCAAACAGGGTTCAGGTTTAACGTTTCTTTCTATTTCAGTCTCATAATTTCTGATTTATTTAGTTAAATCATTCATTTTACTTAGTTAGATCAACTTACTTGTTGGCTGCCACTGCTGCAATTACAGCAAAGAATGAAGGCTTAGTTATCTTTCCACCAAATGCTCCACCAACACGTTTTGTGTGACACATAATCTTGTTGGACTGGAGGTTTAAAGCTGAAGCCACTAATTTCTGCAAAAATGAAATCCGTGCTTTTACTGAGAATTATCACACATCAAAATACATTAAAACTACCTCTTTTCCATGGCTAACTATGTATTAGAAGCTAACAAGCTTACATACACATTATCCACCCCCATATCAATCTGCTCATTTTTGTCTTTGTTCAGCTTCATCACTAGCCTCTTATTTTTATTAAAAAAGATATTCAAATCAATTAATCTGAATTGGGAGCAGCATAAAGAAGTTTCAAGAGGAGCAAAGGAGAATGAAAGGAACTCTAGGTCTTGCAGCTTATAGTTTTAAAATCATTTAGAAAGGTAAGAAACAGGTAAGAAACATACTTTATTTTACCTGTACATCTGTTGCATGCTGAGTTGATACATACACATCCATTTCTTTATCTTCCATTCTTGGAATAACAAGCACACTATTTGTTTCCAGGTAGAAATGTTCCTGTCCTCCCATGTGCAATTCACCTGGTATGTGTATAATTATAGGAAAAATCTAAGCAGGGTTTCAAGTGAACTGGGAGGGAATTTATATTTGCATAAATACATATGTCAGAAAAAAGAGTTCTATTACAGAAAGAAAATAGAATCACAGTTATTTCTCATTTCTTTACATCTCATGTTTGCACTTCTGGAAATATATGTTTATCTAGAAGAAAGATGCTCAATCACCAAAACCCTGTATAGCTGTATTTATTTCTCTGGCATAAGATCAGATTCTATTTAATATCTGAGGCTTCTTCTTCCTTAGGAGGTTAAATCTGTTCTGTTACAATAGGATTCTAATATATTCTCTTCTAAATCACTCTGTGAGAGAAAAAGTTCTTTTTTCCTTTCTTTTTTATTCTCTCTCCATCAGTATATGCCCTTATCCTGTTTCACTTCTCCTACCCATTTCTTCCCAACACATTCTTTTTGCACAATTTTCCTTTCAGTACATCACAACATAAAAGCTAATTCTTTCAGATTTGTGTTGTGACCTTTACTTTATGCCATCCTTAGGTCTGACTAGTTATTCTTAAAACACAGGTTTATGCAGCAGCAGTAGGAATCAGAACTGATTCCTCGAGAGGATGACATGAAGTGATAGGGAACAGCTGGGAAAAGTCCACAGGAGAGCAGAAAAAAAATCACAGAAGTCATGAACTTGTATGGAAAGATTGACAGAACTGAGGAGGCTCAGCCACAAAAAGTGCAGGAAAACATCTCGAAGTCTGTGGAAGACTGTTGCAAAGAGGTAGAGAATAGTCAGTGTTGTATTCTCACAGAAATAAGAACAGTGTAGTAATGCTTAAGTTACAGCAAAATCAGTAAGACATAAGAATACTCTTGTTAGTCACAGGAATGGTAAAGCACAGGGAAAAATCACTAGTGGGTTAGTTAATCTTCATTTCATCTTGATTATCAATGAAGGGGGAAAAAATCAACAACAGTGTTGTTCTTGTTAAATTCTTTTGAGAGCATAGCAAAAATCTGAGTTCAAGCACCAGCTGGTGATAGATTCTGAATAGCACAACTTCCCTTCCTCTCCTGATGCACCGCACGCACAAACTACCTTCTATGATTTTATCAGCAGACTTAAATCCTTTCTCAATGTCTCCTTTTTCTAGTTTCCTTTCTTTAGTAATGTATGAATTATGTTTTATTGCATCCTGCAGCAAGAAAAAAAGAACATGTTAATTATAATTCACTCAGATTATTTTTATACGGTAAAATCTTCAATTATCATTACGATCCTTTATTCAGATTGACAGATGGTTGCAGCTAAGTATTAGAAAGAGCAGGACAACTGTTCCCATTCCACCAGTAGAGAGCTTCTGTTTTTATTTTTCACAGTTCATACTACTCTGTCCTTCCCCTAGATTAGAAATACCTAATAACTGTTAATGGCACTCAGAGTCATTGAAAATATTTCAAAGTCAGATTCCTTTCTACTGAAGATCAGCCAGACTTGAAGATTTTCAGAACATGGGTGTAGGATGTGTGATTCCAGAATTTCTGCAAAGTAAGCTCTCCAATTTAATTCTATACTGGCCTACTCCTGCCAGGAATTTGGCTCCCACAAGCAAAGAAATTTTCCCTTAACACTTTCTGAATATTTTAAAAACTATTTTGAAAAAGTCCAAAGCCTGACAAAGACCTGCACAAGGAGGTGAACAGTGAACAAGGTGACTTAAGCGTTCTGTCAGACAAGGAAGAGGAGATGCATTGTTACCTTAATGGTGAGGACTGGCTGCAGATCTTCATACACTATCTTCACCTTTTTAGCTCCACACTTTGCCTGCGTCAGTGTCTCTGCAACCACGGCACAGATTATCTGTCCAACACAAATGACCTGCAACACACCAACATACATTACCCAATGAAAAAACATAGAAACAATTACACCTCTCTACAAAGAGTGTTGTGTGGAAAGAGATTATGCACCAGTGCCATTATTTAGGTTCTGTTCCTCTAATAATGCTATTCCACTGCCGACTTAAATTCATTAGCTGAGAAATACTATCGGCATCCTTCATCTTCCGCAACACCTCTGCTGCTATCAGTGATCATGGACATTTTCCTATGGCCATCCTGAAGTAGCCAGATATTGTATCAAGTAAAACCCGATATGGGGCAGACTGCTTTCCTTCTCAGAGAGGAAGGAAATTCAGAAAAAAGGAAAGAAAGGGATAACACACAAGGAATTACATCTGTCCCGCTGCAAATGCCAGCCTGCAGTATCATTTGTGATGGAGACAGCTTGGGACCTTGGACATTCTATGTAGTCACATCAGCTGTGCAGATTCTGTATGTTTCAGTGTATGAAAAACTCTCCTTATTTTTTATTTTTCATATGACTGAAGCAAATGTCCAGGCACTTCTCTAAGAGCAAGAAATACCTTGTCTTTTGCAAATGCTTCCTCTTCATCATTGCCATTTTTCCCTGGAACATCTTTTGCTGTTATCACATTAATCACTCCTGGCACCTGAAGGGCTTCTGAAATGTCAATTGATCTGGAAAGTAGAGCATGCACATAAATGAGTACAGTACACAGTACAAATATTTTTAGTGTGAACTAATTCCATGAACTTCAGGATAGAAACCTATTCCGTAGGTCTCATATTCTTACATATGAGAATATCTTTAGACAGAGAAGAGAAACTGGAAGTGTTGGTTAACACATTGAGAAAAATAAAACAAAAGCATGAGCAACTGTGTGTGCAGTACAAAAACACCTCTTTAAATTCTAGTCCCAGTACATTCAAAATCTAAGAACTCCCTACATTTTCTGTACTAAAAAGGATGAATGTGTTAACATGATCTCTTCTGTCCTTATCTGACAATACTTGAAGCGCATAGTAAGGACATTCTTTCTTATGCGTAATTGCATACCTCATTATATGGACAAATCAGATAATGTGAAGAGAGAATGTGCTTAACATACTTATATGGATATACTTTCTTTCTTACTTAATCTTTGCATGGGCTTAACTTTCTTACATGGATATACTTTCCTTCTTACTTACTTAATCTTTGCATGGGCTTTAACGCTAGTGACCACAGCCAATGAAAGTTCTCCATCCACTGGACAAATGTCATCAATGTAAACCGCTTCACCAGTGGTGTGCTTAATACCAGACTGGTGCATGATGGGACGTCCCACGGGGTCTTGTGGAGACTGTCCTGGGTCTACATCCTGCAAACAGGAATGTGTCTTCAAGTCAGAACAATAATTATAGAAAGCCTTACTCACACATTTTATCTGAGATCATTTTCTGATGATAAAATCCACATGGACACAATTTAGATTTTATGAAAATATTCTTGGGAAGTATTACGAAGGGCTAATTTGTGCTCCATTACCACCATGATGTTACTCGGATAGAGGTTGGAGAAATATATTGCACTAGATACCATTCACATCTCCAGTAAACATCAGTTTTCTGCAAAGACTGCAACAATTAAACAAGCAAAAAGCCAAATCCTAAAGAAGACACAATGACTTCTTCATACTGAGGATCCATGGCAGAAAAGATCCAAAACTTTCTGGATCTTAGCTAGCCTGTTTGCTGGGTCCATACTTTTCCTGACAGCATCCTTTGAAAGCCACACTTGCAGACTTCAGATCATGTTTCATGTTGTTTACTTCGGAAAAAACACATCTGAAATTCGGGATATATATATCTATATATACACACACATACATATATATGTAAAATCAGGAATTATTCTAAATCCTTCTTCCTCATCTTCCTACAGAGATAGGTAAATTTGTATTCTGCTGAGTGGTAACCAGACCAAGAAAAATGGTTTCATTCATGTTTCTGCTAATTAAATCTCCATCAAATCCTTCTAACACTTTAAAGTGCCTGGAGTTGACCTTCAGACACACCTAATGAAAGTACATCTTTGGTGCTCTCTGTTGTTGAGTTTTTGATAAGCTACAGTTCCTGATAAGGTCAGGGACAGTGAAAAACTTCCAACATTTGTGCTTTGTTTGCTTTTACTCAGAAAAGGATTCTTCTCCTTAAAAAAGTCAGTGTCTGAAAAGAACAAAAACAAAAGAATGTCTGAAGTTAAGGCCTTTTCTGGCAAACTGACACTAAGCAGCCAAAGATTGATTTTTAAAATTTCTCAGTTCTGCAATAAAACAAAGATGTGGGTGAAAATTCTTGATTTTTTTTACAATTAAATTTACATTCCCTGCTGAACAAAGTTTTTATTCCCTAGCTGCCTCTTCCCCTGATATTGTAGTTTTGCAAATAAACTTCTTAGGCTTGTACAATCAGAGAGATACTGCAGCAAGTGATTCCATTTATTTTTACTGAAATCCACTGAACAATGTAAATTCTCTGCTGAGCTCACACATAGCTGGAAGCTTTGCCTCTATTCCAGCTGTCGGGATATTCTGATGCTGCACAACACCTTGAGAACCAGGATTACATCTGTGCCCTGATAGACTACAAAATCTGTAAAACAAAAAGTTTCCCACAGGCTCAGCTGTTCCAGCAGCTTCATAGTACAATTAACAGAGACTTAGAAATAAAAACACAACAGAAGGGCACAACATTCATTAAAGCAGAGTCTGTGGCAGCCCCAGCTGCAAACAAACCTCACCTGATAGACTTGGACACCCTGGGGAACACCACTTTGTAGCACTCCCAAAGCACTCATCTTATCCTGTGAGAGTTCAGCATACCTGAAGGGATACTAAAAGGAAGATGATGTCAGAGTAGTATTGTCAGACCCTTATTTAAAAAAAAAAAAAAAAAAAGGTTTTCCCTTAATATATCTTAAAATACAACATAGCACCTTTACTCTCTCCTCTCTTATCCCCAAATATATAGAAAACCAGAAATTTCTTGCAGTCTGTCTGCTGATGCGGATATGCAGTTCTTGTCCTGTCCTTACCATCTGATGTAAGCCATGTAGCACTTCCAGGTAAAATCTGAATAAGAAGCTCACAAGCAGAGTTCTTCTATACTCTACTTTTCCACCTGAAGCTGATGGAGGAAGAGAAATTTCCTCCAGCACCAGTTTGCAAGCTTCACTCAGCATCTGATCATTCCACTGTCTGGTAGAAGAATAGGTTAGCATATACATACACTTTATTAAGACAGCTGAAACTACTGTGAAGTATGTGGGAAGTATTAAGTAAACAGCATAAGTTATATATCAAATAATAGCCGACTAGGGAGGGCTACTAAAAGAGACTGTGAGAAGCTGATGATGACAAAATCCAACAGGCCCCATGCATCACACCATACTTCCTGCTTTTTCCTTAAATACATTAGGACATCCACTACCTTCCAATGAGCTTCTCACAAGACTTTCTTGCACTGAGTGTGGTTGAGCCAATGCCTCCATATAAAATACTCAGATCTACAATTGTGTCTGTGCCTGGACTGAAGAGGACTCGCAATCCAGCATTCACTACGGAAAAAGCATTTTTCTGACGGTCAGCTTGTCTGAAGGCTGAAATAAACTCATCCTAATGGAATAAAAAACAATAGAAATGCCATAAATGGTAGAAATTAGTCTTGTTAAAATAAAGCAAATCTACAACTCCTTGTACTTTGATTATCACTGTCCAAAGAAAATATTATTTTTAACAAACGTTTTCTGGAATTACTGTTTCAGTTAATTTCTTAATTTTTCTTGAAGTACTAAGCCTAATCGTAGACAGACATACTAAGAGGGTACATTATTTGACATTGTCTGCAAGTAAGAAAACATGCCAAAGGTTTTTCAGTAGTTTGATGACTTCAGAGGACAGGAAAAGCTGTCCTGATATAAGCCACTTCATGTATGGATGGTGTGTTCTTTAAATCAAATCTCAGCTTAGAAAACAGTGGTTTCTCTTCCAGAACATGGAAATCCTACTGTGCCAAATAACCTGATTTTGTGAAGATTTTACACTCAGAGATTCTGTGTTTTATTCTAGCTACCACAGTGGCATTTACAGGGGGAGGCACTCAAAACAACGGCACTTTCTGTTGTCAGAAATCTCCTTTAGTTCTGGAGATGGTTAAACGTACTTTTAAAAACACATAATAGCAGATTCTTTCATGATCAGGCACAGAACTGATCCGTTTGTAAAGAAAATATTAAGTGCCCTTTTTCTCTAGCCCCAGAATAAAACGCTTAAAATTCAAAGCCACGGAGCCTGCTAGAGCTTATCAGGTTAGTTTCTCTCACTGTGTGTAACTGTAAAACTCAGGATTGTATGATCAACAGTGAGTTTTATCAGAAATGGAAAAACCCCTTACCAGGATTTAGATTTACTCACTTAAGCATCATTCAAATCAAGCTATGCAAAATCAAAACTAGGAACTGCCAGGAACAAGAGTGTGAACTGTCAGACAGATTCCTTCAGCTTTTGTTTCTGTACTTTCTGTTGGCTGTTTTTGCAAAAAAAGTTTCCATATGCATTTTTGTTATGTCAGCAGAATCAGTGGAAGAGATATTTCAACATTAAAACAAATGTCAGAAGCAATCACCCCAAAGAAATGGAGTTAATTTTGTGTGCTGAAGCTGCTGGATATCACACATTGTCCATGTGACTACTGACAGTTTTCCTCCTCTTTGAAGTGACCTTTTGAGTACACCAGTAGTGCTACTGTCTGGAATGTACTACTGTCTGGAATATGCTCCACAGCTGCTTTATTTCTCATATGATAATGCAGATGGGATTTCTATCTTCTAATGTGTGGAGGGAACTAAACCTTTCCACTTCCATTTTCTCCTCCAACCTGTTTGTCCCTATAATTACCACTGAGGCTCAAAGTTTCTGGGCAGTACAAACACCGCTGCTGCTACCAGCACAGATTATCCTATTGCAGTTTTCTGCTTGTGGAATTTTTTTTTTTTCCTTGGGAAACCTGCCATGGCTGGCAGCCTCTAAAAGGTTGGAGCACTCTTCCACCATGAGGCTACATATGTTTACTATGTGGTGTTGCAATGGGCAACTATTCTGATGTCAGGGTTGGTAGTTACTCCTGTGGTTATTTTGTCGTTAACTTCAATCACAGAATACATGCTTGCAGTTCTGTCTCCTGCTTGTGTCATACTTCTTCTCACATCCACTAGAGGGATATCTAAGAACACAGTAACAATGACATCATTTCCTCCACCACTAACTTCCTAAAGCTGTGTGCTGACACCATTGCTCACAGCAGTTCGGGTTTTCTTATTAAGATTTTGCTTTAATTAATGGCTGCACTGAATGCTTCTATCATCCATTATTTAGACTGAAATGTAAAATGATTTTGGTCTTTTATCTGGTTCTATTTACCCATAAGACAGACATCACAAAACAGCAATCTGGAGAGAACATCAATGATCTTACCTTTGTAGAATATGGGATAAGAACAGAAACAATGACCTCCTTGGGCTCTATGTCTGCATGTTTATGGCCAGCAAGAAACTGGTCATTTAAAAAAATCTGTCGCTTGCCACCTGTCACAGAAAAATGTATTGAATGTGGATTAAGAACAAAGCATCCAAATTTTACTTAATCTGTACAAAAGCATACACTTGGCCAGATCATCTATATAGGTTGAATTATTTTCACTTGGAGAAAAAATAATTGCACAAACATGCAGCTGTGAAAACTAAATGAAGGTGCTCAAAGAAGTGCTGACATTTTCAGTGAGCATTGTTTTCAGCAGAAAATAATAGCTCCAAAGTGCTGCAATAGCCTTAAAGCATACAGAATTACAGAATCACAGAATTGCCAGGGTTGGAAGGGACCTCAAGGATCATGAATCTCCAACCCCCCTGCCACATGCAGGGCCACCAACCATTCCACCTAATGCTAGACCAGACTGCCCAGGGCCCCATCCAATCTGGCCTTGAACACCTCCAGGGATGGGGCATCCACAACCTCTCTGGGCAGCCTGTTCCAGTACCTCACCACTCTCTCCGTAAAGAATTTCCCCCTGACGTCCAACCTAAATCTCCCTTCCCTCAGCTTAAAACCATTTCCCCTTGTCCTGCTGTCACTCACCCTTTCAAAGAGTTGATTCCCCTCCTGCTTGTAGGCTCCCTTTAGGTACTGAAAGGCTGCCATGAGGTCACCCCGCAGCCTTCTTTTCTCCAGGCTGAACAAGCCCAGCTCTTTCAGCCTGTCCTCATAGGGGAGGTGCTCCAGTCCCCTGATCATCTTTGTGGTCCTCCTCTGGACCCTCTCCAACAGCTCCCTGTCTTTCTTGTACTGGGGGCTCCACACTTGGATGCAGTACTCCAGATGGGGCCTCACAAGAGCAGAGTAGAGGGGAACAATCACCTCCCTGTCCCTGCTGGCTGCCCCTCTTTTGATGGAGCCCAGGATACCATTTGCCTTCCGAGCCGCAAGGGCACACTGCTGGCTCATGTTAAGTTTTTCGTCTATCAGGACCCCCAGGTCCTTCTCCACAGCTACTTTCACTCAGGAACTGGCCTTAGACTTTCAAAGTTCTTCAAGTGGAAAGTTTAATCTTTATCATATAGGTTAAGTGCATTTTTTTCCCTATGTGAATGTTATAGTCCACCATCAAAAATATCAAGTTTTTTTCTGGAAAATTTTCTGGAAAATTGACATCCTACAAAAGCTAATAATAATAATAATAATCAGAAAATCAGCAGTTTGGGTTTAAGTACAGCTATTATCTTTCTGCTCTCTTTCAAAAACTCTTAGACCATTAAATAATTAAAGCACTGCAATGAGAGAATGAGCTCCACACATAGCTCAGAGTTAGAAATAATTGCCAAGATTTTCCAAAGAACCCACAGATTTTATGTGACAAGGATGGAATTTGCTCAGGCTTGATTACTGTATGTGTTATTCAAACATTTGCACATGCACACACACAAGTACCACTGACTTCAATAGAAGTTTGTAGGTGCTAAGAGATCATGAGAATGAACCAGTTTTTCTTAAAATAAGAAAGACACAAGCAACAAAAGCAAACATCTGTCTGATAAATGGAACAGCGCATCCAGAGACCTGTCACACCTGACTGTTCTTCTTTCATGAAATCAATAGATGTTTCCTTTTGTCTTGTGAAACTCATAGACAGCATCTTCTGCTTGTAGACATTTCTTGATAGTTATAACGAGAGGCAAAAGCCAGTACAATGTTGTCTTCCATTCGGCAAAAATACCAATCTAATTCATTAGGGGTTATGCAGTAGTGTTTCATTTGAAAATGAATGACTTTAGTTATATTCTCTCTTGCATTGTTCTGTCCATACGGCAAAGATATCTGGGAGGAAGTTCAAAGCTTACCATCTGATGCCAAGTTGAGAACAGATTTGCCAGCAGATAAGATTGGGTTCAAGTCCCAGGCTGATCCCCTGCTTACAACGTGTCCTCCTAAAGACTTGAACAAACAATTAGGTTATTTTTAGGCTTGTTCTTTCATGTGTAACAGTGATCTGCATCATAAACCCATTTCATTCATTTAACAGGCCTGTTGGAATATCTCCTATTTGTTTTGTTTAATCTTAACTGAAGTTCTATATTCATAATTTTCCAGGTGATTTAATTTATTGTTCCCTTTGAAAGTTCTGTCTCATCATCATCTCTGTTGAGAAAGACCATGTTTACTTTTTTGCCCAATAAAATAAGCGATGGCCAATTTCTTAATTAGAGGCATAAATGCAAGGTATTAAGCTAAGGAAATTCCCTAATTAGGAAAAATATCAGAGATGCCTCAAATATAAACTCCCCTCCTGTTTGTAGGCTCCCTTTAGGTACTGAAAGGCTGAATGAGGTCACCCCGCAGCCTTCTTTTCTCCAGGCTGAAAAGCCCAGCTCCCTCAGCCTGTCCTCACTGGGGAGGTGCTCCAGTCCCCTGATCATCTTCGTAATACGTCTGTATTGTTGACTCATTTCCTGCCACAGCTAAATACATACCGCCATGCTCCTGATCTGTTCTCCAGCTAGAGTTCTCAGCTGCTGCAAGAGAGCTTGGTAGATTTTTGTTTTCTCCTCTGGGAGTTTTGGGATAGTCTCCATGAGAATATCTCGGAGCTGGGCAAGGCAACAGGCAGCTCCTACTACTATCCCTGAAACCAAATGAGTTTAGATAGTGAAATCATAACTCCACACTACATGCAATACCTATACAGCTAGTAAGGCCTCTAAAGACTTGCTATCGTAGGCAGCTTTTGTCAGCAGAAAAACAGAAAAATAACAGTAAGATAAATTTCATATTATAAGCAACAAGAACTGCAAATACTGTTTGCTTATTCAGAAAATTTTACCACTATACATATATCTGAAAAATACTACATTCTGTGTTTGCACACATAAATGCACATCATGTTTTTATGCACTGTATCCCCAAAGACACATACAAATATTAGTTGTTCAATCAGGATGAATGATGACAAATCTATTGGAACCAAACACTTGATCACATTTCCACTGGTATCAGAGAAGCCACTACCATGTGTTTCATTGAACTCTGATGTACACAGAAGTCTTCAAATGTTGTGAAAAGCTTTTTATTAATAATGAAAAGTAGGCTTAAATGTAGAGTTGTATTCGTAATTCAGTAGTTGCAGAAAACATAAGGAGATAAAGAGACAATTATCTAAACAGATTAATTCCTCTAATTTTAATAGTAAGATTTCCCATGGAGAAAGAAGATGCTGTATTTCATATTTTGCTGCAGATGTAATTTCTTCATTCAGTAGCATGATGTGCCTACTGCATTGGATTCTTAACTCAGTTCTTTTCACATCAGTGCACTTATGATTCCTTCTACTAGCTGAGAATCAAGCCCAACCACTCCAAAGAAAATATTCTTCTGTTTTGGGTTGGAAATCTATCATGTTTAAAATCTAATTCTAGCCTAATTAAAGTTCTACAAACTTTATCAGACAAATGGCTGTGACTGAAAGGTAAAATACCAGTCAAAACAAAGAAATAAGGCTGACATAGGGCCTTCCCCTATGTTTGCTGTTTGCAGAAATTTGAGATTTGAACAAATATGTTTTGCAGAACAGTCTCATGAATTGCCCCATCCATCATCATCTCCAGACCATACGTAAGCTGACGTATTGGCTAAAAGGCTTAGTAAAATGACTGCTATAGGAGAGGAAACAAAAAAAAAAGAAAAAAAAAATCCAAAACATTCAGCAGAAATAAGAGGTAATGGTTCTTATTCCTTCTGGTGTCAAAATACAAAATTCAGTTTAGTCATCACTGTTTGTACCATTAGTAGAGCTAACTTGGAGACTTACCATCATCTGTGATACTAAAAACTTGCATTTCTGGAATCCTCAAAGGATGGAGAATGACTGGATGATAGTCATCACAGTCATTTTTGTTGAGTCCTGTGAGGGAAAGTACAATACTGTAGTTAGAGACCTGTTTAAAAAGTTAAATATATTCTTTGATGCAGAGACTGCAAAGCTCAAAAGCATTGTAATTAAGTAGTTGCAAAGTCTTGTGAATTTTATTATGTAGTATCTTGAATGCCATATTTTACTGTTTTTCCTTGGTCCACTTCATCTGACCCCCATTGTGCTTACTCCTTCTCATACAGCCTTTTCAGATTAGTTTGAAGGCTGGTCTGAAGTCCGAAGTCCAATATGTTCTTTTCTGACTTTTGCTCCATGTTCCTCTAAACTGGTTTCTGGCCATTTCCTTTATCACATTAGATTTTACCTCTCACCTCAGAGTTGTATACAATTCTACATTTATATATGAGCTACATCATTTCTGTGCTTCTCTTGTTTTCTCCTAATGCAACACCTTTAATATATATGTATATTCCCAAAATTGTGTGCGTATGTATGTAGTAATTAGATTACCCCATGGTCTCTCTCTGTTGTAAACCTCATGCTTTGTGTAGAGTCCTACTTGCTCTGCAGTAGCTGTCAGAGCCTTATCCAATGACAAAAGGGAACTTTCTCTTAATGTGAAGAAACTTAAATTTTTTAGACTGAAGAGATTTACCATTCTGGTGTTATGTGAAGTATTACATGGTGGGAGAGAAGCTGGGAGGGAGGGTTGAGCGAGTATATTATTAGAAAAATGCTACAATTACGTTTGTAATGCAACTATAGCTGAGAATTGACTTATGTCTCTATCTACAATGAGAAATGCCCCCTGGTTGATTATTCCCTCAAAAAAACAAAACAAAAACAACAAAACAAACAAACAAAGAAAAAACCCCAGCAAACAACAACAAAAACAATAAAACACAACCCTACAAACTCTCAAGCCTGTCTATACTATGCAGAAACCAGCCAGTGCCTAGATATCATGAAATATGGGGTTACTGCGCTCTTTTCCTTTGTTACACTCAGGCCAATGTGGATGGGAAATGTTTGACCCTTCAACTTGGGCGATTCCTTCCTTATTCACACAATTTTCTCTCTGAGGTTACTAGGAGAAGTTAGTGTAAACCCTGTGCTCAGTTATGGTGGTACTAGTTCTAATTTAGTTTTCATATGCTGTAAAAAAATAGTGAAAATGACCATGGCCTAACTATAGAAGCACAGTCACAAAGGTGAAAGAATGCTTTCAGGATTCCAAGAAGACAAAATGCCCACTGGATAGCATAATCCCTGTGTCAAAACGTCTTTTGCCATTCCATACCTAAGCTGGTGTTCCCCACAACCACAGGTGCCTTTGGATACTTGGCTTTCAGCTCCAGAAGCTCCTTCAGGGTAGAGGGAGAAATCCATGTTGTTCTCTTACTGCAGAAAATAAGAGTCTTTCTTTGCTGTTCTTGAGCCATTCTCTGTGGTGGAAATGATAAAGATTTGTAGGTTTTGAGAAATGTCAATATAAACAATTTTATTACTACCTAGGACACTGTCATGATAAATGATGAGACGCAAATGGAGTTCTTCATCTTGTGCTTATATAGTGCTGTACAATGCCGAGTTTTTATAACTATGTTATTGCTAAAGGCCATCTAGACAACTATGCAAGAGACACTAGACTAGTGGTAAATTAGTCTTCTGTTTTCCTTTATCTTGCTCTGAAAGTTTCTCTTTGTATACAATGTAACAAATAAGAGTGCAACGTGATCTGATTTTGAAGGCAATCAGGAAGCCAAAAGCTCACTGCATATGTGAGAGAAGACAAGGAGTGTATTCTGTCAGTCAAGGAGAATCACTGTATCACCATCTGCCAGATGTCTCCTGTTTGCCTTGCTAGACCCTGATTAGTTTCTATGATATAGAATTTATTAACTTTTAAAAATGAAAGTAGCTACTTCTTCATTTATCTGCAAGAACTAATTTGTTTGGAAATACAGTCTCCTTGGGTTGGTTCATCAGTATTTGCAATTTATTATTTCTAATTTAAAGGGTTCCTAAGGCACCTCTTGTCTTACAAGGCTAATTCCCTTTACTCCACTGAGAATGCCATGTATGCTCTTACCATACTCAGCAAGTACCTTGTGGAATCATGCCTTCAAAATATACAAAAAGGACCACTGAGAAACATCTTTTTTGCAAACAAAGTAACGAACACATAGACCAGTCAGCAAATGGAAGAACAACAGCAATTATGAACTGGTTTTCTATGTAAAATACTAGCCTGAAACCCATGTAAGTAGGAGCATGTGGACTCAGTTATAATTAGCAGTTGGGCACTCCTTTGCCTGACAAGAATCTGTCACTAGTATTGTTCTCCACATCTTTGTAGCTGTATTTTACATGCTTTTTCCAGTATCCAGGCTTTCAATGCGTATTATAGAATCACAGAATGGCTTGGGTTGAAAAGGACCTTGCAGATCTTCTAGTTTCAACCCCCCCTGCCATGGGCAGAGTTGCCATCCACTGAATCAGGCAATAGATCAGATTGCCCAGGGCTCCAATTCATCAAGTAGACTTGATTTCACATAGAGCTTATGACCAACCTACTTAAATTGGCTGAGAGCTTGCAACAGACTTCAACAAACTCAGCATGATCATTCTTAGTCATGCTGTAAACCTCACACAGCCCGAAGAGACAGATCACTCCTCCTGGCAGCTTAATGTGAACATGTACAACAGATGACAGTATCTCCTTTCTTGATGAACAGCCTTTTGAGTTAAGAGCAGTTTAGAAAAGATGTTTAATCCAAGTACAGAAGTTGCAAAATATCCATTTAATGCCTGCATTCTTACAGCATGAGTCTGACAATGGCAAGTCAAGTAGCAGAAAGGTAAATTTGCCTTCAACTTCAGGAAAACATAAAGAAGCTTATACCTTAGTACGCATGTTCAGCACTGAGAGACAATCGTTAAAAATAGAACTTGTGCTCTTAAACTGAAGTGTTTACAAAGTTAACTGCCATTAAGTAACACTCTGTAACACTGTTACAAATCAAAGAATTAGGCCTTGGCTTCCCAGGACACAAATGAACTTTCCAGTCCCTGAGGTAGTTGCACAATAGCAGTGAGAAGTACACAGTAATATTTGCAACAAGAGTACAAATAAGGAATTTCACAAGAAGCTTTTGAAACATGAGAATCAAATAAAATCAGCCTGAGCCTGCCTATTTGGACTCTACTTGATCTGGTCTGGTAACACCCTATTCTACCATTTTCACAGCTCTTTTCTCTTGCCACAGACCATGCAGCACTTCACACATTCTCCTTTCAAGTTTTCATCCGTCCTTCTGTGACTTTCTAGTAACTGCTGCCATAAACGCTCTTTTCCCTCTCCATCCTTTCTTATGCATCAGTCCAGCCTCGATTTGCCAGCTGGAAGGAAACAATGGGTCCTGTAGTCATTCGAATCCAACAGAGAATGACAAGATTGAAAAGACTGAGCAGTTCATCTGGGAACTTTCCAACAAAATGCTGCATATAAAAAGGTCTGAAATTAAACAGTTCTCAGTAAGGAGATGTTTCAGGAAAACACTGGAAACAACATTTTTGTTATGGAGAAGCAAACCCTTTCTTTCTTGAAAATATAAGCAATTTAGAACAATGGCGACATACAAATTGTCCACATAAAAATTCCTCAGTACGTCTGATGAAAAATGTGTTTTTTTTTCTGTTTATCTGAGGATAGAGTCATCATGACCACAGTATTTGCAGGAAAGCAGTCACACTTGCATTACAACAAAAGTAAAAAATGAAAGATGAGTACTTTTACCATTAGTTCAGGAGGAAATATAAATTCTTGTGTTGGATCCACAGGGAGGAATTCTGCTGGGTTGCAAAGACCAGAGCGAATCTGCAAAGACATTGGAGTAAAAATGATGAGTGAATATTTTCAGAGTAAGCTGAAAGTCTTTGCCAAAACATGAGATTTTTTTGCTGATGTGACATTGAGTTTTGACACTTCACAGGTTGAATCCCGTTCAAAAATTTGAGATAGACAAATTGATTTTTAATGTTAAGTTACACTTGTTCACAAACTACTGTAAGACAGGAGACTATCAGAATAAGGATTCTCAAGCCTTTGCTTAAATTACATCAAGAGTCGAAAAAGATCTTACAGTATTTCCTGAAACCAGCCACAGCAAATATGCAGCAAGAATGGGTAAAATATCTACTTTGGGAGAATGCAGTACTGGATGCTATAACTAGGTTCTTTTCACAGACTGTGACTTTGAATGAGATGACAGAGTCTGAGATGACAACAAACAACACAGCAGTCCATCGGAGCTGACTTTCTGCTGAAGTCTCTCTACCTAATTGAATTTCTGGCAGCACATCAGAAAAAACAGATCTTTCTCTACTTCTTTACAGATACCTCTTTTCTGCTGAGGCCACTCACGAGGCTATGCATTCTCTGAGCTTTCAGTAATTTACATGGAAAGAGACTGATACCAGCACTGTTTAGGATTTTCTGCCTCACTGATTTATCTTCAGAATTAAAAATCTTGTCAGACTAGGAAGCAACAGCTCTCAAGCATATCAAGGAAGAGATTGACACATTTTAGTCTTATCCTTTCCCCAGGCAGTCATTACCTCTTGTCACTCTGAACAAATCATGACCACAGTAACTACAAGACCTGCCTCTGAATGACATAGTCTAGTCTGACCAACTCCACTGATCAAATGGCAAAAAAATTCCAGATCTTCCTTCATAATAATTAAGCAACAGCTTTTTAATTTGAATGAAAGCAATCAAAAGGAATAGAAATTGGTGAAAGCCAAGTAAGGGACAAAAAAAATAAGTGCTGTTTTATAACCAGCAGCTACCAGATTGCTAGATTTGTGCTTCAAACAACTGTGGCAGAAGCTGGCCAACAATTTAAGTACTTACACAGGCAGATAATACATTTAGCTGCACAAACAACATGCAGACTGTTTACCTAAGGTTTTTCACTGACAAAATACTTATGACATTTTATTTTAGAGAGTTACTTTAGAATTCCTTAAAGTTTTTCAGCCAGGATAATTACATCTGTGGAATCCAACTTCCCATCACGAAACAAGAAAGTGTTATATTAGGGCACCGTGGTCTCTTCTTGCAGGTGGATAAACACAACAAATTCTGATATGCACACAAAGAATTGCCATAGTCTACTGGAGTTCCTGTCTGTACTTTTACTGATCCTTTGGACTTTTACCAGAAGAATCATGGGTGATTTTTAAAGTGCGCCATTTACAGAGTAAGAATAAAACAATATATTTTTCTTCTTTCTTGCTATTTTCAAGCAATTCCAATGTATCAATTACAGTAGAATGTAGAAGACACATCCTCCTTAAGGATCTTGCACCTACTAACACAGTAGGATTTACGAAAATCTTCAGAAGCACAAACTTATATTGTGCAGGGATAGCTTTGTTTCCTCAGAGTTGGTGTTTCAAGAACACACAAGCCATGCTGATGGTTGCAGAACTTCTGTTACAGTAATCCAACTTCATGTTAAAACCAGCTTTTTTAAGGAGAGCGTCTCTCTTCAAAAGTTATCTTCTCCACAGAACTCAGTAGACTTAAATGTGCAATAGTGAGATCCACAATCACTAAAAAAAAGTCACTAAATAAGTCATGCCACTTTGCACTGTAATCTTCATTCTGATAATGCAGAAATGCAGATATGTTTATGCTACTATTCTCCAGCAGCGAAAGCATGAAATTCAGTCTGGGTTGAAGGACAGAAAAGATAGCCCATAGGAGCTAATGAAAACAAACAAACAAACAAAAAAACATTCAATGTATCTTACCCGAACTCCTGCAGAAGATGAGCACCCAAGTTCTTCCTGATCCAAGCAACATTGTCCAGTTCCTCTCAGCTGGCAGCATGTTTGCTCCTAAAGAAATCATATGCTGTTCTATAAAACCAACAAAGCAACTTCATGATTTATCTGTAAATTTCCATCTTGATTTTTCCTGTTCCAAAGCAGACTTATGTATTCAGGTGATAAGTTAGTCCAGGAGATCTCTTTAATCTTGGGGCCCCTAGGAGTGAGTTCCTTTTGGGTACCTGAGTGTCTTTACCCATAAGACAAATAGAAAAAAGCTCACAATTGTTTCAATGGCGCCTGGATCAAAGCAGCTGAAGCTGATGTAAAGGATTCTTAAGTTCATTGCAAGAGTACACGCAAAGTTAAAGTCAGCAGCAACTGTAAGTACTTAGCACATTTGAAAACAAAGTGTCAGATTTTTCAAAGGCTCAACCAAAAAGAATTTCCAAATTAAGCTAGATTTCAGGCAAGTTCTTCAGGAAGCCTCAGATTTTTCAGATCCCACCAACGGTCTCAAAATAATAAACACATTCACAAACATTGACCTACCTTAGCAAAAGATGCATAGCTGTCTATAATTGGCCTGTATCCTGTGCAACGGCATAAATTACCTGAAATAAACCACATAATGAAACATATGTAATTGTAATAATGTTTGGAAGCACTGACAGAATTTGGAATGGTCTGGGATGAAATCTGTGGATATGAAATGTTGAAAATTATGTCCCTAACTCCCTAACGGGAAAAACCATATCTGCAAAAATAAGAAATATTACTTTAATAGCGATTATGATATATGATTGAAATTCCTTATTTTAGAAATCATTTCTAATAATAAATGAAATACTTTTTATAAATGTATGTCAAAAATATATGACAAAAAGCACCCAAGAGTTAATACTACTATTGCTCTACTACTATTGCTACTACTATCACTACAATCTTTTGGTTTTATAATCCAATCAAAAATCTACTGCCATTGGCCACTATCATCATTTTCACATACAGCTAACAGCAGCTGGAAAATCTCTGCTGGAATTTCTGGTGCTTCTCTCATGAAGTTAAAACTGTTTAATGGGAGAGGTCAAATATTTTTGGGAACTATGGGATTGTTAACAAACTTGGAATTAGAATGTGAGCTCAAGTTGCTTCATCTATTATAGTAAATTTGAAGAGTCAACATACAATGTCATGTCTTTTATCTTCTCTGCAATTGTCTGTTAAAATTTTTAATAGGTATTTTATGTTATTGGTAGGTGAAGTACTTACACTGGAGACAAAAAAGAATCTATCTTTGATTATATAGATCATAACACTGAAACAATATTGCATTATATTGAGGCTGCTGATGTAGGAGTGCTATAAAAACAGACTGTTCTAAATGATTTTCAGAAATACATAGTCAGGGCTCAATGAATTTTAAGATGTCCTTAAGACTACAGTAGTTACAACAAAACACACTTTAAAACATCATCTACTGCTTTTGTGTCAAATCATACTTGCTATCCCAGTTAATACTTATTGTCTCATTTTACTTTTTAAAATTTACAGTCTGAGACATACCATCCAGAGCAGAAATTATCTGTTCCATGGAAGGTTTCACATGGTTTCTTAGTAAAGCATACATGGACATCACCATTCCAGGGGTGCAGAAGCCACACTGGGAGCCATGGCATTTGGCAAGTCTTTCCTAGGACAAAACATATGGCTTCACTGGCTTTCCGAATAGCCATTTTCAAGTTTGTCATCAACAAACATTAAACTAGTAGCAGCTTTTTTTTCTATCCCACCATGATCATTCATGAGAAAATTCTCAGAGCAAACATCTTGTTAAAAAATAATACTGTCTCGCAGTATTATACTTTGACACTCATGACCTTAATTCCTTGACAAGAGATCGGAATGAGAACGCAAGACTTTCAGTTTAAATATCCACCACAGTCATGAAGGCCAGAACATAACAAATCATCAGTCAAAGCTTCATTGCAGACCAGTCCCAGAGACAATATCCTTAGAAAATGATACTGAGAAAAAAACTACAGAAAACATTCTTAAATCAATGAGGTCAGACCATGCTTTTCAGGGATGAGGTAGATTGAAGGAAGTACAGAGCTGATCTAATCCAAGGGAAATCTCTGGCACACAGGGAAGATGCATCTACTTAATACTGCTCAATTTAATTGCCACCTGGGGTAACTCCTCACGCATTGCAACATAAGCAGCATGTTGTCCCCAGTAAACTGGCTAGTTGCCATACTGGTGTAATAACTGAAACTGAGCAGTGCTCTTTGTTCTTCCTAATCCTTGCTGAAAATTGCCACGCTACAAAACACAGGAATGGACAGGCCTATGTTGTGGAGACTGTGATATAATCCCTGCATGACAGTACATTAGGGAAGACTCCTTCCATGCTCCTTATTTCATTTCCTGTACACCATACCAACAACAACACAGCAATTATTACCTGAATTTCCAATAACTCCTGTTCATCTAAAAAGATCAGACAACACTCAGAGTTTCTAGAATTCTTTCAGAGATTCTGTGTTGTACAAACTCACAGTACCTTTTCACAACTCCCATCTCCATTACAGGCATAAGACAAAAAAAATCTCATTATCTTTCTGTATGTACTACACAGTCCAGTGTGTTCTCACCTGAATTGGATTAATCCTGTTTTTTAAGCTTCCAACCCCTTCCACAGTAGTAACAGCAGCACCATGCAGTGAGCATATGGGGAGCAGGCAGGAGTTGGCAGGATGGTGTCTTTGAGGTGTAAAGGAGAATTGCGGTGTTAAACAGCCTTGTCATATGGGTTATGGAGGAAGAAATAAAGGGTATATATACTTCAGCTACTAGGCTATAAAAAGACACTGTGGAAAGAATATACAAGAAAACAAAATCCTTCACATGGACTGTGAGAGCATGCACATTGTTTCTACTGGTTGGATTTCTTTCTACACACAAAGCAATAAGCTTTCTTAATTAAAAAAGAGAAAGGTTACATGAAAAAAAAAAAAAAAACAACAAACATGCTTTATTAAAACCTGAGGAGGAGAGTAGGATGTGAGAAAGTCAGACACAACATTTCTAAATTTAAGTTTCAAGAGCCAGGGAGAGAAAGAAATTAAAACATCTAACTTTGCTGTAGACAGAACTGTATAATTACAATAGAACGTGTTCATTGCTGAAGCCCACAGAGATTTTAGCAATGATTATGGGAAACATCTAGTAAAGACATTTCTTTGTGTTGTCTACTAAAGACTCACTGACAATGATACATATTCAAATAAGACAAAAGAGTCGGGAGAAGCAAATAATAAAGGGCTGCAGAAATCTGAAATCATAAAGAACACGATTTTAAAATATCAGTTCTCTAGAAAGTTGGGATGGAGGTTTTTGTTTGTTTTGTTCTGCTTTTTATTGGTGGTGGTGGGTTATTTCTTGTTTGTTTGGCTGTTTTTTTTTGTTGTTGTTGGCTTATTTTTATTTTTATTTTTATTTTTTTTGCAAAGATTTGAGATACGGGATTCTCAGTCTGTTATTGCATCATAGTGGGACCAACTCTGGAATCGCTTTTGTGGAGAAAGGCTATAGGTAAAGCTTTTAAATATGTACCAGAATTCCCCAAGATCTGTCTAGATGAAAAGAAACCAAGTATTTTTCCAAGTGAACATGAGTTTTCTCAAATATCAGTGTGAGGATACCGTATTTTCTTGGCAACTGGGTCATATGTAGATAACATCACAGTGCATGCACCACAGCCTCCTACTCCACAGCCATATTTTGTTCCTGAGAGACGGACTGCAAAAGGAGACTGTTAAAGAAATAAATTATAAGATGAAGTAGTCCTCTTTTCTTTTCATTCTGCTGAGTTTCCCTTGTTTTATGTACATGAGCAAAACTGGAGGGATCTTTGAACAAGATAGCTTCAGACACTCACAAGTAAGTGTACAAGGTAGATGAAAATAAAACAAAGAGATAAAAAGGGTAAGAATGGAGAGAAATGAGGGCAAGGCAAACTTCTAACACAGAGGTTTTCATTGATAGTCAATACCTGGTGAAGCCCCAAAATACTGAAAATCAGCACCCTGTGATTGGAACATGTTGAAGAAATACAGCAATAGGTTCTCTGACAAGCCTTATTTGTAACACTTTCTTAAGCTGTATACATAGTTATCTGCATCATCCATTTCCAAAATAGTCACAACAGATTTCAGTATGTCTCCACTGCTGCTTCATGAACATGAAAGGAGTACAGTACCCATGCACAAGACTAAGTTCTGTAAGAAAGGACTTTGTCCATTATGTGCAGTATAGAAGTTCCACTTTTTTTTTCTATCCAATTCACAGTCTACTCCTCTGTTGTCATGGTGCCATGCAGACCATGGAATCTACTAACTCATTTCATCTTAACTCCTCCATTCATCAGAATCATAGGTAATTGTATTACTCTTCCCACTGGGTAAGTACATTTTCACCTATTTTGCTTATTGTACTAGATCATGTTTACAAACTAATTTCATCATGTTTTCAGATGTCCCTGCGCTCAGTGCAATTTTTGTACTCCTATGCATTCCTACTAGCAATCATTATGTAATCATACTAGTAATCATAATAGTAATCATACTGTACTTGACTGTTAAAAAGATGCTAATTATTCCACTGAATGCCTGAACAATGCAAGTTAATAAAAAAGCTACAGCTTATAAAGTATTTTCCACCACTGCCCTTCTCCATTTACTCCTTACATTAGTGTTGTTTTGTTTCCACCATGGAAGGATCTCAAATGCTAAATACAGATGCTTAATTTTGCAACATGCATGGCATCTTTTTATTTAGAATAACTGTCACTGAAGTCAATAAAGCCTTGACACCAGTTTAGGAACCTGAAAATTCCCAACTAACAAAAAATAAAGATAAGAAGATAGTAAGAAAATATGCTTATACAGAATTCTTTAAGGGACTGGGGCCTAAATAAATGGTTTATTAGAAAATAAGTTGTGTTTATTTCTTTAGTTATAATTTTAATGGCAAATGAACTGAAAGTTTTTCTGTTGTTTGAGAAGCTGTAAAGAAGCATTTGGGTAGGACCTAGAAGAGTTCACTCAGAATATGTGATGTTAAACACTTGTAACCAAACAAATAATGCACATAAAGCACTGGATTGCACTGCCAAGAACAAATGCAACATGAGATGTCTTATTTCTACTTATTGTTCTTTTCCCAAAGTCAAACAAATCCTCAATTATAGCAGTTCAGAGAATTGCACAATTCAAAGGCAGAGCTCAAACAAAAGGATACGTTCCTTTCTTAGATAATACAGGAGTAATTCTTCAGGATCTGCCTGCCTCTCAATTACCTGCATCATGGGGAAAAAAAATAGTGATTATGTGTTAGGGAGTGGACATAACCTTCTTACAAGGATTAACTGTGACACTGAAATGCTGTGATTGTGAATTAAGGAGGTCTGTTTGTTCAGCAACAGGATCCTGACACTTGATCACAATCTACAGATATATCAAGAACGTGTCAGGTAATACTGGTGAAATATGTACTTTTAAAGTATTAGAAATAATCATGGTTGATTCAGAAAAGTGAGAAGGAAAAAGGCTAAGTAAACACTGGATGGAAAACAATAGACTCCATGTTTTTACTAGACCCTTTGTTGACTCATATCAGCATAAATCAGAAATCCCTTAATTTTAAAGCCATGAATGTGTATTTGCTGTGTATTTTTACCTCTTTGAAGTCAGTACTAACCCAGAAAGCATGAAAACATATTTTAGGACCTATCAATGAAGAATGAAGAGAGATCTCACTTCAGGCTTCTCTCAACAGTTTTCCTATATCAGCAGCATGCTCCAGCTTATCAGCTTCAGCTAGTTCAGGAACACTGTTCAGTGGAATTCAGAAATTACTAAAAGCACTACAGTAATCTCTCACCTTCACCAAATAAGGGAACAACCAGCATAGGAAAAGGAAAAGTTTTGAGCTTCAAAAATATTTTCACCTAAGATGAAGGGATGTAATAACATAGGCTATTTAGGATCATATATTTTTCAACTTGTTAAATAGCAACAAGTAATATGTGAAACTTCTATAGAAAATATAAAAGAGCACAACAATTCAGCTTTTCTTCCTCCAAGAGAATGCATTTAAGCATAGTTGGCACATACAGATTAAAAAGAAGACAAAAATTTGAACCACTTTTCCACTATCTGCCTGAAACCATTTTTATTCTTATTTTTTTTTATGCCAGTACTCTTGCTCAAGAATATAAAAATACTGACCAAACAAGAGAAAAATACATGGCAACCTAAAACAAAACAAAACAAAACAACAACAACAAAACCAAAATAGCCAAATCCTTTTATTTCAACTTTTAATATGTGCTGGGTGATATCATTAATAGGAACTCATTTTTTATTAAACTGGAAAATCAGAAAAGGTGACAATATATTAGAAAATGAAATGTGAGCTTTTGACATTAAGAACAGAAAAAGCAACCTCTTACTTTGTTTTTGTAAATTTCTGAAATTATATTAGCAAACAGTGCAGTGAACTAGTAGTGTTCACTCCAATTACATCAACATTAGGAGTATGTTACTGTAAGGTTTTAGTAAATAGTAACTAGTTATAATTCTAAAAATTCCAGGTAATGAAGTATAAAGTTGCTAATATAACAAATAGACTGCCTAATTTTTAAGAGTGCACAGAAAATACTGAGCTAATGTAAGCCAAAAATAACAGTTACAGAGATGAGATCTTAAAACTTCTCTCAGATAACTTACTGCTTAAGTTTATTTCCTTACAATGCCAATTTAAAAATTCTCAGTTTTGAATTGAAACCATAAAGAAATCCAACAACCCAGTTCACAGTAAAAACAAAGAATAAAGTCAGGAAGAGCCCACAACTTCCTTCAGGAGAAAACAGGATGCTGTAAGGAAGATCAAATCCACAAGAAGTTTACCTATGAATGAAATATTACTCCAGAATAACAGCTTTGCAGTATAAAATAAACAGTAAATATTAAAGCAATTTTCCAAAGGGAAAAAACAGCACTTAAAAACTTACCTTCTTGCCATTCACAAAAAAGACAAGGTCATTTGGTTGTTTGTCATGGCAAGCCATGCTGCTGCATTAATATCTGAAAAATTAAGTTTTACATACAGTGAGAAATGCTACATGCTCCTCGCCTAGGTCATATGACTCTGACTCAAGTGGACTAAATTTGCTCTGTGTCCCGCAGAATTTATTTTCAGACTGAGCATCAAATCAAGTAGATAGGGAGGAGTCAGTGTAAGGTACGCACTTTCACAGCAACTAATGCATTTTAAGGTGCTGGCTCACCAGACTTTCTACTTGCACTCTGCACAGTAACTCTTCTCTGATGAGCTGCAATAATTTGAAAAGAATAAGATCCCCTCTAACTCTAACTTTGTAACCTAAGTGATAAGCTATTTGTCGGAGGGGATTCCTGGGTCTGAACTACAACTCTGAGGCCTCTTTTTAATGCTGTGAACTGTAGAATAGGTAGGAATGCCTAAAGCTAAAACCTGTGCTTCTCATTTAGTATATCACTGATGGGCGTGTCATAGCTAGTGTTTTCCTGTAACCAGGTTTCAACATGTTGAGTCTGGATTATTACTGCGTAAACTTCAAAATTTCCTACTGATTATCTCTATGCCACTCCAGCTCAATAGCCTGACTGCTGCAGTTGACATTATGAGTTGATCATACCCTATACGATATACCATATGCGCTAAATTTATAGAGAAAGATACTCCAAACCCTGATCTGGTATTCTAGTATCTTATCTATTTACTGTAAATTCACATTTAGTAAACTAGGTTATTAATCTCAAAATGCTTTACTACAGCTAGCTTTTTTTTTTTTTTAAATTGAGAATTTATGTGCACAACTTTCAAAGTCTTTTTTTTTTTTTAAATGCACATCACTTTTTTATATTATACAGCAAAAGCATCTTTCATTTAGAAACAGTTTAGTATTTTAAGACAAAGTAGTCAGTTCCCCACCTTTTTTCCCATTAGAAGGAAATTATTCTCAGAAGAGCTACGTGCTTATTCTTTTGTGTTTTAGCCCCTCAAGTACGCAATGAGAATTATGAACAATGAAAAACTGAAGTCATAAGGTACTGCAGGCAAAAGCCCTATTGAAGTCTGCTAACTACAGCACTACTATGGTATTCCTTAAGTGTTGCACATACAATATGCAGGATTAAAAGACAAGAAGAGAAATAAACATATCTAATACTGGACTTTGGCTACCCAATATCTACCTTTTAGAGCAACAGACTCCAAATCAAATTAGTACCTCTGTGTTAGGTGTTTAAGATTCTCCAGCCATAGTTTGGGAGTGAATGAAGGTAGATATTTATAGAAATAATTATTTACCACAAAAACAAGAAAAAAGTTTCCACCAGCCATTTCCAGTTTGGGTGTTTCTGCACAATATATATTAATGTGTCGATAGCCACCCAACGCACCATGCCTTTGGAGACCTAACACTTTGCTTGTGCAGCTCCTCCAGTCTGCAAATCTTTAATACTAAAAACATAACAACAAAAACACAAAAAATACCCACCTCCTTAACACTTCTCTATTCCAAGAAAATTGATTTCACAATTTCCCTCATAGGTATAGCGTCAATAGAAGTATGTTTAATAGCTGATATTTCTAGCTTTCACACAGTTTTTCAAAATCTTAAAGCCAGGAGATTCATATCTTTTCATTAAGAAAAAAAAACCCCACAAAAACGTGTTTAGCATATAGCTAGATTTCACTGAGACAAATAGAAAATGGTGTCACTTTGTAAAGAGGCAGGAAGGAATCTTTGCTAATAGTAGCTGAGAAATACTAATAAGCAGATGTGATCTGTACTGCAGATAACAAAGCACAGGACTAGAACACAATGAATCCCAGGTGTATAAACAGCTCAGCATAGCAGGTAGGGTGATATCATTGCATGTAAGAGCTGGGCCACAATGCATACAATAATTCACCTACCTGGAATTTACCAGCATGCATTGTGATAAATAGGTACATAGGAGAGCCACAGACAATGCCCTTTCCACAATTCATTAATTTCATACGTTCCCTGTTTCAGCATATCCTGAGATTTACCCTTAGTTTGGAGCTATTACTGACACACGGGGTTGCAAATTATCACTAACAAGCTCACACAGCAAAAGATCTCTCTAATCAGAAAGACTAATAACATCAGCAGCACACGCATTTATTTTTGACTTTTCTTAACATATATAAGACCCAAAGCAATACAATGAAAATGAAGAAAAAGAAGTTAAAACTAAGAAGGCTTCAGCAGCCTAACCCACACTTCTAGTGTCCTTTTAGATGACCTACTATAAGCATTTTGGTCTCCAGTTACAATGTCGTATCTTCTAACTGTGGGCTCTACTATGTCTATCTTATCATGTCTAAAATGGCACTCAATCCCCAGGTTTAAGCAGATGAATTTCACCCACTCAAAGATCACAGAGTCACAAACTGCAACAATATTTATATTTTAATAGCCAAAACAAAAGAAGTTAACTTGGTTTCCCTCACAAATACAATACCAGCTCATAAAAGGAAAGAAAACAGTTGGTGGTAAACTAAGAAGTGAAATGAGAGACCACAGACCAATGTGTGAAATAATTAGAGCCATTGATTTTCATTATAAACAGCAGTAAGGAACAGATGATGCAGAGGTTCACCAAAATCACATGTTCAGCATGTGACTGTTTGACTTCATGAAAGAATGTGTTGAGGGACATGGTTTAGCGAGAACTATTGGTCATGGGTACATGGTTGGACTGGGTTATTGTGTGGGTCTTTTCCAACCTTGGTGATTCTATGATTCTATGAATCTACTACAATTTTTTCAAGTGTTACTTTCTGAAACATACATACATACACTGGAAAAAATGATGATTTCTCTGTGCTAAGATGCATCTTACATCGAAGCCCCAAATCCAAACGCCAGAGACTTTTGCATATCTCTGGGTATGTGTGAGCACATTCAGAATTGAGATTTCAACTTTGCACTTTGGTAAGAGGAAAAGCTGAAGTTTTCCATGAACTTAGTTCTATGGATTCTAACATTGAAATCAGAAAACTGTGACTGGAGCTTCCATAATATGTTCATTTCAATTTTTTCTATGTAATTTCTTGAACTTGTCTTATATTACAAATAAATACATTCTTCAAATTTAATATCACCAGAATTTGTTACCATTCTAAACAGTGCTGCTTTATATTTTCCTGTCTCCAGTTGCTACTACTCGTCTTCTGCCTAGGCAGTATCAGATGATTGATATTTTTTGTTTTTAAATTGTTTTCTGTTATTTTGTTTTTTATCACAGTAATGCTCAAGAGTGAAAGAAAAGCTCTTAACTCTGCTCTCATGACTCAGTACAGTGCAGAGAACAGGATTAAGCACTGTTTAAGAATCCTTTCCCAGACACAGGTTCATCCGGGCCTCTATTTAAAAGTATACTGAACTCCATGTGGATTTTCTCACTAAGTTCAGAGGTTTTTGAACTGCTCCATGACAAAAAGAGCCTTAATGGGAAACTACATTTAAGTGACTCTTCCAGCTTTGAAGATAAAATTAATCTCCTATCTGTATAGGACATACCAATTTGCCTGGCATAGCAGAAGAAAATCATAACACTAGTTCCCCGTATGTTCTTAACACAAAGATGTCTGTACCAAGGAAAACCTAAACTGACTTTATTAGAAATCAGAGCATCACTTGCTATCAAAAAGATATTCAATTTAATAAACAAAGTTCCAATTTTTCAACAAAGATTTCTGCGAAGACCTGCACTGCATGATTTAAATCTCAGGAATATTAGCTGAAGGTTCTCAAAAATCACATCATATGAAGTACTTTTATGTAATAAATGATAGTAAGGAATCTAACATACCTTTATAATACATCCTAACTTTCTTCTCCTGCAGCATATATTAACTGATCTTTCTGTGGATGCTGTGCAACAGAACCATTCAGACGACCCTTCTTGTGGAATAAGTATGTTTGGAGATACATTTCTAATAATTGAATGCTGTAACTTGAGTAGTTGTAAGTTTAGTAAGTATACCAGACAGAAAATGAAGACTGATAGAAGAGTAATGTATATATGTTTCTATTCTGAAAATGAGAAAATACTTTATTTTATGTGAGTTGATTAGTGTGTTTTGGAGCAGGCAATCAATAGTTAGAATTCTGTTCAGGTCTGATGCACTCTGGCCCAAGGAGTGGAGGAAGCAGATTCATCATTTGTCATCTAAGAAAACAAACAAGATATGAAAAGAATTACAGATTAATATTATTTGACTGACAAACTCTGAATATTGTCCTTATCAGGTGCCTCTAAGTTGCCCAGTAGGTGTACCACAGAAGATACCTACAGATGATATCTAGAAGGAAGGTAAAACTGGGCTCAGGATGAAACAGAAGCATAGTTTCTGCATTTAAGGACCTCACCTCCTGCAAATTCTTTTAATGAAACCAAGTCCAGAAACCTATTGGTTTTGGGGTCAGTGAGATCTACCACAAGCAAAGAAAAGTAATTTCTAAGTGAAAGCTCAGAAGTTTCTGTGCAAAAGCCACAAAGGTTTGGGGCACAGCCTGGATGCACAGACTGGCCAGAACTTTGCTTCACAAATTTTATAGATTAAATCTAAATTCAAGTAGAAAAAGAATGGCCATAACAATGGGAATAACACAACAGTGAACAGTTGCTGAAAACAGTGAATCTGAAGGGTTAGAATTATTGAAAGTGTATCACTTCATTCATTTTTCTTCTGTATTCTTTTGTTAGCTCTCAGTGACAGAGCGGAAGTTAGTGGGAAACTTTGAAGGATGATGAAACTGCACAGAGACTGATCTATTATCTAGCACACATTGGTAATACAAGTTATTTATAGAATGGTTATGGAATTTGCCATATAGAAGAAAAAAGGAGGCTTCAGGAGAGAAGGGATTGAAAAAAATGTTTTAAAAGGAAAGAAAGTTTATGCAAAATCAGATAATTCCAAAACAATGCTTGAAAGGAATCCACAGGAATAACTTAGTTGTGTGAGAGCTGTTATCAGATATTTCAGTTTTGAAGGAGCCTTCAGTGGAAAGGGCTGTATGATATTGCTCTATATAAAGCATTCCCAGCTGGAACATCATTAGGCACTTCACCACTCAGGAATACCAAAAGCTTATTTTGTTATATTTACTCAGACATAATTAAACAGATCAATCCCCCACCTTCCTATTACCATCTTAGTAAAGTCATCTGTGCAGGCTGCTCGTATTTGTTCAGCAGTCAGAGGGCTGTTCAGTGCAAAGGTCTTTTTTAGTCCTCTTTCATTCCTCACACAAGTTATTGCATCCCTCAATGCGAAGAACACAGAGCATCCCAAGAAAAGTCCTGCCTCACCTAACCCCTGTGGAAAAAAAGAAAAAAAAGGTTGAGCAAATGAGAAATACATGTCGTAACAATACCAACTGTAAAGCTAAGATGACGGTGACTCAAAGCACTTCATTCTTTAGTACGCTTTTCTTGAATTTAGCAGAAGCAGACTTAAGTGACATCAAGTCTGCTGCTGCTGGATGCTTCCAGGGACCTAAAAAGGTTGGCTTCAGATACTGGCTTCTGATTTTAAAATCTTTTTGCCTTCTTGCTGAACTGAAATTTATAAGTGACAGTATAAATTAAAACAATCTCAATTCAGGAGCAGGAACAGCTAAGAAAAAAGTTAGAACTCACATTAATTCACCACAGACAAGGAAACACCTCAGTGGTCTTTACATTCTCTTACTAATTCAGACATTAGATTCAGATTTGTTCCTTATCTCAAAAGTATGTAAAATCTACGCTTCCTCTGGATACTTTCTGCTGAAATACTGAATATCTTAATCTGAGTTTGACTGAGATATTGCAATTGCAATCTGCTTGCTACAATTTGAGAAACAAACGTCTTCCCCAAACACGCTGCATGAAGACAGAATTATGCTTCCTTAAGACAGTGAATTCTGAGGACAATTATAGATGTTCACAGAAAAGGGTAAAAACTACGAAGAGGGATACTAGCATCAATTTTATAGAATCAACTATGTAACAACATAACATAGACAATATTAAAAAAATAAATCTAATTATGTGTCACAAAGACAGCTTTAAATAATTTTAAAGGACTTATTTGTTCTTTAATAACTTTTACCTTAAAAACCATGTTTCTTCCTCCCGTCATGCTATTTCACTGAATTCTAAAAGCATAACTAATATCTGAAACAGTTGAAATTTTGCACAATTGCCTTGATCTTGATTCATTGTTACTACTTGCAACTGACAAGAATATTTACTGGTGTAAATTGAAGCAATGATTCTACCAGCTGAATACTTGAGCTTATCTCATACATAAATACACACACACATTCCTATTTCTTACTGCTTAACACATGCACATACTCTCACAGTCATTATCCTTTCTCTATCAATTTCTTGATTATTTTCATTCTAACCCATCAGTCTATCACTGATTTAAAAATTTTAAATTTACATTGCAACTTCTATGAATAGCTTGTTAACAAAACCCTATAATTACTACTTGTAAGCCAATAAGCTATGCTGAGAAAAGTTCTGGCTGCAATTTGCCAACCAATTCTTTATCCAATAAACAATCCACCCTTCAAATCAGTATCTCTCCAATTTATAGATAAGGACATCATGGGAGAACCATATCAAACACGTTGCAGAAGTCTAGGTAGATGGCATCAGTTGCATTCCCTTTTTCCACCAATGCCATCACTCCATCATAGAAGATCACTACATTGGTCAAGAACGACCTTCTGCTGGTAATCTTGGCTGTCTCAGATCACCTGACTTGTTCCTCATGTGCTTCAACATATCTTCCAGGAGGATCTGTTGCATGATCTTCCCAGGCACAGAGTAAAACTCACCAGCCTGTAGTTCCCTGAGTTCTCCTTCCTCCCTTTCTTATAATTGGGAGTGACTGTTTCTTGTTTTCTAGTCATCAGGAACTCCATCTAACAGCTATGACTTTTCAAGTATGATGGAGAGAGGCTGGGCAATCACATGAGCCAGCTCTCTTATGATCCTGGAAGGCACGTCATCCAGCCTCATATCTTGCATATATAAATATCCTTTTCTGTATTTATTTCTCTGATTGTCCTGAGATCTAAGACTGAAGTCCTGTGATGGTTTGCTTACCTTGGATGAATAGATGGCATACGGATTTTGGGAAGATGACAGCAGGGAAACATTAAACTGTTCTGGAATGTCACAAACAGCAGGGATCTTATACTGATCTGGACCCCGAGTACGTAGGACTCCTTCTGAAGAGTACTGTAATTCTTCCATTGTGTAAAGTCCAATGCCTTGAACAAAGGCACCTTCAATCTTAAAATAAGAAAAGACATAACATTTACGTACTCATGTTTGTTAAGATGGGTAAAACTGTGGCAAGAACTGATTTGTATCACTGGCTCTTAGAAGATCAATTTATTTCCTGTTTGCCTAAGGGGATTTTTCAACATTTTGTGGCTACCATGACGGGAAAAGCTTTCATACTCTTCTCTCACACCAGAGACAAGTGCATTCATGGTGAATGATGAAGTCTGTGGACCAGCCTGCAATGAAGAAAGATGTTTCCCTGCTAACAGGTAGGAAGGCAGATAAAACAACATGAGAAATCAAGAGAATGCAGATCACAAACAAGATTTAAGTCTGGCAGATAGTGAGCACATATACATGAAGGAAGTACTACAGGTTGACATTAAAGATCATGGGTAAAATCCAGGCCTCACTGACACAAATGGGAGAAGACTGCAAGTAAAGAACTTACTAATATCATATATGACATATTAATGTTTTCTGAATTAATAAAGAAATATTCACTTCAGATAAGACTATCAGTTTAATAGAAATCAGACAGCAGGAAATTCTTTGAACATACCTGTCCTATATCCACAGCTGGATTTATGCTGCATCCAATGTCCATAACTATGTCTGTTCTGAGGTTCTGTGAATAAAACCCAGTGTCACATCACTGATAGAGATGGATAGGCATAAGAACATAATATGGGTTAGAGCTGGTATTCAGTGGAACAATACATGCTAAAATGCATGTTCTTCCGCACATACACAATTTCAAAGTAATTTTCCATATCTCATTACAAGTAAAATGAGCTTGTCTCAGCTCTAATGGAATTTTAGCCAGAACTAGCCATCACAGATCTTTTCCATTTACACAAGGAAGTACGTACATATAGTGGGTGTATGATCAGTAGACTACGACACCTACCTGTCTAAAAGGTAAAAAAAACTGGAAATAGTATATTTAATTTTGCTGTAGTTTGTTTGCTGACTAACAGGGAGAGGACAGGCAGAGAATATGTCACATGTCTGCCATAATCCAAAAGCAAACTGGTATGGCATTGATACAGATGTGCCAGAAGCCAGTAAAGATTGCACAGGTATCATCCTGCGCTCTTCCAATTTGCGTTCACTCTACGAATATACTTATTATCATGTGAAAACAGGTGATTTATTCATGCAAAGCCCGAATAGCTGTTGGAATGTTGAGTGACACAAAAAAAAATCTAGAGGAAGATCATCCACATTATTTACAAACCTAACATGATGTTCAGTTATTACCTTGTGATCTCCTGTTAAACAGTTAATTTCAACCTCTGAACAAGCAGTTCCATAAAGAAAGTATGTGAATGGCTGTCCTTCCCCTTTCTCCCAGTCCATATTTGCATCATAACCTCTGATGGAAGAAACAAAGTCCACAACGAATAATCAGTGTTTGTATCATGACAAAGCATACAAGCACACAAAAGTTTGAAAACACTTGAAGTGAAATCTAACAAGTGCACTTGGGGTTGTCAATTCCAGATGTGTTTTCTAGAGCTGCCATATTTTTTTTCCTTTTGTAAAATGCAGTGTAATCATGTTTAAGGTGAAAAACAAAGAAAATATAGCACAACTTACAGTATATGGTAATATAGCTTCCAGTAAATAAGCTATATCCTGCTTCGTGTATTTGCCATTATGGGCAGCAGTCACTTTCTCAGTGCTTCCTGATTTTCTAATGGAAGCTTTATGGAGCAAATATGAGTTGAAATATTCTCCTCATGGTTTCTAGAGAATCTGCCCAGAGCTAGCTACAAATTAACACTTGAACACTATACTCCAACCTCCCCACATATCAAAGACTTGCATAAAATATAAGCTGAGTCATTAAGAACACTTGGACAGGGTCTCACACCCACTGAATTGGCATTGTCAGAAATCAGTCCTGGTGTTTACGACCATGCATTTTAAAGGAACAAAAATACTTCACCTAAAGTAGCCAGTAGCTGAAAGACTCACACTTTGTTCAAAGGCTTCTTTAATCTGTAAAATACAGCAAGTTTCGTTGTAAGCCAAGGAACCAGTAAGAAAGGAACACAGCATGCATTCATTTACTTAAAAAGAAACTGTAAGCATGTTTAGCTGCACATGGTGCCTTAGTATTTCACCACATTTAAAGGAGTAACCTGAACTCTTGATAATACAATATGGGATGGACCTGCAACAGCAGTGTTCTTAAAAAAAAAAAATCTTTATTGCTGGTAACACCAGAGTCAGAAAGGGTCCTGCTTGACTTTCCTGTTCAGATTCAATAGAAATGGGTCCTTCTTGTCAGCTGAACAGATCTGGTTCATAAATCACTGAGACAAAAGATCTGCATGACAAATCAGCATAAAAATGACAGTTAACAAGAGAAAAGCTCCTTTCACTGTTCTTCTGCCAGTGGCGTAAAAATGGATACAACAGCTTATATTTCATTTCCTTTCAGTGACATTCACGTCAGATTTATGTGATTCACAAGTCAGAAGTTTTGGGTTTTTTAATATATTAAATTTACTTACTCTGCAATAATAAAATTGTCTCTCCGCATGGTTTAACATTATTTATTAGGTTAGCTATTGTTGCTACTGCTTTAGGTGTGTCTGAATTATCCACACTTATTTGGCACCTAGATTTGGCATTAGATTTTATTTTTTTGTATAGATAGCTGTCAGTTATCAAGTTACCACATGTATCCTACTGTTAATTGCTGTTGCCAGAAAATATTTTTATTTTTTGTAGTTACTACAGTATTTAATCCCACAAAAAGAAACACCCTAGTGTACTGATCTCTAAATCTCTCAGTGTAGGGATTGTCATTTTCATAGGGCTGTAGATAACAAGTAATATTGGGTCATCAGAAATAACATGCTTTCCTTTAACATAACAATACAGCCAGGTTCACAGACATACCTTCATGGAAATAGCTAATGTAGCAGAATAAATTTAGTTAAGACAATGCCTTGCCTAAAATTCTGTTATTACTTCAAGTGGACTCCAGATACAGGCCATTAATATGAATAGCTTTAGCATTAATTCTGTACTAACTTACAGCAAATGTAACTAATATTATAATGAATTACATATCAGAGCAATGGAAGCAAGCATTCCTGCTCATTTTTTTTGCAGTTCTGCAACACACCACACATAGCAGATAGGAGTATGAGGTTGACAAAGTTTCCATTTATTTGTAAATTTGTGATTAGTGAAAAATAAAGAACAGTCTTGTAAGAAAACAGGCACTGTACACATATACCTTGAAAATCTTCTTGCAACAGCCTGTTTAAGAGTAAGTTGAGGACGGTCACACTACTGCACAAGCTAACATTTTATCTGCATAAAAAACTCAAGAAACTCCAAACGCGACTCCACAGATAGCTTTCCTTCCTTTTCAACCTAGATATGATCTAGGCATTATTTTGCATGCATCCAAAGCAACTACGTTCTAAATATTCTGTGAATCAACGTGCTTCAAAGCTTTTAAGATTATCAGGCTTAGAAGACTAACAGATGACAACACGTGTCACAGGTTCTGCAAGCACACAAACACATTTACTGGTTTCACATCTCTTACCCAATCATTCCAGTTGCCTTTTGGGTTCTCGTTAATGATAGGCTGCAGGCGTTTCAGAAGAGTTTGGCAAGCATCCTGGTTACGGAAGAAATCAGAAGAAAGCAATGCAAGATTAACAAACATAAATTTGGCAAATAAAGTACTACTCAAAATACATTCTAGTTAGTGCTCAGTTAATATATCCTTTATTGTAATTTAGAAAAAACATGGAAGGAGTTAACTGCATAAGCACAAACCTTATAAAGGCTTGAGTTACAAGGGCAGGAATCATTACTAATTAGTAGATTAAAAACAGGAATAAAACATAGAATTTGTATAGGACTAGTTTGCTTCTGTCTGAAGAGGCAAGGGTTTGGTCAAACGTAAGCGTTCTAAAGGAAAGCTCAGATCATATTCTGAAATACCAACAATTAATATTTTTTTCTTGGCAATCTTTAGTGGTGTTACTAATAACCTCAAATTATTTCCATGGAGTCACAATACCTAAAAGTTTGGCAGATATTAAATACCATTAGGAACGGTGTGTTTTGTTAAGCTAAACACTTTACCTTCACAGCCATGCCGTTGACATCTGTCCCTGCAGATCCTACTGAAGCACACGCATTAGGAACAGTTGTTGTGCTTGTTTCACAGAAGTGAATATATGACATTGGAATGTTTAATTCCCGACTAGCAACCTGTTTCAGGAAGCAGAACATATTCTTCATTTCAGAAACATTCCAACTGTTCCCCAGTATTTGCTAGAAGCTGGTACTACTAGGAAAGATACTGTTTTAGCAAGTCCTTCTCTAACCACCAGATATAGTCATTCTGCTGAGTTTGTCAGTACAAAGAGACAGCACAGATGAATAATGTTTTAGCTGCACTGAAACTCTGGATTGAGGTTCTGAAGTCCAACATTCAGATCCTGATTTTGCTGATTATGAGAGAGGACAAATTACGCATGTCCAGGTCCCAAGCTTTCATAAGCTCACTAATTATCTTTAGAGATCATGTCTCAGTTATTCCAATTATCCAGTAAACAAAGATGATGGCAATATCATCTCTTTGGACAGTACACTTATGTGATAATATTGACTTTTTTGTAATAGAATAGGGATTATAGAACTCTCTCTTAAAGATCAAAAGATCTTATTTCTAATGAATCTCCTCACATATCACTGGAAAAATAATACACATTTTCTCTCTTTTTGCTGTCCCTATCACCTTTGCTTTATCAATGCAAAGCAGCAAGAACAATGATAACGAAAAAACTGTTTATCTGGTACACTGAATAAGCAAGAAGAAAAAATTCCCATTGTTTATCTGTATAACAGGCAAAGCATAAGTTAATATTTGGATCATTTGTTACCTGGATCATTTTTGTATGAATACCCTGTCCCAATTCAATTCCACCGTGTGTCAAAAGCACAGATCCATCCGTATAAATATGAACCAGAGCAGCAGCCTAAAAGAAAAGTAAATGAATAAATAAATAAATAAAGATTATTCAAGTGAGAAATTTTTATGTATGGTGATGGATCAAAAAAACAAAAGGAGTTTTCTGCCTAATGTTTTTGAACAGAAAGTGACATTTTGAATTCTAGTCCCTTAACAAGCTTCAAAAGAAAATGATACAAATCCTTGGAGGTCTGCTTTTTGCTGTTGCTAGATCCTGAAATATAGCCAGACTTAGCAATAGACTCTCAATAGTTTCAAAAAAAGCTGTAAGAACTCTATCATTAGTGGTTCTAACTGATATCTGAGTGCCTTTTGAACACATGAGTTCTGAAAGGCTGACAGTAGGAAGGCTCTGAATGAGATTTTCCGCATAGACTCAGTGGGAAGTAGGTGCTGTGGTCTACAAATGTTCTGTATAGAGACAGGCCAATTTTATCTGATTCAGTGAAGTCAAATGACTAATTTTCAACTGATAGTACTATTCATTCTTCAAATTATTGAACACCAATATTAAACAAACATACTGACTAAAAATACTGCTGTTCTCCTTTTCATCCTTAAATTTACTCTGATGACTTCAAAGAGAAGTCTAAGAATCTAAGAAATCTAAGAAAAGCCTCCCATATTAACCCATAGTCAGAAAGAGCAAGTCCAAGACTATTTCTAAAATTGAGAACTTATCCAATTACACTTTGCAATCATTCCTAAAATACTCTTAACTACTCCCTTTTCTATATCACATCCTAAGAGACAAAGCTGACTTCTAAATAGGCATAGTCTAAGCTGCCTGGGTCCTGAAGATAAAACAACTGCGATCTCAACTTGCAGATAGCTGGAAGCTAGTACAGTCTCCCAGCAACAACTGTTAGAAGAATGATAACTTTCTAGAAGTTGAAAGATGACTTTTTCTTTATTATTATAAGGTAACTGTAATTGCCTACAAATGAAAAGTTCAGCTTGTTTATTCTTAAAAAAAAAAACTAACCTGAGAAAGGTACCGTGAGCCTAGTCCAAATGGAAACTTCATTGGAACAATGGCAATCCCTTTTTTCTTCCAGTAATTTTGTTTGTTAAATTCCTTGATAGCTGTTTTCCTACTGTAGTATGCAGATTTCTCCATACATTCATTCCAACAACGTATTAAGTTTTGTGGATCAAGCTTTTGTTTGAAGTGTGTTTGCTCATCCTCCTTATACATATTTATTTCCCTAACCTGAAATAATAAAATTAGCAGACACCACAATCACATTAAAGGTAGACTGACCATATGGGAGAACTAGTAGACAACCAGTCTAATTTATTATGGTGTTTTCGTTTTTTTTTTTTTAACAATTACAAGTTTGGTTTGGTTGTAAAGAACGTGCTATTCTTCAATAATCAGACACTGTTAAAAAGAAACAATTATAGTACAAATCATGTTTGACTTTAAAAAGATTTGTTCAAACATTTGAGCTAATCCAAATAATTTTAACTTCATAGATTTCATTTCAGAAGAGATGACTTTTTATTCTCACCTTTTCTGGCGATAAACCTGTTTTCTCTGCAACTTCTGTTATCCAAGTTTCTGTTACCAGTCCTGACTGAGGAAAACCAAATCCTCGAAATGCTGTGTTTGATGGCAAATTTGTTTTGCAAGCACAAGCCAAGCATCTCAAGTTGGGAATATTATACGCATTGTCCATTTTTAATAAGGATACTTCTGCTACCTGAAGAAGGGAACAAACAAGGAGAGTTAGATTTCAAAACAGTAATTCTTTCAGATTCACATTTAAATCTTTCTCATCTCATAGAAAGACCTTCAGTTTTTTGACAATCATTAAGCACACATACAAATATTTTCAGTCATTTCTCAAGCAACACATTAGATTTCAGTTCTTTTCACCAGATACTCACAGAAAACAGATGATGTTACTAGTAGCTCAGTCATTAGATAAAGATATAACTGATTACTCATTTTAAGATTGGTTTTGCTCCTGCTTCAATTTCAAAAGCCATAGAGAACTAAAAGAAGGTGGAACAGATTGAAAGCAACAGAAGCTGTGAAAGGAACTGATGAAAGAATTCTGAATTATCACGTCCTATCAAAATTCACAGTTAAGGTTTGGTTCCTGTAGAAAACCTATGTACTGCTCTCTTCTGGTTCTTATGTGACTTTTGTTGTTGCTGGGATGTTTGTTTCTTAGAGGTTTCACCTGACATAAAAACACAAGAAAAGGAAAATCCCACAGAAGGTATCTCTAGTTAAGACTTTGGGACTCAATATCAAAATAAATAATTTTTTTTTTTTTTATGTCTCACGGTCAGGCCATTAGCTCTCTTTGGTGTTAAGTAGATTTCTCAGAACAATAAATCTAACCTTAAATACCTACAATTTCTAATGTGCTTTAAACAATAAACTTCAAAACATTTCTGTATAGAGACAATTGAAGAGTACTGCTGTAATAATTACGTATATGGAAAACATCATATAAAGCTACCTTTCCACTTAGGAAATGTAAGTTGAAATGTTATTAGTAGAATAAAAACAGGACATATTTTTCTTGTTACAATCATAACTTTTATGGACTTCAGAGAAAATGTGTATTGGAAGCTCAACAGTCTTAAGAGGGTTATTGATAAGCCAGAGTGAATATAACATAGTTATATTACAATGCTAAGTTATGCTCAAGTTTCTTCCTACAAATGTTTGTTTTAATCTTGATGCTTTAAACGTGGATTATTTTGCTAAGCCAGGTCAATTTTTAGAAATAACAATAGTATGGACAATTGCACTGACAGATTTCAGTGCACAGAAAATACCTTCAGGCAGGATAGTAACCCATAAAGACAGTAACCTCAAAAAAATATTTCACTTACAGTTAGAATAACCTATACAAGTGCAAAGAGCTAGCGACATTTTGTACTTTGTAGACCTATAAGCAAGGAAGTGTACACAGCACAATAAGTGCAGACCTGGGACAGAAATGCACAGAGGTGGTAACAGAACAATTATCACTACGTTTACATTCTGAAAGCTACGGAAGATCTGCTCAGCTTTGCAGACACAAAGCTTTATGCAGGTACAAACATAGATACTATGTATTTTTAAATGAACACACTGTTGACATGTTTGTAACAGGAAAACAAGCCTGAGAGCCCACATATGAAGCAAATGTGTAAGGAAAACATCAAGAAGCTGACATAACTAAATAAGGAAAGGTAAACTGCTAGGTGTAGATTTTTCAATAACAACACAGTCCTCACTGCATGATTATACGACTAATACCTGTGCAAGTAAGTTTGACATAATCATTTTCCAGCTAATAATTTCTCCATAAGATTTGTCAGCTTATAGAATCCTTACCAGGACAGATTCATCAGGGGTGCATCCTCCATTAATGTAGTATTTGACATCCACAGCTCTGATTCTACCATCATTCATGAAGCCAACCTACAATGAATCACCAATTACCTTAGATTTTTGACATTCATTTATTTCTTTGCTGTTTTGTATATTTTGCAAATGAATGTAAGCCACACAAGGGTCATACTGCACTGTTAATTCCTGAGCAGCATTACTGAAACTGTAAAAAGGACAAGAGAGAATAAAAAAAAGTATAGATACAGGAAACAAGAAACTTATTGATAAAGGAAGAAACAGGGAAGCCCGGTGGTTTTTTGTGCATTGCCTAACAGATGGCTTAAATGTCATCTAGGAATGCCCACAGCATGCAGAGCCAAATTCCTTCCTAACTGTAAGAACAGATGGCAGATGCAGTATGACATTTGCTTGTATTTATTAAGAAATGCTATGTTTATCTTGCATCTCCTTTCACCTGTTGCCATTAAAGATAGTTGCTGAGCTCTCAACATGAGCAACAAATATTTTTCTTCTTCAGGGATACATCTTAGACAATTCCTTCTGCTTTATCTATGTATTCGATATTGAAATGTAGACAGAATTTTCCCTAATAAACTGTTACAAGTAATGACAATGCATGAACAAGAAAGCTAGAAGTTTCCTCCAGAAAGTGCCTTTTCATGCAACACGTTGTTTCTGAGAAAAAAAACAGCACCTCCTTTGTGTGAACTTAACTGTATCTAGGGTTTAAAAACACCTGCACAAATCAGAGCTAGCCTGCCTTCCAGGTCCCAGGAAGAAAGACAGAAAGAGATATAAAAGGAGAAGGACAGCAATGAACTAGAAAACAAAACAAAAAACTCTGCAGAGGTAGAGACAGAAGCAGGTTGTAAAGCAACTTTACCTCTTTGTTTCCAGGAAAGTAGTTTGTTTTTAATCTGATTATTATTACTCTAATGAATAGAACAAGTATTAACCAGTGACACTGAACTCCTTATTCAAGGACTATGAGCAGATGTTTTTTCACTAAATTCTCATGGTACTCACTTTATATTTGCCAATAAAAGGATGCCGTCCACCAGTGATTAACATATCATCTCCCCGGCTCAGAATAAGACGGACTGCTCTGTTGGTTCTAAATCAGCAAAAGAAAAGTAAGAATTTCAGATAAACTAAGAGATATCGTTAACAGTATTAGCGTATTCTATTAATTAGGAATCCAGATCTAGCAATGTATAATAGCATGCACTGAGCTTTAGTACAAAATTGGATTTTAATAGGCTTAAATACGTGCATAAAGCTATATCCAGAGTTCATTTTCTTTTGCAGTTACAATCAAGTCAGAATTTCTAATTTCACCACTTGAAAGTTAATGAAAATTTCAATTTTAAGACTGAACTGCATTAACTGTGCTAAGAGCAGTTCCACTCACGAACTCATCCACTGACACAGCAGGATCCAGTTCAATTCTGGACGACCAACATCATGGTTTGAATGCATATACAAAGTTTCAGTGTTTAGGGACTGGTCTTTTTGAAATGGTCAATCATTTCAAGACTACTTCAAACTTATACTACTCACAATTTTTTCAAATCCCTTCAATTCAGATGAGGTGAAGCTGCTTAATACAACTTAAGCAGTCTAACAAAGTGAACAAAGAAACGCATTGAAAAATCTTACCAAATGTATACAGACAAGATTTTATGACATTTTGGCTAGCAACCTTCAGAAAGGAAAAGACAATTTCACCAAGATTGTTCACTCACTTTTCTCTTCATATCCCAGTATACACACATCACGCTTACTTGTTTGCTGCCACTGAAGCAACTGATGCCAGTAAACCAGCTTTCAGGAGTTTCCCACCAAAAGCTCCACCAACTCGTTTAACATGGCACATGATCCTGTTTGCTGGAACACCTAGGCTTGCAGCTACCATCTCCTGTAGAAACAGTTTTACAGCAGTATCAGGGCCTGCTTTTAGCTCTAAAGTTAGCATTTTAATTAAGAACCTTTTGTAGAGAATGGCTATAAAGATGTTCTGTTCATACATTTGTTGTTAAATCAGCTTACAAGATTTTTTTCTTTTACCTCAACTTTAAGAGCAAGCAAAAGAGAACAAGAAACACTCAGCAGTGCTTTCATTCAATATGTCCGTCATGGAGACTGTGAAAGGGTCATGAAGAGAAGAATATATATATATATATCAAAAAGTACATAATTTATGCATGAAAAACTGAGAAACTTCATGTATAACAAAAATTAATAAAAATGTATTCTGTATTCTAATAATTAAAGCATTTGTATTATTTTAACTTTTAATTAAAATGTACTTTTTAAAAAAAAATAATCTAAAGCCTTGTTAATACCAGGTATACCCTTGCTTCAAATCTCTAATATTTATCATTTTCTCAAAGTTCCTCATGCTTCTTGGCTCTTGCCAATAAGGTAATGGAAACTGAAAAGCCCAGCTGAACTGGGTGTTGAACACAAAATGCAAGCGTTTGTTGTGAAATAGTATCAGTTTCATGTACCATAGCCATTGCTATACAGACAATATGTTGCATCAGAGTTTGCTTTACCATTATGACATGGAGCAGCAGTCTCCCCTACAGCTAATAAGAATAGCTCCATCTGTCAGCACAACTGCAAAATGCTGACTGCTCCTCACCTCAACAGAAGCTAACAGAGAAACTCCACAGGGATTTTCTCACAAACACAATAGTGGGGCAAGATATACTTTCTTCAAAGTGGAATAAGAGACATTTTCTTCCTCCTTACTCTCAGAGCAGGGTGGTACATCAGGATACAGCAGTATTACAAAGCAGATCCCAATGAATAATCCAGATGTGAAAATTCACATTCCCAATGTTTCTAAATTGCTAAGATGGATTTGCAAACCACACTTAAGGAGCCCTATTGTCACAAGTTCAATCACATTCTGAGAATCCTCTGTATTACCTGGATAAATGCTGGATGTTGTGTTGAAACAAACACATCCATTTCTTTATCCTCTCCTTTTGGAACAGCAAGCACACTCTGAGTCTCCATATAAAAGTGTTCCTGCCCTCCAATGCGAATCTCCCCTGTTCCAAATTAAAAAACACAACTATTACTGAAGGAAAAGGACAGGAAAATGTGAACCAGGAAAACAATAATGCTCGTCATCATGCAAATCACGGTAGTCGATGTCAAATCTTCTGATGCATCCTGTACAAAAGGAGCAACATTTAAAATAAAATAAGTCAAACTTTTCACAGATTTAAATTGGTCTTGTTCCAGTGACATCAACAGAACTTGGTTAATAGCATACTAATATTGCCTACAAATAGGCAAAATTAAATAAAACACAGATTAATTAAGCAAAGCATAGACATACTGAAGGCCATCAAGAAGGTGACAGCATTACAGAACAGAATGTATAACAAGAGACTGAAAAAACTGAATTTACTCAGGCATAAGAAGAAAAAGGTTAAGAACAAATTTTACTGTTGCCTATGACTACCTAATGAGAGGGTATAGAGAAGACAGATCCAGAAGTGTGAGCTGGAAGGATGAGGGTCAATGTACATAACAAACTGCAACTTGATAAAGGGAAAAAAAAATCACCATGAAGAATGTCAAGTATTGAAATGTGCAGAAGTTCTAGAATCCCCATCCTGGAAGATTTTTCGAATTTGGTTGGATGTAGCCCTGGGTATCCTGCTCTAACTGGAACTGTTTGAGGATAAGGTTGGACTGGACAACTCCCTTTCAACCTAAATTATCCTGTTATTCTATCTCAAGGGCAGAGGACACAAAACTTGAATGAAACAGGACCTCAGATCTACTAGGTTTTATCACGCTTTTATTCCAGACAAAAGCTTTCTCAGGCTTTATGGCCACATGACATCACTGAAAAAAAGGCCAAATGACACTTCAGGAACAAACAGGGAAGACCAAATACTGACAACTTCTTATCAAATATATTCTGAAATGTACCTTCAAGTATACGATCAACAGTTTCAAATGCCTTATCAACATCTCCATGTTCTAATTTTCTTTTTGGCTCAAAGAATGAGTTGTGCTTTATAGCATCCTGCAGTAGAGAAAAACAGAAACAGCTTTTTAGTGTATTTTGAAGGCTTACAGCTTATCATGGCATTTTATCTCAGGAAGAATATCGTTCTCTTCAGAGATACGATTATGTGCCAGCCTTTCAAAAGAAATTACTTCAATTTTTATATCAGAATGAGTATTCTGTTATACTCCATACGCATTATGTAAACAAGTGATTGACAGAACTAATTTTAGCTCCCTGCGAATGTCCTTTGCTCCTTATTTCCACCTATCCCTGTGAGTTCCACATCACATTTCCAAGATGTTCCATATCCCTAATATATTCTCCCACACATTCCTCTAACAGTTCCTAGATCTCCAGCCTAACTTTGTCAGCTTTTAACTAGTCAACAAGTAACTAACTACTAGTCAACAAGATTGTTCAGCCAATAATATATAATTTATTAATATGCTGGTTGCAAGTTTATAGCTACGAAAAGAACTAGAAATAACCAGAGTGCTCACTGCTTTTTTACTCCCTAGGAACAACAAGAAAAATTCTTTGTTCCTACTCTCATGTTTATTATTACAAAACTTGTGAGACCTTAATACTTTTGAGACTATCATCTATATATTACAAGTGATCAAAATTAGTCAAAAGTTATTTATAGAGTTACTGACAAACTAGATAATTGGATATTCAGTTTTACTGTCTTTGCTTAGAAAAACACGTTAAAAAAAGCAAGTGAGAAGCACAGACTGCTGCTTCCATTACCTAAATAGATAAAAGAGTGAAAAAGCAAGAGAAAAGAAGAATTAGTACCTCAATTGTCAAGATCACAGGTTCCAGCGCTTCATACTCTATCTTCACTTTTGCAGCAGCTTGTTTGGCATGAGCATATGAATCTGCAGCTACAGCACATACAATCTGACCCACACAAATTACCTGTGAAATACATATCATATACTAGTACAGTGGATTAAATTACTCCTGTACACGTTCCTGAAATTCCTCTTTCACATAATAATTACCAATGTTTCCTTTTTTTGAATTTTGTTTTCACTTTTTAGATCATCTGTGAAGCTAACAAATCACAAGGAAGACTTGTATTGTTGGGGAACCAAAAAAGGTTTTCAAAAATCTGCAAGTGATTCGGTAGTCTAAATCAAATACACCCTCCCAACAACTCAGATGATTCTGTGAGATTTAACGTGTCTTCCTCTGATTGATACTTGGCAGATATTTCTGATATTTCTCTTGGCAGACTATAACATACATCAGCTGTTTTAAGAGTCAAAAAAAGGAGTGAGAAAATATAAGGATGCGTCATACTGGTGCCATTCTTCTCTACCCACGGTTGCAGCCTCACCTTGAATACACTATACAACTTTGCATGACACAACTTATAGGACAAAACTATTAGACTATGTCCAAAGGAGGGCAAATAAGATGGTGAAAGGTCTAGATGGGAAAACAGATGAAGAACAGTCGAGGTCGCTTGGTTTCTTCAGCTTAGAGAAGATGAGAATGAGGGGAGACCTTGTCATGACCTACAGCTTCTTCATGAGGGGTAACACAGGGGCAGGCACTTCTCTGGTGACAGCAACAGAACCCAAAGGAAGGGCATGGAACTGCATGAGGGAAGGTTTAGGCTGGGTCTTAGGAAAACGTTCTGCAGCAAGTGGGCATTTGGGTTCTGGAACAGGCTCCCCAGGGCTGTGGTCACAGCACCAAGCCTGCTCAAGTTCAGGAAACATTTGGACAACACCTTCAGCTATATGATTTAATTTTTAGGTAATCTTACGCAGAGCTACGGGCTTGATGGCTCCCTTCTAACTCTAGACATTCTTTGAACCTGTGTCATATGCTTAACATGATTCCCTGACATACACACTATACAGAAATACAAGAGTCAGCAGGCAAAATTCCATTATAAAGACGTCAAGAAAAAAATGGTAGAAATTAAGAAAATAATTTAAAAAAATTAAAAAAAAGTTTGTTTTCAAACCTTGTTTCTTGCAAATATAATCTCTGGATCATCAGAGTAGTGAAACTCATTTGTAGCTGGTACATCATTAGCTGTTATGATGTCAAACACACCTGGTTCCTTCAGAGCCTCTGAGGTATCTACAGATCTAATTGGTATATGGAAAGACAGAAGTGTAATTCATTAGTTTTATAGTTGCACATAGGGAGCGAACACAATCAGAGGTATGTTTCTTGTACAGACAGAATCTGCACATACTGCCAGAATCAGATACATCTTTCTTCTATCTCTGGTATGCAAATAAATGATCAAAGGGAATTAAAAATTCTAGTAACTTGCTGTGATTCTATAAAATGCTCTCAACATGACAGGGAAATTATCTGCTCATTAGGCTGCTAAACTGCATTGATTTCATAAAAATCTGCATAATTGCAACTCATTAACACTTTACAGCTTACACAGATATCAACTATACAAATAAACTTCCTACAAATTGAGAGTTTGTGTGAAGAATTATGACAGAATTAGCAAGACTGGTATGAATGGAGACTGAATGAGAACACATGTGTGGAAAGACCAGAAAGAATTGCCTGTAAGAACAGCATATTTACAGCATCTATTTTAGTAAGTCATCAAGATTCCAGCATATCTACAAACACCCTTCCTGGATACTGAAATCAGAAGACAAAAAGTAGTGAATAAATCCTACCGACTCCTGCAAATTTAGGGGGTAAATGGGAAGTCAGCTCCTAGATGGTACCAAAAAGAACACATCCAAATCCAGCATGCTATTGCCAACTTGAGAATAAGTCAGGATGTATGACAAAGACTCTATAGCTAACAACTCCAGTTCTTTGTCTTCACAAGTAACCTCAACCAGAGCACATGGATATATGTCTTGATGCTTGAATGCTGGGCATACAACTTGTGTATTTTTGTACCTTAATAATGGAAAAACTGTTCATATATCAGTACTAAAGCACAGGTGAAAATAGTTTCCTTTCAAAGGAAGATCATCTTCAAACTTTCCTCTCTTACAAGGCCTCACATGAGTTTCACTGCCTTGCTGCAATGTGGCAATGTTATTTCCTACATTTTAAACAATTCTCTTTTTTCATAATGGAGTTGAGATTTCAAAACTATGTTCATGGATGTTTAGGTGCCTCTCTGCATTGCACAGCTCAGCACTATGTGTAAGTATCTAGGTTGGGTTTCAGTACCCTAGCTTACTGAACAGAAATAGTTCAACCTCCGTAGGACAGTAATATGAAGCTATATATGTAAATTCAATCAGAGCCTTCTACTAGAGTGACAATAGAGGGCCTATTGGAAAGCTGGGGGGAGAATTTTTATAAGGGCAGGTAGCAACAGGATGAGGGGAAATGGTATTAAACTGGAAGAGGGTAGACTTAGACTAAATACTAGAAGGAAATTGTTCACAGTGAAGGTGGGGAGACGCTAGAATAGGTTGCCCAGAGAGAGGTTGTAAATGCCCCCTTTGTGGAAGCATTCAAGGCCAGCCTGCATGGGGCCATCACTGAATGGTTTGAGGGGGTTGGATTCAGATGATCTTAAAAGGTCCCTTTCAACTCAAACCATTCAGTGATTCTATGATAACATTGCTTCGAATACCTGAGCCATTGTAGGTATCAGATGTGTTGTTCTGTATACACATAATCCAACTTCATTAGTCTGTTCTAAAAGCAACAGACTTCAAAGTAACACTTTCTTCAAATACTCTTGGAACACTTACACAATCTTAGCATGAGCTCTGGAACTAGTGACAACAGCCAGGAAGAGCTCTCCGTCCACAGAAGGAATATCATCAATGTAAACTGCTTCACCAGTGGCATGCTTAATTCCAGACTGGTGCATAATAGGCCGTCCCACAGGATCCTGGGGAGACTGACTCAGCTCTACATTCTGTATCATCAAAAAAAAAAACCAAAAAACAAACAAACAAAAAAAACTCAGAAAGTTAAAAAAAATAATGCTATATTACATTAATTAAAAAAATCACATAAAGATTAACCGTCTTTATTATCATCTTCTGGTTCTATACTAAAAGCAGATGCAGAACTAGACTGCTACTCCTGAGGTTTTCTCCAATCACTTCTCCCAGGGAGTCCTCCAAGAATCTTGTGCAGGTTCACCTAAATGTACATTTTCCATAATCACATCAAAGTCATACAAAGAGCAGCTATTTTTCAGAAGGCCAGTTTTCCCACTTACTGATTGGCATCATGAATGAGACTGGTAATTTTCTGAATTACTCTCACATTTTTCTGTTCTCTATTCTGCCCGTCTGCAAATACTCTAGTTTTAACAATTTGCAATGGCTTGTAGGATTTATCTTCCTCAGGAAAGACTGCGATCAGCGTAAATCAGACATAAAATGTTAAAATATTTCCTTCTCAATTTTATTCCCTTACAACAGTGTATGAATGTCATGTCTTACTAACCTTATTTTTCTAGGTTTTCCTGAAAGTTAATTTAGTGTTGCTAGATAATTCTGCCAAACCAACTAGTTGATGTTCACTTCCAAACCAGTTTTCTAGTTTTTGGGACAGTGATCATGCTTTTTCACTTCCTGCATTTAGAGCTAGTGATTTGCCCAGGTCTCAAAGTTTTTTTTTTTTTCCTCCTACGGCCTCCAGCCCACAAGTGTTCTCACTATGCATTTCTCTCTCTTGCACTTTCTGGTACATTCTCTGCTATTAGACCAAAGACATTTTTCACTTGACTGACTAAAGTTACTCAGCAAGTCCATCTAAACTTTATCTCACATTTATCTTGAAAGATATGTTTTCTTTTCTTCCCTACTTCAAAAATAGATAAATAACAGGTTCATATGAAATATTCCAGGTAGAAGATAAGAACTGGCAAAAGTCAGAAATTTAAAGTGATGAAACAGGCTGGGTTTCTGTATCTTCTGTGTTTCTCAGTGCTGGCTGATAAGAAAAATCAACAGTGTCCATTTCTGTTGTTAAGTCACTCTCTGTGGCAGCTCAGGAATAAATTGCAGAAAAAACACAGAAAACTAATTTCCTTAACCCTGGATCTTTTGTTAATTTTGTACTGCTATTACTTTTAAGGTAAGTCTGCAGAAGCTGTAGATAATGACTTAAATTTGAAGCACTTAAAGCTAATAAGTTATTCTAAAGAATAAGTAAAATTGAAACAAAAATCCAAGATCTTTCATTTTCCAAGATTTCATTCGAATTTTCTTTAGTTTCCTAACAACTTGATTTTTATAAACTGCATTCTTATTAATGACATGATGAGATCAAAATCCTTTGCTTGCTGGATTTCCCATCCAGATCTAGCCACTAAGACTCAAAGAGCTCAGAAAATCTAAGATGCATTCTTTGCTGCCATCTACTGCTGACTTCTCATTTAACAGCCTAAGCAGATAGCTATCACAAACTTGTTTCCTAAATCTACATTAAGAACTACATTAAGAATCTACATTAAGAACCCTCATAAAAAGCCTAAGAAAAGTGCAACTTGAGACAAGACTATTACCGTATCCTTGGTCTTGTCAATGTTTTTTATTTTTGTCTAAGATTTCTCAAATTAGGTTGAGTGCAGTCATGTAACAGCTTTAAGCAGGCTGACAATAGGGCTTATTTGGAATATTGAACTTTGATGAGCTGTTTATAATACAGTATATCCAGAAGGCAAGATTTTTATAATTTAGATACACTTAAAACCAAGCACTCCGTGCCCGTTGCTCTCAGTCCTTGCTTGAACCTTTACTTCTAACCAAGTGTCACAAAGCACAAAACAATCTTAGAATGAAATCACCTGCCTGGTATATTTGGATACTCTGGGGCATTTTGGTTTGGAAGTTTTCTAGAACACTCTCATATTCCATGGGTATGCCAGGATAGCGACAAGGGTCCTGAAAAGGAAGTAAATTACTAAAATTATTATTAAAGTTCACATTAGTAAAGCTAACAACAGAGATCACCCAATTCAAGCTCTTTATACAGAAAATTATTTCAAGATTCCCCAAGTTTAGGCTCTAAAGTGACAATGTGAAAAGAATTTAGAGCTTTAAGATTTCACTAAATGATATTTATATGTGTGTTTCAAGTAAGCAACATAATGTAGAGACAGTAAGATTTGTTCTGAGATCTGACGAAAACCAGTGTATATCAATGAATAGAAAGATGTTATAATTATGAAATAAACAAGAGAGTTAGGCTAAGCAGGTTATAGTAATAAAAAGAGAATAGATAGAATGCTTACCCGCATCCTGGGCTTGCTGCAAAACTCCAGAGGAGGGATCTCCAGAAGAGATCCTTTCCTACTGGTAGTCAGCTCTTAAAAGGGTCTAGGAGAGGTAGAGCCAGGCTCCACCCCTTCCGGCAGCACAGGTGAACTGCCTTCACCTGTGCTCCCGTGGCTGACTCATTGCTCGCCTCAGGTGATCAATCAGAGGTTCAGGCCATGATTCAGCAGTTTCCATACAACCGGTATAGAATAACTCCTGGTTAGAGTAATATCTAAGTAATGGAAATGGAGGAAATAGCTTAAGGTAATACAGAAAAGAAATGCAAAAGAGAAGTTTTTCCTCAGAACAGATTATAGACAAAAATAAATAAATCACAGCTAAAATATATTAAGCCAGTGAAATTCTGGAGTCCATCTCTCCCACTCAACAGCTCATATAAGAAGCACTGGTTTAACACATACAGTTGCTTTCCAAAGCCTTCATACTTTTTTTTTTTTTTTTTTTGAATTGTAGACAGATGGAGTAAGATGATCTTAATACTGATGTACTTTCGCATTATCCTTGCTAATTTTTTTTGTTTTATAGCCCAATATCCAAGGCAAAGATATTCAGGCATCTAAAAGTTAAGCAGGTACCTCTCCATAAATCTCTTTGGGATTTAAGTGCTTACATTTCTCTGTAGATCTAAAGCCTATCAGAAAATATTTAGCACACTACAAACCGCAAAACTTGACATAGGAAAAAGCCTTTCATTTGACCAGAAAAAAGGAAACATGGAGAATCAATTTACCATTGTCTTCAGTGACTGTAATACTTCCAGGAAAAATTTGTAGAAGAAACTAACTATCAATATTTTTTTATATTCTACTTTCCCATCCCAGGCTGAGTCTGGGAGAACTATTTCATTGAGGACTAGCCTGGAAGCTTCATCCAACATCTGTTCATTCCAGTATCTGTCAGAAGGAATAATACAGATATCATCAGACTAAGGCTCAAGATAAATAACTAAATAAATACGGATGTATATCAGTAATATCTTTCTACCATTCTGCTTACAATCAAACCAAAACATTCATTTTAATGACAGCCTTCATTTTCTAAAACAGTGTTGGTCAATGTCACTCGCAGAAGTGAGGTATCTTAAGTCAATGAAATGGAGCCCAATGTCAGAAGAAAATTGGTTTAAAACTTATGGACTATCATTACTCTGGAGATACTGTCCCATATTTAGAGAAAAGAAAATGACAACACTGTTGCAAACTAGAGATGCTTTTAAGGGATCTGATTAATGTCCAATTATTGTTCCACATTTTCTGATAAGGCTTTCTTTGAAGTATCTCAAACAGATAATCCTGCATAGTTATACAATGCTAGATATTAGAGTATAAATATATTAGAATAAATTTAAGCACATAAAGCATCAAAAAAGCTATCAAAATCCCTTTCTTCTGAGACAGAAAACAGTGAGGAATTTTACCTTCCAATAAGTGTCTGACAGGTTTGCTTTGCACAGACTGTTGTTGAAGCAGCACCTCCATAGAAAACGCTCAAATCCTTAATTTTGTCTGTACCTTCTTCAAAAAGGACTCTCATTCCAGCACTAATTATTGGGAGAGCATTTTCTCTTCTTGGTGCTTGTCTAAATGCAGAAATATACTCTCCCTGAACAAGATCAGACAGAAGAGGATAACTGGCAGACATGTAAGCACTGGGAAGCAAAACATATTTTGGCACTACAAGAAGCAAGCAAATAAAAAACAGAGAGCAGAAATTCAACCCCCTGAGCATTCAGTACCACATGCTTACTTATGTTGAACTTCTGTAGCTTTATCCTTCTCTGATTTTCTAGCAGCCCCTTCTTGATTTTCTGTTTCCTACACAGTTCAGATGACTAAACTTTCTCATGATAGTTGGAACATAAGGATCTTGTTGAGGGAAGGAGGAGGAGAATGGGACCAAAATCTTAAAAGGTTCAACGTACTGGCTAACTCAGGTAAAATCATCCCTAATTCCCTTCAAACATCTCATATCCACCATTACAAACAACATCATTTAAATATTATTGTTCAGTTCAGGAACATTTACAGAGGCACCATACACACGTCCAGCCTTAACTAATTTTAGGAAAAAAATCCTCAACAGGTAACAATTCTTTTTTGCCTAGTGCTAACCATATCACAGCTGAGCAGGCTGTATTGATGAAGTCTACGAGAGCCTGTCCAAGAACCCGTTCTTGTAGTTAAATACCAGTTGTTATTGCCTTCATCATTTTTGCCTAAATATCACGCTCAGTATATCACCAGCTACTTGCTGAATTACTGTTTTTGACTGAAACTGGAAGTTAGTATGACACTAATAGGATGAAATGTAAGGAATCCAGAAATTAAACAGTAATAGTATTACCTTAAACATAGGCATTATGCCCCACTCCTGCTGTTTATGTAAGTCTCTAAATCTTCATGAAGCAAATCGAAACACACTAGTGACTCACCTTCCTAGAATAAGGAATACGGACAGAGACTAAAACCTCTTCTGGCATAATAGCATCGTTACCAACTCCATTTGCAAAAATATCACTCAAAGGAATCCATCTCTTTCCTCCTAAAAAAAAAAAATGAACCCAGAAGCTTTTGTACAACTGTGCTAAGAACACACATTAAACAGTTTTAGTTGGCAAGATAAACATGCAAATTTCTTAAGTAAATAAAAACTTTAGAGTTTACATAACATCTTACCAGTGCTATACTCTATAAATGATGTATGAGTGCTCAATATTCCACAGAATCATAATACCAGAGTTCTAAAAAAATGGAGAACTATCCCTGTTCCGTAATCTTCTCTACCAGTCCTACTGCTTTTCTTCTCCTGCTCCTGTCAATGTGTTCCACCAAATCTCTATAGCTATGGTCATCAGTACATTCTCTGCTAAACTAAAGGAAGCGAGTAAGAATACTGAACGAGAGAGAACTGCTGTAAAAATATAGAATTGACTTCATTTTATTATCTATTTGAGCGATCTCAAGACTTTCTAGAACCAGATAATCTTTGGTGTCATTTTTAAGAGTTTCACGTATCCCTTCTTATATTCAATAAGCCTGATACTGCAACACTGGTTGCTTTGCAGCAAGACTACTTTCCTCATGTTTCCACATTCCCAGTGTCATGTGATGACAACACAGTAGCCTATTCATCCTAGAATAACATCTAGCATTCAAACTGCATTCCTAAAACACAAGTACTGTAACAGTAAGTTTTAGTACAGAAGGGTGGGGTTTTTGAGTTTTGAATCTGAAAAGCAACACTGTCAATACAGCAGCACTGGTGTTTTTAGGGTTTTGGCCTTTGCAATTTCATATAGAATAAAATTTGTATAGATATATTGTCCAATTCCACTTCGAGCCTGCCAGAATGTGGGAAGATGCATTTTCTCCTACACTGTAAACCAAGGTAAAAAATAAGAATAAAGAGTGTTTCTGCAATCTCTTTTTCCTGAGCAATTCACTTTTCCTAGGTTTCGCTGACTACCACTTGGTCAAGAAATATGTTAAAAATCTGTGAAAATGCCTGAAAATTTATCCCAGCAGTAAAATTCTATCAGGCTAACAGAAAGAGATATCTGTCAGTGATTCTATTCATCACTCAAATAGACATGTCATTGGAGCTGTTGAACGAAGGGATGCAAATATTTGTGCTTTCACTTGTCAGAAGACCTTCTGACGGTATTCTGATTTCCAATGGTAAACTATGCAAAAAGAAGTCATGGAAATCATATAGCATAATTTCTTTTGTGCATCTGTTCCAAGAAACCCTGGCACAGAAGCAAAACCATAAAGAATATTTATTTCATGGTACTGAATGAAATATTACATGGTCTGAAACGGCAGCATATGCTCAATCTAGATCAAGGTCAAAAATAGGCATTAGAATCACAGAATAAAAAAAAAAAAAAAGGACAAGACATGGAAAGGAGGAGAGCAGAGGAGAGCATACAGTTTCAAGCCACAAAACAGTTGATGCTTACCAATAATTTCATCAGTCTTTTAATGGTAAGGAGTACACAGGGACATGAGCTAACAGAGGGAAGTATACAGTGATAGAAGAAAAATGATGAAAGGACATGGAAGGAAAGTACTGGACTAGAAACTCCTGTATTGAAAGTTCACGTAAGGAACAAAAAGCTGGAGTTCCTGTCAGGGCCAAGGGATAATTTTAAAGCTAGCACAAAGTACCAACTGCAGGGAAAACTATCAGTAGAGTGGGCTACTCAAATAATGAGGTTTAAGGAATGCTTTTGGCAATTCAGTGCCCACAGAAAGCATAAGATCCAGTTGGTTCAAATGTTTATCTTCACATGAGAATCTCTAATGTTCTTAGCTTGTAAATTGCTTCTCTTACAGACATGAAAACAATTCCTCAACAAACACTCAACATCCATTTATTACCCAACCTCGCACGCTCTACAAGGTCATCCTGCACTTCTGGCACTAGCGCAGAGAAAGGATCTCTTACCTTGTGAAACCAGATTAAGCATACAATTGCCAGCTGCCAGAATGGGGTTCAAGTCTGAGGTTGATTTTCGACTTATAATGTTTCCACCTAATGACTTGAGAAAAAAAAAAAAAAAGTTATTTCTCTTAATCACCTTCACATTTTCATTGTAACAATATACCAAAAAGATCACTCATAAGTTTAGGTGCAATAAAAACTCTAACAGATGCAGTGAGAGAAAAATAACAGCTAAAAAATTTAAAATGCAAGTTTTACAAGCAATTTTGCATAGTTTCTGCTTCACACATGCAACTGGTACTGAAAGTAACATACAACATACAGCAACATTTCTTATCTGTTCTCCACCCAGTGTTCTTAACTGCTGCAAGACCGCATAGAAAATCTTTGTCTTCTCTTCAGGTAACTCCAAAATTGCATTTCTCAAGACATCTTTCATTAGAGAGAGGCTGCAGGCAGCTCCTATAGTTAATCCTGTAACCAAAATATTATGAAAGCCTAATGTAATGGGTTTACTGCCAGCATTTTAAACTACGTTCAAACTACAGCCTGGACTGCTCACATGCAGTAGGTTAGATTTAAGGCAAAGAGTTTTTGCACGTTAGAGGGACCAGTTTAGGAGACTGAGGGTAGAGTTTCATGAAATGATGAAACTGAGCTAAAGATTCAACACACATACTAAAAGAGAATATTATTCTCTCCTTCTACCTGCTTTCCTTTCACCATCTTTGACTAAATAAGTGCTTGAGTGAGGATTCACCCAAAAACATTCACTTAAGTAGTGATAAATTATTATATCAAGATTATACTTTTTAATTTTTTTCAATACTATAAAATAGTAGAAAGTCCTTTTAAATTCACAATTATTAGTTATGAAAAGTGAGAACATTCTGAAGGGGCACTAGAGTTCAATCAAAAATATAAATCAAAGGACATATCATTTCAAAATGACTTTTTATTAATTGAATAAAACTATACTGTGTATTTAAAACAAAATAAAATTAATCAAAACATCCTTTGCATTGAAATCTAGTTAAAGAGAGAAAATAACATTCCTTGTCAAACTAAGCTGCATCTCTATCATGTTAGAACCAGTAAGTCTCACTCTCTCATAACTAGATTTTTTTTTTTTCAGAATAAAAGATACAGCAAAAATTCTCTCTACATTTTCTTTTCCCAATTCCAGCCACTTCTCAGCTAAGAACAAATCAGTCATCGTCTTGAACCAACTGACTAAAATGAACTGGAAAAGATACTCACTCTAGATGCAATGCTGGAAATGTCAAATACACTTTACCACTTCAAGGAAAGCTGCCTTAGGCATTTAGGAAGTGACTGTCATTAGATATAGAACCTAATTTTCCTTAAAACATGGACAACATAATTTAAACTTAATTATGTTATTACTATACTTTTAAATCTATTTCTAGTTGCTATTTCAAATTTCAATAGAGCTTATTTTGAAACTAAAACCTAGTTTTACTTCAATTTTTAAAAAATCTCTGCACTGATCTTAAATACATACACCGAGGTACAAGAGTATTGATTAGCAATATTTAATGCTCTTATGTTTGACATCAGGATTAGTTAATGCATATTATCATTCATGTTGAATCACATAAGAAACATTTTTTTCCTAATATAGGAAAATAAAACATTATGCATAGTTGCATAATTTTGCTTAAACTCTCCGTGGTTCTACAACATATTGTGGTACAGAGATTAAAAATCAAATATTGCATGAATTAGCACCAGAACTGGTATTACCAGGATAATTGCCCCTGTACTGCTACATAAAATATTTCTCATCAGTATTCTGCTGTGTTATGAAGACAGAAGTCTGTATCACGGACAGTAGCCACAGCCACTTTGATACTCGAAATAACCAAGCATGCTTTGGCACGGCTGAAAAGCCAGGATTGTTGTACAGCAATTTAACACCTTCAGAGCCATGGAAAACAGTAATATCTCTTGCTGAGGAATCTCTCAAGCCTCAACAAAGAAAAGTCTACTGACCATCACTCATGCATTTCACCACATTCAGATCTGGGATCCTGGCAGGAGCAATGACAATTGGATGGAACACGCCTTTAAACTTCATATCAGGTCCTACCAAACAGAAAGACACTTCAGACAAAAAAACACATTCCATAACCACAATTCCAACATAGTGATGAAAAAGCAAAATAAACTGTAAGTTTAGTCCCACTCCATGGATGCACACTGAAAATATGGTAATAGAAGACATTCTGACTGTACGTACCCACACCAGTGTTTCCAACAACAAGAGGTGCTTTGGGGTGGGCAGCTTTCAGATCCTGTAATTCATCTAAGGTTACAGGAGAAATCCACATCATTCGTTCCCCATGGAAAACCAGAGTCCTTTTCGGTTGATTTTCAGCCATTCTCTGATGTGGAAACACAGAAGATTTACACACTTAAACATAGCCTTCAAGTACCTGAAGGGCCTACTAGAAAGCTGAGGACATAACTTTTATAAGGGCAGGTAGCAACAGGATGAGTGGAAACGGTTTTAAACTGGAAGAGGGTAGATTTAGACTAGATATTAGGAAGAAATTCTTTACTTGGATGGTGAAGAGATGCTGGAACAGGTTGCCCAGAGAGATTGTGAATGTCCCCTTTGTGGAAGCATTCAAGGCCAGGCTGGATGGGGCTGTGGGCAACCTGGTCTAGTGGGAGGTGTCCCTGCCTACAGCAGGGGGTTGGAACCAGATGATCTTCCAACTCAAACCATTCTATGATTCTATGATACATATAGTTGGCAGGGTCTAACAGACACTTATGAGACCAGAAGTAAAAAGATCTTAAAATATGGCAGTTCTACTCAATCCTCCAGAACTGCACAGAAATTGAACTGCCAGGCTGATTATTTGCACAGTGGTAAGTTTTTAGAATTCATGAGTGAACCACCATCAATTCATTCCAATGTGCAAATTGAATAGATTAATAATACATATAAGAAATAGCCCCCAAACAAAAAATGTACAAAAAGGGTCTGCAATTGGTGAAATTAATAGAAAAGTGATTTAAAATATTTAGGGAGGTACTTGCACACTTAGTTTGTTTGGAAATTACCAGTGATACCAGCAGCTGCATCCCTTTATACATACACATGATGCCTGGACTGGCACTGATCGCTTGGATATAGCTTGTGAATTGGTACAAATACATAGTCAGAAATGCCTATCTCCCTGTTCACAACTTCTCTTTGTAAGGAGACAATTAGTTATATACAGTTTGGCTTAGAATCTAACAATAATGCAAAGCGATAAATTTTTGTATTTTCCAGGGCAAATACTGCTGTCAGTAATGAAGGATTATTAGCATTTTCCATTCTAGTGCCCTTGTTTCAGATGCCTGTGTCTTTGCCACACTTTAACCACTGAGGCTAAACACTCACCTAAGTGGCCTTCTGAGGCTGACACTTTGACAGAAAAAAATAGAAAAAACTATTAAATGACAAAATGTTTGTTATTCAGATTGCTGGGAACATTTGTACATTCACGTGCTGCTCTGAACACCTGCTTTAGACTACTTCTTAGCATTCTCACCTAATGATTAATTCTGCATCTTCAGTTTCCCAATATGATATTTTAAAAATGTAATTAATCAAGGAGATAACTGGAATACAATAATATCAATTCAGAATTATATTTAAGATTATATGACATTTCTTCTGATAAATCATTGTAAAATAGGGATTAAAAATGAGTCTTGAACTATGGACTACCATAAAGGAAAAGACAGAGCTTAAGAGTAGACTATAAGCCACAAAAATTACCATTAGTTCTGGAGGAAATATAAACTCTTGGGTGGGATCTAAGGGCTGGAATTCATCTGGTGAAAACAGACTGGCAGATTCCTTAAAAGAGAAAGAAAACAAGACCAAGATTTTTTCTCCTTATTAGTTCCACACAAAACCAGAAAGAAACTGAAAGGGTTCCACTGAGGTCAATATAAAATCTGTAACTCTACTACTTTTTGGATTTAATGCTAAATTGCCCAAATAGGGGGAGATGGTTGCGATGGGAAAGGCTGGACATTGTTTGCTATGTGGTGTGGTTGGGCATCAGTCAGCAAGGGGTGAACAACTGTGTTGTGCATCACTAGTTTTATGTATTCTTTTATCATCATTACTATTACTATCCCTTTTTCTATCCTATTAAACTGTCTTTATCACAATCCACAAGTTTTAACTTCTTTTAACTTTCTCATACAACGCAATGATTACAATATAAGTAAAGCTGAGAATACCTGCTACATCATCTCCTCTACATAAAAATACACAAATAATTCTTAATGTTTATAAGTATTTCTAAATTAATTGTGAGGAATAATAAAATATCTGATTTCACATATAACAAAATGTAATATTATGGAAGGAATAAGTAGATCAAAATGGTAGAGTATGTATAAATCTTGAATACTTTAATAACAAGAACTAATGCAAAATACTTTCTCTAAGTTCTATATCCAACCAGAACAGTTACAATACTTAAAATATTACCTTCTCTTTTCTGTCAAACAAATCCTCTTCTTGATCCAAGCAACACTTTCCATTTGCTTTACTTTGACAACAAACAGAATCCTAAAGTAGGAATATTCCATCACTAAAATATTTCCCATAATGGCAGCGATTTAAAGTTTGCTTAAATTCTTCTCTCTTTATATTACATGTCATTTAAGAGTATCTCCTAACATTTCAATGAAGTTCTGGATGACATTTAATAAAATAATAAATTAAATTGGAAGTACATGTGTGTTAAAGAAACAATATCCAATAATATCTTAAAATCCTATGATATCAAAGTCCTTAGCAGAAAATAATTTATACTATATCAAATATGGTGGAATTGTGAGAGCACACATTCTGCATTATTTCCTTTATCCACAGTCAGTTCAGTCTCCTTCTTTCACTTTGACATGTTATTTTTGCCACTACTGACTAACAGTAAAAAAAAAAAAAACACATCAGGTAATTACTTTGTATTACCCTTCAAAATCCAGGCTGGACACCAAGTTCGTTTGTGGCAATCCCAAAAAACCCTTTATTTTTAAACAGGTTGGGCCACTAGATACCTTACACAGACTTAAATCACTTAAGAGAAGATAGATATGATACTAATAAAAATCTTCATGACTTGTATATGACTTGTATGCATAGATACTGTATTTCAGAATAATTCACGCTCCTCGTACACCTATCTCAACAGGAAAAATATTAGTTTATAAACATAGCAACAGAACTAATATGCATAATCTATTAACACACTAGAGAGTACTAATAATCATAACATAGTGATGGAAGTATTCCTATAATCACTAGTTCTTACCTTACAAAAGGTTTTACAGGCATCTAGGATGGGCCTGTATCCAGTACAGCGGCACAAGTTCCCTGGAAAAAGGAAATCATTAAGAAACATCTTAATGATGTTTCTGAAGTACGCTGATTTAAAATGCTTTTTACATTAGATTTGTGTTTTTGAAGCTCAAGGGAAAGTGTTAGCCCTCTGAAAGACATAAAAACATCACAATATCACTAGACTTAAGATCTTGCAGCTCCTGAGAAAAAAAAGCTTTTGTTTCAAAGTGGAGTTAGATATTAGGAGGAATTTCTTCACACAGATGGTGGTGACGCACTGGAAGAGATTGCCCAAGGAGGTTGTGGATGCCCCATCCCTGAAGGCATTCAAAGCCTGGGTGGATGTGGCTCTGGGCAGACTGGTCTGGTGGTTGGTGACCCTGCACAGAGCAGGGGGGTTGAAACTAGAAGATCATTGTGGTCCTTTTCAACCTAGCCCATTCTATGATTTACTAGAGGGAATGCTGACTACAGCTTAGTATTCTGGGGATTAGAGAATGTAAAAGGTTCCTCACCCACTCCAAACGTTTTTCCATCCCTTCAATCTGTTCTTAATAGCGGAGGAGCTGAGCATTATGCCTCCACCTAGTTAATCTCATTGTAACAGGAAATGCCTTTGTCTCCATTATGACTTTATAGTATAATAGATAACAAAGGATATTTTACCTGCAAAAAATGTTTCAATTTGCAATTTGGATGGCCTACTTTATCTCATTTGACTGATTAATTCCTACCACAAGGGGCCCTCCTTCCATAAGGCTTATGACACACTCAACTCCAGATGCAACAGGATCTCAAAAACTTCCAGGTACAGCTACACATCCAACCTGCTGTTATATTTTGCAAATTAGATTTAAAACACTTCAAAAGATGCAAATGAGGACATTTTTAACACCTGTCCCTGAAACAATCCACAATTTCACAATTTTTCAAGAGAAAAGAACAACAGGGAATAACAGTAATTCTGTTGGGAAGCACAATTTAGAGTACATACATCCATTGTGCTTACACAGACTTGCACTCACATACATAAAGCATCAGAAGAAAACAGTTTGATGAAATAACCACAAATTAAAAGTGACAATACTTACCAGCCAGAGCTGCAGTCATCTGCTCATAAGTTGGTTCTGGGTGATTTCTTAACAAAGTGTATATGGACATCACCATTCCAGGGGTACAGAAACCACACTGGGAGCCATGGCACTTGGCAAGCCTTTCCTAAAATGAAACACCATGAACAGCACTTTTTACAGTGTACTTTGCCTTTCTAACAAATTTTCATAAATAAGAAAGCCATACTAAATGCTGTCTTGAAACTAATTGTGAACTACTAAGGAAAACAATTTAAACATTGTCAAATAATTATTTGGGGTATGATGCCTCAGCACATATTACCAAGGAAATTAACTAACCTTCAGTAGTCTTCCGTCTCTTTTACATCATAGAAAGGGCATTGTCCAAGATGCGCCATTAGCCCAAATGGCACAGATCTTAAGTACTATTTGATCAGGATGTCAGTATTACAACAAGGGCTATCACGAGCCACACATCATCAGTCTTGATGAACCAACCAACTATTAGAAACTTGTGTTGCCTTCTGTTATCATTTAGCAGGAAGAATAATCAAAACATGAAACTCCCATGCCCAAAAAACACTGTCACTACAGACGGCTTATACAAAGAAAGAAATCAATACTCTTCTTACATAGTGATACTGTATTCTCACCTGAACTGGATGAATTCTGGTTCTTGTACTTCCAACACCTTCCACTGTGGTGACTGCCATACCATACAAGGAGCAAATGGGAAGCAAGCATGCATTTGCTGAGTAGTGTCTTTGGAACATTAAGGTGAATAAAGATGAATATTATTTTGCAGTAAATCAAGATTTTATACTTACAAGGCCATTTGGAAAGAGAGGAGACTAAGGCATTATAGAAGAGTTTTCTTACTAACTGCATCTCTTGTCCCCAGGCGGAATAAAAAGGGGCATAATATTGATAGTTGTGGAGAATTTTTATCTTCCTTAATACTTCAGTCTTTTTCTAATTGTCCTTTCATCAATCTTACCCACAAGCACCTTTCAAGTGTGTTTTGGCAGAGGAAAGTGGGGAAAGTTGGTGTAGTTATCTGCAGGAAGCAAGTCCCCTGCTGATAAACTGAAATTGAAATTTCTGATCCAAAGGAATTCTAGTGTAAAAAATATATATATATATATATTTTATTTTATTTTTATACATATATATATATCTTTCTAAATAGGAACAATGTGTCAAAATGAAAATTCTGGAAAGCTTCTCATCACTAACAATAAAATGTTTTGTTTTACAAGAGTTTAAAAGCTTATTTTTGGTAGACTCATTCTGGTTCTTTTAATGTCAACTCTTATAATAACATTAAACATTTAATTTCTATTGTATTCTGATGGAATGCAATTGTCTAAAGGGACAACTAGCGCATTTTGATCTTTCCTCCCTTCCCCCCAAAAAACATTCAATTCACAATGACGTTACCATTTAACAATTTCACTGAACTTTTCCCAATTTAAAAGTAACTTATTCCCACATTCAGTTTAACAACATAACTAGCAGGCATAATCTATTAGCCCTGCAAGGCTCAAACTCCTTTTTTGGAGAGGAGAGGGAGCAGTATTAGAAGGCTGGGTTGACCCACCTCCTACTTTTGGCTACCCTAACCTCACACCAGTAATGAGAGAAAACTGCTGAGAGAAGCAATGTTCCAGTGGTAAGTACAAAAGATGTTAAATTAATGTCCCATAAAGAGAGAATTCCTCACTGCAGCTATCAGCATATATTAGCAAACAAAGCATTGCAGCGTAACATACAAGCAAATACATGGCACAGTTGAATTAACAGAATTTTTTACAGTAACCTTCTTCAGATTAAATTAACTCTTCCTTTGGAGTACTTTACTGATTAGTGCAGATTTTACAACTGTATTTTTACAGTTTCATACGTTTATACCTGGAAACTGCATCCACAGTCATAAAATACAGCACAGAGCTTTTCAGATTTCTTGTTAAGGATACAGTATCTTCTTTGAAGCTGGCTCATAAGTTGATATCATCACCGTGCAGGCACCACAGCCACCTCCTCCACAGCCATACTTAGTTCCTGTAAGACGGACTGAAATTCCACTATTAGGGAAAAAAAAAGTTTTATTTCTGACTTTATTCTGTTATAAGACTGAGGACCATCTTTTTTCATGAATTTTGATGAAATACATAATTGGTTATATTCAATAGCACATACATTGCATTGCTTTCTTTACAGGACAAGGAAACAGGAAACTCAATTCTTTTTGGGGAAGAGTAAGCTGCGATAGAAACAAAAATTAAATAAGTTTCACAATAATTTTAAATCAGGAGACTGAAACTAAAGTTTCAACTTTTCCCTAGAAGTGCAACTGGAAAAGTAAGGCTCATATATAGTCAAAATCAGCCATCCTCCTAGCTATTTTATCTCAATTATGTATGGAAATTAGTTGTGAAAAAAATCAGTACCTCAATCTGGCTAAGTGGTTTTATATACAACTGTGCAGACACATCTCAGGGAATGGCACACTATCATACAGACATAAGGAACAAAATGCAGGAATACTCTAAATTGATATCTGAACTGTAAAGTAAAACTATCAACTAGCTCCTGAAAACAAATTAATCTTATCCCCATTTTAAAGACAGAATACAAAGATATAGCAAGGTCAAATGAGTCTTGAAGGTGCCAGATAAAGTCAGTGCAATATTATATATGGGACCACTCACCAGTGTGCTTTAACCAATGAAGTACAACTCTCCTGGTAAAGTTGGTATAGAGCTATGTTTTTTAGTTCAACGGAGTCTGAATTTGCTCAGATTACTGAAGAATAATTTCTTAAGTACCAGAACTACTACAGTACTACAGAAACTTACTCTTCTCCAGGCTCATCTCCACAACTGACCAGTAATGAAATGTTCCAAATTTTTCTTTTGAGACATTAAAAAAACTCTCTGTTGTGTGAATTCTCTAGTGTATGGTATCTGTCATTTTGTCCTTCAGGGATGTGTTTGATGAGACAGCCTAGAAAGCTGCCAAATAGGGGAGATTCTGCTCTTCACATCTGCTCCCTGATCCTGGCTCAGGGTCCCTAAACATAACACGTTACTCAACAGTATTACACAACAGCTTGATGAACACTAGGTTCTTGGTGCACTAGATTCCAGAAAATTGCTAACAGCTGAGAGCAGACACACAATCAAACCTCTGAAGAGGTGAACAGAATGAGAGGGAAAGATCAGAGGAAGTACTGCAGAATTCGTAACACAGAAAGCCAGAGAACTGTGGACTAAAACCAAGACAGAAGACAAAATTGTCTGCAAAAAGAAAACTGGCAAGTGTGAGTTCTAGTCCCTTCAAATTCTGTTTTTTTTTTTTTTTTTTTTCTGTTTTAAAAACATACTTGTTCACATTTACTTACTATTAAAACCTGTTCAGTTTTTTGTTTGTTTGTTTTGACTTTAGAAATTTGTTTGGAATACTTAGAAGAAAATAACATTGTTACAGAATTGCAACAGACTTAGGCCATCATCACAAGGTCTTTCTTCTTTCCAGGAAGAGAGACTTTTTACAAAACTTGGAGACTACTATGCTGTTAAGTTTTATTCATACTGGCCAAAAGGTTCTTATGAACAGACAGATAGATACACACACATAAATTGTGCCTAATAGGATAACTTGTTTGTTTAGGAAACCAGGCTGAAAATGCAGCAGCTCACCTAAGAGCATTTGATGTAAGAACATCATACTGCTATTTTATCTTAAGGAAGTCACAGCTTCTTTCACCTGGAAAACAGCCTTTTAATTATCACTTACGAGAATTCTACTTGAAGAAGGCTTTCAACTAAGTGACTGGAAGGAAAAATAATCAAGAAAAGGATACGTCTCTTTCGCAGATAAAACAGCAGCATCTGTTCAGGATCGGCATTTTTCTCTATTATCTGCAGTAAAAAAGAAAAAGCAAACTTTAAGAAAGTAGAGCTTTTCAAAATTCAGAACACGGGCTACATTCCTACAAAACCAGAACAAAAACATTCTCTGGTTCGCTCTCACAGAACTACTTGTATTGCCAAAGCCCACAGATTCCTTCATAGACAGATATGTTTCCAAGATGTACTAAAAATAAATGCTGCTCACTGAAAGGTCATACTGAGGGAACTAACCTTCAATCACGTTAGAAATAAAAATGCAACAGGACTTTGCCACAATAGAGGTAGCATAGCATAACAAATTAATCATTTGCAGATTTTAGAGTCTCTCTGGCACTTTAACCTACTAGGATGAACACCAGAGAAGCGTTTAAGGCTGTCAGCAGGAATCTTTTTCTAGTTTTGTTTATATAAATTTTCACTTCTCTTACTAGGCTAACAATTGAAAGCAATAAAAATGCCTGCATTCTTGTCTCCGTTAAAGGGTTTCTTATTCCATTGCTTAGAATCAGCTAGTTCCTTGCAATTGCATTTAATCAGTAACGAGCTTTGGTTTGCCCTTGCACTATTACCTTTTTAACAGTCCAGATTTTGGCACTGGAGCCTTGTTGACTAGCTTTCACGCCTGCGTAAATTTCTTCTCCAATAACCACTGAAGACAAGAAGCCAGGCACATACAAGTGAAAAACTAGTTCACTCATCAACCAAATCTGTTAGCCAGTCAAAAGTTCACTTCATTTTGATACTATCCCCCCCCTCCCCAAACTCAGCAGAACTAGCTAAAATAGGATGATTTAAGCAATTTAAGTTGCCCTCCTCTGATGCTTCTCCTCTTCTTACAGCACTTGTTAAATGCAAGAGAACTAGCTAACCGTAATAATAGCAGCTGACTGATTCACATTCCAAAGGCTCTGGAAGGATTCAATTACACTTTCCCAAGATTTCCAAGGAAATCTAAGAAAACTAGATTCTATCTGTGCCCACGTCTTTCGGGGCTACTTTTGAAACAGCAGTTACCCTTTCTTCAGACTCCCTCCCAACGACACTTACCTTTCTCCCATTCACATAGAAAATCAACTCCGCAGCCCCTACCGCCCCTTGCAGAGACATAGCGTCCAACCCGGAACCCTCCAGGCAGCAAATATCGCAGGCAGAGGCAGCAGCAGCCGGAAAGCCCCTGGGCGAGCAGGGCGGGGCCGGGCCGCAGCGGGCGGACACCGGGCAGCGTGGGAGGCGGCCTGCGGGGCTGAGCTCTGCCAAACTCAAACAGAAGTGGGTGGGTGGGTGGGTGCTCGTTGCGTTAATACAACTTTTGATTTAAATTTCCTACAGCAACGCAATTCAAACGCAAGCTTCGGAATACTTTAGCCTGATTAATTTCAATGTGTTGCGTTATTTATATATTAAAAAATACTTCCACGTGGAAAACACAGAAGAGGTTCTAAGGGTGCAAGATTGTTCTTCCCTGAACTGTTCAGGGTCCTTCTGAGTTGCAGCATACATGCCCACAGCAACCTGGGTTCAGGACAGATGATTCTATGTATTGGTCAAATAAGAGATGGCTGTTGCAGTTATTGTACCTGTTGTGCCTTTTGTTCAAGTACAAAGCTTTGTTGTTTAATAAAATAGAGCAAAATCTCTCAGGAAAATTTAGGTATTTCAGACTGATGTGAGAAGTAGAACATGTTTCAGGTGTTTCAAGGATGGAGAGCTTGCTGATTCCTCTGAGTTGACATATTAATCTATGAGTGGCAGAAGAGCTAAGTAGCTTTACTTAATTAATGTTGCTTGTGTGACCTGGAAAGTTACAAGTCACTTTTTTTCTTAATGTGTGAGTTGATCGTATAATTTTTTTTTACTTCATTCTGTTAAGTTAGCTTAAAATATTAAGACACATCTTCCACTTTCACAAAGGGCACGTGTTCCCATAGAGCAAAATGAACTAAATGAACTGCTAGTACTTTCTATGAGGGCTACTCTGAAAAATAATGCCTCCTATTTTCTTATGATGGTTCACAGTGCCAGAAGTGGATGTTGGTGGTATGGCAGTAGAGGTTGAACCTCCACACCAGTATCCCATTACACGTTGTTGTGTGTGACAGAGGCAGCAGAGGGGCAGTCTGACAAAATGGTATCTCACCTGGAAGTGTGGATGAAGCAAAGGTGGGTCACCAGATTCCTCTGTGTGGAGAAAATGGCACCCACTGACATTCACTGATGCTTGCTGAAAGTTTACAGAGACCAAGCAGTGGAACTGAGCACTGCAAGGCAGGGGTGATGTATTTCAGCAGTGGCAACAGTGGGTCAGCTCTGCTGATGCAAGCCTTCACAAGCACAGCATGCAGCCTCTTGTTGGAAAATAGTGTTTTGTAGCTGAGAATTTTCTCTATCAAATAGTATTGTTGTGCTTTTTGTAGAGTTCCGAAAGAATTAAACAGGAGGCATTAATTTTGGAGCCACCTATGTAACAGTTTAGTCTGCAAAGTAACTCTGAATTGTGGTTAAACCCAGCAAATTAGTGATCATAGGCCCTGTGGAAATTTTGCATAAATTTCTACTCACAAAATATTCTTCATTAGCTTCAAGACATTCTAAGCATTTATAAGGGCCACTTGCACAGCTGTGGGTTATAGAATCACTGTTTAAGTACACTGAAGTAATTTTCTTAAAAATTTTAAAACAAACAAAATCAGTGGTAAATGAAAATATTAAATATATATTAAGAAATAATTGCATAAACACGAGGAAAAAAAAAAATTTTGATGCTACAAAAAGAAGTCTGAAGTACCTTATCCTTAGCAAAAAAAAAGAGAAAGATCTCAATCCCTGTGACAGCCACAGATGCAGTTTTATCTGGAATATTCTGACCTGTTTTTACATTGGTTTTTCCTTGCAAAAGCTTCTAATATACCAGTGGATCTAGTAAAAAAACCACACAGTGAAGATTCAGCAGGTATTCCAACATTACATGCAGTGCTTCAAGTGGCCATTTTATAGAATAAATAAAGTAAGTAGATCTTAGATATTAAGAGTAAATATTATCTCTGTGTATAGCATCAACTTGAGCAACAAAAGTAAGGATGGAAAACAATGAAACAAGTGCAGTAATAACAGGGATGTGATTTCTGAGGTACATAAAGTAACTTCCCCCCTCTTCCAGGTCACTTTCTTTATCCTTTCTTACTCTGAAAGATATCTACACTTAATGCAAGTTGAAGAAGGTAAGGCATAAAGCCCAGGTTTTACAGTTTCATGTAAAACTGCATGAAACACAACAGCAGCCTAACTGGTAATAACAGAGACAGTGTTGAACAGCAGGAACTTCGCTGAAAAAATAACTAAGACTATCTCCGAAAGATCCTTTTTTTTTTTTTTTTTTTCCTTTTTTTTTCCCCCCCAAGAAAAGAAACCTGCACTTCTCTGTTTAGCTTTCAAACCATAGGCAATAGAGAGAAATAACCATTTAGGACAAACAAATAAATGAAATTACATGTTTCGCTGCTGCAGTGCCAGTACAGGGAATACAATTTGTAATTGATGCTTCCTTTGGAATTCTAATGAGGCAGCTAGCGATCTTGATACACAAAGAAGCATATAGTAGTGTATATAGTTCTTTCTTTAATAATATTGGATCAAGATAGAATCTATGTTTCCATCCATTACTACACCTCTTCAGAAAGAAAAAGACTGCTGAGAATCCTGGCAAGAGCCTTACTGAAGTTGAGGTAAAAACCATTCACTGCTGTCCCCTCACTCACCAAGCTAATGGTCTCATTGCAGAAGGTTATCAACTCAATCAGGTATGATCTTCCTTTCATAAATCCATCCTGACTATTCTCAAACACTTTGTCTTTCAAACATACAGAAACCAGGATTTCCTCACCCAGGTTACAATGCTACAAAAGCTACAATGAAGTACAGAGTACTGGGTTTTGTTTGTTTGTTAAATTTTACAAATATAAGAGTACCAATTACATATAAAAGGTTACCAGATGAGATCAAAGGTCTAGCTTACTGTAGAACTGCTCAGTCTGTGAAGGATTTAAAAAGTGAATAACCTTAAATAAAGTATTAAACAGCATTTCCAGTAATTCCTCATGGATTTTTCTTCCATTAATTTATCTGATTAATACCGTGTGAAGAATCACTTTCTGTAACCAAGTAACTTATTTGTGTCTCATTAAAAATGAGATACAATTATCTTGGTTCCAAAGTGAATCTGAACCTTATCCAAAATAATCCACAGAATTTATGGGGATTATAAGCTACAGCCTGCAGCTGGCAGCATTTATAACTTAGACATCACCCAAAAGTTGTTTGTCTCATGAGAAGGCATAACAGAATGCAGAAGTGACTGATGATGGTCCAGAGGGGAGTTGGTCTAAAAACTGATAGCTGAGTGATATTGTATGGTTGTAGTATTTGTCACACTAGCACAGTCTCAACTGGAAACTCAAAGCATTGCTATGAGCACTGCCTATGACCCATATGCATGATACTGGGTTTCTGTCAACAGTTCCTAAAAATGAGATCTCCTCATTCAGATCTCAGTGTGACTCTGTCAAATAAAAGCAACAACAAATAGCAAAAAATCCCCAAAACCAAACCAAACCACCATCACCACCAACAACAAACCACCACCACCACCAATAAAAACAACTCAAGGCTCTCTGCACCTATATTTGGGATGCTTATATCTGTTCCAGCTAGCATTGATAAATTACTCTGCTCATAGTATATATAAAGAAATCACAATAATTCCCAAACATGGTTTTTTTTTAATTCTCATTAAAACTTACACTTTTCTCACAAATTAATAAGTGCTGCAAATACTTTGAACAGATTATAAATTACTGAGCAAAAATTCAGAACACAAGACTGGATCCTTCACCAAACCTGAATTTGCCTTCTTTGGTGAAGAGTTCTATGTCCTTTATGTTGTGGGTCTTTTCTGAGAAATTCCATTTTGAAGTCTTTGTTTTACATTTATCTAATAACAATAAGCATCCTATACTACTAAACTATATTTTCTTGGAAAAAAAAAAGTACCATTTCAGAAGTGCTGTTCATAAAGACAATTCTCTTGTCTTCTTCAAATAAATTTTGATTTACTTTTAAAGCTTCTTTTCTTTTTTACTTTATAGACTGGGGAATGCAGAAATTGTGTATCTGTAAACTGATCCCCACGTCTTAATTTTCTGTGAACAAAAGAAATAGAAAATATCATGTGAATATCACCATATATCTATATAATTATAAAAACAATTGCAAGTGCTAAATAATCCCACTGAAAGTTAGATACACTAAAGAACTTTATTTTATGGAAAACAAATATGTTTGAAATAGCAAGGCATAGATAACATTATTTTTGAAAATAATGCTAAAAATCATAGTCATGTAATCTAAATTCTCAAGTGAATTCCAATTTTTTTTTCCTATTTTTGCCTTATTGTCTCTCTCCAGAAATATAAAATCTTATCATCCAGAAGGAGAATGTGTCAATGGCATAATATCACAGCATCAATTTAGCATGCAATTAAAATTAGTAGAGCAAAAATGCAACTATAATCCTTTTTTTTTTTTTTTCTTTTTTTGCAATTTTACAAACACCATTTCATAAATACTTCTGAAAAACAAACAAACTGGTGGTAAAATTATAGACAGTTCTTACTTTGCTTTTAGCTTCTATTTGTCCACAATCTCAGTGCCTCAGTTAATTATTTGTTTGCTTATTGAGGTAAACAAAATTCTTTGGTGGATGTATGGAAATACTGTGTGAAATTTTCAGTTTGTGGTTTTACTTTCTTCTCCCCTCATTTTCACCAACATACTCCCTTCTGCACCTGACTTGTAAAATAAGTAACTATAACCCTTTAATCCTCCAGACTATAATGGGAAAATCTCAATAGTCTTTAGCTCCTGAGTATGCAATCAATCAATACACATATAATGGAAGATATTTTTTCCTTAAATTAGGGTTTAAAAAAACAACAACAACCAAAAAGTGGTGGCTAAAACTGTCTGAATATGTTCAGGAGTTATTTTCAACTTAACAGTCCATTGAGATTTAGGTCTACAGGTACACAATTTGTACAAATACACAGATTTTATTAATGGATATTTGAATTTCTCTTTTAATTTTTAATAGCTATGACAATCTATGCCATATCTTTAAAAAATCTTGGAAATCTTGTGCTACTGAATTGAGCAAGAACACTGAGTTAGATAACTAATTATTAAATTAAAATAATTAAAATAATTATTAAAATAAATTATCTTAAACTCAAATTAAGTTAGATATATCTAGCTCAAGGAAGACCACAGAATTCTGTAATATCATTACAGAAATTATCTGGTCGCTTGGCATTATTACAAGGGCATTTTTATGGCAAAAGTGTAACATTTAAGTATAATGTTTACAACTGTACACCTGCAAAGGGGTTTATGTCATGATAAATATTAAGAACTCATCATTATTATACTGGTATAAAAAGTTTAACTATAAGCTAAATATATCTGATTCTGGCACCTAGAAATCCTGCCACACTAACAGGAAACATGAACACTGAGGTATCATTCCACTCCAGTTTGCAAAATAAATAGTTAATTTCTTAGGAATTTGAGGGTTTTAATAGCAAATCTTAATTAAGTTATGTACTACAAACAAAACCACCCCTCCCCATCTGATACCTACCGGTTTAGAGGGGGTTCTTTGTAGCAAATAGCAGCTCTTCCTCGTCTAACTGGTTCTGCTGAGTTTTCTTCTAAAATCTGGGAGGATTTAGGTAAGGAAGTGTGAGAAAACTCACTAGTATTTGTCACATCTTGCAAAGCTGTTCTCCCTATGGAAAAAAGAATATTTTATATGATTCATTTTAAATATTTTCTGAACTGTTAAGTAAAATTTCAATTCATAATTATCTGTTATTAGTATATATGTCACTCCAAAAGTAATGCTTCCTATTTATTTCCATGGAAACTACAACAGATACAAAGAGCACAATAACAGTATTTGATAGAGCAAATTCTCAGCTAGAAAATACTATTTTTTATCATAGTTATCACTATTAGCTGATTTGCACAGATAAGTTGATTGAGACAGTCTTCATTTTATGGTGCGACCGCTGTGTATTTGTAACATGGCTTGTCTTTCACATTCACTGTCACCACTTCTGAAACGCACCACCTATCACCTCACTGTGCTCATGTGCACTGTTTGGTCTCTATAAACATTCAGCAAGTGTTCATGAACATCAGTGGGTGCCATTTTTTTCTGCATGGAGGAATTCAGTGACGCACCTTTGCTTTCTCTGCATGGCTATGTCAGACGCCATTTTGTCAGAACATACAGCCAGCATCTGCCTCTGATGTCATGTACTGAAATAAAATATTACTTTCAGAGCAGCCCTTGTATTTCTTATAATTCAGATACTTTGGATGTTATTCCTGTGCTCAAGGTGCTCTGCAAATAATGGAATGTGATCAAAGGGAAGGGTATTACAACAGCTTTCAACCTAACCTAGTTTGGAGCTGTTTGAGGTCTACCATGCTCTTGAGACACAATCAAACCCCAGAGGTGCCCTAATCTGCAGCTAGCAGATATAATGTTACAGTAAAAAAAAAAACAAAACTGCAGACAGATCATGGCCTTAAATGTAGGAGGGAGGGCACACGTGTGTAATGTGAAGGGATCAAACTGTACAAGAATTGTCTACAACTAATAACATCTTTCAACTTTGCACCTGCTCTATGAGCGTGTATGCACAAACAAAGCACAGCAAGGTCATTAAGTGAACCTCCTTATCTTCAAAACTGTGTACTACAGAGCTATTTGAGATGCCTTGCATTTTCAGTCACTGCAAATGTGAAAGTTCAATACCCTACTATGAAGCAACCGGCCTCAGAAAAAGCACTATCAATATTGCAAAATTTTTTAAGATCAAATGCAGAATGCCAGACTAAACCTCAATACTTAGTTTGGAGACAAAGATTTTGATAAGTTGGGAGAAATAGTGAAATTATTACATTACCCCAAATTTCAAAAAAATTCTAAGGTGGATCACAGATTCTCTGGAGAGCACAGGGATTTAATACAGGTACCACTCCAAGATAAAAAAAAAACACGGCCTTAATCTGTATTCCTGTCAGTTTCTTCCAGGAGCATACATTCCCTGCTGATACAGGTCAAGTCTTAGATTTACTACATCCAGATGAGAACATATGGGATGCAGTTTTTCAATAGAACAGAAATTAAAACCCTCACATTTTCACATTTGGAGAATGAAGTCTTTACCCACCTTAAATTGCCTGAGGCAGAAAATACTTACTATTGATCACACAGAAGAAACTCACGTGTTCCAGATGAACGATGGCTTTTCTCTTGCACCTATTTTGGTACTGCTACATTGTAACACTGAATATGGAATTTGTAAGCCTACTGTATGAAAACTACTCTTGTTTCTGTTCCCCATCTATGAAAGGAACAGTATATACTGAAATTTCTCTTGTATAAAACTTAAAGTTACTTTATCTTTTTAATCCTAGTTTTCTGAATCATACAGCATTCTTGTGCAAATTGAATACAGGTTCCAATTATAACTGCTCTTCAAGAACAGGGACTGCTTAACCTGTATGACAAAATGTCTTTTTGGAACACATTACAAAGTAGCAGGTATATTAGTTATCACAATTTTGAAATATATTGAGACTGATATATGAATCATTTTAATGATTTTGAGCCTTACCTTTTCACTTCTATTTCATCCACTGTAAGCAAGGAATGAGTGGAATAGTTTTGAGAGAAGATATTTTTATCATTACTCCATGCAGAAACTAATTTAAAATATATTTTTTTCCCATTCTCATGCACTTACCATGACAATGTGTCAAAGTCTTTTCAGAAATCTCTTTAGAAATATGATCTGATTTTTGATTTGCTTTTCCAGAAACCGGTGCTTTATCTTGATCAGTATTCCCTGACATTTCTGAATTTTTCAGTATAGAGTTCATGGGAGCATTAAGGTTATCAAGAGCTGTGGGCTTCATTTCAGAAAAACCTTTCTGGAAAAAGCTACCCGTACTTACTGTTATATTCTTAGAACAATCAACAGGTAAGGATTCTAAAATTTCTAATTTTTGCACTGTGGGTTTTAACTTGTTTATAAAGGAGTCCATCTCATGAGAGACTTCCTGGTCATTCAAAAAATTCATCTGTCCCTGATCAATATGTCTGAAATAATTCTTTTTTTGTCTGCTCTCCATAACACCAGAACTAAGGCTCCCTTTTTCTTTCACTTGATTGTCACAAGAATTACTAATGTTAGATTCTTCACATGCTGCTGGTGAGGAATCTACTCTCTTTAACGTGTCAGCATTGCTGCCAAAATTTCGTGTGGAGGCTTTAACTTGCGGTATATTCATTGCCATATCATTCTGAGCAACTAAAGCTCCTTGAGATTGCTGGGTTTCAGTTATTTTATTTCCATGAACAGTCTGTGTGCACAATGCATCCTTATTTTCTAATTCTTCACTTTTGCAAAGTGAGAATTTAGTAAGATCTTTAGTTGGTATTACATATGCTTTACGCGCAGCCTTTGCCAATGTACGTTTTAATCTGCCTGGTGAAAAATTACCACTCTTTTGATCTACTTTTTGAATAATTTTATTAACACTATCATTTTCAGTTTCTCTTTGTCTGTAACCACCTTCTTTGTTGCATTTACTCTTTATAATATTCTTCTGGTATTGTTTTCTCTTGCTGTCACATTTGCACCTGTCTGTTTGAGACTTTTTTGAACCGTATTCTTCATACTTCCCATGATCAAATTCACAGTATTTGGCTGTGTTCATTTTTGAAGGGTTTTGAAAGGTTTTCCTGTTTCTTAGCAGTCTGACACTGTTCTTGTTTTCAGGTAGAAAGTCCTGCTGTAAAGGTGGTACAGTAGAGCTGTTATCCTGGAAGGTCAAGCTTTCAGCATAGCAAACTTGAGGTGGGATCTCACTACTAGATAAGCTTGAGTATGCTTTTATTATTTTGTTTTCCACATCTTCCAATGTTTCTGAGGAATTTTCTTTATTTGCTTCTTGTTCTTGTTTTTGATGCACTAGGCTAACTAGGCATGTTCTTCTAGTATCCTTATCCTTACTTAGACAATTTTGGTTTTGATTATAGTCATTGGTATTTGGTAAATTCTGTTTCTCTGTAGAATTCTGTGTAGGTAGCTGTTCTGTCTGACTTTGGAATAGCTGAGTTTGTGGATCAGTAGTTTTTGAAACGTTATTGTCAGTCCTAGTGTGGTTTTCTTCTGCATAAAAATCTGAACTGACTTCAGTCTTGTTTTTAACTTTCTCTTTCTCACTTTTAGAATATTTTACTTTTCTGAAATTTGCCAGTACTTTACCAGAATTGGCATTATTATTTTTATGTAATTTGTCTTTTGATGCAACTGTGAGCAGTTCACCTGCATCACTGGCAGTCAACTCCATATCAGCATCATAAACAGTTTCTTCAGATTTTATCCCATCAATAGGAAGCATCTCCTTACACTCACTGCTAAATTCAAGTTGTGAAGGAATGATGCGAAGCAAGTCACTTGGACTTTCCTTCACATTCACCTCATTGCTGCTGCTGCTGCTGCCACCATGAGGAGGCAGATTTGAGCTACATTTTTTACCAGAATCCTTTACATAAAGTTGTGGTTTTAACCCAAAATGTGTTGCATATTTCTTTCTTTCAGTCACATTTCCAGAGAATGGCAATGAACTATCATCTTGTCTTGTAAACTCCTCAGACTGTCTTAGAGGTTGTACATTATTGACATGAGTTAGGAATGCACTATTACTGCTTAGTTCTGTGCAAAACTGATTTTCTGGAAGAAAAAAAAAAAGACAAACTTTAGCAGCTTGTCAGAATAAGACACCTTACTGAAAGTTGGATGGGAAGCTTGGAAAATGACAAATCACATTCTTTTACTGTGAGGGTGGTAAGGCACTGGAACAGGTTGCCTAATGACGTGGTTTATGCTTCATCTCTGGAGACTTTCAAGGTGAGGCTGGATCAGGCCCTGGGCACATCTCTGTTCACTGCAGGGGAATTGGACTAGATGGCCTTCAGTGCCTTCCAACTCTAAGAATTCTATGATTCTATGAAATAAAAATCTTATTTGTTTTCTATGACCTCTGCAGCTATTATTTAACTACCACAATGCCATTCTGTTCACATTAATTTTGTTACACTTCTATGTGTGTTATTTGAATGAACAATAGTCTACAAGTTATAGTTGAGACACTTGTGCTTATGGGTGGTCGCTGGTTCTGAGTAGCGTATTACAGTTTAGCAACCTCACTATGTCTTCTGTATTACACATCAAATAATGAACTATTTCATACCAACTGTCATCTAGCTCCGAAAAACAGCTATTTGGTGTACAGAAAATACATCTTGCATCCTAAAAAACATGATTTTGTCAATGGTCGCTTCCATCAGATCTATTTCATTTAACTTTTGATTACTTTTACCAGAAAGCAATGATGATGCAAACTGAACTTGATCTGAACATGTTTCCTTTGACAAAATAGTGGTACTACTAAAATAATTTGCTATATCACACACAGAAGAGCTACCTTGCTGATTTCCAGCAGATGTTGCAAGTAAAGGAAGCTTCACTGGCAATTCTACAAATCTGAAGAGAGAAAAGTTTACTGTGAAGATTTTATGTTTTATACCATAATATTCAATTGTTTAAAACATTTCTTTAGTAATATATAAAAACAGAAAACAAAAACTCTGGTATGAAATGCACTTCTGCTTCTGTCTTAGGGGCAATGGTATTTATGACACTTCATCTGCTTTATGCTGGTGAGATCTCACGTAGAAAGAAGCACGTTATTCAAACACATATTTCCTCCCACTATCTCCCTGATCATTACAAGTTGCAGATAGTTTCTGAATTAGATAGGAAACTGTTTCTAGTTACCTCAAAAAATCTAGATCATAAAAAGATTAATTGTAAGAAAAAAAAAAATCTACACATACTTATCAGCTTCCAGATTTAATACAACTTACCTCGCTGACTGACATGTACTCTTCACCTGGTCATCAGTACAGCTACTTGGACTGTCTGACAGAGGAAAAGAACTCTGAAGATTCTTTCAAAAGAAGAACAGTGGGGAAGAAGTATTTTTTTTAAAGTCAAGTAACTGCATTTCGTCTGATACATAACTTTCAGATTTTTTGTAAACGAGATTAAATCCTCTATCTTTACTGCCTATAGCAGTGAAATGCCACTGAGTTCACTGGACTAAGGATTCACCTCTACTTTAAACAATAGGGGTAGATGTTTTTAAATGCATATATGATTTCAACATTTTAGTCATTTACATATTTTGAAAATATTATCCTGGAGCTATTGCGTAGATTCTGATATAGCAATAGTCAAAAAAAGTCTTACCTCAGAAAGACTGCTTATTTCTATTGCATTTAAGAGGTTATCACTCAAAAATGCTCCTATTTCTCTAAGAGTTTTATTCTGCATACAAAGGAAGAAAAAAAAATATAAAAGTGTCTTTTAAATTACTTTTTTTCTAAAAAAGACAAGATATAAAGGTGAATATATATTGTAATTTTTCACTCAGCTGAGGACAAACTAAATTTTCAATACCTTTTAATACAGAAATTACGCTGACACTGAAATAACCATGGTTATACAGATACACTCTTGAATAAAATGGTTAGTGTAAAAATTTCTAAGAAAGGAAAATAAAAAAACCAGTGATTTGCTATGAGATGACAGCTTCAAAAATCTGAGATGCAAGTGTTTGAAATCACCATTTTGAGAAGCAATATTATGTTTCAATAAAAGACGAAAGCTTGGTTTAGCTGATCTAGGCTTAAACACTATTGGCAATATACCAAACAGCTTAGTTTTCGACGAAGAAGGATATTATGAAGCTGCAGCTTTTCTACTTCTTTATGAAGAAAAATCTTCTCATTCTTCAGCTTCCGAGAATTTTCTTTCTCCATGCTCAAAGCCAGAGCTAATGCTTTATTATTTTGTTTTAAAGATACTTTCAACATTGATGAATTATCTATAGGAGACAAAATCATACCATTTTATTTTCAACAGCTCCAATTCCAGGCCCTCTCTTTATGTAGTCTCACTACACAATAATATTTTTATCTATATTTTTTGGCAGAACAGTAGCCTGACATAAAATTGTTCCTTGTTGGCTGCCATTCTGAAGTCTTCTGTTAGCTTTGAGTCTCATGCAAAGATTCTGCTCTTGCCTGGATATTATTATTATTTTTTTTTTAAACAAAGATATTTTAAGAATTTTAAATGTATCATTTTAAAATGTATACTTTTGTAGGCATAACAATGCCTCCTACCTTTTAACAAAGAAAAAATAGAATTTTAAACATTTTGTGCAAGAATGTAGATTTCAGAAATGAAAGAAGTTTAGAAATATATCGTCGACTGTTGTAATGAAAACTTACCTACTCACACCTGCTACCAAACCTTTTAACTACTATTCCACTTTTTCCTCAGTGACAGAGTATTACCAAGATAAACTCTTTGCTTCATATTCATAGTGTGCACAGGGCTAACTTTAACTCAGATGAGCCTGGCCACACTCTTTAGCAAAACCACAAGGAGCAAAGTTAGCATGAAGTGCTATTGCTATATTTATTCATTGTCCTAAGCTATTACTTCTGCAACATGCCATCCAAAAATCAGCAGGGCTTCATTTCTTTGCTTAGGAAAACATGCAACAACAGCTGCACCTTGTGAATCCAAACATCATGCTTTGAAATTACTATTTGGCTTTGTGAATTATTTGCATTTCTGCAACATGGAGATTCCTAAGGGACATGAATCTCATGTCAATACTCATCAATACTATTGTTTTATTTTTCACTGAAATTAATATTCTTGGTATAAATCACATTAAAAGTCTTGCTGCATCATTCACAGGAAGAGAAGCAGAAATCAAGATTTAGTTAGCTGTGCTACTTGAACCAGAGATCTCTGAAATAGTGGTGTTTTGCTATAACTACACTTTCCCTATCTTTTGCAGAAGAAGATTTGAGATATTCATAGTGCTGTGGACTTAAACATCTAGCATAAAAAAAAACGTATTTTAACTTAACCCTGGCTGACTGGGAAAGCAAAGTATGTTCTGACAAGTGCTTAAAACAGCCTGTTAACACCTGCAGTATTCTTTGATTTTCTAAGTGTCTCAATGAAGAATTTTTACAAATGCCATTTTGCAAATGAGAATTGAACATGTAATGCTATGACAACTATGTCATAAATTGTTACTGATTTAACTCATTTTGGTACCTCAGATTTTAGATGCTCAAGATAAAGCATAGATGTTAGAGATGTATTTGAGCATGTTTTTTAAAAACACTAGCACACCAAAGAAAAAGCGCTGGAACTATGTAGAGAATTAGATAAATAATCAAATTAGAACCATGTGTTTTAACCTTCATACTCTCCAGAAGTACTGAATACACCAAATTTTTTAACAGCAGCCATTCAGCAAATCATGCTAGATACAACTGTTCTTCCCTTTGAAGTCATATATTCTAAGTACAGTAAAAGGCTTCAGTTTTACTTTAATGGAACTTACTTAATAATTTAGATTTGATTTTAGATGCCAAAGAAGCATTCAGCTTTGCAGTTTGTAACGCTCTGTCCCTCTTCCTGTGTCCTCTGACAGCACCCGAAGTAAAAGCAGCAGATAATTTAGCAGTTGCTAGTTTATCCATCATCAAGATGAACCTTGTCAGGTGGAATGCACACTGGCAAGAGGAATCTGCAAATGACACATGATTTCACTCACAAATTTTGAACTTAGGCTGCATTATCTCTTTATGAGGAGATTATCCAAGATTTAGGTCACATTATCACGTTTTATTAACAAATATGAAGACTAAAAGGATGAGAGATTTTACTTTCATACATTCCATCAAGTTATCTATTCAGATCTACCCTTAAAAGTGAAGGGGGGAGGGGAGTGGGGAAGAAAAAGGCAAAAGTTTACATCAGTTGACAATGTAACCGAATCAGCTTCGTCAGGCCAAATTTTAAAAGTAAGTTTTTTTAAATAAAGCGCGTTACGGGTGTTAAATACTGAAGTACACAGCAAGAAAGACCAGGCTGCAAAGTTCGTTGGAGTAGCGAACGATGTTCTGCAAGCGGCTCCGAGGAGGCGTGTCCCGCCGCCGTCGCCGCGCTGCCCTCAGCCGCCCTCGCCCTCGCCGCCAGAGGGCAGCGTTCCCGCCTCGCCTCCTCGCCTCAGGGGCCGCTAACGGCTGCGCGAGCCCAACGGCCGTCGGCGGGTAACCCTCGCGCCCGCCCTCGCGGGAAAGCAAACAGCCTCCACCATCTGATTGTGCACGAATGGAGCATATTTGCAGCACAAACGCAGCTCCCGGGGTGATTCCTGCTCATCACAGCTTTCTGTTTTGAAGCAAAGAATTACACTCGGTCTTGAAATGCCAACCTTTACATTACAGAGTAGTGTTTCATACAAGAGGGGCCTTCATGTATAGGGTTTTTTTTGTGAAATAGTCCCTGTAAAAGGAGTCACAATAGAAGAAGTGACAACCAAGCTATCAAGGCAGTTATCAAAGTGGCATCAATAGACTTGCAAACAAAAGATGACACGCATAGGAGGCTCCCGCAATAGAACTGGAGCAAGGCTGATCTCATCCCTTTCAGGTAGTTAGGTTTGGCAGATGGAAGGAAGTACTTTAGCCCAGCAAAATGCTTTCCTCCGGAGTCTGCTCTGATCCCAAAGGCACAGCCCACATGCTTTAACACTCCCTTCACATGCATTCTCTTCCCCCTTGTGAGCACAGTTCTGCCAGCAGTTCAGGCAGACTGATTGCTGCAGTTGGCCTAAGGATTAATACATACATAGTAAACAGTTTTGTGAAAACATAGGAGGAAAAAAGTTACTGTTTTAATTTATTTGAAAATTTACAGAGATGTGGAAGGGTGAAACAGTAATAACAATAATAAACCATGCATTTTTTTTTTCCCCCCTAGTTTCCAAGTAAGATTTGGCACAATTTCTCAGCATGGTCCTGAAGCTGCATAACTTCATGCTTCTACACAATCCTTTTAAAACACAAATGTGACCCAGCACACCTTACACACCTGTGGTACGTTTCCCCTCACAAAGCAGCTTCCAGTGACTGCAGCCACTGTAAATTCTGAGAAAATAACAGAATAACATCATGCAACTGTAACAACAGAAAGTCAGTCAAGTTACTGTGACTCACCTCCCTCTGCTTTCAGGCAGGCAGTGTTTTCACCCAGCTCCAGTCATGAGATTTCATTTCCTTTACTTTTACAGCAGTCCCACCTCCTGAAGAAGCAATCACCAATCTGCCTCCAGCTAATGTTTATGTCACAACTGCTGATAATAAGCAAAATAAGTGTTGTGTTACCACCTGGGTGCTACTTTCCTTTGCACTGAGCTGAGGAACTTCTCACACGTGAAAATCCTCAGTTAGCTGCCAGCTGCTTAAAGGGGGATAGAGCCTAAAGGGTTGCCAGGCTTTACAGTCTGCATGCATTAAATAGAGCAGAAGTCTGGTTTGCAATCACTTGAGATACCATTATCAGCCTTTAAACTGAGTAAGAATGAGAGGAAAGAAGGGAAAGACAGACCTGTTGTAACAGCTCTAAAAGCTTAAAAATGATATGGGCATGTTCCTGCACATGCAGCGTGAAGCTAATTTAATGGGCTTCGGGTCCCAATTAGAAGAATTGCTAATATTCTAGGTTTTATCTCTCTTCTACACATACAGGCAGCTCAAGTACTTTCCAGAATGTTTGTGGAAACCAGCAGTTTGGCACTATTACATTTTGTACAATTATTAATTTGGCATTTACAATATATCAGGCTCTTATCATGAGAACCTGAAACTGTGTGTCTGTTCATGCAGCATTTTGGTCAGCAAGCAACTGCACCACAGCCATGAACCACTTCTAGCAGGACACTCTCTGTAAACTGTTGTGCATGAGTGCACAGGAAGCACCTAGCAGCCTGCACTTGTCCAGGATGTTTCAAATATATTAAAGCATTAATAACGTGCTCTAAGATTTAAAAAATGAAAAAGAAAAAAGGTTTCTGCCTTACAGAGCAGCCGAGTTTATGCACGCACGCCTCCCTTCGGAGGACGAAGGCACCGAAGCCGCGCCCGGCGGGCTGCCTGCGGGCTCGGGTCGGGGCTGCCGGCGGTGCCCCCGACCGGGAGATGCCGCGGTGGCTCCGCTCGCACGCCCCCGGCCCGGCCCTTCCTGCCGCCATTTTGCGGAGCCGAGGAGGCCCGGAGGCGCTCGGCCCGCTCCGGCCGCGGGGAGGCGGCGGCGCAGGTAACGCGCGATGGCGGCCGCCCCGCGCGCGGCTGGGAGGTGCCGTCCCGGCGTGTGCGCGCCCGCGGCTGGCGGAGGGCTGGGTGGGCTGTGCCGTCCCGCCGAGCGGCTCCGGCGCAGGAAGGAGCGCTCGGGCCTGCGCAGGGCGGCTGTCCGAGAGCTCCTAGGATGCGTTTTGTTGCTGTCCTTCTAGCGCGTCTTTCACACGTACTAACCACAAATCTGCCTCTCCGTATGCCTCGAAAGAGTAACTCCGTGTTTTCCAGCAAAATAAACATCATCGTTGTTTATAGTGAAGGTGTAAGCATTATTTCGAATTTTGCGGTTTTTGTGCTGATACACTTTAAAATCTGATTTACAGCAGCATGCAACAGGCGTGTTAGCTGAGCTAACGCTTGGATCTCTGTGTAATATTTCGGTCTTAGCATTAGACTGACACTTCTTTGTATCTGTTACAGCGCGGAGTAAATGCAATGGAAGAGGACAAGGCTGCAGAGGAGCAGGGTATCCTACGGCTGAATGTGCGAGGATGTCTGTACACCGCCAGGCGCCAGTCCCTGTGCCGCTTCAAGGACTCCATGCTAGCTTCTATGTTTAGTGGACGCTTTCCTCTAAAAATGGATGAGTCTGGTAAATATGTTAAAGCTGCACCTAAAACATTCCGCCTAGGGAGCTCTGTGGTAAATACATGCTTTTACATATCCATTTTATTGCGTCTCTCTTCTTCCAATTTGCTGAGCTTCTTGAATACCAGAATTATGCGTGCATAACTTATGAGTAATTCATCGGAATTCCACAGGACTGTTCCTGTTTGCAAACATACATGTTTGTACAGCACTTAGCCCTGCTTTGTTGCAGTCAAAATTGTCGAATACACTACTACAGTATAAGTGCTAACTTGGGTCCTGTTTATGCCTTCCTATATTCTCCCAAGGCATCTGACTTGGTCTGTTCATTACATAAGGAGATTGGTCTTTTATCTTTGTTTCAGAATGCCTCAGCACCCAGTAAAGATTGCATTTTTTACCAGTGTGGTTTGATATGAAAACTTGAATAAAACTATTCATGAATCAGATTTCACCCCTGTTTGTGACTTGGAAGTGACTGCCAAAGTACGGCCAGTTCTAAAACTATGCTGGATGGACAGTAGTGACTTCTTGTTGCCCACTTCTGGCAGTTTAAAATATCTGAAATGCCTGAAACTTTTTACAGGCAGGGTTTTACTATCATCCTTCAGTGAACAGCATATTATATACAGCAGTGTACAGTTTGAGTGGCAATTTTGTGTGGTCATTGAGCCCAGCATGAAAAGACAGAAAGAAAGAAAGAAACAAAACTGTAAAACTTAAGCAAGATCCAGATGTTGATACATACAAAAGCTGGTGCTACTTTTTACATTTAGATACAAAGTTGAAAAAAAAAGCTCTCCAATAGCAATAAATAAATAAATAAAAATTCTAGAAATGCTCCTAGAATAAGATTTTAGCATATTAAGCACTTAAGTGCAGTTTAGCTGAGATTTATACTGGCGTGGTCCTGTGCAGATCAGTGATATCCCTGACATTCCAAACAAGCAAGAAATTCTTCACTATGAATTTTATCTTCAAATAACTATTATTCCAGGGAAACAAAGTAGCAGCTTTAAAATAACAGAGCAAATATACTTAGTTACTTCTCCTACCTAAGTGAAAAGACTAAGTTTATATAAAAGCTTTACTTAATGATTTGGTATAATGCAAGAAATCTGTATTCACTTCTTAGAAGCAGCATCTTAAGTTCATCGTGTATATGTTTTCAGGAGCCTGTCTGATTGATCGAGATGGAAGCTTGTTTAAATATCTTTTGGATTATCTTCATGGAGAAGTTCGGATTCCTGAAGATAAACAGATTCAAATTGCATTGCAGGAGGAAGCAGATTATTTTGGCATCCCTTATCCATACAGTCTGTCTGACCATTTGGCCAATGAAATGGAGACATATTCTTTAAGGTCAAATGTGGAGCTTAAGAAGGTCTGTATATTTCTTGTATTTTAAAAGATGTACTCTTTTGAAGATGTATCACACCATTTGTTAGCAGCAGGTACTAAAAGTATGCATGCACAAATTAGCACTTTTTTTTTTTACCTCTTCAAATAATTCTGAGATTTAGGATAAAAAATTCTAGAACTGATAACACAGTCGTAGCCGTCAAGTACTCAGCTTTTCCACCACTACATTACAGCAGCAGTTTAAAGCTAACTCTTATGTGCAAGTCTGCTTTGAAAACTTGTGTTGTAGGAAAGACATTGTATAGTTCTCTATAGTTCTTCAGTTTCTCCCTTATTCATCTCCTTTTGAAAAGCATAAAGCAGTTCCATACTTTGAGGTTTTTATCAAATGGAGGGTTTGCCCCATCTTCAGGTATTCCTGTTGCCTCTCTTTGAATTTCTCCTACTTGTTGGACATTCTCTGTTATCATCCAATAAGATATAGTGCTCACAATAGCCTAGATAAACTACATCCTTGATAAACTTAAAAGAGGCCACCAGTTCAGTTAAGAAAATTTCAGAATGAAAGCTTATAAAACTGAACTTAACTAGTATTAATATTTTTGCTTTTTGGTTTTATTTATTTTTTTTTTTCCAGGCTTTGCTGGATTTCTGTGATTCTTATAATTTAATCTGCACCAAGCCTACAGTTTGGGTTCTGCACTATCTCAGCACTTCTGGGGCAAGCTGCGAGAGTAAAATTATTGGTGTGTATGCCACAAGGGCTGATGGGACTGATGCAATTAAAAAGGAGCTAGGAACAAAAATTCACAGTAAGAGCATCTACAAAAGGTAAGCTGACTTTCAAACTCACGAAAGCACTATGGAAAGACTATGAAGACTTACATATCATAATAATACCTAAATATTATTTTATGTGGCTAATATAGCATTATTGCACTATAAATCACTGGCAGGAATGAGATTATTTCCTGCTTTGAAAACACCCAGCTAGCATAATATTTAGATTTAACAAAATGAAGACTAAGCATAAAGGAAAAGAATTAAAGCTACAGAAGGTCATGAGCACACAGTTGCTCTAAGATCTCAGTTGCTATTTCTAAAATGTCTCAACCATTTAAAATTACGGTACAATTTAGGATGATAATTACATCAAGTGTTATCAGTGATATTTACACCAAGAATTATCATTGAATCCTGAAAACGTCCCCCCAGATATTCATAAAGCTGGATTTGTGGGGTTCTATTTTGCTGTCTGCTATGACAGCAGTTAAAAATATTTAACACAGCTTTTCTGAAGATGAAATTATTGCAATTCTTTAAAGGATGTGTACATTTCAACAAGTATTAATGCATTTTTACAGTAGTAATTTTTAGATATTAGTAGACCTGTACTACTTCCAAGTGCCTGGAAGCTATTTGTCTTTCCCTTGGTCCCACAGTACTGAATCAGAAGTGTAATTTACTGTATACCTTCTGAAACATGATTAAGATAGAGCTTTTGATATTGCATCATGTTTATAATTAAGATACATATTCTCCTAAATTTAGGCTGGGAAAATGAATATCTATTCTGAGATGTTTGGATACATAGTAATTCAGGTATTTGTCCTTCTACTGTGTTTTCCCTTTGAAAATATGATTCATAGTTAGAAGAATAAATTTTACACCATTAGTTCTGTAATTATTTTTTTCATGGACATCTGTTCTTTCCTGAATACCTTTTCCAGCAATAGGCATTCACAGGTGTGCAGACAACAGGAGAGTGGCAATTTGAAACTCTGATAGAAATGACAATGAAATCTAAGTAACATTTTCTTACCCACTTTCCAAAACATTTACTACTAGATCCTTTCATAGTTGGAATTTGGTAAAAGAATAATAGCTGTAACACTATTTCATCAGTGTAAAATTTTTGGGGTCCTAGGTAGATTTACCATATAACTGTTACCTTACAAACAATGTTTCTAGAGAAGCTGGAAATAATGTCCAATACATCTGGAGCTATTACTCTGAAGCTGAACTGAAAAAGATGATGGATGCTTTCGGCACCTGGGAAGGAAGAGGTACAGTATTAATTCTTTGCTTCTATTTCAGTATTTTTTTTTACAGAAAAAAAAAAACATTGCCAAATATACAATAATAAAATCCATGGATGTTTCCACTAATTCAGTATGTGACACATACAAGCTCCAATAGAGTGGTTATTTGAAGGGAAAACAAAAAGTTTTGATTGATGTTCTAATGAGCTGACGTGAGCTAACATATATGAATAGATGTAGCGAGAGCCATTGCATGCAAGAGGTGATGGAGACCCTGAGCACTCTGGTGGAAACCCTAAAGGCATGCTGGTTGTAAGCACGGGTACTTGTCAGCATAGTTTCAAAGCTGAAATTCTACATAATAAAATACATGCATTCATTTAATCTGGTGGAGGTACACACAATACTGTGTTCTCTCTGCTCAGTGATACAATCAGTGATACAATGTCCCTTTGAAATGCAGGTGTCAGCTACTGGAGAGTGCCCCAGGAGCTCATTGAATGCTGGACTCTTGAAGAGCGCTCTCTGAAAGGCAGTTTGCATCATATGCCTCCAGTTCATAAAAGGTACTTTGACCTGCATAGGTGGCTTAGCATGAAATGGAAAACAGCACAAAGATATATATATATTGTGTGTGTGTGTAATTTGAGGTTCTTTGAATAGTTATGTTTTCTTAGTTGTTCCTATTGACATTTTCACGTAATATATTCACTGAGAGCTCATAAGCAGAACTGATCTTGCTATCAGTAAATTACCTTTTCTAGGCTGCTGAAATTCTATTCTACAGCCTTTAAAGCATCATTTAAGAGTGGAAAGGAGTCATTTCAAAAAGTAGAGAACAACATTAGCTAAATGGACTAGCTAATTGAAACTTTTTTAAAAGTTTTAAAAGTTTTTTTTAAAAAGATTAGGTGATTTTCATGTTTCTAAGATGCTCTACTTTTACGCTAGAATATTTTCTTTCCAGTTCTATGGTCATACTTCTGACAACACTTCCATTCTCAATACATTACCTAAAAGCAGCATTCACAGATGCATCTACACAGTTGTCTGAGCCACTCAACAGCCATCTTACTACTATCTAAGGAGGATCCTGCTTACCTTATCTGTCTGGCCATGCTGTCATTTCAGCAGCAGCCACAGAGCCATGTCAGCACAGTGATCCAACTGAAAATCCCCATCTCCCCATCATTTTGGGATACTGTATTCTTTGCTTTTCATAGCTCATTAAGGAAGAAGCATGACCACTGGACTGATTGCCAAACACATATATTCCTCAACACTCCGCTGCAACCTTAGCCTTTTTATCTCCCATTTCTCTGCTTTGTCTTCTCTATTTTTTCTGTACCCAAAAAGCTGTATTAATTACCTGCAGTAATCCTTGTGAGAGCATATACCATCTTGAAATATTATTGTGAATTAATCTAGTTACTGATTACATTTTACCTGTACTACACTGCAGCTGTTAAAACACCAAGTCTTTGAATGCTTAAGTTTTCCTTTTTGTTTTAATAGTTTTTTTGGTCTAGGATGTACAGATTTCAAGAACACATTTTTACCTTAGGGCTCTGAAGAAAACCTTCCTAGATTCATTATAAGCACTTGGTTATTTGCAGGCTTTCTGCTTGAAGTGTCACCACACCTTTCTAAGAGTAATGATAAGAAATATTACACTTTTACATTCTTTCTCTCTTGATATGGATTCCTGTGGCATTTCACAGATCTTTTGAAATCCAAAATGCAAGCACCCTGAAAAATGTCAGTGCTTCAGTAGTGTACCTTACTCTGTTCTTTAATGGTTCTCTGAGTTACTTAAAAATTACTCTCTACTTTAGACAGTTAGAGTTGCCATGAGACTCCATAGGTTTTCTTACACAGAATTTTTATCATTTTTTTTGGAAAAATGGGTTATCTTTAATTGTTTAGAAAGGGAGGGGGAAGGGAGAAAGGGATATTCTTTTCTCAAATTACATGATGTAGAACTATAAATATTTTGTTTCTGTGCAGCTGGGTCTTGACACTTTGGTAGATAACTCAAAACATATCAGATTAACTTTTACTGAATTTTCTATTGGGTGAAAACTGTAGTGCTTTAATATTTTCTGTCTGTAACTCCTCCTGCCTTCTTTCTCATTCATTTTCACATAGCAATTTGTGCACCGTTTCTTACCAATTTTAGTGTGTAACATGACTTACAGAGGTAGAAAAGATTGCTGGTACTATTGATGCAACGGCAAGCCTGACTGCTGTGATCAACACAGATTGAGAACAATATTGATTGAGAACAACCAGCAAAAATTAATAGAACATCATATTTATGCATTCTTGATTTCGTAATTCTAAAAAAAAAAAATTAACTAAAATACATAATCTGTTTCTTCAATTAAGATCCTTTGTTTTACAGACGCTTAATTGATTTCTCTGAAGTGGAAGACTACATACCATGCAAAGTGGGTCCCAAGCCAATTAGATTCTCAGGTCCCTCAACAAGTACACATATCAAAGTCAAGAATTCAGCTTCATTAAAGGTAGCTGCTTGCAACACTTCACATTCTGCAGTAACTCTTAAACGACCAAATAGTGAAAATTTGATACTGCACAAAGTAGCTTCTAAAACTGTGTCCACAGCATGCATGCCAGAGCCCAGCAATTCCCAGGTGCCCCAGCAGAGTGCTGATGATGAAGCATCATGTCAAATGACTTTCAACACCTCAACATCTAGAAAACCCGTAAGCAGCCGTGCAGTAAAGCTGAAACGAACTCCACTTTTTCTCATGACACCTTCTCAGTCATCATCTGTATCCAATAAAACAAGCGAACAGGATAAAGCTGCTGCTGAAATTCCTACTACTTCGACAGTACTAAACAAGAAAGAACCAGCTGTGTTAGCAGAGAGCAATAAGCTTAAGAGTAATAAAGTGGATGGATAACATTGGACTCAGCCTGATAGGCTGTGTAGCTTGGGAACATCTGGCCTAAGAACAGCTCATCATCCCATGTTGTCAGTTATTCAAGGATTTGGTAGAAAATCATGGTGAAGATAGTGAAGAGTTAGTGAAGAGCAGAGGGAGAAATGAAGTGTATTTTCTGATTTTATTTCTAAGTATTTTTTAGAAGTTGGGAGGAAGAAACATGGCTAAAAAACCCCCTAAAACACAAAGCATGCTTAATATTATGGTGTCTCCTTCATATTTGTGTCAGGCTGTACTACTGACCTTTTAAAAGGAATACATGCACAGCACAGAAGACAATGTGCTTATCAAATTCAGTTCCAGTTAATTTCCTTAATCCATATATTTCAAGTAGGGGAAAAATAGTAACAATGAGTACCAGTTATTAGATTCAAGTTTGTCACAAGTGTGCAATATACTGAGTACTGTAAAGATTTCATTTTATTTTATGCTGGATGCACAAATAATGGTATTTGCAGTGAGGAGAAGTTACCATTTTATCATTGGTAGCAATTAAAGGGACCATCTTTACATGTACACAGAAAATTGATAAACAGGAAGGAAGAGCAAGACTAGGGAATAATAAGGTAGTTTTTCCTTAGACCTGAGACATATGTACTCTAGTTTCCTACTTGTCCTTCTTGTCCTCCCTTGTACTAGGGTGCATTTTCAGCAACAATACTGAAGAACTCCTGTATGTTTCTATCAGCAAAGGAAAGTAGAATTTGGCTCACTTTTTAAAAAATCCTTTGGGTTGTTTAAACCAATGCTGTTTACGTTTCCCAAAATTGGCTTCATTTTGTGCAATTGTTTGTGTATGGTTGGGTACTGCTTTGTTGTTGCTAATAATTTTGCAACACAGTAAATACAGCTGGCTTTAGATGTTGCGAAGTCCTATCGCATTGCCAAAATGAAATGTTCTTACAATTTGCTTCAAGTCTTTTGTGTTCTAGGTTATTTAGAAGAAACCACATTTTTAGGCTTTTCATCATAACTGCAAGGACTTGAAATTTCATATGCAAAGTAAAAAAGAGAAATAGCAAAATTTCACATACTAACATCTCTTTAAAGAGACATTTTGCCATGAATGAGTTATGTAAAGGTGAGAGTATTGTAATTTTCTGCTATTTACATGTATATTAAAGACCTGCCTACCTTTAAAAATCCTTAAGCTACTGTAATAAGCCTAAAAAGTCAATTTTCCAGTTGTTTAGTCCTCACTTTCACACTATGTCTAAATAAAAAAGGCTCTCCCTATCCCACAGAAGAGATTCACTTAAGACCAGAAAAAGCAGAAATTAAAGGAGATACTAACAATGAAACATATTCTTTGAGCATGCAATTCATCAACACTATATATACCAGTCTGATTGAAAAGCAGTTTTTAAATAACTACCTTCTGTGCGACTTTTATTTCAGTACTTACTGAATAGCTGAGCCCTTTACTGCATCCATTTAGGTCCTTTTACAATGATTCCTCTTCAAATTTGGGTGAATTTGTAGGCTTCTTTCAACATCATACAAAAGCTCACAAGTCTGGCTTCTTGCAGATAAGACTAAGACTGATCCCTCTGGACTTCCTAAGCCCGTGCTAGTTCAGGGTTTGTCTAATCATTCTAGTAGTACAGTATTTTTCATGTAACATTCATATCATTTGCATTCCAGTGGCTTCAGTCTTATCTTTGTCCTAGACACACTGACTTGTAGTTTAAAAAAAAATTACAAAATCACTCCCTTTAATTTCAGCAGATGAAATAATGAATGAAAGGGGCTGTGGTGGGAAGGTACAGCAAGTTTTTTTGTTTAGAGACTCGATTTTTTTTATTGGATGAGAAACAAACATGGCTTTAAGCAAGCACTTTTGTCTTTTTATTTTTAATCCCTGTGAAGCTTGCTAACATTCTGTTGTAATGGATGGACTGATTTTAAACAGCTTTATAAGAGCTGAACCTTCAAGGTGACTATAAAAGCTTTGTCTATATCCACCCAAGGCCTTTTAAAGTGTAAAATTAAATAGCATTTAATCTTCTGTCTGGGAGGCAGAGAGCTGAAAACAAACCTGCCCATCCAAGGATTAGTCAGCTCTTAACCTGGCTAATAGACTGTTCTTTTGAGGCCTGGAACAAAGAGCAGAAATTCTGCAAGTCTGAGAGTTTCTTGCAGGTTAAACCTTCCTCAGATCTGTACGATCCCAATTTTCTTCGAAGTCCACAGTTTTCTTAATGCTACACTCATCCGCCTAAAAGAGTTACCAGCTGGTACAGTCAACTGAAGTGATTATGGCTTGTTTTGCATCTTTGTACAATTGCCACTCATTATAACAGAGACCACAGTTAGAAAGTTTCTTTGCCCTAGTAATTTAATAGCTGTGCTCTGAAGTGTAACATGCATCACACCAATGAACTTGGATGCTTGTCTCTTTCCCCTCACAAACACAGTCAATTTTCCAGTTGTTTAGTCCTCACTTTCACACTATTTCCAAACCATTTATGATATGGCATAATGTAGAAAAATACAATTCCAAATTAATTTCCAGAAAATTACTTTTCCATGATTAAGTGCCTATTATCACCAGGATATGTTTCAAATAGTTGTAATTCTATCTGTACGCTTCAGAGTATGGAGAACTCATACTTGCCATAACCAAGCAGACATTATTTCATCTGCTAGGTGCACATGTTAACACTGATTCTCAGGGAGACTTTTCATCAGGCTTGTTTTCAGCTAAAGAGCCACAGAAACACAATGCAATCAAATAAGCTTCTATGAACTGGGCATTAATTCAGAGATGCTTCTCTATGAAATACAGCTCAAGTTACTTGTAAATAAAACAACTGACGATTCTCTCAAGACAGTGTTGACTGTTAACACACTGACTGCTCCTAAGAAAGCTACCTCTTTCCTTCTTTCAAGCTGTTCATATTCACTCCTTTAAATCCACTTAAAATGTTCAGATAATAAACATTATGTAGTACAAATCTTACTATGATAAAATGGAAATGACAGCATTATCCAGGAGGTAAGAAGATTTTGTCTGTTTAATTTTCAATCTGTGAAGGACAAATTCTCACCTGGCAACAATGGGAGGCCAGTTGTACCATCAAAAACTTGAGAGTGAAGCTATCTATTCCATAGCTGCAGTTAAGAGTGAGAGTGTGGCTAGAAGTAAAGCTCTGTAAATATGTGGAGGCAAAGCCCCAAGAGATCTAGATTCATTTTGGGCAACAGCTTTTAGCAGAACGTCAAGCAGCAGAAGCAGATACAGCTGATGTTACAGACCTCTGCTCTTTTCTGAGTTTCTGTGTACTTTCTACAGAATTCTATTTTTGCAGGAAAAAAAAAAATCTGCCTGCTTATACCAGCACTTATCACTGAGCTGAGTAATACTTTGCAAATTCACTGGACCACATGCATCAATAATTTGACCATATTCAATGTTGTCCCTTTCCTATACTCATCTCTTAGCTCATTCTAGTTTCTGGTACAACATCCATGAACATTTTTAGTACAGGTTGTTCAGTCGTTCTTGATACATCCCAGTCACTGCATGAGGAAAAAGACTCACCATAGGAAATGCCATCCATCCATCCAAGCTCAGACCAGGTTGCTTTCCTACAGCATACAGCAGCAGGATCCAGGAAAGGAGTATACAAACTAAAGTACAAACTTATCCTTTCCAAAATTATTAGTTTCAGTTCTAGAGCAACATTTCCAATGGCTTTAAGCCATTTAAAAGATTTTTTTTTCCGAACATCTTAAAATCTTTTAAAGTTTTGCTTAATATAGCTTAGCTATGTTAAATTACATTATCTTTCTAGTTTTCCAGCCACATATCTGGTTCTTTGTTTTGCTGAGTTCTCGTATTAATCTCAATTTGATAGTAAACAAAAGACAAAAAGATTGAACCCATTTTAAAATACCAGCCCTTAAGATGTGTATCTACTTTCAAAACAGTGGGAATTCCACATTTCAATGATGCAAAAAAAAAAACAAACCTGTACTTGTTTTGCAAATTAGGGGAAACTATTATTCTCTAAAAGGACTTGCTGGCCTTAAAGCCAAGGCTTGTCCAGCTCTTTATTCTCTCACTGATCCCTGTACAAAACCTGTACATTAAACGTATCACACAAAGCTAGATCTGTAATTTGAAGATAGAAAGTTGATTAATTAAATAATTATATGTATAGTGAGCAGTAAAGCACTCCAAGAAAATGGCAAATAAAATTCTAGCAGAAACATAAAAAGATAAAGGGATACTATTCTAACACAGCTATGTTTTAGAGCCAGCCATTTAACATATTTAAAATGTGTACTACAATACTAAAGCATATTTACTGCATCAAGACTGCAGAGTCCCCAGAACCAGCCAAATCCACACTTTTATCTCTCATCAAAGAATGTGTGTTTGTGTCACAGTCTGAGGATAAATGCTTCCTCTCACCTGTTAGTCCTGATCTGTCATGTACTAAGCCTCCAGCACAGCAAAGAGAAGCTGGTATTGAAGAGCACAAGGTGATCCTGTTGTGCTGAGTTATGATTTATGTTAGATTTGATTTGTTTTTTGGAAGTCTGCTTGTAAGGAAGCTGACTTATGGAATAAGAGAACTTCCAATAAACCTGTTAAGTGGAAAAGCTATAAGGAAGGAATAAAAGTCATTACAGATACATCAGATATTTTTAGGAGGAGGTACAAGAAGAGATATAAGTAACTTTCAGAAATTGTGCAAAAGCAATATAATATTGTTCTGGTGTAATACCCATACAGATACTGTGATTACATCTCTAACTATGAAGTTACAGTATGGCAGAAGACAAATTTTGAAAATACACTTTTCTGGTGGGCGTGCACAGCACAGAGATTCTGGAATTTCAGCTCCATTTACTTAAAACATTCAGCCTAAAAGCTTGATAGGTAATTAACCCAGATAGGAGAAGGGTTTGCAATGCTAAAAAAAAAAAAGCCAGTGTTTACCTATGAATACTTATTCTATCACCACTATTCCAGAAGATGAGCTATTTGCCTTGTAAAATCAGGTTTTACCATCATTCACATGTAGAAAACTGCACAGGTATCAAGAGAAATAATCAAAATCGTTTATAAATAAAAGTGGAATTCAATACAAAGAAAGTGTGTAGTCAGCTCATGGAAATTAGGCAGAGGTAACTGGCAAAAAGCAATAACCAACAATAAACGTACAAGGTGTCCAACTCTTACTGACCTCAGTGGGAAACAGACCCTTTTACACTTCTCTGATTCTGACCCCCAGGCCTCTAGTTCATTTTATGTCATGTCTGGAGTCTTTACTGATTATTCTGATACCTTAGTATTTTCAGTAACAGCTTTTAACATAGGTTTGTCCAAGATTAGCTCTTCATGGGAAGGTGCTGTCCTATGCACTTGCGGCATTGGAATTTGGCCAAAAGCAAAAGCCTGGTCCAAGCCAAATTCAAACCAAAGCCTCCCACTGACACCAGCTGAACTAAGCAAATCTAGTTTGAGTATGATCACAAGTGGTTAGGTACTACAAGGCAGCAAACACCAGAATGTTTTAGAAAGAAGATTTTAATTTTTTTTTTGGAAGAAACAAGTTTTCTGAAATACATAATCAGAACATTAACACTAAGATTTTATTTTAATAGAAAACTCAGAAGGATGTGCTATCTGCTCAAATATGTACCTCCACATTCTGCTGCATGTTGCTGTAACAAATTTATTAGTCATAGCTCTCATTAAGGACAGATGGTTCCTACAGCAAAAAATATAGAAAAATAATCTGGATTCAAGTCTAGAACACCAGTGACTTTTCATATGCAAAAAAAATAAATCCAACTAGTCATAGAAAAATGGCTGATAAGGATGGAGAATAGGACTGTGCATCTGAATAGCCATGACTATATATAATCTAAACTTGAACGAAATGAGCATTTTCATAAAAATAGTTTGTCAATGAAAAATACCAATATGTAATACATTTAGTACAATTTATAGGCAAGTCTAAAGATTTCAGTTTATGGAATAATAAGCTAAAATCAAATGTGCTGCTTTTTGAAATGTTCTTGTATGTAACAATACTGTGTGCATACAGTGTGCATGCATGTGTATGTATGTATGTGTGTGTATACATGCACACAGATACATGCACAGAAATAAAGAGGTGTATAATAAAGACTGCAGAAAAATTCTAAAAGATTATCTGATTTCATTGCATACCACAGCACACAGGTGCTCTGGGATCCTTCTAACACAGGCTGCTCTAAAGAACAATACTGTTGATTGTATAACCACATATCTACAACAAACCTTTTGCTATTGTGAATTTAATTCTGAATTTATTTTTCCAATCTAGATTTCATTCTTCTAAGTAGTATATGCTGCTTTGGTAAGATTCTGTATTGTCACAACAAAATAACTGTGAACATATTGGGCAAAGCTTTGAAAGTATAATTAATTTTGATAATTAGTAAATAACGAAGATACCAATAACTTTTAAGCAGCAACAGATTTAAAATGACTGTGTTCTGATTTATTTCCTTCACCAACAAGCATCTTGAGGAAGAAGCTAAAATGAGAATATTTTTCTGCCTGCCTTCACTGTGAGATTTTAAGCCACCAAAGTCACAGCTGGCACTGAAAGAACAGTGGTATCAGCAGAGACCTCCATCCTTGCAGGGCACAAATTGCATTGCGACACCCTGCCAACACCGCCTCGGAAAGGCCTGTGATCTGTGGTGTCTGCTGCATGATGCTTCCGTCGGTTCTTTTCTGGATGTGTCACATTCTCTGTGGTCCTTGCAGTTGCAGACTGCTCCTGATTTTTCATAGCTCCTTTATTTTTAGGTCTGAAATTGTTGTGCTGCTGTCTTCTGTGTTCAGACCTGGAGCCACTCCTTACATTATTTTGATCTGCCTCATTAGTGGCACCTTGTGGCTTAAGAGATCCATTGAGACGGACGTTTTGGTGCTGTGGGTTGAATCTTCGTCTTTGACTAGAAGGCCCACTCTACTCAGAAAGAAATTGGATAATTGTTAGGCTGAACTCTTCCAGTAATAAAATACAGCCACAGGAATTAACAAAAAATTGCAGAAAAACATTATCAGAGTAAATAGAGAGAGAAAATAGTATTGAAATAGTTTTGATATAACACAAAAACTGAGCTATGGCTGTTACATCTAAGTAGCCTGTAAATGTTTCCATATTTTTTTAAATTGTGAATTAAATATAGACTAAAAACAAGTACTTGATTTTGCAGTGAAGACTTTCAATAATGAAGGTTCTCCTGATATTTTTGACACCATTTAGTTCAGTTTATAACTGGTTTCTTACCTGCTTATTTGTTGGAATTCCCTGGGGAGAAGATTCTGTAGGATTGGAAGAATGATGACTTTGTACTCTACTAGTGCTGGCTGTTTTATTATCAGAGTTCTTGGCATTACTAGAGGACTTCCGAGTGTGTGTATTTTGTTTGCCAGTTGTTGCATGTGAGGTCAATGAAGACAGCACCGAACTACATGGTGTTCTTGAGGAATAATTGTTCTTTGGGTGAGAAACTATAAAAATAAAAGAAGTATTCTCTATTACCAGTTAAATGATCAACATCTGAGGCTGAATTCTTATCCTGCTCACAGTTAATTTTTGTAGCATCGATCAGTGAAGCTAGATAACTAGGTCAGAATTAAATCATATTGTTTTACTTTGAAACTGCCTCATTGTTAAGGATTGCTTTTGACAAAAAACCCCATGTGGAGGAACTGCACTAAAATGGAATGAGGCTGACAAAAGGCCAGAACACTCTGGTTCCTGTGGACTTGTGCTTGTGCTATATGGCTTATACTACTTTGTCCATTTGTACTGTAAATGTGAGAAATTACTTTCCTCGGTGCAGCTATCTGAAGAGAGCTACCTTGCTAGCTGGAAGACAGTTCAGCTTGTGATTACACCTGGAAGCTTTTGAGACTGCAAGTTGGTTTAGCACTATTTAAGAATAAAAAAAAGAGTTGTGCAAAAGTTGGAATTGTTTCAAAGCCCACAAAGCAAACAGCTAAAATAGACCCACTGCCTATTTCACTAAAATAGACAACACTGTAGTTCACCAAACTTTTTCACCAACACAAAGTACGAAAGCCCTGCTGACTGTCAGCCATGGGCTTTGGTCATCCAAGAAAATTTCTCAAAATTCCTGGCACATATGGGTTTGCTTGTGAAATTATAACCAGTTAAGGTAAACCCACGTGTTGTCAGGACTGTCCCCTCACACCGCTGTTCTATCAATAATGCCTCTGATAGGAGTCTTCAGGCAACAAAGGAAGAAACATGGGAAGGAAGAAAATGGAATGCCATTAACTCTACTGCCTGAGGTCAAAGGAAGTTGTGCCTGAAGATGCCACACACAAATCTGATTCCAAATCATTCACTGACCATGGAAATTGAAGAGCTTGCAGTTTACATACATACCAACCAGAACACAAGTAACAGCTACGAAAGCTTCGTCAGTATTTTTTTAATAGTTTTCAAAAAAGAAAAGATAGTAAAGAGCAATAGACTCTCCAAAGAAATGGTTAACAAAGATACTTCTGTACCATGGCTATCTATCAAACTGGAACCGAAATACACTAGTCCTTTCACACAGACCAGGGCAAAGTAAGCACTATCAAGAACCATTTAGTGTTCATCTCAGTATAGTCCTGCTTTCTACTTCTTAGTATTTTAAAATCGGAGAATTTCTTAAGCAATTCCATATATGAATGTGAAGTACACCAAACAAATCCTCGATTCCTACCACTCTGCATTTCCACAAGCTCTTTGAGCTGTCTGCTTCTGTACAGTGGTGCCTCAAAAAGGAGCCTGAGTCTATTGAAGTAAAGCTCTTGATCTTAATTTGTGGTTTTGATTTTCCTGATTATGTAATTTCTCTGTTTTTTTCTGGCACAGATGACAAACTAGAAAAATGCACCTTTGTTTTATCTAGTAGGTACTTCCATTTTTCAACTTTTAGGACAGAGAATGAAGATGTGAAGTAATTTTAGCAACTGAGCATCATCTGCCATTTTGCTGGGTGGCTTTTTGAGGCTGCTCAAATTAGCTAACTTAAGCTAACATCAGAGATTCTCCCACTAGGTGTCTTCTTCACAAGAACAATGCAATGATCTGCACAAGGAACTGCACTTTCTGTCACAAGGTCTGCTGTTACTGAATGCTACTGCTCCCTCTTCCCTAAAACAGATTGCCTTACACAGAAGCCCATATAGAAATTGAAGTGCTTGACATAAAAACATATTCTTAACAGAAAAGATGTACAATCCACCAGCAAGCATTCTGGATAAGTGTCAGTCCAATTACTTTTGTACTCCTTTGTCCTTCATGGTGATTTTATGTCTCTAAAGCACTCCTGCTCCTTGTGCTAGAACATGCCTACCTTTGCACAGGACTGGGGGTTTTGGTCATTGCTGGTGTTAAAGCTTTCAATAATGGCTATTTTTTAGCTACAGGCCTGGTATCATCTCCGTTTGAGGGGTACTTGCATTTCCTACGTATGGTATAGATGTCACTGTATGGTGCTTCATACAGTGACATACTGAAGGATGCTTCAAACAGAAACACTTGAAAAGCCCCTAGCAAAGACATGCCAATAGCATTTATCTCTTCTAAAGTCACTAAGAGCAGATTAGAGGTTCTCCAGTCACCCAGTTCTCTCTCTATCAGCTGAAAGATGGCACTGCTTCCCTGCTAACAATTGTTCTTTGAACTTCACTCAACTTGATTTCTATAGGCCTATATCTGAATATGCTTAAACAACGCTCTGCTAAGATGAAGTATAAATAATTAATTTCCTGAATTAACTACAGCTGGAAGTTATTTAGGAGAGTAGCTGAATGAGAACAGACCTGGGCCTAGAGGATCTACAAAGAGTTCTGCAAAATCAATCCTTATGGTCTAACAAACTAAATCAGCTTATGCCTCACAGGAGTCAGCTGTGGAATCACAAGACTGTATTAACAGACTGATTTTTTTTTCTTTCTTTTTTTTTTGTTTCTAGTAACTCCTTAGAAACACTACTTATTTCCTTCCTAAAATTAATTTCCTTTCACCAAAATGCACTAGTTTGATATTGTGTTAATAGTTTTTCTCCTGATGGAATATCATACAGGTGGTGACATGGAGCAAAGCATCATAGCATTTACTTTTTGGGGAGGATAAAAGCTTGACAAATACGAGAAAGAGTCTATCTCACATTTCATGTCAGGAACATGATACACAGAGCAGAAGATGAATATGAATTTTCAAGCAGAAAGGCAGATGGTTTCATAAAAGTTGTATTTGGGATTACCTTTGCTCCTGAAACACCCACTGAATATTCTTGTACAGATAGAAACTCGCTTCCTAGCAGGAAATAGATTAACTGATCTCAGATTATGATCTGATTAACTGATTATGATCTGATTAACTGATCATAATACTATGCTCACACAGAGAAGTTTCCAATTTACTAGTTATTCATAAGTAGCTATTGAATTTGAGGTTTTTACAGTTGACTTTCCATTTAGACGGAAAACTCCAGCTGACCTCAGTAATATCTGAAAATCTCTGACAAAGAAGGCAACTGTACACATGCAGATGGTCTGTGTAACACATGTACACTGTGTATAGTATGGTGTAAATTGTAAAAGCGATGTGTGCGTGCTCAACAAACCTCCTGTGTTGACATACCATTCACATCAGACTTGCTACACACACACTTTGGCAGTAGACATGCCATTACCTCTGCCCAGTATTTCCTGGACAAGTATTTGGAACACTACATTCTGAGACTGTAGGTATGATAAACCACCAACACTTACTCTCTCCACAGAGCTGAATTTGGGTCTTCAGCTGTTCTGTGTCACAGGAAAATCGGGCAGACCTGCCCAACTCTTCATCATATTTCCGTTCACTCACAAAGTGCTGCAGAAATACAGACAAATTAAGGTAATTGGCATTCTGATAGGAAGACTACATAGATGGTACAGAGACCAATCAATACTTATCTTAAGTCCACTTTAAGGCTATGCAATCTCTTGACACTGTTCTGTTGGCAGGATCTTTATGCAGAATCAAAAATTTTTACATCTTTACCAAACGACACTTCTCACAGCCCAATAATAGGTGGATCTGTCCTGCATTTTGGAAGTGGGTCACTTCACTGGGGTGCGTGCATTTGATCAACTCAATCTGAAGCTATCAGGTTTACTTGTGAACTGGGTCTGATAAATGATACACAAATAGCAAAACTCTCCACTGCTCTGCCTCTGAAGGGATACCTTACACTTCTCTGATAGCATATCCAGATTGCTCGGAAGCCCTATAATTCTTTAATAAGGTATGGCTTCCCCACAGAAAGCTAGTTACCCTTTGGTCCATAGGAGGAATGAGCAGCCTGGATACGTTAGCATGATAGCACTTTCTTCGCTTTTGTGCAGACAGCTCACATGCTTGAGAAAAAGTGAATGCCTGACCTTAATTTCAGCCCTGAGTTCAGACAGTTGTGCTTCAGCCATTTGACTGGCTAGGTCTGTCAGCCTCTTCAGCTCTTCAGCTTTCTTCTGCCGAGCAGTCAGGATTTCCACTGTCAAATACCAATAGTCAATAATTAATGCTATGAAGTTGAATTTATCTGTAATTCATTATTCTTTAGGTTTCAACACTGTACCACAAGAGAAACACACGCACTCCACACTTCAGCCGGACAGAATATGCTGTGCTGCCTGCACAGACAATCAGTGTATTTAATTGAACTGCCTGACATTTGAAAACTATCTGAAAACAGGATAGCTTCCACGAAGTCAAAGTTAAACCAATCCTTCAATGTTTAGACAAAGGGGGCAGAGACATGCTGTTCCAAGTCTTCCTATGCCTTATTCTTAAGCACAAATTCAGGCATCCTTTCATTTAGACATTTTACACTCCCTGAAGCCAGCAGTCTGTTTCCAAAGAAACGTTCTGTTTTACGTATACAGGGGCTTTATAGCTCCCCTGAAGGAAAAAATCTGTACATATTTGGTTTACATTCAAATCACTGGCACTGCAATTTTGCTTTTCAAGTACGTAAGTGGCAACTGCCACTTCTAGGGCAAAGCAGTGTTATAAACACCACCACTTCTAGGGCAAAGCAGTCTTACAATGGCCAACAGTTCTCAGGAAAAAATACTAATTATTCACTACTGTCCATATGTTTTGTATAAGGAAGTGATGAATATTTACACTTTTACAGGAAAAGATTAACCATGCAAGTCCACTTACGTTCAGAATAATGTGACATATAACAATTTTGGTGGAAAACTGCAAATTCTGCTACCTACACGGTGACTTAATGTAAAAGACTGATTCACGGCTGGTGGAAACAACACCTATGGCAGGGAGGAAAGACAGCACCTACATATAAAACACTAGTAATCATAGCCTTTTCAACTGTAGCCTCCTGTCTATAGCTTATGTCTATTGATATGGTAAGTGGGTGGCAGCTGCTGCAAAGTATCATAAAGCCAGAGATTTCGTTACAGATACTGAGACTTTCCGGCCTTCATTTGCCATAGAATTCCAGAGCTGTCCTGGCAAGTCTCAACCAGTTCATGCTTTATAATGTCATTTTTGCAGGATAAGAATTTATTTCTTAACCCAGTAGCATTTATTTACTGGACGGCAGCTTCCTCTGGAAGTACAGAATGGTCCAGCAGGTGCAGGGAAGACAAGAGTACTGGCTGTACAGCTGTATGGGAGCAACCCCATTGTGCAATAGAGGAGCGTGGATCACACAAGGTAGAGCTCTAAGGCAGGAGGTGGCTACAGCTCCCTTCAACCTGTTGATAAACCTCTGCCTACATTACTACTTTTGCTAAGAACAGGCATTTATCTGTCTTTCCAGCTGATTCCTTTTTGTGGAATACAAACTACAAGAATAATAAATGTTTGTTAGATCACATGAAGAATTTAATAGTTGTTTCTCTTTGCCCAGTAGTTTTACTGTTTATTCTAGGTGATGATAATACTGTTTCTCCCCAAGGTCAGCACTGCCTTTGCTAAAGTGACTGCTCAAACCATACAGTCTCATTTCCTACTGACACTTAGAGTGAGATGCCAGACAAATACCCACTTGCACAAAAACTGGAATTATCATGTTTGGAAATTTTCTCAGTTTTGACAGTAAGTGCAAGATTACCCACATTAAAATAGTCCTCCAGAGCAGCAAAGGGATGTGAAAATAACAATGTTGGTTAGAACGTTAGAGTTCTAGAAGAACTTTCTGCCTAAAGTTCTGATGGCACTTTATAGGCCTACAATAGCCTTGAGAGACAACTACACAGGCACAGAAGCCATCTAATGTTGTGTGTTGAGTCACCATGAAAGCAGGGAAACTAAACCTACCATGCATGAATACAGCACTTACGTGCCTGTAGATAAAAATTACATTTACTTTCCACAAAAATGGCTACTGTCCCTTGCCAAAATTAATGAAGTGGCCATCATGATATCATCATCCCTGGACTGTGGATTTTCAAAATGTATTTTTGTTTATGCAGTTGGATCCATGTCTGCTGATATCAATAGGACTTTGCCATTGGTTTTCCTGGAAATGTGCACATGCTCTGAAGCTGATTATGGCAGTCTTTAGAGGTAAACAGCATGTTTCCACCCACAATTCCTCTACATGTTAGCATCAGAAAAATCAGCACACAAAATTCCAAACCTAAATTAAAGCCAATTGCTGCAGCAGCAACTTGTTCTTTTTAGTCTCCATATGCATACAACTGTAAGAGACTTAAAGTAGCAATGTAACAGTATACATTTGTGAGCTCAGTAAGAGTTCTAAATACATGTGAAACATTTAGGAACACTACCCTTGAAAGGGCCTTACATTCACAAACAAATGAAAGAATTATATGCATACACGTCAGCAGTGTTTTAATATATTAGGCAAAGTATCATTCTAACAACACTTGGGTTATTCTTTAGTTCCATGCTTAGCTTTCTCTACGGAAACATATTCCCTTGCTTACTTGTCAATGAACGCTATGTCTCTGGTGGGTATAAGAAAGATAATATGATATGCTAATACATGTCAAATTGCTTTTCCCCCTCCAAACCATATACATACCTTACCTACTTAAGAAACAGAGGTGACGTGAAAGCCTGGAGTCAGAACAACTCTCACAGATTATTAAGAAAAATTCTAGTAAACATCTGGGTTTTGATTTATTGTTCTAAATCACGAGCATGATTACTACCCCTAAAAGGCATGCAAAACTAGAATTACCTGTTCCTCTAGCAACTTCCAGCATTGTAACTTACATATGACGACAAGCAAGCAAAAACAATGGTTAAGAAATCAAGAAATCAAAATAAAGTTGTGAACAAATTACAGAAATAAGGGAAAAACAAGAGTACCAAAAATCTGTGTTAAGTCAGTAGAAGAAATATATAATTTTAATCTAACTTCATGTAAATTTTTGGTTTACTTGAATATCAAAATACTGAAGCTTTGCTATACAGACCTTATAAACAGAAACTACTCCTTAACCACTCGAGAATATGCATATAATGAAAGATGTGAGAATGCTGAGAACAGAATTGGTACATTGTGTGGTTTTCTGCCAAACAAGTATTTACATGACTATACCAGAAGTTCCCTGACATGCTTTGTACTTACTGGCTTCTTCTTTAACTTTGTCAATTTCTGCCATTAATGACACTTCTTTGTCTATGATGCTGAAGAAAAAAAAAGAAAGGAAACCACCATTTAATCCATGCCAGAACTCCATCAAGATCAAAAGAAAAACTACACAAAGACTACGATCTTAGTTATGGGAAGTAATAAATAAAAAACATTTTAAAAGTAGAAGCTGAAGATAGGCACAATCACTACAAAAATTAGTTATTATCAGTGCATGTTAATTTAACCAGGCACTTCCCTGGTCTGCCTGCGTGCCTGCACAGATGTGGAGGTCAGTCCAATTTACCTCTTCTGCATTGCCTGGGCACCAGTAGCCATCAAGGGACAAAACAGTCCCTTTTCTAATTAAGTCAGATACACCTCTGCTGCTGCTCAGGTTAACACAGCTTAGATTTCAGTGCTGTACTGACAATAAGACTGAAATAAAAGCATATGGAAAGGGCTATTTCTCTTCCTATAGAGGTATTTTTGCAAAGTTTGTCAGAGTAAGCAAGAAAATAGTTTGTGATATGAAGAAGCCTAAAAGTATTTCTGTGAGAGAAGTCAACGTCCTCACCCACCAAAGACTGGGAATGAGTGGTTCCCCTTTTACAGGGCCTTCTGAAGATCTCCTAAGCTTTTCCTTTCATATGCCCCTAGCGTGCAACCCCAGACAGCACTTCTGGTCATCAAACTGCAAACTGATTAGGTGGGTCTACTGAGAGTAGACCAGGTCTGGTAAAACATTTGTATCACCATTACAGCAACATCATTTGGTGAAGTACCAACTGTTTTCCAGTGGGTAGCACACTGGTATGCCCCAGCAGTTTCCCCTCACAGAATTATTCTTAGCCATATTCATGACTAAAAAACACTTCCAACATTAATGGTTCTGTTTGCCTAAGTGAGTAAAATCAAGGAACTGGGGAGAAACTGCAAAAAGTTGATAAAAAATCCAGGCTCACACACAAAGGAATAGTGGAGTTCTCAGCTCAATAAAATCATCCTTGAATGCAAACTTGTGCACCCAGCTGAGGATACCAGGACGTCAAGACATAAAAACAGCCACTTGAAATTTGCTTGCTTTCAGAGACAAACTACACAGTATCTCCAGAATATAACATACTGAAATCTGACACAGTCATGGCAGGCAGAGCCAGCCCAAGATCTCTGAACAGCATGTCACAAAAATCTGCTATTCCACACGTGCTTTCAGCACCTAATCTGTATTTCAAAATGGCAGTATATACTGGTGAACAGAGAGCTTCTTAGGATCAAGAAAGCAAAGATCCTATGGAGTTCAGTGGGCAGCAGTCAAGGACAAAAGACTTGTGGAGAGAAGGATGCACAGGCTGTTGACTTAAACAGGGCAAGATTAAGGAGCAGGAAGTGTAGGCGACACACGGCAGATACACAACTGACTCAGCCAGAAATTCACCAGATAGATCATGTTCAAGTGCTATGCAGCCTTCTTGAACACCTTCCCATAAATTAACAAAGATCATGCAGGAGGTTTGCAACCAAAGTTCTCCAGAGTTCTATCCTCCGGTTTTACCAATCAACTATGCCACCTTCACAGTGACTCCCAAAAGCCAACAGCATTCTCCAGTCATAAGCATTAATCTTGAACTCCAAAGAGTCAGGTGATAATTCAGCTCTTTAATCTGAATGGATATAGCATTTTCAGTTAATCTTTTGTAATCATATGCTACAATAAACTTCCTTGGCTTCCACAGTAGGCAACTGAAGCGAGTTGTGCAAGTTCTCACTTGGTATCTATCTCCCACAAGGACTGTTATGGTCTTCATTACTTTCCTCCATCTTCAAAAAGTCTGCATATTTTTGCTTTTGCTATTTCTGTTACAAAAGTGTTTCCCTAGTGTACCCCCACAGGTTATATAAAATTTTGGCTGGAAAAAATATTCAAGCAACAAGCTTACAATAGCAGAGCTCATCAGAATTGTATTTTGGCCCAGGTCATTCCCTGACTGTCCTCCTCTGACTCCAACAACACATCCTGGCTAAACAGCTTGGCCACTAACATTTTATTTTGATGCCAAGTAAAAACACTTTTAATACCAGAATAAAAGCAATACAATTGCTATGATATATTTCTCATATTTTATAGTCAGATCTCATCTGTTACTAGACAGCTTTCCAGCCCTAATGTTTTAGCGTGGTCTCTGATGAACATTTCAGGAAAGCATTTGGAAGTTGAAGCAGGAGAGGCCAGGACTGTGATGACTGACAGAGCAACAAAATCTGTAGGTACAAACAGACATAAAAAAATACAAAAAAAAAGAAATAAAGAGAAAAAAAAAGTTTGGTGCCTTCGACAGTATCAGACTTGTTAACATAATATAATAAAATTTCTTCAGACAAATCTTCATAGGGTTGCCTTCCCTGAAGAAAAAACAGCTGTATTACCTCATTCCAGCTGAGGACACAGATTCTCTCTCCACATTAGGAATGGAATATACTAGTTCTCATCTGGAAGCGTACAGCCATATTTCTCAGCATGGAAATCAAACTATCATATATCATGGAATAACGGAGAAAATTAATGTTTTCTCTGAAAAGTCATAAGCCAACCAGCTCTAGGAAACATCACATTTCCTCTTAGTTCACAGAAGGGTCAATTATTAAGGAAATTGAGTATCCACAGAGCATCTTGCCAATTGTTCACCAGGGGTGAGCATCCGTAGCTTGAAGCACAGATTTCAGCACCATTTGATTTTAATAACAGATGATTTTGATGCGAGTTCGAGAAGACGACAACACTACCGAAGGAACACAGCAACAAAGAGCCTTAGCATAGAGAACATTCCAATGTGGCAAATAGGGCCAGACACAGGAATTGTTTGTGCTTTAAAGATATGAGATGCTGCTGGAGAGATAGCATTGATTATGAATCACTTCACATAAAAGATTCTCAAAGTAAGAGCCTAAGCTTCCTGCTCTTCGTTACACGGACACTGATTGTGCCTGGGCTTACATGGGCTGCCAGTAGTCACCCTAGCATGTCACAGAGAAAGAGCTGCAAACATCATTTCACTGCCGTAAGTTGCCAGCTCAGCAATGATAGGGGTAAATCATGCTGACAGCTGCCTCATTTCACACTCATACTCAGAACAAATTCTAAATTTATTCTGACATTAGTGGAAACAAATTAATCTCTCTCTAGTTTGCAGCATGAAATTTACAGCATGTATAGTGAAAGAGATTCACTTGTGGGTTTTCAGTCAGCTGCAACGCCACAATTTCAATCATTTTAGTGGAATTTTAATAGCATTCCTTCAAAAGTAACTGTTTGAGATTGCCAAATTTATAGCCTCATTGATGAGAATCAGAAGGCTTCACAATACCCAGAATACTCTCTTTCCTCTTCCCTCTTCTAGGCATCATACTAAACCCAAGTGCGCCTGAACAGTCAGGGAAATAAAAAGGCTGAGCTGGCATGGAGGCAAACATGTTGATGCAACTCATAACAGCAGACAGAGATGAATGGCATAGCAGTTGCTGTTATAGGTGCAATTCATATTATTCTTTCAAAGTTTCAAGTTTTCTCCTAGAGGTGCTTACTAAGCTCCATTGCTTCCTTAAAACAAGCATCTTTGTACACAGTTTGAGAATTATTTTTTTTTTTTTTCTGAGAAAAACATAGCTGTCACATTCTGAAGGACTGAAATAGGGGTCTTCATCTGGAAGGACCCACAGGTGGTCTTAGCAGGTGAGGAGCTAAAATCATGACACAGAATTTGAGTCTTCTTTTCTTGAGGAAGAGAATGTGACACACTGTTCTCCAGTGACTTTGCTCTGGCCGTGGGCTTTGGAACAGACCCCAGTAGCACCTCAAAGCTGAGTTGGTTAACAATCTGCTGATAACTCAAGCAAGTTGTAAAATAGTATGAGAAAAATTAGTACTGTCATGGACTCAGCTATATCCAAGCTGAGATTACACATGAATTCAAGCAATGCTCAACTCTATCCAGGAGATCTGATTAGCTTATGGTTCATTCACTACCCTTTTTTTCATGTATCCATTTCCCTTGTAGTAGAACATACCTGATCCACAGGTGAGTGAAAAGACAACCACAAAACAATCTCTACTCGAAGAGCATGTTTTACAGAAGAACTCACATCCCAGTCAGCAACTCAGAACTGTGTCTGTCAAATGCTAGCACAAAGAACTAGAACAACATGATAAGAATGTAAATATAAAAACAACGTGATGAGAATGTAAATATAAAACCAATCAGGTAGCAGGTGATTACAGGCTTCGTAGGAATACTGAATGGCCGTGTTTCAAGACTGCGGAAATGATACATGAAGTTTCCTCTATAGCACTAAACACTGTAAGAAAGGTGTTCTTACAATATGTGTTTTGCAATGTCTCAGTAAGCAATATTCTTCCAATATTAGCTCAATTGTGTTTGAATGTTCACAGTCCTTCAAGGTTATCTGATCTCTGTATTAGGACAAGCACAATGTTTACACAGCAAACCACATTACATGAATTTTCATTCTGATCACAAATACAATCTGCAAACAGCTAAACAAAAGACAGTAAATCAATTTCACTGGAATTCTTCCTCTCTATATGGCACCATCTGGTAATAGTAAAAGAACCCCAATGGATTTCAGTTCTTCAAGTTTGTTATATATTGCTCTATATCTATCTTTGCTAATATTGTTCTCTCCAGCAGCCAGCTAGTGTAGTGGTTACTGGTAAAGCCATTATAATTATATCTCTATTTGGATTTTGCTTTGTAGATCTCTTTACAATCAGTTAAGAATTTATTATCATAAAAACTTATTTAAACTTGAAAACTGACATGGAAAGGCATCTTGTAAAATAACACTTCTAAATTTTGTTTATTTACAAATGAAGTCATTATCTTAGAATTTTACCAAACTTCAAAAACTGTATGAGTTGCACCATGGCTTGTTAGAAACTGGCAAGTTTTTACATTATTTTATCATGGATTTCTTTCCTGTCTGAGTCTCAGTTCTGATTCAGTTACAGGTATCTCAGCATTGTACTGATTTTATACAGTTAGCCAAAATGCATTTGGTATGGCAGAAGGCTGTAGCTCCTGTTCTAGTGCTCCTGATATTCAGGAGAGGTAACTTTCCCAAAAACATCCTGGAAAGTCACAAAGAAGGGAGAGGTATTTGGCTCTTGGAATCTATTAACGTTTTTGAGATTGTTCCCTTTATGTATTTATTAAGTCAGATTTCTCCTTAACACGAAACTGAGATCAGAAAGGGCATATTCACTTTTTTTTTCCCAAAATAACATCCACAAAAACGACACAGCCCAAGAAACCACATGCTCACACTCTGCAGGAAAAAAACGCACCTAAAAATGACTAGATAAAAAAGACAACATGAGGCCACACAGTATGAACAGGCAATGAGACAGTGGAATCTACCTTCCCAAGTATAGTAAAATATATATATATATATTATAATTCCCATAAGCAAGTATCTGTAAAAGACTAAGAGGCCAGGAAGGGGACTATGAATCTCATTGTTTCAAGAGATCCATCTGTTCCCTCCACTAATACTAAGCCAAAGAAAGTAATCCCAAACTGCTGGAGACAGCAAGAAAAAAGCAAGCACAAGCTCCAGCTGCTGTAGCTCTGCAGGCAAGTGGCCAGCCTCAGGCCAGAGCTACTCTGCGGTCCTTCCAGACCCCCCAGGAGGTGAGAGTAAGGCTGGGGGGCCTAGGTAGAAGTGCTACTCTTTGAAGGTACCTGAAAACAAAGCTGGGCTCCAGGAAACCTAAACTTTTGGTAGAATATTTTTCCTTTCTGCTGACAAGGTTATGGACTGGATTACATGATTGATGAGCAAACAAACTGCAAGAGGATTTGAAAATCTCTTTAGACACATAAGGACTACAAAGTGTCAGCTGAAGGACAGACACATAGAAAACTAATGAGGACTGCCTGGAAACGCAGGGAGTAGCACAGAAACTCAACTCAGTGTAAAACAATACCAGCCCTGGCCTTCCCAGGCATCTGCCCATACTCTATGCTACAACACCTCTAATGAGGAAAGGTCTTAATCCAGCACTATTGAACATGGACTATAGGAAGCTCAAAACCATAATCTTTACAGTTCACCAAGTAAGTGTCCCAGTAAGAGAATGACACTGTTCTGCACTTGTGAGCACCAGCAGTATTGCTTATCACTTGGCATTGAATTATTATGTCCTCTTAAATGACACGTTCCCCCATTTAACTGCTACTCTGCTTTTATTCTGAATTAGACAGCAGCAGCAAATTTGCTTTACCTTCTCCAGACATTCAGTATATGCTTCCTTGAATGCATCTGAATATATATTTAAATTGTTAGCAGTGCCAGAGCCCATTTTTCTTTTCCAGTATTATGCCAGAGATATTTTTTTACCCAGACTATGGTGAAGCTTTCAAGTCCTTTTTGTTCTTTCATGGTGCTGGTTTTCCTGCTTTTTATAAACCACTGGACATACGACAGCGTTTGAGATGCAACAAGCAGAATAGACTTGTCCTTCTTTGTTCGGGTTCTGCACACAGAGTAATTAAATCTGTCTCTCACTACTAGAGTGCTTTCCATTTGTGGTTGGAAGCAGACTGTATGGACGAGTGGCAGATGTTTCTTTTCAGTCCTCCATATGACTGTGTGGATGCCCAATATGTACAAATGATTTGCTGGCAAAAGGTGCTATGAAGAACAGTGGCTCCGTTTGTGCTTTACTCACTTCACTCAGATTTCCTGGGGCTCTCTTTCTATCCCCAAGGTGACTATTCAGTCTCTCGGTAGAAAAGTGAGAACACAATTACAGCATGAGAGTTTTAACCTTGGCAACAAATGCCTCAAACACGATTGAGAGGGGACCTCGCTGAGTTTTACTGATCCTCCCTGCAACTTAAATAGTTTGTTGTTCTTCTCTTCCTTGTCCTACCCTACTGTATGATGTGGCTGTGCTCTGATATCTTCTGCCTTCAAACAGTAACCAGGGCAGCTTATATTCTCACTCATACAGAGATGCACCTGACGCCCACACCCCTCAGCCTGATTGCAAGGAGCAGAAACACTGAGCAGAAACAGGCAGAACTGTTAGAAGGATGTTCTTCATAACTTTCAGGTACAAGTCCAAGAAAGAGTGCCCATTCAGGTTGCTCTGCTTATCTCTTAGCCTTAAGGAAAGCAATACCATAGTAGACTTTGCAAAAATGGTGAGGAAGTGTGCCAGGTCACAGAAGAACACCAGCCAGGCACAAGCACATGGGTACATAAAAGATCTCTCACAGAGTAGGGGCAAACTGCCCCTGTCTGGTCGTGTCTATATAACATGCTGTGGTATTTTATGCTGGGAGTAGCAGGATTCCCCAAGAACGTTCAAAAAGCTTTGTAATCACTACCAGAAAAAAGATCAGATATCACTGTCATGCTTATGCACTTCCCTGTTCTCTACCTATCCTTGCTTCTGGTTACTGCATAACATTCTGGGAGCACAGTCAGCTGAACTGCTTCATTTTCCCTTGACAGACAAATTGACTGTGCCACAGTGAAACTCCCATGCCCAAGGAGGGTTATAAATGTGCAGGTGGCTGAATACTCAATTATCTTATCCTCACACTACCACTAATGATGCACTGTTCAGCTTTTAAGTAGGGAAACTGTCATATGCCCAGGAATACCTTGTTGAATGTACGAGGTCTGAAGCTAAATGTATCATTGAATCTAGTGATTTCTACCTGAAAGCAGTGAGTTTATAGCAAGTGGAAGCAAGTTTTGATAAATTAGGTGCTGGAGACAGCTTTTCCCATCTTTTTCAGAGATTTATTTTACAAGGTCATATTAAATATCCTAGAACTGTTTTTAATTTTTACCAAAAGTTAAGTAACACATTTTGCAGCTTAAACCAATTTATCTCTTCATGTATTTGAACAAAAACTTGAATACCAGACCTCTATGCTGCTAAAATCAACAAAATCCACGCTGAAATTTCTGAAAGCGTGTCCTCACATCACATTCTCCTTATTGCATGTAATGCTGTGCTACACAAAATGGCTTTGTAAGGCCTGAATATTTGGAGCACAGGTCTGATATATTCTAGAGATTCTGACAGACTCCACTACAGCACTTAAGTACTAGATCTGCTAGGAGGTGGAACTAAATGAAGTTTTTCTGGTTATTTTTCATCATTTTGAGTCAACTTGATTTTACACGGTCCTTTTGGATCATTTTGTCGCTTTTTCTATTAAGCTCACCTATTACGATAACAAATTTTAGTACTAGGTGATACGTTTCAATATTTTTTCAGGCTAAAACATGAATGCATACAAAATGAGTAATTTCAGTTCTGAATCTAATAATATATCCACTCTCCATGCATATTTAGATCAGGATAACGCCTATTTCACAACCAGAATAACTATTTTTTAAAGCTCCAATTAACTGTGAGTACATGCAAACAAGATTAGGCACATGACACACTACGGTTTTAACACTGTTGCAAAAAAAAATAAATAAAAATTGAGGGCAAGAGAAACTACACACCTAATGAGACCCAACTGTCAAATTACTCAGACAAAACGTCAGAACCATCTGAGCATAAGCAGTAAATGTTTTCTAAAATCCTGAGAGAGCACATCTACGAGCTACCACAAAAAGTGCAAATGGACAATGAAATTCACTTTATTATTGTATATTAACAGTGTAATTTGGAGCACTCCTGACAACACTAGCCAGTTTTGTACAACTGCCAATCACAACCCATGCTCATTTAGTTCAGAGATGGGAAAGAAACTATTTCTGTTAGACAATGAGGTACACCACCAGCTTGGCGCAAAAGAATCTTCCACAGAACCAGCTCAGTAATGCCTGAACTTTCCTTCCATACAGAAACGACAGCCCAATGGCACTGAAGCCTCTCAGGATGAATCACTGAAGACAATAAATACACCACTGAAACCCCGAGATAATGATTTTCTGCTGATACTACTGTACTTTCCTAAGAATTGCTTGTAAAAATACTGAAAAATATTGTGAATGAACTGAGGGCAAAAGGTTTTGTACACTTCTGTGATTTGTAAGTGACTCGTATACGTTTTTGCTGTTTACTGGAACACCATATAAAATGTAGGTTTTATATGGCATTTACAATTAACTAAAAGGTAGTTGATTAAATAAAAGCTAGTTGAGTAAAAGTTAAAACCAAAAATACATTTTTAAGACTTTAAACTTCTTAAAAGTTATATACTTTTTTCTTTTTTTTTTTTTTAAGTCATATATAGCAACGTGGAACTTGCAATATAAGCACTTGTGACAGCTACGAATTTTCAAAGGTCAGAACATGTATGCTGAAGATCAGGAAACAAAATTATAATGGAAAAAAGAAAAGAGTAGGAGATAAAGCAATGAGGAAAAAGAATGAATTAGAGATGAGAACTGGAAATAAGTGAGAAGAGTAAGAAGAAACAAAGAGGAGAAAATAAAAAAAGAATGGTGGGATAAGAAGCAAAGAGTATGAGAAATGTAGATTGAGCAAAGGACATGGTGCCAAAGGAGGTAAGATTGAATCTCTTCTTTCTCCACGTCTTAAAGCAGAAAACAGAAACTACAGAATATGCTGTAAGGACAGAATTTTGGGGAAAGCTTTCACTTGCTCAGTTATGTTGCCTCTGAACTTGATATGAAAGAACTAGATGAAGATGGATTGCTCTGGAAAAAAATCCCACTAGGTTTTATTTTTTCCTAAGTACTGCAGTTTTGTTCCTCTTTAAGAATATACATAAACATGCAAATATACATGTATTATATTCTTATTGCTGAGGAGTTTCTCAATTACACTACATCTTTTTTTGACAAGAACAAATAAACAGAGTGTAAGATCACCAATGTCATTGGCCTGCATGAGCTCCTTACTCTTAGGTGGTGCTGAGGGACCTTAAGCTGAGTTACCTACCAGCTGTGTAATTCTGCAAAAGCAGCTTTGATCTTCTTCACTGAATTATCTACTTCCTCTTTGATCATCATACGATATCTAGTTAGAGAAACGGTGCAACGCTGTAAGTCTTTTACTGATTTTTCAATGTTTGGCCCTAAAACAAAACAAAACAACAACAAACAAAAACAGCACAAAAGTCAGAAAGCTCGTTTTGGCTTTTCTGAATGAGGGAGCAGGAACAATATAACATTATTTGCCCACTGAAGTCCACAAGCCCATATTTTCCATAGTTCTTCTATGATATTCTTAAATTCCTAAACATATACACTCAAATTAATTCCTCAAACTAGATAATTGTCAAAGTAGCCATAATAGTTCAAATTATTCATTTCAAATTTAATTTTACATCAATCATAAATTATTCCGCTTATTTTTATTAGACTGAATGTGATTTTACTCCCACTTTCCAAGACATCTCTCCTTCACTTTTTTTTTTTTATTGTAGAAGCACCAGATTTCTGATCATTTTATTACACAATGACCACATGAAGAGACTTGCTTTACCTCTTTTTTTCACTGAATCATCTGGTTTTGTTTCAAGTTGGCTTGTAGCATTGGATGATTTAACTGAGGAAGATTTTGACTTTGGCCTGCCTAGGTTACCCTGCAATTGAACTGGTGACTGAAGAGGCTCATGCTGTTCTACTCCATTCACAGTCTTTGGGTTTAACTCCACAGACACTCTCTGACGCTCACGTTCTTTGCCTGCAAGAAAACAGTAAGGTACAATACACGGAGTTACAAGATTCTCTAGCAGGTCTTCACTCCTTGCAGGAAAACATTGAACAAAAAAAAAGTGTACTGAAGACATTAATACAAAGAGAGACAGAATAACATAAAGAAATAGGCAGACCTAAATTAAATGCAATATCCACACATCCTCTCACATCATACTGTGGCACATCACAGGGAAACACCAGCCTTACTTTACTATCTCGTCCCTGGAGTCTCTTTCAGGCAGTCACACTTTTATGGCTATGAAGGACCTAATCTCACAGACTGTGAAATGATATAAGCAAGAATTCAGCCTGCTATTTCTCACGGGGAGGAAAACATAAGGAGCTGTCAGCAGACCCCTGTGATATACTTCTATGGTGTCAGTTGTCTGAAGGTGACAGTGAAATGTCTACAGTAACATTAAACTGATAAGAAAGGAACAAAACAAAACAAGACTGACAATGACAAAACATAAGATATTGCAACACAAAAGGAAAAAATGTAAGACAAGGGCTCTCTACACATGCTTCAGCATTTCAAACAGCTTTAGCACAGTCTGACTTCCCCAAAAACCAAGGCACAGTTTTTGAACCAGAAGATCCTATTCACTCTTCTCTTCTCTCTAGTTCCACGTACTTCAGCACACATTTAGTAATACCTTTTGACCTCAAGAAAGTAGCTACTAAACTGCCTGCAAGACCAGAATTCTAGTGCATCTGGTAGTGTTTAAGAATCTCCTAACTTCTCTTTAGTACACAAATTACCAGGAATTTATTTTACCACGTAATGCAAACTTCAGAAATATTAAAGTTTCAGCTTTCTTTTCTCTCTGCTTCCTTTCCATTCTCTTCCCCCACCTCCTTCCTCTTCCACCATCTCTCCCTCTCTTGTCTTAGAAAGACCAGTTACTAGGTCAGTGACATGCCTAAAAGTTTATACAAATCTTATAAAATGCTTATAAAAAGCTACGGTAATATGTATCATCTTTGACATTCGTAAAAACAAACAAAAAAAAAATCTGAGATCCTTCTTGCCCTTAATATGCACAAATCTAAATGGCATCACCTCAAAGAGAGAAAAAAAAGATGACTGAACCCCAGTGTCACATAAAAAGACTACTGACAGCACAGCTATGTGAGTTCCTGAATTCAGGTCTGTTGCCTGCTAGAAAACACTTTAGGGCTGATTCAAATTTGACATGACAGATTGATTACACGTACCATATAATTTGGAGGAAAAGAATAAACAAATGTATACATGCTGCAGAATTAGTAGTAAAAATTCTTTTAATATCATGGAACTGCAGGATTTTCTGGCTCGTGGCATATTCTATCCAAAATCAGTATGAGTCCTCAGCAAGGGCAAGGAGTATTTCTGACCTCCCACACAATTCTTCAGACAAAATGTCTTCATAAGTAGTTCTGCAATTTGGCTGCTACGCATTGCAGAGATTTTATTTAATTGACCTTTCATAGAGCTTCTCGTGCAGAGGTTTGTTTCCATTGGTATAACCATAAACAGTAATTCTATGCTTACTAGAACTCAGCAAGGAAGAACTTTGTGTTACTGCTCCCCAGAGCTTCCAATTCAGTATCTAGACCCTAGCAGAAATGCATGCATACTAAGCAACTATCAGATCACACCTCCTTCAACACTAAGGTCCTCCTTCCCCTATAAGGGAAAATCAGTGGAGATCCACTTTGACTAACCTATTCAGGGGAGATGAGGAAAAAAAATGGACTAGCCTGGACTAGGCAGTAAAGAAGTTTTACAACATGCAGCAGGCCCGTACTACTTTGTCCCAGGTGAAGGACCTGATCACTTCTGTCACCATCTTATACCAAAGCCATTTTCAAACCCTGTATTCTCCTGTATTTTTATGTCATACTCCACACCAGCTGGGCCTCTCTGATTACAGTTTAAACTTTTTGCTCTAAAGAAGAAAAAAAAAGAGATACCTTGCAAGGATACTTGTTGCAAGACAAACTGTGCCCAGACACAGATCTACGTGCACAGATTTAACAAAAACATACATTTTGCACAAACATCACTCTCTGATATCCTTTTATTGTATTCATTTAATAGCAGTAAAAATTATGATCCCTATGTAAATAGGCTTGTCTGTTGCCAATTAAAAGGTGCCTCGTTCCAGATGAACTGACCTGTGGTTTCTGGACAGCCTGGTGCTGATGCTACAAATCGTGAGCTTTTGTTCTCCAGAGAAGTGGCTTCCAGTTTCTCATTGGCAGAATCACCACAACGGTTGTCCTTAGAGCATCCATTCAGATGGCAGACAGGTAGTCTCTGGGGCTCTTGAGGTGCCTTCTCAGGCCCATCACTCTTATTTTTAGCATCCTTGCTGCCTTGGTGCTGTTTAGATTTGCTTCTTTTTCTCCTATTATTCTAAATTCAGCAGTATTGAGAAAACAGACATTACTCAGAGCAGCTCAAAAACTCAATATATAACAAAAACCATATAAATACAAAATGATCAGTATTCTTAAAATGCTGTATAAGTGTCATTCACTACAATGCAATTTACATGCAGTGTATTATATAGCACACCACTGCATCTGTTCAGCTGAAAATATAAATAGTTTCAAATACAAACAGAAGACCCACATTGTTTTTCCTTTTTCTTCTAAACAGAACAGCTATACTGCAAAATGGTAACAGAGTCTGGGCTTCAATGATGCTCAACTAGTTCCTATCCACCATGGGGACACCCACTAAGTAACACGGACAATCTCTGAAGGCATCCCTCTTATCTGGAAGAATAGGAGCAGAAGACAGAGGTTAGCCACTGCTGCTGTAATTCTCCAACCCATAAAGTGGAGTCTCCAGAACAATGACTCCCTGGGCTGCCACTTAGCATACTGTGTATATATATGCATCTTAAACATATTCTTGAAGTGTCTGACCTGGGAACAACCCTAGAACATACTCCTAATTGAATACTCCTATGCATATGTTATTCTTACACCCAGGAGCAAAACCTCTAGCACCAAGTGGCTGCGACTCTCCAGGACACAACTGCATATTAAAAGTAGGCTGTTTGGGAATTTATTCTGTACTTGTCTAGAGTCTGGCTTCTACAAACACAAATGTGCTGTTCCAGAAACTCAGAACTCTGCACTACAGAAACAGCAACAGATGAACAAGATGAAAAACAGCGCATACGTTTGCTCTTAGGTATTCTGAACAGAGGCATGGATGAAGTCACCTATGTTAGCAAAGGCTCAAAAAGTACTGGCCAAAATGAAAATATTACATTCACTTGTAGACAGCTGATAGTGGTCTGAATACTCTGATTTTCCAGAGCAAGTCCTTACCTTCTTTTTCCCTGTCATATTCCATTCTTTCAGAACCTGAGTTGCACTACCTAGAGAAAAGAGGGAGAAATCATTTCAACAAAAGATATAAGAAAATTAGTATTTGGAAGCAGTTTTCAGTTTCCCAGCCAGGCAGCACTTCTGTTTGTTTCTGTGAGATTTCTAATGTTGGGAAAACAAAAGGAGAACTGCTGCCTCTGTCCTTTTTACTTTTGTCTTAGCTGATTACACTGTGGATGAGCTATTTGGCACTACTGCTGTTTATGCTCTTCCTTGCACGAAGTAATTAAGTGGATGCTTAACAAAATGCAATAGCATAAGCTTCAGAGAATAAATAATAATTTTTAAAAAAATCAATATTTTGTCTGAAAGAGAAGTATCTCAGTACCCCAGATAACACTAAATTAGGTTCTCCTGCTTCTCAAGCTTCTTCATAGTTTTAAATCTCTTGGCATTTTGGCAGATGTTTCCTGCACATTATCTGCCATATTCAGGAAACCTAAGAGCATAAAACTGAAGATTTAATTAGCATGTAGAAATATAGTTTTGTAGTCAACTGCAGAAACTCTGCATCCTTTGGTCCGTACACAGGCCTGGCAGTAAAAGCCATTAATCATATTGAAAACGAATATGATTCTGTATACCTGAAGTTTTGTCTGCCAGTCCCAGTGTTTGGTTAGATAAAATTTTCAGGACAAAATGAAAGCAGCCTTGGTCAGATCAGCTGCAGCTGGCACTTTGGAAGAAAACTCTTCTACATCCTGTTATCACTGGTGTGTTTTCCTTGATTCTAAAGCTAAAAACACACTCATGGAAGCATGCAGCCTGCACTTGCATCCAGACATTTACAGTATCAACAATCTTCTTAATCACACCAAGCTAGAACTTTTCCGTGTGAATTTGAGAATCCATTTTTCTAGTAAATACTTATTTACCATTCTGTGCAAATGGTTTTATATACTGCTATTCTTTCGCTCGTTTCAGGTGACATCAATGTTAAGAAGCGCTGCCGCTTTCAGGCTGCTACGAGTAGTCAACTTGTATTCTGACAAAAACATGCAAGGTTTTCAAATGCACCAAAATTATTTTTCTGTTCAAATAATCCAGATGTGAGATTATTTGGTGAGTCCCTCATACACATGGGAAGTGATTATATCTGTTTGCAGCAGTGCTAAGACTGATTTGTTAAACCGTGAACAAATACCCATGGAATCCAAAGTCAAACTTTGCTTCCCAGATGACACAACACTGCAGACAGAAGGTTAAGAAAGATTCCATTATATATATATATATAGTTATTTATCAATATTTACTTTATATATATATATATATATATATATATATATACACATATATACACACACACACATACAGTATATACACATACACAATTCCCTTGCTCCTTTCTTAAAAGTATGCTATCTTTGATAGAAGCTGTTCCATTATGGTGAAATAAAACCGCAGTTGCTGCCTTCATAAATCCATGCTGCTGAACACGCACAGTTTCACTTGAGAGCTCTGTTAGCTGTTTCCACAGTAGCATCCAATACTTTCTGTGTTGGATGGCATTGCCTTAGTTCTACTTCCCTCAGTTGCCCTGTGAGTACTATGCACAGTTAATATTACTTCAGGGACTGGCACAAACAACTCCAGTGCCCTCCCTGTTGGAAACGCACTACCATGCAAGTCCCAAAACCTTTACCGCAATGCATGAGAATAATTTTCTTGAACATGTCCACAAAGGAGCTGTACACAACTTCTGTTTAGGCCCGTTCAGGTAAATGCTTACACAGCAAAGGTGACATTTTAACTGCAGTTTTAAAACTCACATTTCACATAAATAATACATAACATACATATGTCACTCCAGATATAAAGAAAGATAGGAGATGACCTCAGAAAACTAAATTTGAACACTGATTCAGCATGCAGTAATTCTGAGAGCAGTAATAAATGGCTGTCCCCGTGTTATACGCTGTATGTAGCAGTAGGTTCCCTGTGACTGTGAGATATTTAAATCTTGGCATTTTTGTCATTCGCATGAAAATATGACTTAAAGAGCTATCTATATTCATTCTATTCACAGTAGCAGCTGAATGGACACACATCCCTGGTGCCACTTTGTGCTTAAACAAATCCAGGCTTCTGTCTTCGAAATGAGGGCAGTGTTTCCAGTGAGTGGCAAATAGTCTGTTTTCAAATGCTCAATTTGAAAAGACTTCTCAACTAAAGGCATAATGATGATCAACTTATCAAATTCAAAGGAAGGCCATTTAGAGGTGAGTTACATCACCTTAGTAGGTCTTTTTCAAGATTTTTTTTTTTTTAATTTCTCTTACAAGGTTTACTTTTACCATTTGTTCCTCATAGCTAGGACAATGTGTGGATAGGAAAGCACTTATTTTCCTTCAATACACAAGATATTTGCTGTTAACCAAAAAGGGAGAAGTATGTAGGTCACTCTAAAAGTAATGCCTCCTATTTATTTCCATGGAAACTCCAACAGCTACAAAGAGCACGATAACACTATTTGATAGTGCAAATTCTGAGCTGCAAAACACTATTTTTCAACAGTTGCAACCATCACCTACGCATTTTCACCAGTGATGAACAAGAGTCCACCGCACTCATAAAAATCTGCACCAGCAGAGGTGGCTCACTTTTTCACAACTGCTACAACAGCACTGTTGCTAGGAAAACTTTGCTCACACAGTCCAACTTTCACTGTTGTCACAACCACTGTTTGGTCTTCATAAATGTTCAGCCAGTGTCACTGAATGTCAGTGGGTGCCATTTTCTCCACTTGGAGGAATTCAGTGGCACACCTTTGCTTCATCCACACTTCCATGTCAGACACCATTTTGTCATATTGCCCCTCTGCTGCCATCTGTCACATAATAACCAAGTGTAATGGGATACTGGTGGGAAGATTCAACCTAATGCTATACCACCAAGATTTGCCGCTGACACTGTGGGCCAACATTGTAAAACAGGAGGCATTACTTTTGGAGTAGAATTCTGATGCATTTGTGATTAGCTTGCTCACATCTGCTTTCTACATATTTATATTTAATTCTTAGTACCTGATACTTTTTGACAGATGTGTTTCAGTAAATTAACTCAAACTAAAATCAAAACTATTCTGAACTAAAATAGCTATGAAATAAGCAGCTTGGTGAGATAACTCATAATGATTCCCTAATGTTTTGGTATCACCAGGCCATATGAACAGCCTCACAGTGTTGATTTGCTTTTTAAGACATAATAGGACTTTTGAAATTCTGGCCTCGTAGTATCTCTGAAGCACCCTCAAGCAACAGAATTTTGAGAGGATTTCCTCACATTATGCCAGTATTTCTACAAAGGTTTTCTAACAGACTTTGAGGAAGTTCAAAATTCTTGCCATTATATAGTTATCAGAAAAGTGTTATTTAAATACAAGTGACCTTTCACTAGAGATGGCCTCACGATGCAAAATACAAAGCCAGATAAAGATTTTGAGCATCTCAAACTTTCAATGGAGCCTTGCTTCAGCCATTACAAATATCAAAGCTATTTGCAAAATTTAGATTGAGGCTTGAATGTCAAGGTATGCATCAAATTCAGGGGTTTGTGGGCCCAGTTATCTGCTTCAGAACTATCCTCAATTTCCATTAGCAGTCTGTCTCCAGCAGTGAATCATCTTATGACATACACACTTTAAAGAGCATTAATTTTCATCAGAAAAAAAAAGGTCTGCAACAAGAATTACACTAAAAGAAACCTCTGGGAGAACAGATGAACAGCCAGGTCAAGCTCACGATGTGAAGAAACAAATATGCAGACAGCAGGATGAACTATAAAAAAATGAACTGGCAGAGTCACAACCATGTGAATTTCAGAAGAACAACAGAATGCATACACTACAGGCATCCAGAATACTTCAGCATGTAGATAAATCCCTCATGCCTTAGTGGAAAAAGTATTGTACTTACCATCTATGAAAGCCTGGACAGCCTTGTCTACATTGTTATCAAACTGTTGCAGCACCAGAACTATTTCGTTATTGCTTTTGTTTGGAACAACTGATCGGATTGCATTGATCTGGAAGAAAAAGAAGGAAGGTAATAATACATAAGTTTATCATATTCTTTAAGAAAACACAGTATTGTGCAAATGTCCATTTATATAAATGCTTACAATGTACAATGCTATACCCATATAAAGCAGTGTCAATCTCTTTAGTGCCTCCTGCAACAAATGGAAGCAATTTCTTTAAGAGACCAAAGTAGAGAAATAAAAATCAGAAATCAGTACAGTTGCTTCAAAACACCTGAGCGTCTTTTTTCTGACTATCCAGCACACGTTTACGATTAAAAACCTGATGCACTGCAGAAACGGAACTAGCAGCTTTCTTTGCCCCCTCTCTGCAGGACTACACCTTTGTGTATTTTAGTTATCAAATCACAATGTCATTATGCTAATTTCTGTTTGAGAAACACTGGTGGTCTTTTCGCAGTACTATGAACACGCTGAATTGTGAAAACAAACACGTGAAGATATGTCTGTTGTATGTAATAGAGCTAGGCTGGATTACATACTGAGAATATTCATATCAGCTTGACTTAGCTGTCCATGTAAATGCTGAAAAAGGAACAAACTAGATAAACTTTATGGCACCTTTACCAGTGGAAGCACCAGAAGGCGATTCAGACTTATGCTAAGATTTATTACTAAAATGTTATTTTGTTGTTTTACATCAACATCCATCCTCAGTCACTCTATTTTCTGTATACTAATATAAGCCATGATTTACTCAAGTTCTGTAATTGACAGTGATTGAAGGCTCTGATTCATGACTCCTGCAGGATTTAGCTTCTGCACAGCAGATGGTAGATACTTGCTTCAGGTCCATCCACACAGGATCAAGATTTCTAGATAAGTTAATCTAGAACTTCTGACTTCAGCAGAGACAAATTTAGTGACTCTGCTTTGGTAGAATTGACTTCACTCCTGTCCACCATCCTATCAATCACCTGTCTGCAGCTACACATTTGTCCACAACATGTTTCAAGTAACAAGTTTAGCCTTGGACAACTCAGGCCAAAACTATTATTTATATAGTCTCAAAATTAGCAACTACAATATGGTACGAGAGTCAAATCGCTTCTCTCATTTTCCAAGGACCCTTCCCAAAGGCCCATCTAATCACGTGTCCACTGTTCTTACCCCATGGCTCAGCAAGGTTTGCCCATGAGCTAGGGTCGCAGCCCAACAGCTAGCTGCACTGGAGATTCTAGCAAACAAAAATATCATCATGTTGGAAGTTGAGACTGTCTAGGCGATCAAGTTGATCAAGTGAGCCTCTGGCATTTCCAGGAACTATCTAGAAAAATCTGTCTGCTCAAGCTTCTCTCTTCAGTTGCTATGCGTCTGAGAGTGGGAGGGAAAAACAAAACAAAAAACAACAAGCAAGCAACTGTGAGCACAGCTCTTTATGCACTGCAGGCATTCTAGGTGAAAACCATCTGAAATTAATAGAATGCAATGAGAAAACCCAAGAAAAACGAGCTTTATTCATTCCCTGATTGTGGGCACTAGCACGCTATTTTATTTATTGATAAAACTGCAACAAGCATGAACTGAGTTGGCTCCATACCAATAAAAGTTGGCAGATACATGAGAGCTACAGCAGGCCACAAGCTGCTGTCCACTTTATATTCAAGTTGGTAGTTGCCAAACATTCCCATCATGTGGACTACACATTCTCACAAAAACCTCCCCTCTTCTTTCACAATCTTATGGTTCATCTCTCTACCCACTCAGAACTGCTTAAGCTGCTTGTGGCAATTACTTACAGAAGAATAGCAAAAGGAAATATTTAGTGTACTCCAGCCATTCCCATAAGCATGGGAATTCCACATGGCTGCTAGGTCCTTCTTTGCTATGAGAGGTCTGGAAGCCTTAAGAAGCATCTGGAAACTACAAAGTGAGGCCAAGACCACAGGACGGATCAGGCAACTTGCCACACCCTGCACTTTGGAAATTTTTGATTAATATAAAAATCAGAATTAAAAGCTAATTTGTTCTTGATCCCCCTAGTATTACAACCTAACACTGAAAATATGTGGACACATTCTAGTTATGGAGATAACCCCCAAAAAAGTAACACAAGTCTGTTAGGGAAGAACATTCACTAATACAGAGTAAAGATATTATGCCTATGACCAGCTCTGTGGACACAGTTCTGTTTTAGTTGGACATCATAAAAATTCAGTTTAGGGGAACATTTAAGCAGAGCTCTATGGTTTTACTGCCAGAAAAGCAATTGCCTTTGTTGACTGTTAGAAAAGATACACATTTATTTTTCTCTCTAGAAAATAAGAATTTTCATAAGACGACTCTTTAGTAAATAAGTATCAGATTGTACAGTAAAGCATTCTGGACTTTGGAAAATCCAAACCAGAAGTTGATTAACACACTGTTAATCAGCTTCCCTTGTGTATGTATGGATACTCACTTGATTATTAATTCTTCTGCTTTCCAAATTTCTGCATTGACTTATTTGGGATAAGAGAGGTGAAAACTAGAATTTCTAATCTGTAGAATATGCTATTAAGAAAATGATACATATACTCTTCTGTTCTGAAACAACAAAGCAGATATAAAACCAGAATTCCAATAGCAGAGAAATCACAAAAAGTTTTGCTCTGAAATATTTTGTCTTAAATTTTTTTTTTTTAGGAATAAAATGAAATAAACTAGGCATGTTTTCTTTTCTAAGTCAGCCAGATGTGTGCATCAGACATGACGTCTCCAACATATGCACTGAATATTTCATCCAGAATAAACTGGAATTGTACACATGCAACGAAAAAACTCAGTGGTTTCTGAATATCCAAAAATAATGGATAAATGGCTGCAAGTAAGAAATTCTAACATAATTCCAACCTAACAACCTACTTGACAGGAGGACAAGGACAAGCTGAGGAAGACAAGGTCATATGACAGCCTTAACTTTATGGTCCCTAATATTCTATCGTTTAGTTCTCTTACTCATCTTCAAAATCTGTGTAGATTTCTATGTTCGAACCTGAGGTCTGTTTCTACATGCAAAATGCATCCTATATATTTCTGGAAAGGAACGTGGGGATATACAAGAAAACACTGAAGGGAGATGTCGACAGCCTTGCTGAAAGCATAAGTCTAACAGAAATGCACTTACACAGCTGAAGGTCATAAAAGCCCCATTGCAATCTACAATGAAAGGCAGCTAAGCTGCAGGAATACTTGACAAATAAAAGCTGACAAGAAGGAGATGCAGAGTGGGGCTGAATGTGAGCTGGAGCCATGCAGTGCCAGTACGCCAGGTTCTGCTGGCTCACCTTCTGGTTCTGCTAATACACCTGTCCTTTTGCCAATACAGCTACACATCTTAACTGCTTACAAGTATCCAACTGCTTGAGAAGAGTTTGTCACTCTTCAACCCAGATGGCTGTGTACAGTTCATTTTTACTAATGGTTTGATAGGTCAATATACCAGGGCTGGGTATATTTCCAAATTATATCTCCCAAAACTTACAGTAATTAAACTTACCAAGAACATCTATCTTTTCAACACATAAACAACACAGACTGAAACTGGAATAATCAAATACATTATGACTTCTCATCAAAAATAAATTCCTTTTAAAAAACATATACCAACCTCATGAAAAAGAAGAGCCAAAGAACCTCATCCTATCACAGGATTAATGCTGTATTAATAATTAACAGTCTGCAAGAACAAACTCTGACTCACTGAAACCTGATCTTAGAAAGAATAACATTAACAGACTGCAGGGAAGTCAACTATTCTAACAATTTTGAATCATCATGTCTTTATCTAGCATGGATTTCCAGAAAATTTGTGTCACCATTTTGGGTGCTAGACAAGCATTCTGGGACATATATTCTGAATCACAAATAATTGCACAGTTAACGTCAGCATTAGCTGAGATGCTGTCTCTGGCAATAGTTACACTTCTAGGCTTTTCCCTTTGGTGGCCTGATAAGAGAATTCATTTCCTTCTTGGTTTATTGCTCAGAAGGCTCATTCAACATTCTAGTTTACAAAAGCTACTCTGAAGTTACCATAGATCTAAAATATAAAGCCCTTATCCTGAAAACTGCCATGTATGCTCAAGAGTGTGGAAAGCAGAACCTTGCTCCTTTTGGTCGGACATATTTGACTATTTTTCTGAGGATTACCGCTCAACCACATGAAATTTCAACTGGCACTCATTTGCTTAAAAAAAAAAATAATTCACTGAAATTTTAACTGCTCATGGTATTATCTTCCATACCTGAAGTCCTTGTGAGCACTTATCTCATGAGAGGTCCCTGACATAGCAAGCTTGAAAAGAAATACAGCCTGCTTCAAAGTTGTGAGAAGCTGCGACAACACCTACTCTGCATCCAGAACCAAGCTGATGTTCCTGCGTACTCATCCAAGTCCTTTAGGTTTTCTGTCAAGTTTCAGATGGTTCCCAGGCAACTGTAACAACACAGAATCAAGCATTGCCTGCTTGCTGCTCTACTCCATCTGCTCCCCTTTGGCATCATCTCAAAGAGGATGTTTTTGGTGAATAAGGAATATATCCGGGGTTCAGAGAATTTGTTTAAATATTTGTGACATAGTGACAAACTAAACTTCTTTGCTGAAAGCTCATGACTGTTCTGAAACCCCTGAACACAGCTGCTGTAATCCCTTTGAAGTGAGTCACTATTATGGTCACATACTCATTTAAAGTACTTTTACTCATGCTTGGTTACAAACACTAACCCACATCCACCTTCACTAGGTATGAACTATTAAGCTCAGCAGATTTTCTCTAAGTAAGAGCTAAATTCATTTTTCAAGTACAGTTATCAAAGAATACACAAATGTTTTCTGATTCTGATTATTCTCACTGTGTCAGTAGTAGATCTTTATAAGCACAATCACAGTGCATACACTCACTGCAACTGCAGACAGGTAGCAGCGTAAGCCGTGTTTGCCTGAACTACAATTCTGGCTGGGACTGACCCAAACCCTGGATGACGACAAGAGAAGGAGAGCTGTCTACAGCACTCTGCTGACTTCTGTAATTTATGAAGCATTAGCAGATACCCTGACAACATTAAACAAGAAAATGTATTTTCAGAACACCTCTTGACAGAAATAGTTTAGGTTTTGAAAAACTCCTACAAAAAAAAAATCATAAATACAGTTTGAATTTTCTGAATTAAAAGCTTATTATTTATGTAGGACCCATTCTTCCAGAAGCTTCGCTAACTAGATCAGTTCATTGTGACACACTGAGCACGTGTTTTTAACCTGCCCTTTGAGCAAAATAACAGCTTTGATCAGGTCTGCACCTCTCTATTTGCTATATGCCCTGTTTATTACATTTCAGATTGCTTACCCCTGATAAGCACAAACCAAATTCTACTTGCTGCAGTAATCTAGTGTGGGCAAATATCCTGGAATTACAATGTCCTGCATCCTCCTCTACTCTAATTTTTCAACTACTGAAATGGAAATTGGTTATGAGAAGACATATATTAAAAATATATATATAAGGTCTGGCTCAGTAAGACCTGTTTCACTTGAATAATGGCAGCATTATTTAGAAACCTAATTCTATAATACTCTTAGCCAAAGTTAAATAGCTCATCAAATGACAGAAGTGCATTTTAACCAACTGTGCTGGTCTTTGGACTAAGTCCTTTCACATCAACACATGTGTATGAAACAGCTGTGAAGGTCAGCCTTAAGGAGACCTAGTGAAATCATAGCTTGGAAACTGTCTGCAAACTGACAAAAGGAATTATTTTGAGAGAGATCTTGATGGTAAATTCCTTGCACTAACTACACTGGCACTGTAACCCTAGCTGCTGCTGCTGAAGTGCAGGGCTTGTATTATTTCAGAAAATTTGTGGACTATGTGCATGAAAATATGGTAATCAGAACTGCCCTGGCTCCACACGAGCATCACAGCTGCAGAAGTATCTGCCAACTATGCAAACACTCATTAGGCTGACATCACAGGCGAATATTTATGTTACTCTCTTGGGGAAAAAGTGGGGAAAGAGATAAAATACAACGCTTAACCTATTGACTTTATGAACTATTTCAACTGCAATGCTATGAGTAAATTACACAAGTATTAGTAAGATATTAACATTGTTTTAAGACTCAAATTAGGGGTAGGGTTTTATAAAATCTGCAGATGTGAGTATTCTAACTTCAGTCAGTATTACTTGAAATGTCTGACTCATTCATACAACTCCTTTAAAGCAGTGGCAGAAGTTTTACTTCCCTCAGTAATAAGAGGCTGATCATGGAAAGTACATGGGGAGATGCCACCATTTAATCAGGAAAAACAAACATTAATCAATCAACCAAACATTATGCCAAAACTTTGTGGACTCTCTACACTATTTGTTACAGGGAAACAATGATCAGCAGTCAAGTCCTAGCAGGAACAAAATCTTACATATACTAGCATTTGCAAGCACTGAGGTAGGAAAGAGGAAGGCTTGGGAAGGAATTGTATTCGATTCTGTCCTTTTAAACAAGAACTGATTGTGTTTGTACTGACGGCGATGGGGCTCAGAGAAGTAATTAAGTTTATAAATTTCATTTCTGTTTCCCAAAAATATTCACCAAAAGGATGAATAAAAATAAACACTGAACTCACTGCTTTTATGCTTTGCAGCATGACTGCTTTGCCCTGTGCATGTACGTTATTTAAGTGAGAAAGAAATCTGATTTACACTCTCTTGCCAGGATACCGTAAATGCATCTGCTCAGAAGTGCATAAGGTCTTTATATTTTAGCAGTTTATGGGCAAATACAATTAAAGCCAACTCAGAAAGGTGTATTGGCTCACCCCTGTGCTCAAATTTCTGTAGCACAGCTCCGCAATAACATGAATGTGGCTTTAGAAGCCTCTCATAGAAAGACCCTCCACACTGTAAACCAAATTGGATTTGTGAAATGGATGTTTTATGTCCTGCCATACCAATCTCACTTTAGAATGAGTCAGAACTGTCCAGTTGAAATAGCAGACCAACCGTGCTAGCTCTTTGGGCAGATATGTAGATCACGAAGTTCATGCTGTTCAGTTGCTAAGCCTCTAATCAGTAGCTTATTAGACTGTATTTTTCAGAATAAAACCCAGTGATTTTGCAATAAGATTTAACTGCTGGTAACTTAGATTTTAAGTTTGGCATAGGGATTTAGGGACATTAAATGCTGGCGGAAAACAGCAATTAAAAGAGAAACTATTATAAATAAGTATTAATTCTATTATCTACCTGCTTTAAAATGTGTGTGCTCATAAATGTTTAGTTTTAAGATACAATCAAGAGATATCAGACTTCGCACAGCAAATATTACATGGCACATAAAAGTCCTGCTGCAGTTCTGCATTCTAAAACTAGCAAAAGACAAACAGGCAATTTATAAGATCCCACATTTGTAAAATTGACTAAACTAACGAAAAAAATTAAGCTACATAGTCAATAAACATAACTTTAATTGATTTACTGAGCTGCATTTTAAGTTTTACAGTAATTTATTCTGGCACTAGAGAATGAGTGCAAAATCCATCATGCTACTCAATACTTAAATCCTGTCTGTTATTAAAGACTAAGGAATATACTCTTCATCAAAATGCACCTTGACATGCAAATCCTCAGCCACAGTAATTCATTCAGCAGCACACAGCAAATATGAGTGAAAAAGGACTCAAAAACCCCCAGGTGGCAGTGCATCAGGTCAGGCACTGTTTCCCGTCAAGGAACATAAAAGCAAAAAGGTTCTACAACCTTTTGAAAGCAAAGCGAATAATTAGGAAAAGATGGACACAACAATATGAACTCATTCCCACCTGAACTACTTACATCATTTGCTATTCTGTTTCCTTGGCAACTTCTTTCCTGTGGCAGGTAACAACAGTTTGTAACTTCTCTTTTGGGAAACATAATTAATCTGAAGCTTGAGGAAACCTTGTTTCAGGATCAATAATTGTCACAGTTCTTGAGGTCTTTATTAACTAAATGCAGTGTCTAAGCCATTAAGTCATGATCAATTCTCAGAAATATATTCCCTGATTGAAGAATTCGTTGCTTTATTCTGAACTCAGAAGTGAAATAGTAAGTTAATTAAAACCTGATTACTGACCTCTGGAGTTCAGGCCTATGTCTTTGAGAGGCTGTGGTGTGTTACATGTTATCTTAATGTTCTATCACTTACTGAGACTTCTCTAGTCTGGAAGGCCACATTTACAGTATTTGGCAGGTCTTCCTCATGCCAAATTACTTTCCCTGCTACTGGTCTACTGAATCAAGAAGCTGCAGTTTTGAATTGCAAAACCAAAGTTAGGGAAGTCTTTATCTGCTGAATAATATTTTCTTGCAGATGGGAAAAGGGTTAATACAAGAAACTATGTTTTTTTTCTTGTCTTTTCCACTGACAGGCCTGACACCCAGCAGGATGCATGTAGGTCTTATGATACAGTGGAAGATGACTACATTTCTCAGTTTCACATTGCCTTCAATTTTCTGTATTCCCTTCAAGTAGGGTATTTTATGAAACACACTCGATCCTATCTCCTTGTGGAATTCCATGATGTGAATACACCCAAATCAAATTTACATCGATATCTGAATAAATTTGGGCTTACCAACAGAATTAGGTTCTGGCCCTTCACGTACATCACACTGTCTTAGAATCTGTTACTGAGAGCCAGATCATGCTTAACAAAGCAATTCAAGGACTCTATTAGCTTTTTTCTGAACTTCCTAAATGTAAAGGTCCATATCATTCCAAGCATGAGACAAAACAAAATCTGATCTTATAAACATCCCAAAACCTTAGCTTCTTTTAAAATACAACATTGTGTTATACTCCTACACTCTCCCTACTTCCTTCTTCTCCTGTTCCTGACAAATTCCCTTGTTTCCCATCTGCATTGGTGAGGAATATCACTTAGGCAGATTATCTCTATACAAGCTGCCTGTTGGGAGTTAAAAAAAAAAAAAAAAAAAAAATCCCTGACCTATCTGTAAAACTAAATAGCACAGGAGAAAAACTATTCTAGAAGCCCAAGGCTCTCTTTAGATGGTTATGCAGCACTTCACAAAAAAGTGGCCTGCAAAACTGCAGTCCTAACTGCTATAGACTCCTTAATGCTTCCAAAAGGCCAAGCAAGACTAGCCAGTTATTAAGAGGATATACCCACACACAAAGAATGCGGTTAGAAGCAGAGCTACTCAGGTAGGAAAGAAATTCTCCTCTTTTCAGCTCTGTAATTTTAGGAACTGCCTCTGAGTATTACAAGTACAACATTCTTGGTTGAAAAATATTATTTCATAAGGCTGTGTTTCTTCAAAGGCTAAATTTTGTACCACAGCAACCATCACAAAGTGCTACTCTCCACAGCATTGTCATGTAAAGGGACCACAAGAGAATAAAAAAGATATACCTGACAAAACATTGTCTCCTTACAGAAAAGCTAAACGTGTTTCTCATTAGCCAAAATTAATATTCTAATCCTAGCAATACCTGTCTGTGTACTTAACTTCATTCACAGAGTTAATTTTAAATGAAGTATGTGAACAGTCCTTGAAGGAGCAGGGATGAAACGTCTATACATCATTTTGGTTTGCACTGTACTGATACTTGTGCCTACCTTCTCCTTGATATTTACTGGAGAACTGATTTCTGCCATCTCTCTTCTTACGAGAATACTGTCTGTGAAAAGAAGAAAAAAGCAAATAAGAAATGATTTTTAATCCCAACCTGACAAAGGTACACACATATAAATTGTATTCAATCATTGGAGAAACTTGAAAAAACTTACCTCTCCTGCTCAATCTTGTAAAAACAATCAAAAAACAACAACCAAAACATAACACAGAACAACAAACCCCAAACAAGTTCAAATCTCACACTTTCTCCAGATTAGTTCTACACACATTCTAAAAATGCTTCACAAGTATGAATCAGGATGGCAGGTATATCATACTTCTCCCATCCACGTTCATCAGACCCCATTCATTATTACTTGATACCTTTGAGTTTTAAGGAAGAGGAATACCTTAGATGAATTCAACAACTGCTCTCCCATTCACCGGAAATCCTACTTTTGCCAGAAAACTTTTCTGAAGATCCCATCTTAAAAAACTAGAAGTGCCATAAGGCAGAAAAGTACTGCACAGTTGACTTGTTTTTCAAAACTAAATAAAAAGATTTAACCACATGCTTCCTTATTAAAGCTAAAAAGGTCTGAATGATTAAATCTCCAAGTCTGTTCTGAAAGTTCAGGCACATAATGGAATTTGCATGTGATTAAGAAACCCTGTGATATCCTATTTCCAGTTAGTCAGAGATATTACACCACATGATGAAGAATTAACAGAGAAAAGAGTCCACTTGCCTAAACCTGTTTCCATCAAAACCAATTACCTTAGATTTCAATAAGAAACAAACTTCAATCTTCACATTTTTAAATTAAGTCACACATGAAGAATCACAGAGAAGATTAAGCCAAATGATATAAAGGCGACTTAGTTGCTAAACTCAATTCTTTTGCACACTGATAAGAAAATACTGTCATACATAAATGAGAATGAAATCTTAGTTCTTTCTAACTTTTTAAGCTGAAACACTTCCTCCTTTTTACCATTTAAGCCCTCTGCTGCTATGTAGACTGATAATATTTCCCACAATTATTCTAGATCTCTTAATGCACTTAAAAAAAAACCAAACACCTCCTTTAACTCCAGCTTTGGAACACAGCAATCTGGGGGTGTTGGAACTCCAAAATGTTTCTATTAATATGATATAAGTATCTTTACTTATTTTTCTATGCACATGTTTTCTAATTAAAAATATGAGGTTCAAGGAAGCACATTCTCAAACATAGCAAGACTTCATGGTAAACAGGAAAGAAAAGGGAAAGCATTTTTGAGTTTCAGTCTGATGGGGAACAGACATCACAAAACAGGTGCCAGAAGAAAACAAAGAAAAAAGTAGCCTTTACTGAAGTGTCATTAAAAAATGTCTGAAATGAGTTAAGGTTCCTCCTGCCCTCTGTGTCATGAACACATTTTACCTGTCTATATAAAGCACATACCTTTCATCTGACTTTGTTCAGCGGTTCAGTGAGCTTACAAAGAAAGAACCCAGTCTCACTATATATCTGGTAGGAGTTCTTCCTGGCATCTGGGTCACTAATGCCTTAGCACCACTGAATAAAGCATTTCAGATTAGAAGACCCCCACACTTCACTATTGTTGTTTTGTTGTTTGTTTTTAAATCAAGAATCAAAGAGCTTGAATTAGTTTCTCTGTCAAGCCCATCCAATGACAGCAGACTTACAAAATGTCAGGAGAAAGCAGGCAGGAAGACTATGTGGAATGTGAGCTTGGGACAACTCCATTTCCAGTATTTAACATGTTAACTTAATGCAGTCCATAGTACCTATAACATTTTGGGCTGGAGCACCTCTCCTGTGAGGAAAGGTTGAGGGAACTGGGCTTGTTTAGCTTGGAGAAGAGCAGCTCTGAGGAAACTTCACTGTGGCCTTCCAGTACTTGAAGAGAGCGGATAAACAGGAAGGGGAATGGCTGTTTACGAGGGTGGATTGTGATAGGACAAGGGGGAATGGCTTTAAACTGAGACAGGGGAGGTTTAGGTTAGATATTAAGAACTTTTTCACACGGAGGGTGGTAACGCACTGGAACAGGTTGCCCAAGGAGGTTGTGGATGCCCCATCCCTAGAGGCGTTCAAGGCCAGGTTGGATGTAGCTTTGGGCAGCCTGGTCTGGTGGTCGGTGACCCCACCCTGGCAGGGGGTTGAAACTACATGATCATTGTAGTCCTTTTCAGTCCAGGCCATTCTATGATTTTCTTGCTTCTCTTTTACTTCTGCTGTCAGCTGTTTCTTATGCCAAGTGGGCACAGAGCATAAGACATAGGCCACTAAATTTCCACGCAGACTGAAAAACCTAGCTCTAAAATCACCCTAACTCTTCATTATCCCTCACAGCTTTTCAGAAAAACATGCTTTCTATCTATCAACATCAAGCTCTGTGTTGCAATGGTATTATTCTCTGATAATATTTTAATGAATAGTTATTTTACTTGCTCACCCTCATACCTATTATCCAGCAGCTCCAGCAATACTACAGACAAATGAATGGAAGCCTGTTCTCTTGCATGCACTTAAGCCAAAACATACATTATGATAACAACAATAAAAGAAACACAGTATCAATAGAAACAACAGATAAAAAATAGGAAAACTTAGGATGAACGGAATGCATCACAAAAGACAAATAAAACAAGGTTCATAGCTAACAAACCCCTCTGATCCTAAAAACTACTACTATGTAAAACTAACACATAATGGGAAAATATCCATCACCTTAAATCTTCATGTTCTACTTCTTCAGCATACCGTACCAACTTTGAACCAAAACTGTATGTTGTAAAACTACATCATGTACAAAGCAAATTAATCAGTGATCTTACTAAGTGAAAAACCCAAACTTGTCAGTTCATGTTAGTTCAAAGGCAGTAGCTAAATTATGCATCCAATTCAAATTAAATGTGCTGATTAAACCATGCAAGAGCAACACTTAGCCAAATTTAATCTTTGTAGCAATGCTCTGACCCACTTTAAGACAAGTCACACAACACCGTCCCAGAGTTGACTTGCCTCTCCTTTGCTGTGTGCTCCAGGTATTACTAGTCGTAGTTTTCCACTGACGAATGTGATGTTGGTTCAGCTGGCTTACAATTGCAAGCTATATCAGGACTGGGCAAGCCAACAAAACATACCCTCAAAAGAGGTACATTTCTTTCCCTCTTCTTGCCCCCCACCCATCCTCCACAAGATCGTGAACTAAGAAGGCATCAGCTTTTTGCAAAGAGTCATTCCTCTACAGTTCTAACTTTTCATTAATATGCATATTATGACCATCAAGATGAAGATGCTAAAATTGAGCTGGAGCTATTTTCTATTCACCCTCTACAAGGGCAGATAGTGAAATAACCTGCATCAAACACTTGCTCCTTTATATAACTCACAGTCCAGCACTACTAGTTACATAAAATTCAAACTATGCATTGAAATCTCATTGTAGCACTGATTTTTAAAAGTATCTTCTACCACGATATTTAATAGCTAATTGGTTTTCTCATTGCAGCAAATCAATTTATTGAATTGACTTCTTCCCCCAATTTTTTTAATCCCATATTGAAAAATTGCTGCATTACTAAATCCTATGAGGAAAGATTATAGCACATGAATAATTTCATGCACAAAAATGGTCCCAATTAAATTTTAAAGCTTCTGCTGGAGCCTTGATTCTAAATTTGAAGAGTTCCATTCTGATTTGTAATACATGAGAGAAGCTTCTTCGTGCCTGAGCTGTGCAACATCAGAATATGGCCCACAATTGCATTCTAAAGCTAGTGCAGTGCTGTGCATGTCAACATGTGCACAAAAACAGGGCTGCAGAAAAATCTGTTACAGAAGATTTTCTGTTGTGCCTTAATTTGTCAGTTAGCATGAGTATTGAACATATTATGTATAGAACATACTGTATAGAGTTCTCAAATGCTTTATCTTGTTCTGCATCTCTTGCATGCATTTGTGTTTTTGAAATGTTAATGTACATCACAACAAGGCTTTCATGAGGAAGGAATGACAGAAAAGATACTACAGAATCCTGTATTTAAAACAGGTTGTTAATTTCTGATTGCAGTTTCCAGATGTGTTTCCTGGAACAGGAGATGGCTCTCAGTTGCTTGTTACATCCTGACCTCAAATACTGATGGAAGTGCATTATTTTATATCTAACACATACTTGTAAAGGAGATGGCATACTTTGCCTTGTAAACTGAAGCATTTCAATACAAGAAGAGAAAAATACAGTAGTGGCACTTCAAGGGAGTGCTGCAGAGCAGACTAGATTAAGTCTGCCAGAACTTATTTCTCTGCTCTACCAAATTAAGCAAATCATATTGCTCCTCACAGGTTTAAGCTAAGGTTAAACTGAACTGCAGCTAGCTGAAGTGCTGGCACATGTTCTGTCCTCCTGACATTACTGCAAGCAACGACCCCAGGGCAGGCAGTCAGGTATGGCCTTTAACCACTGCAGCACAACATGCCTGTCACAGCCTGCTGGGTACATGGCTGCTTGCCCAGGCTTTATAGCCATTCCTTTTCTGCCCTCAAGCAGCTCCAAAGTCCCACTGTTACTGTGTTCAGCCTCCAAAGAACACCTGACATCTTTCAGCCAGTACTGCCTCCTGGGATTTGTCACTCACAAAGCCAGGGAGGCTTTGGGGCAAAGCTGCCAGACTCCTTTTGTGAAACATCCTGCACAGGTGGGGTTGCCTGCCATTCAAGCATCAGAGAATTGGGAAACAAGAGTCTGTGCCCTGTCCTGCTGCGTTTAAGCTTCAGATTTACAAACAGCATCAGAAAAAGCAAAAAAATGCTTTTCTCTCCTCCAACAAAACCGAACAAAAGGAATCAGCCCATAAATACACAGAAGGAAAAGGAAAATGAGCTTATGAAACTGCCAGTATTGCCATATAGATAAAATCTGTAAAAACACCCCACCAGCAAGCTCTACAGAACAGAGGAGTGTGACAGCTGTTCACTGCTTCCAACACTGAAGACGTAACTTATCTTCAGCAATAAGGAAGAGAAATCTCCCCGTAAAATATCACAGAATCAGCTGGTTTGAGAAGGTTTTCCCATCTCTACATTTACAGAAGAGCAAAGTCTCCTACACCATCAAAATGACATATATCCTCATCTGCCCACTACAAGTGTTTCCTATTATAGTACTACCCCCTACACAACAGGAATCCCAGGTCTCAAGGAGCCGACTCTTCTCCACATTTTTTAAATCTCTACCTGCTTTTGCATCCATCTGCTGCATCTTGTGCAAACCCAGTCCTTCTCTTCGTTATGCTGATTTCCTACAAACATCCCAGGACTAAAATTTTTCAAGTTCTAAACAGCACCCCAAAAAAGCCTCTATCAGTTTTCTTCCTGTACTGCCTTCCTCTCCTGTTCACTAGTCAGGCAACTCCACAACTACATACCCTTTGGGTCATAGTACAGCAACATAAAGCAGGAGATAGCCTTACAGCTGTTAACTTATCAGCCCTACCAAACATGACTATGTGCAATCATTGAGAAAGCTTTCACATTAACACAGAAACTGGAATTTATAAACATTTTTAAGAGACAAAATTGTAAAGTCTATCAATGCTAGAATGTAGATTTTTAAAAATTATTTTCAACTGAGGGATCATTTACTCGTTTCCAAGTAGTTCAGTTAAAACATTCCAGATCCAAAAAGCTGACATATGAAGCACAGGTAGAACAAAGCAATCACAATTTTAGAACCAACTTGAAAAAAGATGTAATTGCAAGTGTATCTAATGAGATTGTGGCAGCCTGTGATATGCTTTCAACTTCTGCATTCCTACTTCCTCTACAAAATTACATCTCATTTTTAAGTGGGATCCCTATCTATCCTACATGTGCTGTATTACACTGGCTTGTCTGCAGACTTCCCCATGCCCTTGGTAAAGACAAAACCAACACAATCAGAGACACATAGCCTTCATTCTTCATTTGACTTTGTCTGACTTTATTACATAGGTGCTATTTGAGAACGGCAGATGAATGCTGGGATAAGCGTGCTTTTCAAATGCATTTTTAAATTTAAGAAAGACTAGCAGAAGTGAAAGAAAGTAAAATGCCAAAGTTCCTTCAGAAAGGAATTACTTTTTTTTATTTGGATTATTTAAATAGTAGAAGATAAGAAACTCTCTTGCCACATCAAAGGTCAAGAGTTAGTGCACTAATGACTGTCAGTAACAAAACCTTACGTGTCCTGAGCTGTGCCAAAAGCTATGCCACTGTTGTGCCAAAATTACAGGAAATACAACAAAGATTTCAGTACATGCTTCTACTAGCTTGAAAGTAGCAACAGGTATGATTTTCTATTTTCTGTAGTCTAGTTTCTAAAGATAAACTGAAGAGTTAAAAAATAAATATATCAAGAGCATCTAGAACATATTAACAAGTGTGTTCCTGGCAGCTTTTAGCTGCTAATTTCTGTGCTACTCAAAGTGAAGATACTTAGAAAAAAGAACAAAGTATAATTAACACAGAGCTGATATTTTTCAGTACCGTTCTCAGCCTTCCTAAAGGCTGTACCCAGAAACAGATTATGCATTCATTTAGCATTTCTTGTTTTACAGGAGTTTAGTTTAGCTACTTCAGGCTGCTTTCGTGTTTAGGTAAATTTGTTTTCTGAGGACTTTAGTATCCTGTCCTTACATACATAAGCGCACAGACACTGCAGAGGTCGTGCTCGTCTTAACTACAGAATGCAGCAGTTCTCCCTTCTGCTCAGCTAAGGCAGCCTGATTGCCTGACAGTACCATACTGCCTGAAATCCTCCGGCTTCAGAGCTGTAAACAGGATGCAGGAAATAAGACGTCTCACTGATCCCACATGTAAGTCTGGATTCCAAGAGAAAACAGGTTTGTGCTCCCCCACTGTTTATCACCTCTCTGAGGATTTTTGAGATGACTGATATGACAGGCTGAGAAAGGAGCAGATGTCTCAAAGATACAACAGCCATATAAACTGTTTGCTCGGAAATAGGTAGCAAGATATTAAAGTTTAGAAAGTATGCAAAGGTGTATCAGGAACTCAATTACATCATTTAACACCATAAAAATCCATGGACCCGTCCACTGCAATGAGGAAAACACAGAGGTGAGAGTGGTACTGGAAAGGTATGGATTTGATGGGTGAACTGTCTGATGGACTAGGAACTGGTTGTGAGATTGCACCGTAAGAATGGTGGTCAATGGCTCAATGCCTGAATGGATATCAGTGACAAGCGTGACAAGGTGTTCCTCAAGGTTCAGTTCTGAACCTGTGCTCTTTAGTATCTTCATCAACGACACAGATAGTGGGATAGAGAGTGCACTCTCAGCAAGTCTGTGGATGACACAAACTGTGCGGTACTGCTGACACACCAGAAGAATGAGATGTCATTCAGGGAGACCTAGACAGGCTCCAACAATAAATAGGCTCAGGTGAACCTCATGAGTGAAAGATCATGCCACCTGGGTCATGACAATCCCCACTATCAATACAAGTCTTGCCAAGAAGGACCTGGGGGTACTGATGGATGGCAAGCTGGACATGAGCCAGCAATGTGCCTCCAGAGCCCAGTAAGTCAGCCATACCCTGGGATGGGACGAAAGAAGCATGGTCAGCAGGTCGAAAGTGATTCTGCTCCTCTACTTCGTGCTGTGAGACTCACCTGGAGTACTGCATTCAGGTGTGGAGTCCTCAGTACAGGAGAGATGTGGACCCATTACAGCATGTCCAGAGAAAGGCCACAAAAATGATCCAAAGGACGGAACAGCTTCCCTAGAAGGACAGGCTGAGAGAACTGGGGCTGTTCAGCCTGGAGTACAGAAGGCTCTGGGAAGACCTTAGAGCAGCTTTTCAGGATCTAAAGGGGGGCTGTAAGAACGATGGGGACAGATTCTTTAGCATAGTCGGTTATGACAGGGCAAGGGAAAATGGTTTCAAACTAAAAGAGGAGAGACTTAGATTGGATATAAAGAAGTTTTTTGTTTTTATTGTTGTTATTGTTTTTTGTTTGTTTTTTACAATAAGGCTGGTGAGGCACTGGAGTAGGTTGCCCAGAGACAAGATCGAAGCTCAATCCTTGAAGACATTCAAGGTCAGGCTAAGAGCAACCTGACCTAGGCGTCAATGTCCCTATTCATTGCAGGGGAGTTGAACTAGATGACCTTTAAGGGGTCACTTCAACTCAGAAGGTTCTATCATTCCATGATTTCTTCATGCCTGGGTTGGCTTTCTTAGAACTGTCTCCTATCCTTCCCAGATTTGTTCCAAAGACAGGAACGGTTCTAAGTAGACATCAAAGCAACACTGGGATCTAACTGTTGTCACAACAGAATGGTTGAAGATTAGCAAGTCCTGTGACTGACCACACTGATCTTGCTGGACAATCTTTGAATGCTGAGCCTCTCCTATCACAGAATGGCTTAGGTTGGAGGGGACCTTAAAGACTATCTAGTTTCAGCCTCCCTGCCCTGGGTAGGGTTGACCCATCCAACCTAGCCTTGAATGCCTCCAGCAATGGGGCATCCTCAGACTCTCTGAGCAACCTGTCCCAGTGCCTTACCACTCATTAAGGAAAAAATTATTCCTTATCTAACCTAAATCTCCCCTTCTTTAATTTAAAGCCATTTCCCCTTGTCCTATCACTATCAGATAGCATAAAAAGTTGGAACTCCTCCCTCTTGTAAACTCCCTTCATGCACTGGAAAGTTGCAATGAGGTCTCCCTGGAGCCTTCTCTGTTCCAAGCTAAACAAGCTCAAATTCCTCAACCTTTCTTCATAGGAGAGGTGCTCCAGCATTTTGATCATCTTTGTGGTTCTCCTCCAGACCTGTTCCAACAGCTTAACATCCTTCCTGGGACCTCGGTTTTGAATGCAGTACTCCAGATGGGGCCTCACAGGGGCAGAGTAGAGGGGATTGACCCTGCTGGCCACCCCTTTTGATGGAGCCCAGGATGGAGCTTTTCATCCACCAGGTCCCCCAAGTTCTTCTCCGCATGGCTGCCCTCAAGGAGTTGTTCTCACTCCTCAAGGAGTTGCACTTACATCTGGTACTGCCTCAACCCAAGTGCAACACCTTGCACTTGGCCCTGTTAAACCTCAGTAGATTCTCATGTGCCCACTTTTCAAGCCTGTCCGGGTCCCTCTGGATGGCATCCCTCCCTTCTATCGTGCACCGCTCAGCTTGGCGTTATCAGCAAACTTGCCCAGGGTACACTCAATCCTACTGTCTGCATCATTGATAAAGGATGCTGAAGAGCACCAGTTCCAGGACAGATCCCTAGGGGACACCACTTGTGACCAGCTTCTACCTGGACACAGAGCCATCCCACCAGTGCAACCCAAGCTGAGCTCTCCCTTCACACAAGTTTCAGTGTGGCTTCCCCAAAAGATCAGCGTCACTGCACTAGCTGCAACTAATGTGTCGTGATTGATACCACGCGATCATTAAAATTAGAGCTGCCATCCCAGAGATAGTGTAGATGTTAGAATCTGCTAACTTTGTAAAATGTATCTTGAGCTGAAAATATCTAAACCAGCTGCTTATATTTAGGTCATTAAAACCATCTTGCATCTGCACAACAGAGATGATTTTTCTCTTAAAAAAAAAAAAAGAAGCAGCTTAAGAAACTGTGGTACCTTTAGGATCAGTCTTTAAACATCCAATATTCTGTTTGGGTGTAAATACAGTGCAGAACAACACTATACCACAGCGAAATCAGTCAAAGTGGTTCTTACAGCCTCTGGCTCACGAGAACAGAAAATTCAAGAGAACAGCTGAATTCAGACAGTTGTAAAATAGATGTCTGCATTTGTGATAACAGGAAAAAAAGATAAGTGGTAACATTTTACTCATCTTCTCTTGTACTTCTGAGTAATTCATTCAAGAAGAAATTTAGTCTAGTGTATAGAGTGTATGGTTACTATGCTCTAGAATACCAACCAATAGAAGATATTTTTCTTTTTACTGATACTTCAGGCTCAATTCTAATTTTATCTCTTCCATGCATTGCAAAATGTTGGCCTCTGTTCTTATCATTTTTGTAATGAAACAAATAAAAGCTCCGCCCTATAACACAGCTGAATCAGAACATTGACAAAAGGTAAACTCTGCATCAGATACAGCAAATTACAGGGATGGAGAATCAGTCTACAGAAGATGACACATGAAATTCCTGTACATAGCAATGTATCGGTGCTGCAACAGATGTGTACCAGTACAAAGATTATATCCTCTAACTGCTGAGAGATAGGAGAGACAGGCACATATGCATTCCTAGAAAAGGTAATTAAAAAAATAAATCACCTGTCAGAATAATCACAGCAGCATCAGTTGACACTAGCCTTCCCCATCTAGCTACCCTCTAACTAGAATAGAACTATTTTTTCTTTTAATGGCGCACACATATATTTCATACATTTATACACATACATTTTTACACCTACAGTCATCTCCTATACCAAACACAGGAGTAAACAACTACCCACATTCATGAGATATGAACACTGCTCTTTCCTGATGGCCACATGCCTTTCATCCATCCAAAGATGTTTGATTTGTTACCTCACATTTTAAATTTGCATTAAAAAGTTCGCAACACAAATGCACAATCAGCCTGATTGGCCTGTTATAACCTCTCACCCAGACCAGAGGATGGCAGCCAACTACTCTGGGAGTGGTAACAAGCTCTGTGATCCAAACCTCTTTGCACGGTGGGTAAACTTCAAGTCCATAGACCTACAAAGTTCTCATCGCATTCACTTCCCCTACTCTGTCACTTGACAAACTTGAATTAAATTGCTTTCAAATTAAATCACAATAGTTCTGATGCTATCAATAATTAAAAAAATAATAATAATTATGTTGCACTGCTGGCAAAAACAGAGATGAGATACACAACTGATTTCCCACTCCTTACTCTAGTTCAGACAAGGCAGTGAGGAAGAAGGGATGTTCAAACTCATAAAATACTCTACTACAGAAAAATTAAACAAGTCTTTGCTAAACAGCAGACACCAGAAGTTTAGTTCATTTTGACTGTTCTTCTAAGAAGCCATGTTTGTTCAGTAGCATGTGGAAACAATGAATACAATAATAATGCTTCTAATTTATTTAACTTTAAAGTATGGTTAATTCATCAAGTAAAATAATAGCCACAATTAATTAAGAAATAAATAGCATTCTAAACACGTGGAAATATAAAAAAACATTCAACACTGTTGAAGAAAAAACTGGGAATTCAGATTTAAAAAACACATTGATTTCTGGAATGGAGTCTTATTACACAATACCAAACCTTTCTGTGGAAAGGTATTTACGTAATATGAAAGCTGTGATCAGCTTTGTATCTTGTGAATAGCCAAGCAACTTCGGCACAAACTTCTCCCACTCTCCTGGCCCTTCACTAAAGCTGCATGACTGTATGCCATCTGAAGCAGAGTACCAGGAATCCAAAGCCCAGAGTTTTCTCCTTTGACTCTTGACAGTATATATAGCATCACATATTTGGACTTCTTACTCATTTGATTTAGTGTCCTAGCTGAGGTATGTGATCTGATTTGACCTGAACCATCATCAGGTTTACACTGACTACCAAGGATGTGTGGTGGTGGAACGAAGTTGTAGTTCAAAACTGAGGTGGCAGAGCTTCCATTAACCTTCTTTTCTGACACCACTCTGTTACCTAAGAAAACACTGACCAGTAGGCTACAATAAACTACAAACAAAAAATAAATACTAAAAATGTTGGAATACAGTAAGCTGGGACATCATTCACCAAATTTTTGTTTCAAAGCAGGATAGCACCAATTCATTGAAATCAGAACTTCTGAAAGAATGATTCCTATTCTGTAAGTACCTCAGATAAATGTTTATTTAAACAAAGGGAAACAGCTCAAATGGAAGGGACCGTGACAACTCATCCAGCAATCCAGTGATAGAAGAATGCTACCTGCCTACAGGAATTGAAGATCTAGTGCCTGTTCCACATAAGTCTGCAGCACCACTAGAAGTGTGCTTTGTGCTAAAACTCCTCGATCATACGTTAAGAGGGGAAAAGGAATTACTTTACGTATTTTTCATCTTCTTCTCAAACCTACCTATTGGTTTCCTAGCACCAGTCAAGAGCCAGCAAAGGTATTTCCCCATTCTAGGGCTTCAAAGAAAAGAATTCCAGCATCATTCATCAGTAGCCCAACTGCCACGACTGCTCAGGAGGATGCAGTGACTTGCTTGGCTCCTACAGCTCCCTGCTGCTGGGACTGTACCAAGGAACTCCATTCCCTCCTTGTCCCACAACAGTGGTGAATTTATCACACCACTGTGGTGTTTTAACACTGCTGAGGGCCTACAGTCTGTGTTCTGCTGGCTGGCATCCTAGAGGAGCATCTGAAAAGCAACTCTCTGATCCAGCATAAACTGAAAACATCTAAAATTCCTGGGCTTATTACACGCATCTCACTAGCAGAGACAAGTCTAGTTTTAACTGGATTCAACTACATGGCCAGTAAAATGTTCTTCTCTGATATACACGGTAGAGGGGTGGGGGAATCTGGAAAGAGAATTTCAGATTGAGTAAACTGACTTTCCACAGCAATACTTGCCAAAATAAATGTTACGGTCTTGCTCTTCCTCAAATGCCTGAATAAATCTTGCCAAATATACTGATGAAGTGAAGTTGTAAAATATGATCTGCTTGAAGTCTACATTGACACAAACCTCCTGCAATCCCTCTCCTCCCAAAAGGACCATTTTAGTCCTTGCAAGCTGCATATTATCTAAGTCATTCTTGCCAGGCACTTGAATCATAGGAAGTTGTTTATGTCAGCTCATATTTCAGCTCAGAATGACTTTCCAAGAGATAGTGTTAGCTACTTTGCACCTGTGGTTGCCCAAACGTGAACTGCTAGAATGATTACACCAGAATATTGTAACACCGGAGCATCAACTGTAGTAGAGTACCTTTCCTCAGTCGCAATGGTTTATCTAAACAGTACCAACAGAGGAACAAGTGTGAATGCTAAGAAGCTTCCACATCTACACTAACCTATGTAGCGCGATCATTAGAGTAAATTGCTGTCAACTTCAGATGGATCCTAAGTTCAAAGGCAGTCCCAGAGCTACTCACCTTTCAGCTTTATTTCTACTGAGAATTCCAAGTTCACGCTCTTTCCTCTCTCCAGTTCAGATGTCTCTGAAGAGCCAGTTCACCATTACTAAACATGCAGAGCTAATGCTCAAACACATGTTGGAGCAACTCCTATAAATACACAGCTTTAGAGCAACTCCTATAAATACATGGATTTAAACTTCCGTCCACTGCTTGCACAGCAAATGCAGGACAGCACAGCAGAGCTCATGCTCAGAGAAAGATCCTCTGGGCAGGGTGCTTTGGATACAGTTGCTGAAGCTGCACTGGCTGAGCATGCAAAGAAGCATGATGGCAGTCAGCGAGCTTACAGTGAGGTCTGGGAAAGAATAAACTTTAAAAGAGCTCCCTAATGAAAGTACTCCCTAATGTTTTGATGAATTTAGATAAAGCCAGATACTCAAAGGGAGGCAAGAAAGTCCTAAAGAAATCTAATGCAGTTAGGTGTTGGGTGACTGAAGAATGTTTAAAGCATATGTAAACTTTTGGAATTATGCATGTGCTTGAAGGTAAGTACTTATTTAACCTAAACATGTCAGAGCTGTCTGAATCTCGCAAAATAGAATCCTGAAATTAAATGCAGCCTTTCATTTTCGTACCACACAGGCCCTCCAAAGATGATGCAAGTTTTCTCTTATACACTATTTTAAATTAAATTGTGTACACAGGGATTTGTACATATAAGAAATACTAAAAAATCCTTATAAATTTCTCTACTACAGTGACTTGATGCATTCATGAAATCAGATGCAGACCCAGCAGTGTTCCCTATTTACAGTACCCTATACTGTAACCCCTGCTTACAGTCACACCCTATACTGGCAACAATACCACCGATATTTTGCTGTTCCTCAACTTACAGACAGCTTGCTTCTCCTCCCTCACCTTCCTACCTTCAAGGAAAGTCTTGATTTCCTATGTTAACAAAAGGTATTCCTGGAAACACCAACGACAACAGAAGCATTAAATAATCCAACCTATAATTGCTTACTGTCTAAACAGGCCCTTTATCTACTTGCTACTGTACAATAAATAAGTGGCTATTACAGTGTACTGGACCCTGACGTGCACTTTTTTTTAAAGAAAGAAAAAAAGAAACCAGTTATTCTTTCCAGTTGAAACCAATGATACTCAGGTATCATTGACATCACAGACATAACAAAATTAATATACAAGTCAGCAAATGCAGATTGAGTATCAGTAAAAAGAAGCCAAGGCAGCTTAAACAGTCTCTCCCTGATGATCAGAGAGAGTCAGAGAACTTTTCTGCATCTAAAGGTCAGTGTCATATGAGGTCCTGTCTGACTTACACAGACTAAGGCCCTGATTTAGTCAGTCATAGAAGAGGCTTTAAAAAAGTTGAAATAAAAAAATGTACAGACTTCTAAATTGGCCAGAGACAATCCTGATGGACAAATAACATCAGACAGACCTTTACTTTGCATCTGTCCAATACCTCTACAAAGAATAGTTAAGAGACATTGGTAAAGTAACATATTTGCTCTGGGGAATCTAGTGTTCAAAATCATCCGGTTAAGTTACTACTTGCATTTCCCAGTTGTGCCCTATCTATTGGGACTGTCAGCGTATGGATGGGTACCATACCCAAATTGCTTTAGCAAACATGTACCAGCACACTTCAGATGAGCAGCACACAGGAAAGTGAGCCCAATCTCCTTCATCTCTGTTGCCATTGCTGTTAATTATCAATGCTACAATAGAACTTACAACCTCCTATATACAAGTAGGCACTGTCAAAGAAATGGTGCTGTATCAGAGTTAACTCACTAAGCAAGCTGAATTTTCAGCTTCTCAACTTGCTCTAACTATTCTGTAAGCAGTAAGAACCGACATACAATAAATTGAGATGGCTGGGAATTTTCCAATTAAATGGGGCTTTTGTTGGAAAAAAGTATTACTTCATCACAACTGGAACATTTCTCAGAAACATCTGCTGAACAAAGCTTCTCCAAAAAAGCCACTTGAATTCCTCATGAGCCAGTTATCTCTCCCCACACAGCCGATATCACAGTAAAACTTAAGATGAGAGAAGTTCATCATATCAAAGTAGGAAATTACTGTGGTTTATGCACCCAGAGAATAGCCAATGACAGTGCTTACTGTCAAGTAAGGCCTTGTAGCAGTTATGCCTTTCCTTCATTCCCCTAGAGTTTCCTCAAGAATTGGCAAAGGTGACTCCTGAAGAGTTTTTGTTTTAAAATGGCTAACAATATACACTTTCATGAAGCCTTACGTAAGGCAGGCATCTTCATTTACAGTCATGCTCATCATCCAGACTGGCCTCTTACTGTAAACAAACCAAACAGTCAGAACTACAGACTAACACCTCTGATTTAGCCACACCAAAATGAGCAGGGCTGGCCCTGCAGGCAACAGAAATTACCTGCTATTAGATTCTGTGGTTAACAGTGCTCTACTGCTGGCACCCACAGAACCAAGGAATTGGCTAGAGAGTGCTGGCTCTATAGTAACTCAATATTTGGACTCTTCTCTCCAAAAATGAAAATGAGACACATATGAGAAGCAGCTTACACAGGAAGAGAAGTCTAGCTCCAATAGATGTCTTCCTTAGAAACACAGAGCTCCCAATAATGTTGACACACCAGATACTCCAATTGTATCCATCACTATTTTTCTTGGCAGTTCTGGCCATTAGCTGAGACCAGAGAGTCTAACCACCTTGATCACAATCTGAGCACAGCAAATAGGGAATGCTTTGGCTCTTTTTTGACTGTCTGAACTACGCTGTCAGAAGAGAAATACAGTAAGCCTTTCACCACCTTATCCCCATGTACAATCCTGCTTTTGAACAGGGCATAAGTCACAGATTTGGTCCTCAATTCTTGCAGAACAGACTCCATCTTGTTGCCCTCAGAGAAGGTTTGTTATAAGAATTCTTCCAATATTTCTTTCAGCTTACTCAGAGCGTGGCCTCTGAAGATTGAACAAAAAATACAAGCTACCTCTGCCCCACAACAAACAATCATCTCTAGCATGGGTATTTTCAGAACATGCTGGAGAAAAGCAGTCCTGCTTTGTCTTCCCTGCAGGCTGTTTTTTTTATTTTTTAAGAATATGCTCACTTTTCCCAAACATTCGTAGAAACTTTCATTCAAATCAGCATTTCAATTGAAAAGCCAAGAACAATTGTATAGCAGCTTCTAAGGAAATACTGAAGATTCACTGTGTTGTGTGCTTACTGTGTAACTGTCCAAACCTTACAATGCTACATTTCTCTTTTGAGTGAAAAATCCACTAAGAGAATTATGATGGCCATCTTCAACTTTTCCATTCAGACATACCACATACATTTGTCCAATGCTAGTCCCCTGTGACTGAAAAAAGGGAAACATCACTTCCATATTCAAGAAAGGGAAAAAGAAAGATCCAGGGAACTACACGCCAGAGAGCCTCACATCTTTGCTTTTGAAGACCATGGAGCAGATCCTCCTGGAGATCTTACAGTACACGTGAGATAAAAAGGTGATCTAAGACAGCCAGCATAGCTTTACAAAGGGCAGATCCTGCCTGACCAATGGTGGCCTTCTATGATGGAGTGATGACACAGGTGGAAAAGTGGAAAAAGCAAGTACAACTACTGTCACCTACCTGGACTTGCACAAGGCCTTTGCAAGGCCTGGAGCACATCTCCTATGAAGAAAGGTTGAGGGATTTGAGCTTGTTTAGCTTGGAGAACAAAAAGCTCCAGGGAGACTTCACTGCGTCCTTCAAGTACTTGAAAACAAATTACAAGCAGGAGGGGAACGGACTTTTTGCATGATCTGATAGCAATAGGACAAGGGGAAATGGTATTAAACTAAAAGAGGGGAGATTCAGGTTAGATATTAAGAGGAAATTTTTTCTCAGTGAGTACTGAGGTGCTAGAACGGGTTGCCCAGAAAGGTTGTGGATGCCCCATTGCTGGAGGCATTCAAGGCCAGGTTGGATAGGGCTCTCGGCAGCCTCATCTACTGGTTGTCAACCCTGCCAATGGCTGGGTGGTAGGAACTGGATGATCTTCAACCTAAGCCATTCTATAATTCTATGATTTTGTGATGTTTTTCCACCATCTGTAACAAATGCTCATCCATCTTAATTTTACCAGAATTGGAATAAAGGGCTTTCAGTAACACAGTAATGCATATCCAAAAAATAATGAACTTCTCCAAGAACTCAAGTCTCCTTTAACCCTTGTGATTTCCTCAGAAAATACCGTGAACGCTCAACTTGTTTTCAGTCTCAGACTCCAATCTGAAGTACTGCTTGCACTGTTTGTATCAAACATTAAGGCAGAAAATTACATATTCCTACAGACAGTGCCAAGATACACCTACAGGCAATTCCGTAACTACCTGTATCTGAGACCACTTGCCCAGTGCAAACACCAAAGCTTTCTTCATAACTGCTCTTGCAGAACACCAGAACAGTCAAGTCAAACATGCAGCATCAATTCAGAAAAGTTCTTAAGCACTCCTAAACTTCACGAAATTTAAACAAACGTTTTCAAACCATTCTTCAGAGAAAGATGAACAAAAGCACACACTTTTTGAACTGTTTCAGAAGTTCTTGTGTTATTAACATGAAATTTCACATCTGTAGATAGAAGATAATCAAAAGAATTCTTTTCTGGACACCTTACATCAGGATTTTTGTACTTTGGGTAATTGTTTACGACTACATTCCATTAAGAAGTGTACTGAGTTTCACTGGGATGGAGTCAACTTTCTTAACAGCAGCCTATGCAGTGGTGCGCTTTGGATCTGCAGCTGCAATAGTGCTGATAACACATCAGTGTTTTGGCTATTGTTGAGCAGCACCTGCAGTCAAGGCTCTCTCTTCTTCCTCACCCACACTGTCCCCACGGCAAACAGGCTGGGGATAGGCAAGAGGTTGAAAGGGGTGGGCTGAAACAGCTGACCCAGATTGGTTGAAGGGATAATTTCATGCTATCCACCATCAAACTTAGCAATAAAAACAGGGTAGAGGCTTTTTTGTTGCTGTTTACAAGGTTGCTGTTGTTCAGGGACAGGCTAGGCCAACTTTCCGCATGTGGAAAGTGGTGAGCCAATTCCCTTTGCTTTCCTTGTGTTATTTCCCCTCCTTCTCCCAACCTGCCTACACCTATTATACCATTTTTATCTCAAATCATGAATCTTCTCACTTTTGCCCTTCTTATTTTCGCGCTCTGTCCCAGCAGTGTGGGGTGAAAGAGACACTGAGTGCTTTGCTGCTGTACAGGGTGAACCTACAGCAAGTCGTACAGAAAACCCATGCCAGGTTACTGTACTATACACTTCTTGGTTTCTGATGTAAAACCTACTGCCAGTATTCAGTGTCTGCAAGATTCCATCATTTCTGTACTTATTTATATGGCACTTAAAATCCAAGTAGCTAAGCTGTAAATAGATAGAGTATATTTACTAAATTATTTTACTGATAGGTATTGAGGTAGAAAGAAACTATAGGAAAACATTTTCAGAATTGATTAGAAGTATTGGCCTTACTTCTAGAAGGAATATTTGCACACACCTGCCTCCTTTTAATAGGAACCTGGAGGTTTCTCAGAGCTAGAAAACCAGCTTTTTTTTATCAGCCTGAGGGATATACTGACCTCCTTACCACTGCCTCTCCAATTACACAACTGCCTCTCCAGTGGCTTGCCAGCAACAACTTCCCTATTTTCAGAGCCACAGACCATTAATCTGATGTGAAACGCCAAGCACTGCTGAGAAATTACCATCTTTAATTGAAATCACTGAAAGCCAGATTTGCTCTTTTGAGAAATTCCTGTGTTGTGTAACACCTCAGACAAGGGGAAAAATGCTTCCAAGGTATCCCACTCTCTAGACAGGTCATCTGTTTCTGGCAGTTCAAGGTCTGGTCAGGACCTGACCCAATGATTCACTTAGTCGTAGTAAGTAGTCAGCACATACTTGGCCACACTCAGGATCAGCAGATGTGTGGGAACAACTCTGAGCACCCGTATCTATCTTCCTTCCTTTAAGGAAGTCACACTGCTCACAGCTACCATGTTAGAAATGCTAAATAATTAACTAAAAGACAATCTATTCAGTGACTCCCTCTAAGCCTTCCATCACCAAATGCTTTGGCATTTTGACATGTAGAAACTACATTAGAAAAAGTTATAAATAAATTCTTAAGAAAGGAGAAGTACTGCAGAAATATAGTACGTGCAGGACAAGTAAGGACATGTGTAAATGATTCCTCCTTCTGCCTTTTATAATAACATCCGAGCATTTCACAAAGCTCAGTACAATATCTATTTATGCTCCCAACAACCATGCTCAAGTGCAGAAGAATAGTATTGTTATGTCATTTTACTAATATAAAAATGAGGTATTAAGCGACTCACTGAAGATTTCTCAGTAAGTTTTAAGAACACAATCCAGATGTCCTAGGTTGCAAGTAAACTGAAGAACCTTGAGGACATTTGATGAACAGAAAGCAAGGTGACTAGCCCACTTATCAGGCTTAGAACTGTAGCTTATGCTTTCATAACATACTGGTCAGAGACATGCTGATTCCTTTCTAACACAGTAACAGAGGGAATCACCTGATACCTTTAAACAAAATATTTTCTTCAAAACAAGCGTCAAAATGTATTGGGTTCAGGCTACCTCTGAAATGAGGCAATCGCAGACTCTCAATTTCTCCCCTCCTACACCACTCCTTTCCCCACCTACAAAGTAAGGAATTAAAATATAAGTTTCCCAGTAATTGCATTTGTCTTTGTTTCTCCTTTTTGTTTCTTCTTCTGTCATTGCTGTGGTATGTGGCACATTGCACTACGATCAGCTTTAGTAGAACAGGTCAAGAAAACTGATGAACCTAGCTGTAAAGGATAGGTTGAAAGCGTGACATGAGTTTCTGGCATGTGACTAAGTAATCCCAGTCACAATGATCTGCAGAGAAATATGAAAGGTATCTTACCACTGTGAAAGTCTCCAGTTTCTGTTCTTGTTTTTCTGTCTTCTCCAGTGGTCTGTATCTCCTGCAAAAACAGATGGAAGATAAAGAAACTTACCAACTAACCTAATTTTTGTTTACTTTAGTGATCTCTCCTTACAGGGGATGATATCTTAGAACAGATTTAAGTGAGAGTATCGCATGTGTAGTCAAGAATGGATTTAATAGCAAGTTTTAGGCAATTGCCTAAGCTTGTATGGCAGTGAAGATAAACCCTGTAAAAACTGGTATGGGCATCTGTCAGCACACGTTGACCAAAGCAGCAAATGGATGAAGGATGCCTATTTACACAGAATGGTCTCATGCTTTAAATTCAATCTAGTCAGCACACTAGAGTAGTACCTTACATTCAAGTACCTGAGCTGTAAATAAAGATAAACCTTGGATAATGCAAACTGTTCTACCTAGAAAAGCAAGAGGGCTGTAGGTGCAACAGATAAAGTAACTTGCAAGTCACTAATTCAATCTCCCTGAACACCAGCGTAGTTCCAGCATGATCATCCTCTAATAAGCAACATCATTAACTCAAGAGCACTAACTGAGCTGAAAAAAAGGGAAGCTCAAAGAGTGACGCCAGCACTTCACCCACATGACAAGGCCTTTGCTGATTTCCATAGAAATTTTAGAGTAATTCTCCCCCAAAGTTAAGAACACACAATTACACAGACAGCCGCATGCCCCTGTCCATACGCTGATGGATGGAAACTTGATTTCCTCATTTCATTGGTGGAGAAAAAATAAAGGAACAGAATTAATAGCTACATTTTGTCCTCTTTTCTGCAGCAAGAAGTCAGCCTGCAAATTCAACTTGCAGGATGTTATTCCTAATTGCCACTTAAGGCACACTGGTCCTTGTTTGCTCAGGAATAAGATCTGTTCAGCAGCCTCAATCTAACCCCAGAATTATTACATCACAGTTCTGAACAAACCAGTCACTGAAACCAGCCTCTCCTAAGCCAGTACAAATGGTTTCCCTTTGCAAGTTGAGTTCTTCCTTCTGCATTAGAAGATATGTGACTATTTCTGTTTACGCATTTTGAAATCACATTTTCCCAAAGATTACAGCGAAGCAAGGAAGTCCTATCAGAATCACAGGTTCTTATTTTTTATTTTAAAGCAATGTAGAAAGTTCTTAGTTGCTTCTGGAAGAGCCAGGTGTTTCCTGAAGCACTTCACCCAGCAAAACCCCCAGAACAAAGGCTCTGACAGCTTAGGTCCTAAAGTTCACTGCAATCTAAACACATATTACTGCACGGCTTGCTGAGTCACAGTTATGTTCAAAATAAAAGAGATGAATGGAGCAATTTAAAATGTGATGCTTCACTGAAGAAATACAAGCATTCACACATGTCATGATGTTAAAGAGCTGTTCTGGGTGTCGAATCTACACAACAAGCGCAGATTTGAGAGCTGAAAATGGAGGGGCAGGAAATCTGGTGAGGGAAGCATACTCACATGCTTTTGGCAGAATACTCATCCTATGGGCCCTATTGGCAATTTGTTCTTTGATGCAAACAAAGACAAGACTTGAGCCTTTATTCCCTTAAATGAGACACAAGAAAGGCCCAAGAACAAGACTGCGTGCATCTCTCTTGTCTAGCGAGCACTTGAATTGAGACTGGACAGTAAAACATCTGGTAGTTACTGTTCTTATGCAAAAGAATGGGTCTCTATCTCCTTCCATTAGGACCTGTAGTCTGCAGGTGGTATTTTTAAGATTTTAAAAGATAAACCATGCATATTATTGTACTAAGAAATCCTAGCTATTCTTTTTTCCCCAGCATAGCACACTCCCTGCTAAACATCAGTTTTGTTTTCCCTCAAGCCAAGTTGTGGGAGAGATTCCTTTCCAACTTCAGTGGAAAACTAAAATCTGGAAATCAAACGAGTGGAAGTTTACAACTTCAAATATAGATATACAGATTTTCTTCCCTGATCAGTGACTTCTGACAATTTCCACTCTTGTGAACTTCACAAAATATTGATGACTAAAGTGACAGATAAACATAGAAGTCCACTCTTAATGTAGCCTCAGGTATGAAATATGATCACTGCATGAAATTATTTAAGTTAGAATTGTACTTCTTGTACTTTGAAGGCTGTTATGAAGACTATTTTAAAGGACAAAGAAACAAGCAAAAAATTGCAGTCAAAAGTCTTTGTTTTGCACTACTGTACCATAAAAAAGACAAAGTAACCAAGACAGCTACAAAACATATGTGAAATTCACAAAAAAAACACAATGTTTTATTGGATATTGGAAAGGTTCTTTCTTCCCAAACATTATATCTATCAAGTTTGACCAAATGAGATGCAATACCTTTAAGAAAAAAAGGAAAAAATTTATAAAGGACATCTCTCTATAACTCACTATCTTCTGATCCTCCATTTTCTGCTCATCCTGTGTTCTATGACATACTATTAAAGAAAACATTATGCAGGAAATAATGACTCTAGGGAGACAAAAGGAAATTAAGAGTAAATGTACAACAGTTAAAAGGAACCTTATTTTCTTTGATAATATATAAGTGAAATACTGTAGCTTGAAGTCTGCAAATGTTTAAGATAATTTCTCAACAAAAGGAAAAGGTCAATTCTTGTATTTGTAGGTTAAAGTGATTTTGTATTTTCGACAAAAAAAAAAAAAAAAGACCCTTAAGTAGGAAACAACGATGTAACTTTGCAGATGAAACAGACACTTCAGGAACAGTGGCCCATATCCCTTGGTAGCAAATCAATGGCTGAGCGGATGAAGGTGATGTGTATGGATGAAATGCCATTAAATACCCCCTCAGAACCTTAAAAAAAAAGCCAGAGATATGGAATAAAGAAATCACGGAAGAAATAAGAAGTAGATATTCAGGTATCACACCCCCAGACCTCATATCAGTGAGGAGTAAAAGCACCAAAACCAAACACAAGCCAAAAGAAAAGTAGCAGGAGTCGGCGCTCCCCACAGTTTTACAACTTTGGAAAATATACAAGTAAATCAGTCACTTAAATCTCTTCCACACTGAACTCTGATCTCTGTTGCTCAATCCTAGTACTAATGTGACACATCACACACACGAACACCAGAACCAATTACTAATACAACGTAGACCAAAACAGTGGTCCATAGAGATGTGCACCTTAATAGTTCAAGAGAGCAGACCCAGAAGTCCACAAGCTATATAACACTCTGAATAGGAGTCTTTATCCTTGATCAGCTCTCTCTCCACTTCTGAAGAATTAAAAGAAAGAACAAAAAAACCCACAACAATCTATCACTTCTCTTCTGCTGCCTAGTTCTGACCCCTCAACCTGAGGTTTCATAACACCCCTGCAACACAGGAGAGCTCAAACACCAAACACTGCACTCAGTTAATTTCACTGTAGCCCTATGAGTCTTCTAGATCCTAACAGTAAATACAACCTTCAGCACCTCCAATTCTGAGTAAATATCCTAAAGGCAGGTCAGAAGGTGTTAAGTACAGCAGAGTGACAAAGGTCAGTGCTGAAGAAACATGCAGTGTGAGGAACAAGCCCACAGAAGGCAGGGAACCTTCCACCACATGCTGACGTGACCACATACAGAGGTTGTTTACAGTCTGCTGTTATAAAAAAAAAAAAAAGCAAGACTCAGTTGAGAATTTTGGCATTAAATTTTTTTGGACATTTCTTGGTTTTAGGTTTTGGCCTGAGCTAGTGAGCCAAACACACTTCCCTAACTGCCAGCACTCAATTGTTTAGCACCTGGAAAGCAAACTTTGATTTCCTTCACAATTGGCCAAGTCTTAAGATGTTTAGTCCCAGCCTTTTGCCCCACAAAGTCTGCCAGCTCTGGTGTAGCTGATGCAAGATGCGAGCGGCGCTCCTTGTCTGCCACTGCTTCACTTCAACACAACTGCAAGATTGCTGCTTTCCACCTCAGTACTTTATCATTTAATAACATCCCTCAAAGTCAAACTGGCTGCTGTGACGGTTCATTTTGTGTGCTGAAGTTTCTAGCTCCTGCCAGGGAATGCAGTCTTAAAGATACTCAGCAGGATCCAGCTGCTGAGGACAATTCATCTTAATGCTTAAAATCTGCATTTCTTACAAAAACAAAACTTGCATACAATTATAACACAGCACAAGCTCCAGGAGTAAAACTGTCTTCTATCTGGTATGTGCCAAAGATTTTATAGCAAAAGGAATCTGTTGACTTTAGGATTGGGAAACAAAAAAAAAAAAGCTTTAGGACTGGACCAGCTCCTGCACCAGATTTCTGTCCAGCGACACAAGTATGACAGTAACACCTCAGTAGTGCAAAGGATAGGATCCACATTCAGCACTGATCCAATTCAGGCAGGAACTACAGTAAATGAAGAACAGCTGCAACAAGGAAAAAAACCTATAAATGTTGTGTGGTCTTGCTCTTGAAGGCTCTCACAGCAGAAAGCAGACAATGCAACCAGAGACAGAGCTGGCATGGTCTCAGTTCCAGCCAACACAAGATAGCATGGTTTGAAAAACAGATGAACTCTGGCATTCACTATTAGCTTTAAGTTTTAGAGGACTCAAAGAATTCTGTCCTTTTTTCCTCCCCATATGAGACTTTGTCTGGTTCTGCGGGAGCTTTGAGTTGAACTAAAGCACAGATTTTTTATTTTTTTTTTTTAAAAAAAAGAAGTCCACATGTAAAAAGTCTGCAAGTACCTTCACTCCCCTAACAGTGACCTGTTGTTCTTTTAGTCAGTTATTCCTACTAACCCAACAGCAATCAACATTTTCCTCTCAAAGGCCTAAGACTTTTCCTACTGACCAAAATGGACTTGGAAAACAGGATTACGTTGAGCCTCATGAGACTAGAAAAACAACACCATACTGGTACTACACCTGGTATCTCACTACATGTGAAATCTCTCTTAGAAGTTCCCTCTCAAAAATACCCTGTAAACACAACTGTTAGCGGACTGAGCTATGGGAACTGCTAAAGCACCTTCACTTGGACAATTAGTGTAAAGCAACACTTGGGATTTCCACTGCTTATGAGAATTGCTGCCTGCTTCCTACAGCAGCCATGCTTCTGACAGCTCCTTCCACAGTTGGGAATGTTTACATACATGTGAGTTTTTTCTCCCTTCAATCTCTTGCTGACTTACAGATATCCCCAATTATTGTTATTTTTAATTCTCTACCCTCAGAAACACTAAGAGAGTTTCTGTAACCCACTCTAGGCAAGCAGTTGATGACTCCAGCAGATTTACAGAAAGCTCTCTTTCACTACTTACTAATAAACTCACCTACATGTAAGAATTCCCAAGATGAGAATTTTTTTGAAAGAACGACATAAAAAAGAAAAAAAATCCTTTGCAGCATATCAATATAAATGTCATCTCAGATTTGTAACATCTTTCAGCCCAAAGATGATTTTTCATTTGACAGAGATTCTTCTGTGGGACAGAGGTAGCAAAAGAAAAACTACCCATGCACCTCTGCTATGCTGAGCTCTCAGTGCCTGTGTGCTTTGTCAGGATCAGCTATCTGGACCGGAGATGAGAATTTTCACTGAAACAGATGAGCCCATGCATCAAAATTATTACCCCAGGGGCAGGAGGCTGAAGCTATATTTTCAAGTACTCAAAATGACACAAAATCCTCAGTCAAACAGTTATACCAGTTCTTTATTATTATCATTACTAAATAAAATAGTTTCTCATGCATTCCAACCAAAGCTTTGCCCTTTTTCCCACCCTCAACAGAGAATGCACAGAGCATACCTAAAAGACAACCTCCTAGCCACAGGTAGCAGATTGCCTGACAGCAAAAACCATTATTTGTCATGCCTTACTTTTAGCCAGGATGCTAGTTTCTGAATTTGATGAGTTTGTGCAGAATCCTAGAAGTAGTCCAACATACTCAAAAAACATATTTAAAATAGAAAATCTTTACAAGCAGCCAAACGGAATACTTGAGACAAAAAAAAATCATTAAAGAAGCTGCAGAGGATTTACAGTTGTGTTTTGTTTGGATCCGTACAGTAGACCAGTCCATAAACAGAAACTTAAAAAAAACACCAACATTTGCTTTGTTTTATTTGAGAGTTGTGGGAATGCCAGTAACCAAGCAACATCACAGAGCTGGAGAGCCCTGGTTAAGACTATCACTGATACCCTGATGAGCCAGGATGCGTTCGGTGCCAAAAGAGAACTCAATTTTTACAGACTTCAGTAGCCCTAAGAACACTGAGAAAAACATTCTGTAAGTTTGTGGACTCTACAGATCCCCCATACCTCTGTGTGAAAACTGCCAACTCTTGGTTGAGTTCTGCTGTCCCTTCAAGTCCATTGTGAGTTTTACTTGCCAATTTTGCACACTGAAAGGCCAATCTGTAAGAGGAAGCTTTTCTGGCAGAAGTTGGAGAACTCAAAAAAAAAAAAAAAAAAAAAATTGCCTCAAAAGCCTAAGTGTTGACAAGTTGAAAATAATCGCCACAGATTTATTAGAAAATTCAGCCCGGACTTGTCTAAATATACATATGTTAGCTTACACAAAATAATCTCAGAATTAATTCTAAGAGAAGATCAGGAAAAAAATCCAACCGCTAAAAAAATAACAATGTCATTTTCTGGGCAGAGACTATCCTCCCATTCATTTCCAGTAAATCAGAACAATTAAGCATTTTACAGCTCCTACGATTAATGACAGCTGGAATATCTCATTTCCAATTAACGTGCAATCACCACTGTTTTCAAACTGGCACATCCTCCATGTAATCTGTCTTCAGCCTCCTAACAGAAGGACAGAAGCTGTACTTTATACTTTGCACACAGAAAATAAAGTAGTCACACTGTCTCTATCTGATATTTTTTCCCAGCACTTTATAAAGTAATTTTTTCAGTGAACAAAACCAATATAGACATTTTCTTAGTAATGCCAGCCACATATATACATTTCTAGACAGTCACAGTCTGACAAAGAAAAAAGTATTTTCATGACACTTTTCCAAAGAAATTGGTGAACTGCTTATCTAAATAAACAGCAGATAGAGAAAACATCTGAACGCACATGCTTTTAACTGAATGAAATACAATTTTAGGAGAAGAAAAGGGTACCTACTGAACATAATCAGTGGGTGGAGGGTAACGCATCAAGGCTGTGAATGCTGAGTTTACACTGCAGTTCAGCATACAGCAACTGGGAGCTAGCACCACACCACACCCTGAGAGCGCCTCTTCAGCCCAGGAGCTAATGGGATCTTCCCTTCTTCCAGGAAGAACAAGGGCCAAGAACTCCCAGCCAGCTGCTTCACACTTCTCTTCCCCTCCGGGTACGTAGTAGTTGGACAGATCGATATGATGGGAAAGGCATTACAACAGAGGTATGATGACAGAAGGACTGGCACAATAGAGAGGTGCTACAACGGAAGGGAAGAAGATTGTTCACCTGTATCAGAAGATTCCAGGTTTGCAGGAAAGCTTCACAAAGGAGAAATCTCCAACCAGAGACCCTTCCCCAGTGTCAGCCAGCCCTTAAATTGGGTCTAGGAGAGGTACAGCCAGGCTCCACTGCTTCCTGTCACACAGATGAACTGCCTTTACCTGTGCTCCCCAGGTGCTCATCTGGGGCCATGATACAACAATTCCCATACAAGGTACAAGAGCAGAACAGAGCCACAGAACACATCTTTGGGTTGTATATTTCAAAGTGCTCAGGATTAAGCATACTCTAACATAGAAGTCAAATCTTTACCTCCCTCCATGTTAAATGGGAAAATACCCTTATGTTGTTGCATACAAACTCTTAAGAATGAAATCATAATGAAGATGCCTAAAGAAATCAATTTACAAATATAAATATAGCTCAAGACACTTTTGAAGTTTTAATAGGAAGGAGGAGCAAATTACCCAGGGGACCTTGGTTAGATTCAGTCATGACATAATGAGATCCCATTCCCATGTGGTATCTCACATCATAGAGGAAAGCATGCAGACTTCTCTCATAGCCCCAAGACAGAAGGATCCATGAAGCACTAATTTATATGTCAAAGCAGACACTTCATGGGAATGACATGAATAACAAAATAACCCCCAAAGATTTGGGGCAAGCTTCTCATACAGGAACTTATTGCTTCTCTAACTATTTAAAGGCCAACTTGGGCTTCAGATAAAATGCTTGTGTCAATCTTGCATCAAAGATGATTTTTTGCCAAGATTTTTTTTTTAATGCATTACAAATATTTTACATGGGATGTAGAGGCATTTTACATGGGATGTAGTTGGAAGAGGAACAATTATTTTAAGCCCTCATGTTTAAATATGGTAGCAGATGAAGGCAAAACTGTTGTTCTTTATTGTGTTTAGCCTTCTTTTAAGAAGAAAACCAACCCTGGCTCCCAACAATCAAAGTTAGTATTTCCAGAAAAACTTCAAAATGCAGACTTTTGGTCACAACTGGTCAGTTGCTCCCCATCCTTGAAAAGAAATACACTGTATATGCAAAAGAGAAACATGAGCTATGAAAGAGTGTGGTATGTAACACTGGGCTTCTAAGGAACAAAGGTGAAACTGCTGATAGGTCTTCCTTCAGCACTGAAGCCTTACGGTTAAGTATTAGAAATTTAAAGGAGACAATCAAGTTTTAGGTATATCTGAGTACATTAATATACATAGTTATTTGTATGTATTTGTCATATTAAAAAAAAAAGCACACTCAACGGGAAGGATTCTAAAGCATACTGGCTGCCAGCTGGCACCAGCTCCAGTGGTTTCCCCATGCCATCCATAGAGCTGCCAGAAGAAACGCAAATCTGCAAGTGCCTTGCTCTCATGCATGACCTTAGAGTCCTGCTTTAACTTATCAAAACAAGTTGTCCACACTATGCCTTCTGGCACTGCAAGAAATGGCACAGTCTATGAGTCTGTGATGCCATTTGACCACTGCCCTCTACAATATTGCTTCTGAAAAGCAGGGTTCTAAATTCCCTGGCAGTACATTGAGGATACAGAGCCTGATAGGCAGAGCTGAGCTTGGACTAAGCACTGTACTGTGATATAAAATATCCTGGCTTTCTTTGTTGTAAGTAACAGTAATCCGTAGGCTTGTCTTTTTTCTAATTCACAGAAACTTTAATATCAGTCTCAGCCAGTATCTAAAAAGAAGATACTATTTTCAACTTCAAGAGAATACAGCTAAAATAGTGAATGTTTTGAGAGTGTGATATTCAGTGTAATTGCATTTACATTACTTTGCTCCTTTGATAAGATTCAGTGTAGTAATAACTAACCTTTTACAGTTTAATAGACATTGCAAACGCAAAATGATCCCTCTTCCACTTAACAAACCCCTTGCAATAGCTTAATTAATCTGGTTTCACTCTTTGGCAACTCTCATTTAAAAGCATTGGAAGGTACCATTCACTTGCAGTCTGATCTTCAGAGAACCTGACTGCACACAATTCCAATTACAACTTTCTGTAGTTATTACCTCCAGCATGAGGATGGCAATTAGAAGTTTCCCACCTTTCTCCATCTGTAGGATAACTTGCAAAGTGCATAAATATGATTAGGGCCAGATAGAACGTAACTTACAGAAACTATGTTAAAATGCTAATATGGAAATATCAGCTCCTCCCATTAGCCAAGAGAAAGGTAAGCCCATCATTCTTTGTCAATGAATGGCAGCGTAATAGATGAATTTACATCTATGACCATCTGTTGCAAGATCAGGCAACAGTAGACTGACTTTCCAGAATGCCCAACTGTCTGCTCTAGCTCAGAATTTCCTTATTTTTGTAAACTTAGTTCATTTGTTACAAAATAAACTAAAATGCTTCACATTATTGAGCACTTTTCATCTCAACTCACTCTGTGGACTGTGAGCAGGGTCAGAGCTGCCAGAAGTTTCAGGACTGTGCACTACAGGAGCACCTGAGCACTCACTCCAGTGAAAGGCAGCACGCTGTTCCACAGCTGCATCCCATGTGGTATTCCCACACACAGCCAAACTCCCATTCACATCACAAGTGCTGCAAAACTGCTAACATAGCTTAAGCACTGACAGGGCCTTACAGGGAAATATCCCTTCCTCAGGAACTGAGCTGCAGAGGACCAAGATTGTATTTATTTCAGACACACAAAGGGTTTATACCTCCAAGAGGAAAAAACCGCGAGGTCACACGCCGTGTTGTGATGCAGGCTCAATGTCACATCACTGACACTTCAAAGGTTAGAGGCGCCTTGTACCAAAAATAGCAGTACAACAAAAAGCAGAAATTAATAGAAACACTAAAAAGATCATAAGACACAGAATTAACACCAGTATCACAGAAGTACAACTTCACTGATGATTTCCTGCATGAAGCATTTGCCAGATAACACAGGATGCAATTCTGTGATTCTATGCTATCCTTTTTCACACAAAGATAAATACCAGAGCCCTTTTTCACACAAAGATAAATCCAGAGAACTGAAGTTCTGCTCTAAAGCTCACTGTCTGCTCAGCAAAAGGCTTCCTCCAACACACCGAGCCCTGATCTTGTATAACCACCTCACAGAAGAGATCTTTGCTGTAATCCCCCCACTTCTACCATCACCTCACAAGCACCTATTCCCACAGGGGTATCTCAAAAGCCACAATTGAGAACCTGGTGCCCTCTGGCTGACAGCACTCCTTCCAGCCCTCAGGAGCTTCCACTCTCATTACAGGTCTTTCCAACCACAGCCAAAGCAGCTGCTCTAGTTCATTTATATTTGCCTCACCACTGGAAAGTGCACCAAGCTGAAGCACAGTCAGACGAGATGCATCCAATACCAGAGCCCATCTTCCAAATACTTTCTGCTCATCTTGCCTTCACACTCCTGATCTGGCTGCCTCTCTGTTAGCCAGATGCATCATGCCACCCTTTCTAGCTTCCACCATGCTTGTACACAGCCACAATTTGACTGTGGAGGAAAAAGCTCTCAGATTCTTTAGGGATTTTCATGAGAAATAGATTCCCTTCCCCCACTGCAGTAGCAAAGCAGCCCCAGCAAAAGCCACACGGAAAGCCACAGGAGTTGTGAAAGACTCTTCATCTGAGTGCTGTGCAAGCACTCTGCCTTCATGCTATCACTCTCCTCATCGGCTCCAAAATAAGGAGTGCAAGCTCTGATCCTAACACTGAAGCACAGATTCACGCCAACAGCTTAAACTAGCCAGCTCAAAACAATTTACAGTCAGCAGTAAGTTATTATTGGAAAGCAGCATTACAAAAAGGCAGCACTTTATTCAGACCAAGTCTGAAAGTTCTAAATCAAATCCCATGCAGACTAGTATGAATGCATAAGGCAGTTATTCCCTCCATCAACACAGTGTAATAATTTCTGCAGTGATGGCATTGTGACACTTGCAGGTTTTTCCATGGCTATCACAAACCACAGTTTCTGAACACATTCCCACTTCGTCTGAGTGCCACCATACCCAGACTGCTGTGTAAGGCCTCTGGTACATTTAATTAGGCACCAACCATCACACAAGAAATTCATTTAAACATTAGAAGCGGATAGTTTAAGAAAAATAGAAGGCATATGTGGGACATATACATAAACCAGTACAATCTGAGAAATGTTATTTTCATGTTATGAAGAAGTAACTCAGCCTGAAGTGACCATCTGAGTATATGCTTGAGAGTCATCTGAAGCCCAGATACTCCTTATTGGCAGATGCATCTAACCTCGGAAGGTTTCAAGTCCCAGTGTCCTACACCATTAGCTGTAACAAAACTCTAGAAGAATTACCGTCACTGAAAAGCATCTCATAGCACTGTATAATCAATGAATATATGGATGTTACAATTAAGAAATATACAAGAAAGTTGGGCTAAACAGGTTATCATGCTGAAGAAGAACAGATGGAAAGCTTACCCTTGAGAAAACTCTAAGAGGAGCGATCTCCAAAAAGAGATCCTTCCCCAGGCAGTCAGCTCTTAAATGGGGAGCCAGGCTCCACCCCTTCTGATAGCACAGGTGAATTGCCTTCACCCGTGCTCCCAGGGCTGACTCATTGCTCACCTCAGGTGGTCAATCAGAGGTTCAGGCTGTGATTCAGCAGTTCCCCTACAAGCACAAATACCATCTTTTGATGTTGTTCCAGGCAAGGTTCAGCAAACATTGTGAATTCTTGCACAGACTTTACACAAGGCTGGGGCAACGGCCACCCGCCCCCCTACCCTGAAGCAGAGGGTGTTTATTCTGAAGCACTGCCAGGCAGGCTGGCCTCACCAGCACCAAAGGATAACAGCTCAGTGAGGCTGCAGTGCTGACATGACAGTTGTAGCAGCGCCCTTGGTGCTAACTCAGAACACCCACAGCTTTACAGTCACACCTTCAGGAAATCATGCTCACTGTCCGCTCAGCCATGCACAGCACAATCAGATAACAATGCTTGCCGCCATGCCAGCCAGCTTACAGGAACACAGCTCATGGAAACATCAGGTTTAAGTTACCTATCACTTAATAAAATAATAATAATAATTTAAAAAACCCCCCACAACAGCAGAACAAAACTAAACAGGCCTTAAGCCAATGAACATCAAAATAAATTGACGAATTGCTGTAAAACTATACCAGTTTACACAGACCAAAATCTGTCTCCAGTTCTGAGCTGGTATATACTGGTATTCACACATGGGTGAAGCTTTTTTTTTTTTTTTTTTTCAGCTCTCACCTCAGCAGTTGGATGATTAGATCCACCAGTAATTTAAGGGCTGGATACAGTACCCAGCCATGGGCATCTTTTCAGTCAGCAAGCCACCAGAGAGGGTGCTGAAAGGCCTATTAGAAGGCCAATCACTATCCTTTTCTTGAATGACCACATGATAATCAGTAACCATTCCACAATGCATTGAAGGAGCCTTTTGTCAGAAGGAAAAGGACTAGAAGTCACAAATTATTGCAGATTCATTTGTAATTCATGCCTTTGGGAGAAACTGTATAGCTTCAGTTAAGAGCAAACCAAGAAAAGAATAAGCTTTGAAAATGTTATTAAACCCTTTCCTAATGTGAGTATACCAAGTGTATTTTTAGATTAATCTCTCTGTATTCCCAAAGGATGGACAGACATTCTATATTAGTTGTTTTACGAGATGAGTTGAAAATACATACAGAACTTTGACTTTATTCCAAAACCCTATTTAGGGTATGCAGCAGTGTTTGCCTCATCTAAATGAGAAAATCATTGGAAGCATTTTAAGTACAAAGTCTAAGAAAAGTATAATTGTTCCAGGATAACAACAAAGCATTGTGACTGCTGTTTAACAATCACTTGGTAATAGAGCAAATTTCCTATGGGGACCTCCTCATTAAAAAAGTTTTTTTCTAACTGAGAAACTGGGATTTGACTCTTAACGAATTTTGAAGTCTATTTGTGAAGTCCATCACAAAAACAGAGGTCAGTTATGTCTGATGACTTCTCATGAGTAGGGAAACATTCTGTTCTCCTTCCACCCCAATCATACTTCAGTTCTGAGGCCTCACATGCAAATGCACACACACTCCAGATGGAATTCACACATATGATTTCATTATAGAGTTTCAAAACAGTTTCATACAGACAAACTTTCGGCAGGAATGACAGTCGAGGCTCATAAGCGAAAACAGATTTCTTCTAATCCATATATGCAGAACTAGGGGAATTACCACACTTCCACTCAGAACCAAAAGTCCCAGCTGTTAGACCTGCCCTTTTCACCCATCTGTTCCACCCACGTGCTGTGAAACGAAATGGTCAGAAATAATGGTTTTCACTCCACAGCATCCCAGATTTCCCATTCCTAATGCTCTCACAACCCCTCCTGAAACTAAGCAATATGTTTTGTGCACAATGTTGGTGAAGACTGCAGGTGTGAGCTGGATGCAGCCTTCCCTATCACCCTATCAACTCACACCAAGAGAGGAGCCAGGCTTTGCTGCGATACCATATGGCACCAGCAGAGCCAAAGGCTCGGTTGTGAGAATCACACACAAACATGCCAAATAGAATAATTCATTCAGAAGGAACCTCCCAAGATCATCTAGTCCAACTGTGAAGTGCACATACACCGGAAACAGAAGTCCTGGCATGCCAAATATACCTGCAAGTAAAGTACATCACCATTTATCATCCCCAGGACAGCAAATGCAGAGACAGAACAATCCTGCACTGTCCTCCAGAAGCTCAAAGTGCTCGGAAACAAGCAGGTGGGAACTCCGCAGCCCCCTGCTAATCTCAATGAAGTTCAGGGTCAAATTCTTTTATATAATAACTCTTCCAAATAACTATTAGCGGGAGAAAGGCGGCAGACCTTCCTACCAGAAGTCTAGACTAAAACAAAGCCACTTTGCTATTGAAGTTAACCATTTCACATCTTTTGTACAGGAAGGAGAAAACTTAAGGAGAAAATTAGTGAAGCACCTGAGAAAGGCAGAAAGGGCGTGGAGAAGCACAAGGATGGGGACAGAACACAAAACCAGGGAGGATGGAGGAGACAACAGCAATAGCTGTGGGAAAGCATGTTTCTCCAGATCAGTACTGACAACAAATCCTTAACGTTATTTACAAGTTAATTACAATCAACAACTAGTTGTTTTTCTTCCCTTGATCTCTGTGCAAAGCCTCACTGCCTTCTGCTCCTAATAGTTACACACTTTCCTTTTGAAACTGTCCAGTTCACAGTGAGAAGTTTGGCCTTTCCTCTGGATGCGCAGAGCAACCACTTCTGACTGTTTTTAGGCAATACCTGAGCATTTCTTTCTATCCTGGATGACTAACATTGTTTAACAGTGTTCAAAGACCTCTAAGGCCTGGGCACTGAAAACACACAGTTAAATGCAGGGCCTAGAATGACAACAGAAATAATGCATGGGTGAAATGGAACACAAATGCAATGATGTGGGGGAATTAATAGCTGTAACTACTGACAAGGCTTGGCTTCGTTCTTTAAGCTCTCTTGTAGCTTGAGGAGTTAACATGTGAAACTCAGTTCAAGACATTGTAATCTTGCATTCCCTCTTAAAAACTGACCCAAACCATAGGATTCATTCCCAGCCACAGATTTCCTTAAATTTGGAAAACAACAAGTCAGTGATTTGCCACAGCTTTGTTACTATTTCTTTGAGAAAGGCCAGGAAAGAAAAACTGATTTAGATTGAGAAGCAAACGTTCTCCAACACAGACGGTACTGGAAGGCATTGCACTGAATGCTTAGGCTCATTACTAGATGTCAGACAACACAAAGACACTCATGCATACTCCTTCTCCAGGTCAATGAAGCTCAGAACAGCAGCCATGCTCACAGCTGTGGAAGCAGACCCTTTGGCCAGGAGCAGTCCTGAAAACATTTTAAAGGGTTTTAATTTCCTTCATCTTAATCACAACGCTTTCCTAAGCAGTAAATTTTCCAGAGTAGTGACCTTGCCCTGTTATATATTTATACAGCACCTGGCACAGTACAATCGTTATCTCGACTGGCATCTCTTTACATTTAACAGAGCTTGCTGTTCTTCTAAAAGGCCAAATTTCTTCAGCTCCCAAACCACAATTTGTGGGAGAACACTCACCCTAGCAGCAGCGTTCAGCTCCAGCAGACTGAGATGAAGCCTCACAAAGCTCAACCTGTTCCAACCTGGAAACCATTCCATGTTTACACATTTTGACCACGTCCACAGAAACAATGGTGGCCGGGGCGCAGCGCCCTGCTCAGGGCAGCTGGAAGGCTCCATCCAGCTCGCGGCATTCAACAGGTCACTGCCCACAGGGCTCCTCTCATGGCCAGCGCAGATCCGCCCCTGGTTAGCCTTGACATTTGGCAAACAACATTCTTTTCCACCCTATTTATAAAGCTTTTAGTTTAGTCTCCTTGAGTAATCGCATTTTGAAGAAAAGGGAAAAAGATGCTCTATAATATATGCAGGGAATTCAAATCAGAAAGTTACCAGAAAAGAATTCCCACAAGAAAAACCACAGTTCCCTCCACGCACGGAAAGCTTTACGCATTTCCAAGCTAGAATCAACCAAACCGATCCGGGGAACGTGGCCTGCAATGAAACAGAAGGATTACCCGGGCACCTCTCAGCTCTGCCAGGGAAAGCCGCCTGCTAGCGATTCACACCGCAGGGCGGTGGGGCAGAGGGTGGGGAAGAGGCGTACGCCGCTCGCTTGCAGCTCGGCACAGGCAGCGCCGCACCGCGCCAGAGGTAACACAGCCAGCCCTCCCGCTACCAGCGAGCCGCGCACCGCGTCGTGCGGGCACGGCAAGGGAGACAGCAGACGTTGATAAACAGCCCCTAGCACCTCAAGGCAGCGATCGCGGCGCAGACAAGTAAAACCCTTCAGCGTCTGTGCAGGGACAGCAGCGAGGGCGCAGCGACCTCCGTCCCTCCGTCGCCGTGTCAGCCCTCGCCGCGGTGCTGCCCGGCCCGCGCGGAAGCGCAAAGCAGCAGCGCTACAGGGCGAACGCGGCGCCGCCTCAGCGCGTTCGGCCGCCAGGCAGCCGGGGCTGCGGGCTGCGGCCGGCGGGAGCCGGCGCCGCGCTCCCGGGCGCGGTTAGTCATCGACGGCCGGGGCCGCCGCCGAACGGCCCGGAACGGCGCGGCTCCGCTCCGCAGACGCCCGCCGGGGCCGCGGGAGGGCGGGCGGCTGCGGGCAGAGCGGGGCCGGGCCGAGCCCCGCCGCGTCCCCCGAGTACCCGCCTCTCCGGCCCGGCGGCAAGAAACTCCGGGCGGGCGGGCGGGCCTCCTCGGCGCCGCTCCCGGGTCCCGCCGCGCCGCCCCGCGCAGGTGCCGAGCGGAGAGCGGGCCGCCGCCTTACCTCGCTGCGGCCGGGCCGGGCCGGGCCGGGCCGTGTCGGAGAGAGGGAGGAAGGAAGGCTGCGGGCGGCGGCGGCGACCGCGGGACGCTGCGGTGGCGCGGCGGCTGGTCGGGATACGCCTCGCGCCCCTCCCCGCACGCGCGCGCCGCCCCGGGCCCGCCCCGGTAACGGCCGCCGCCCCCGGCAACGGCCGTGCCGCGCTCCCCGGCCCGCGCGCGCCCCTGTGGCACCGCACGTGCGCTCCAGGAACGGCGGGCAGCGCCGGCCCCGCTGCCGACAGCTCGAGCGCTTCTCGCCGAGCGGAGCAGAGCGGAGCGCGCGACGTAAATCAGTGCCGGCGCGTGGCTCTTCCTGTCCGCGAGCGCTCCTGGACGGCGTCGGGACGTGAGAGCGCGCCTCGAGCCTTTCCGTTGTCGACGGTTTAAAACAGTGCCTCGATGCTCCGAAGAAAACGCGCGGTCTGCGTTGTCAGCACAAAGGTGAAGGAGCAAGACGTTACGATCCCCTCACGGCCAAACACTGGAACACGCAGGAGCTACAGGAAATCGCAGCAAATTTCCTGTAAACAACTGGATCTGGATTTCCTATCAGCATCGGTGTCCCGCACCGCCACTGGCAGTACCCGTAACCCACGCACACAGCAGATCTCGTTCGTGCAGGCGCTGAGCTGGGCGGTCCCAGCGTTTCTCCCCAGAGCCCTCACCTCACCTCCCTCTTGCTGCCCACGGCCAGCGGGCTCCCTGGGCGGTAGCAAACGGCCGTCTGGTGCCTCCCAACACAGATGGGAGGCAGCGCCAGCCCTCGCTGCTTTCAGCCAGCTCCCCGGACCGCAGTGTGGAAATGCCGCAGGCTGGGATCTCCCTCCCGGCTCCGGGTGCCCGGCGGACCACCCTCAGCCCCTCCTGCCCTACTCGGCTGCAAAGGGTTCTCCCGCCTCCTTCAGAAAGCTGGGCGCAAAGCAGATGCTCAGCACTGAGGTGCAGCCAACAAGCTCAGAATTTACATTTCTTTGGGAATCACGTCTTCAAAAGTACTCAGATCCTTGGTAAACATTGGCTTGTTTTAAACAGCATCATTTTGAACTTCCAGGCTTGCATCTGCTCTCCAAGAGTGCTCCTGCTCACACTGCTGACACCTATCTACTCCCTAAGCTGCATTAATTTTGCCTGGGAGTTCTGGAAACGATTCTGAAGTTCAAGAGAGCAGAGCATTATGTTCATAAATCAAGGATGCTGCCGAACTTCCTGCACGGGAGAACAGATGTGAACCATGGGCCTGAGACTCATCCAAAGGAATGCAGTGGAATCACACAGGATGGAAGGCTCTGAGGGCTTTACAAATTGCATTTGGATGGGAGAGAGCAGGGAGAAAGAGAATGTGGGAAAAAGAAGAGTGAAAAAGGATCCTGCTGTTTAGCTCACGCATAAACTGTGTGTGCTCAGCCAAAGGTCACTCCTTTTATTTTCTCATTAATTTCAGTGATGGTGAATGGTATATGAAGAATGACCTAAAAATGAGAACTGCCAGGAGTAGCTCAAGTTTTTCTACGACAAAGCAAAGGAAGAAAAAGCTGTGTGGCAACTTCGTTCTGTATCTGTAGAGTCCTTAAAAAGTAGTGACTGAAAGTTAATTATTTTAGATGAACCATACGTTTATTTAGGAAAGTTAAATAAAAATTCAGTCATCTATTTTTCATGCATTTGCCAGCAAAGGTTTTATACCCTCCGTGCATTGAAATTACCCAATTCCTAATTTTCTTTTTGTAATCCAAGAAATAGTGTATTTGTTTCGAGGTTGAGCACTGAGGTACTAAACTCAAGTGAGGGAAAAAAAGAAAAAGGACAAAAGCTTTGGGAAGCCACAGGTGTCCCAAAGCTGGCAGAAGGAAATTGCCCCTATGGGCAACTTTGGGAAAACCATCAGGAAAGAGTGGAACTGGCACCTGATGATGCTGTATAATAAACGCATATTCAAATGCCCTGTGCTGGTTCCAGCAGCTCTGCACCAGACAAAACAGCCCCACTGTGTGCCAAACATGAGGCAGTTGGAGAAGGTTCTGCTGCCTCTGCACAAACACATTTGAGGAGGAGGAGGAGACACGCAGGAGATGCAAGAGACACCGGGACAGGAGGGGTGAGAGCTGGAGAAGCACCGAGGGAAACAAACACCATGCACTGACCTTGGTCTCCCACACTGCCCGTTGCCTCATCAGAGGGACTGGGAGTCACTTGCTGTGGGGAACAGAGAGCAGGAAGGGCAGAGGAAAGGTGCCTGGAAGTGTGTCTACAAGGGAGCGTGTGTTTATTCAGTTCTAGAATCAGTAATTTAAAGTTTTTAATTGGGACTAAATTAAATCAGTTGAAATTCCCCTGGCACACAACCGTTCCTGGCTTGCAACAGGGAGAAACTGATTCAACACAGAAATTTGCAAACAAACTGGTGCAGTCACAGTGGTCTGGCAAAGGATCTAAGGGTAAAGATAGGGAAAACAGCAAATTACATTGCTTGTGTTGTAAGACAGTTGCTAATCTGGGGTATAAAAGAAACATGGCTCTTTTAAGCCGGGAGAAGGGCTGATAATAACATTCTATCCTGGCATTTGTTAACTGCAGTGAAAAACTGCAACGTAAGTGGAAAAAAAAAGTTCAAAGAGAGGCACCAGAAGAGATGAACAGAGATATATCTTCAGGAGATAGATGTTTACATGCTCGGCTTAGGAGAGCGCTGCCAAGCAGTGAAAAGGCAGAAGGTCCTTTCAAGGACCTGTGAGGATCATAGTGTGTTATGTGGAGTAACACCATGGAAAGAGAAAGAAGATTTATGATAGCTACAGAAAATTCTGACAGTCAATCAGAAAGGACCAAAAACTATAGAGGTTGCTTTTCTACATGGTATCAGCAGGTAATTATATTCAACATTCAGAAGGAAAAAAAGTATATATATATATATATATATATATATATATATATATATATATATATATATATATATAAGCTCCTGCATTTGGGTGTGTGAAAGGGAAAAAAAAAAAAAAAGATCTTTTGGCTCTGAAATTTATGGGTCAAATTTAGAAAGGGTAATTCGCAAGCCATAGCTAGTGGCTATTCATTTACTCAGACAAAGCCTGAATTTGATTAAATGGTTATGAGCACACAGACTGTATGCTATGGAAACAAAAATCTGTTTTGCAGTGAGGTTATTTATATCACAGATAATTAAAACTGCTGCTCTGAGATCTCACATTTCTCTGAAAATGCAATGTCCTCAAACGAGAGCGACAGCCGAAGAACAATTTCTAAGGAAGTTTTTTCTTTTTAAGACTGGGAAACAGTCTGTTAAAATCACAGACACATGAAGGTGAAAAAAAGAACCCAACACAACCATTTTCTGCTTCCAGAAACAATGCCTCTGTATCTCTTGGTGTTGGGTGTTTCAGAGTGAGTGTACTTGAGTGGGGTTGTAAACACTTAAGAATGACTGAAGTTCAAAAACAAACAAAAAGCAGCCTTGAGCTCACTCTGGTATAAAATGGGAAAGAAATGAGGGAAGGCTTGGCAAAAATCAGCATAATAGTAGCCTTATTGTTGGATCTGAAAGCTTCATTTTCCAACAGTGTCCCTTTTCTGAGAAGCTGCAGAATCACTCTGAAAGTGCTTTCTATAGAGATGATAAATCTGTGGTGGAGATTTATGCACATTCAGATTAAGTCAGGAAATCAGTCATGAAAAGGATAATTAAATAGAGAAGGACAAAAACCTAGAAGAAAAATTACCAGAACCCCCCAAACAAACACAACTAACAATGCACTACGATGCACCAGGTCCTGGGATTCTGACTCTGACTTTGGCACCTATTGCTTGAGCAATGCACAGGGCGAGCAACCCCAGCTTGTTCCTGACTGCGGTTCCCAGGGCTCCAGAGAGAGGCACTCTGCACAGCAGCAATTCAGAGCTGGCACAGTGTGTGAACAAACCACGCTTTGGTCGTTCCTTACTATTTTGCACTAGCTCTTAACGCATCGTAAAGGTGAAATCCACAAGAACAGAAGGTGTCCCACAGCTGTATACAGAATTGTTTGACACCACAGTCTCATACTGTGTTCATATGCTAGATGAGAGCTATTGAACATTACAGTCTCCATTTTAGAGCAAACAGCTCAGTCTGCGCAGGCACAAATCACCGAGGTGCTGTGAGAGAGCTGGCTCTTCTGACACAGAGGTGTCAGAACACCTTCTCCTTTCAGTGTTACAAGATATGCAGCAGACTCAGGGTGTTAATGGTAAAGCAAACACGTTGACTGAAGAAAATTTAGTAAAAAAAAGCCCTTCTGTTTTGCATCACTGCAATTCCAAAATATGCAAACTCAGTACCGTGTCACAGCCCACTGAGCAAACCACTCTAGCTTTGAAGACATGGTATATAAATGCTGCAGTTCTGTGAAAACCTCTAATTTGTGTACCGTGACTTTTAAATTAATGCATTTATTTATTAAATCCTGTCCTACTTCTCTAAACTGGATTCAGTCCTGGAGTCTGATTGGCCTCATGTGGGAGCTCAGTACAGAAGAGACTAACACAGACTGAAAAGACAAGAGGAAACAAGGTTTGATCAGCTGACAACAATATATGTAAGCACAATGATCATGACAGAAAATGTGATCCAAAAATGACCAAGGTCACTTAAGATTTAATTCAGAATGATGCCAAGCACATATTGAGGAGGCTTAAGCGAAGCTCAACACAGTAGAATATAAATTCCTCAAAAGCAAAAGGAAAGCATCTCCATGACTCTGAGCACTATGTAAGAGCAACGCCACTTAACTATATACACATACACCATAAAGGTAAAACTTTGGGGTCATTCCTCATGCAAGAGCCCTGCTTCATGTAACAGGGTTCACACAACATTTCTGTAGTCATGTTACGTGTTCATTACATAGAAGGTAATGAACACATCCTCTACTTACGACACATCTCATTGTACAAGAATATAGTTCTTAATTAATTAAAATGGTTAGACTAACTTCAAAATTTTAGGAGAAAGACACTTATACTCCAGACTATTTCTCCCTGAAGGATATGTAAGGAGTAAACTCAGACAAATGCACACACTTCATCAGCACCTTGTTGCCATTACTGCTGCACAGATAGCGAGGCAAAGACAATTTCGTTCCGCCCCATACTTTCATCTGCCAGCAGAACAGCTCCCAAAGTCACAATCCTATTAGATACCAATGTTTGAGGCCAAATTTTGTATTGCCTCATGCAAGCTGAATCTGATATTAAATTTAATGAAAAAGAAAGGCAGAAAAACACACACTTCTTTTGTAAGGCTACTTGAATATTGCTGATATTATGCTATCAGCAGTACAACATGCATCAAAAAATGATTCAGAACAAGCATCTTCTGGAGCAAAATGTGGCTATAGCAAAGCAGAGATATCTCACCTGGGGTAAGTCAGCCCCAAAGAAAAACTGAGTCATTCGGAGGAAAAAGGAGTAACTGTGAGGAGAAAGAAAAGGGGCTCCTTGCCCCATCCACCCCCCACAAGGTTTAGTGTGTGTGGGTGTGAGCATCGTGAAAGATCTGGATGTTTTTTTCCATTCATGCTGGTGAAGACCTTCAAGGAAACAGTTGCTTGAATGACTGGATCCCTCTTGTACAACTTGTCATATTGCCTGAATTTACCCTACTGAGTTCATCACACCACTGCAAAGCACTTTGCATTCTCTCCATTACATCACAAACACTAGATAAGCTGTATTTTGTCCACAGCAAAGTAAGAGTTAACTACCCATCAGAAACAGAGGAGGAGAAAGAAGAGCCAGGAGGAGAAAGAAGGAAGCTGCAAGCTTTGTTAATCAATTTCCAGCTTTAAATACATCACTAGAAGTGAAACAGATTTTTTGTTAAAATACATTGCTTTTCAATATGCATCAGTGCTCATGGTCGCAAAAATGACTCCACTTGAACTCTAAGCTATATATTCAGTATTGAAAAAAAAAACAAATATCAGAAAATGTGCAATCCTCCACCATTCCCACACCCCTAAGCTGCACTCAGCACTTACTGACTGCAGCAGCAATAAGCATTCCAGTAACAGCCAACACTGTTTTGTAGGCACAGTACAGAAAGTTTATCTTGATCTCTACAAACGATGGGCCCATGGTACAACTCCACAACTGATAAGCCTGAATTAACTATGGAAAAAAGTAATGTACTGCTTTTGTGAACCTCACTTGTCAACAAGATCTTCAAGAGCCACAGAAGAGAATATTCCATTGTGAACAAATAAATGCTGGGGCTGTCAAGCTGAGTTTCAAAGGACTCTCCTTTCTTCTACCTCTACACCTCATGGAATTAGACTAAAAATACCAAGCAGAAGCACAAATAACTTTCTCACCAGAAAGCAAGTTTACATAAATTCCATACTAGGGACACATGAGGAAGTTTGGCTACTATGCAGAACAAACTCACCTCGTCTATTATTTGGTTAAAAAAATGGAAATAGAAAAAGAGGGGGCATTTCTAACTGACCTCTCAAAACGATGAGTAATGCCCATAGAAACAAAGAAAGTACTTCAGTGAACTTTTCTACTGTGTAAATCTTGCTTCAGTATTTAAAGGGTTCACACTTGCAGATTACAAGATCTCCAGAACTCTGTAAATTTGTTAAATCTGTGTCAGAATTGTCAAAGTTTTATCTTCCAAATGATAAATAAGAGGTCTGTGTGTACCCTACATTAACAAATAATGAAGGGGACCTCACAAAACGCCTGCTATGCACTTGTGTTTCTGTAAGCAACAGCTATAAATTATGGAATGAAAACTTGACTTAATGCAATATGAAGCCCTAAGTTCCAGGATTAATGAACTGTAATGACACAGGTTAGGAAGCAGTCATCAGTTTTAACCCAGTTATATAATAGAATAAGCTGTTTTTTTCAAGAACAAAAACCCAAACTGCAAAGGCAATGAAAAAAGTCAGGCTTATGCATATTTCCTCAAAAATAGATTTATGAAGGGAGAAAACAACAGAGTTAGAATTAAATCTAAGTTAGGACTTCAAGTCAAATGTAGTTTTGATAGTGTTCCAGGGATACCAACAACTGGCTACAATCACCTTATCAAAGTGTTGTGATTAACAAGATAAAAAGCTGCATAGTGGTCAAGTAAGAAGAAATGATAGCAGCTTACCAGAGCATGGGTTCAGGAAGATATCATTTGTCACTCTCAGCATTGCTATTGCAAAGCTGCTCTGAGATCAAAATCCTGATTGTAATCCATCAAACCCATAACCACAGTGAGTTGAATGGCTGAGCAATTGTGATGACATAGCTGCATAGCTGGCCGCTACTAGGAATTAATACATGAAGCTGCTACCAGTGTGAGGGTGTACACATCTCTAGATGAAGGGAAAAGCAGCATGATTGCTGCTAATAACAATAACACAGGAATGACATCAAAACAGATATTAAAAGCAAACCCAATTGTGTCACACTGATTTTTGAAGCAGAAATATTTGGGCTTTCTGTTCACAGGTTAAACAACAGATGTATGGGGCCCTGCACATCTCTTCAGCTGATATGGGCAGAGAGATAAAGCCCCGTTCGGAGCCCATACTGAACAATGTGACTTATCATTTCTGCTCCTGCCATTTCTTTGGCAGGAACCAGCCACCAGCAGCTACAGCCACAAGGTGATGTTCAGGACAAGAGTGCTGGGCAGAAGAGACAGGGTGCTGGACAATTCCAATGAGCTGAAAACTGCTTTCATAATTGGACAGTAAGAATACCGCTGTTGTGCAAAACTGAGGCCACTGCTAGCACTGTGGCCCCATCTCACCTATGAGACGTGGTGTGTGAAAACTATCCAAGCTGTCTGCGCAAAAGCATCTGGCACTTTTGCCTCCACTCACCAAACTCTGACTAAACGCTTCTTAGCTGAGCCCCAGCAAGTCCACCTCAGAAAAGCCTTCAGTATGACAGAAATCCAAAACCAGCATTCCCCCTTCTTTCATTTCTACTTTCTCTTCCCTTTGTTATCTTGATCCTTTATCTCCTCTCCATTAGATTCTTACTCTAGTGCACCTTCTTTTTCCCCATCTAAACATAGTGGCTCTTTATCCTTTTTGTCTCTCTCCTACAGCTATGGCTGCTTATAATGCATCCTGCAGGAAATTAGGCCTAGTTTCCATTCTAATCAACTTCAGAGACTTACGCTTTTAATTAGACCTTTAATATTCCTCCTGTTTGCATAGACAGTGCATTCTAAAGCAGCCTTCCTAAGCACCATTGTGGTTTCAACTTCAGGGGAAAAATCATGGTATTCTAACAAGTGAAAACATAAGCGATCTATGATAAGCCATTATGATTTTATTTTCTCCAGCTGCAGCAGCAGATGTGTTAGTATATTTTTCCAACTGAAAAAGTACCATGTCCATGAGGAGTAGAGGTCCAGCAAGTCCCCTACTTGGACTCAGCCTCTATGGGATTCTCAACATAATGTAAACTGCTGAATCTGTAAGCAAGCCCTCTCCAAAACCACAGCGGGCCTCTGACTGCCTTGCAAGCAAAGATTTAACGTGTTAATTGAGCAAATTATGCTCACTTCAATAACCCCTTTGTGTTCAAGAAGAGCTCTGGTAGTTTAAAGCACAGCATAAGTGGTAAGTATTACTGGGTCACATTCTGAGGTTCAGGATCAGTTGTTACTTAATGTTTATTCAGGCAAATGTCCACTGAAGTAGAGCACTGAATTTTAAAAGAAAAAGTACAAACCTCCAAATTTCATCCATTATTAATCATTTAAAGTATCAATTAAACATAACGTTCTCTGATATTTTTTACTCTTAGCTGATTAAATATGACTCCAAATGAAAAACATTCAACTCTCACTTAAGGGGTGAGATTTATTGCCAGCCAACCTGCTCATCTGTAGTGAATTTCTGGGAGGGTTCTTGAAACTATTTTTCATTACAGTTACAACTACTGCCAGTTCTTGACTGTATTTCACAATAATTACAGTGATCACTCCAGAAATGAACTCTGAAAAAACCACATATGCTAAGACTGTTAACAGTGCATATACCAGCAGTATTTGTAAGATGTCAGTGAGACCCTTTTCCATCATACCAGACATGGTAATGCCATTAAGTGTATTCACAAGTGGTTCAGAGCAGTGGGAGATTTCTTTGTACTGATAGAGTGGTTCCTTACTATATCACATGACCTACGTAATTTGTTTTATTAATGTATTTATTTCCCACTTGTTATTCAGAATAGATGGGCTTAAAGACAAACAAGACACTAAAATTTTGAACAATTTTGAACCTATCTAGAACACTTCGTTCCCTGAAAAAAATACAGATAAATCCCATAGGCCAATGGGCATATCAGTGCCACCAGGATTTCACCCTGTACCCTGGCAACCAGGCAGCTTGCCATACCAGGAATGGTGCAGTTTTCAGCTTTGTGGCTTACAGAAGTTATTTGCTTGGGAATGGAAAACATGATACATACTCATTTCTAGAATTTAAAGATGAAAAGAGTCGACTCCTGTCATCTGAGGAAGTGACATTTCAGCCAGAAGAGAGAACTTGAAGGTTTTAGTATCAGTGCACACAGGTCCATCTCTCACAGTCACTGATGCCTAGGAAAGTACAAGAGAGCAAACTTGCACCAACGTTTCTCCACCAAACCTTCCCAGTTTTCCAGACATTTTCACCTTGCTCTTCTCTCTTTCTCGATGTTCAAGATCTTAATGTTTCAGGGTTTGAACACAGGAAGTGCCAAATCATACCTCGGTGTTTAACCTTATAAAAGCCACAACTCCCTAAGTCCAAACAGCCATAAAGGCCACACCCCATACCCATGGCAGAACTGAAACATTACAGTCTGAGAGACAATTGGAGTAGGGGAGCTTTTTTTTTTTTTTTAGTTTTTTTAGCTTATTTTTAAAATTTTTTTTTTTAGCCTTGGCTGAATTTACCCTGAACTTGCAAGAGTTTGAAAGAAGGCAGGCCTATGTTGCATTAAGTTCTCGGTGCCACAAAAGCCTTCTCACCAAACAGTGTATTATGGAGAAATATCAAGCTAGACTCTGCAGATCTTACTCATTCTACTTCTGCAGACTTCAGAAGAACTTTAACAAGGCTTTATGCAGGTTTCTCAGCTTAAGGTAAACAAATCATACAGGGAAAAATTATTCTGTCCAATCCTGGGAGAGAAAACAACCCAGCTTAGATGAGATACATCTCTGTGAAAGCAACTGACTTCAATAGGGGAGAATTTTATCCCCAGTTGCTGAAGACACTAACTATTTAATAATTAGCGAAAACTTATCTGTTGCATTGTTTGTTGGAATGCAAGTTTGAGGGACAAGAAGTCTGGGATTCAGAACTCCCTGCACACAGGAAAATACATATTTTTAAAACCACCACTAAAACAAATCAGAAAAATTACTGTCCTGAGTGTGACATAAATGAAGGGAAGAAACACATTTCTATAATTTTCTATATAAACCCAAAATATGTACACACACAATAAAAGGGGGAAAAAAGGAAATTATTCTTATGTATCCAAAATTTAGGGAAAGAGCTGAACATGTCAAGTTTGGCTTTCCTAACATAGTATTTCCTAGCATTTTGCAATGTATATATAAAATATGGTATTATTCCATTTTTGTCTCCCTTAAAATGCAACATCAACATAGCAGGTGTGGTTCTAACACACTTCTGCTATTTGGGCATTCAGAATGTTCCTTAGAAGGGACGGTATGCTGAACAGTACCCTGCAAACAGTCCAACTTAAAAAGTCAGATGATATAAGTCAAATGCACAGCAGCTTTCAGCAAGATCAGCTACCCAGAGACTTCAATGAAAGCAACATGTTTCAGTATAAAGTTCTTTCCATTTACCAGATCCTTCTCCAGACAATCTTTTGTTTGCTGATACAAAAGCTGACAAATTTGTCATTTGCACAAACTAGAGAATTTCCTGTTTGTTGCATAGAAACATGGAATCACGCAAGTGCCCGTTAGCTCTGCTTGTCTGACGCACTGGGAAACACATCAGAATAACTTAGCACAGCCTAAACAGGCTCAGCACAGCCTACCTCAAAATTTACGTTGTACGCAAAAATCAAAACTGGGAGACTGCCTCCAAACCATAATCTTTTTAAAATAATTTGCTTATTTTTAACCTCGGTTCTCAGTACCACTGCAATGGATAAAAATACTACTTTAGGAAAATCAGAAACTTTATCTTCACTTGATCTTATGCTGCCAGGTGCTTGAAAAGGAAGAAAAATATACTGCAAAAGTCAAAATAAATTGTGAAAGAATATAAACATACTCATTTCAGGAAAAGCTTAACTGAACAACTACAAAAGACACACAAGAGTATCCCTAAACTAAGCATCCAAACAATTAGAAAAAGAAACGGGGAAATTAGAAAAACAGAAGTTTTATACTGGTCCTGTTTGAATAATAATTGTTAAGAATCAGCTTTCTGTAAGAGAAAAAACCAACTGGGATATCTTTGCCTATAGCGTACCATTACAAGTTAGGTTTGCACAAGAAGAGAACAGAGGCCTCAGAGAAGTAGGAGGCAGAATGGGCTCAGAATGGATCTGCTCGATCCTGGCAGGTGCCTGCCCAGCACCTGTAAGGGAAGTTCCTCAGCCTCCAGCTTTTCAAAGCTGGAATAATTAGAAGATCTTTTCTCATCCCAAACTTCCGTTTCCCTTCCTGAAACTTAAGCTGATTTCCCCACATCTGGTAGACAAGGACAAATTATCACTACCCTCCTTAGAACTATTTTAACTTTTATCCTCACTCAGCATTTTTTTTTCCAGTCTAAAAAGTCCCTTTCTTCCCACTTATCTCATAAGCAGCATTTTCTTTGCTTTCATTATTATCTCAGCTTCTGCAGGCTCAAGCTCTTTGTAGAGTTCTCACAAAAACTCATGATCTGCTTTATACTTAAATACCCAAAGGAGAACATAGACAAAGAGCTCCACAACATTAATTACATGGAAAAAAAATATTTTACAGTGTAATATATTAACTTGCCAGTCAACAGCCTCATCATTGCCAAAAGATTCATGATCTCTTCACAATTGTTTTCCTGTCCCACAGTCCTTTTCCAATTGGTTTTTTGAAAGAACTTCGTGAAGAACTTAGGTCTGTTTTGTAACACACCTTCCATATTTAAGACTACACGCTAAAGATTGTGCACAGATCAATAGCAGTTTTTCATTTTAAACATTTAAAAGCAACTGGAATGTTTCGTTTTCTCATAAAGGTGATGAAATTTGGAACAGATGTTTTCTCCCCAAGAGAAATCTAGAGAGTAGCTCAAAAAAAATCACAGATGCCAAGGAAAGGAAAACATTAAAGACTGCCTTTTTGCAAATCCACTGAGTACAGTAAAGGTTAAAGGTGCAAACTGTATGACTAATTTCAATTCATGTAAAATAGGACATAAATCTTTTAAACCTAAAACTGTGCAAAGAAAGCGAAAGGCAGAAAAGCTGCAGGGGAGTTTGTAACTGACCTGAGAAAAAGTTTTCTCCAAGAGTGATGAAGACATCTGAAACTGGGCAAGGATAACCTGGTGAAGCAGTAGGTATGAGTAGGTCAGTGCAAGGCTGTTCCCACAAGAAAATAAGGATTACAGAAATTCCTTGCTATTATAAATTAGAGAATGAAATTGGTATCTAGTTGCTCAAACCAGTAACCTGAAACAAATGCTGTGCAAAGATGACTGTGGATATTGGCTGTTTATTTGTATAAATATACAGTTGGAGAAACCAAAGGAATTAAGTGGCTTCCAGCCATGAAGAAGTATGACAACAAAGGCAAAAGCTGCTCACAAACACCTAAAGAAAAACTGGAAGGATACGCAAACCACACAACGAAACGAAGTCTAGAGCTAGGTATTAAACATGCAAACCTGATTAAAAAGACACACCTTGTCAGGTAGCAAACTAGAATGTTGATGCAGAATAGCCACAGAACATAATAATGATGATCTTGACTTTCTAGTCCAGCGTGAGCCTATTCTCCATACAAATAACCTTTCTTACTGGCCCTAAATGAATAGCTTTGAAGCAGCTGAGAAGAGCTACCACATACACTAACAGGGAGGCAAGCCAGACTGAGCATAATAGACTGTGCCTTTTCTCATTAGTACTTTGTTTTAATTAAGTCCACCTGACCTTTAAAAAATAATTTAAAAAAAATCAAACCACAGTGTTTACAATTATTCCTATGAGAGTCTTGAACCACTACTCTGGGCAGATGGGAAACTCTATCTCATTTTTTTTTCACCCATTTCCAAAAATCCTTTAACATCCAATACTTGGCAGTTCACTTCTTACTTCACCTACACATATGCCTATTATAAAACCCGAGAACATAAATCAATAAAAAACATTCTCAAGTGATGTATCTAGTTCTACACATCCTCTGTAAAAGGAATAAACATATCATTCACATAGAATGAAACTATGGGAATTCACAAGTTTAGAAAGACTAATAGAGTATCTCACCAACTATGCTTACATCACTGACATGCAATCAATAAAGTTCTTTATGACCCAGTTGAAGGAATAACACTTAGAACCACAATAACAATACTGCATGGTCGAGAGCTGTGAGAGATGCTTTATTTTGTGCTGAGAAAGAAGAAATTCAGTGTTTATACATCAAACAGATAAATATTTGACAACAGAAAGGGGAAGAAAGCAAGACAATGTGGAAGATTTAAAGAACGGAGGGATATGTATTAAACATTAATAAATCCTTTAATTGGCACAAGACAGAATTATTCCACAATTTTCCTCTATATATACATGGCCTACTCTGAAAATAATACCTCCTATTTTATTATGTTGGCCCATGACATTAGAGGTGGATGTTGGTGGTGTGGCAGTAGAGGTTGAATTTTCTCATTGATATTCCATTCAATTTTGTTGCCATGCAACAGAAGGCAGCAGAGGGGCAGTCTGACAAAATGGCATCTGACGTGGAAGTGAAGATGAAGTGAAGGTGTGGAATTTAATTCCTGTATGTGGAAAAAATGGCACCCACTAACATTCATTGACACTTGCTGAACGTTTTTGACCCCAAATAGTGGATATGAGCACAGTGAGGCAGTGGGTAGTATGTTTCAGCAGTGGTAACAGTGAGTCACCTCCACTAGTGCAGATTTTTGCAAGCACAGTATGCAGCCTCCTGCTCATCACTGGCAAAAAGGCAGAGCTAATGGCAGTGACTGTATTAGAAGTAGTGTTTTGTAGATGAAAATTTGCTCTATCAAATAGTGTTATTGTGGTCTTTGTAGCTGTTGTGGTTTCCATGGAAATATATAGGAAGCATTACTTTTAGAGTATCTATGTATTACTCTTGAAGAAATCCAAGTGAAAAGAATCTATACCTTAGATCTTATTCCAGCAAATGCCTTCAGATTGCAAATATAGGTCACGTAGTCTTGGCCCCACGGAACAGCCTACAGCCGTGTGCTAATGCAGTAAATGGAGGCTGTTATTTAGTTCTACAACACATTAGAGAGCACATTTCCAAGTTCAGATTGTAAATTGTCAACTCCTGAAGCAGAAACCAACTTCTGCCATTTCTAGCACATTTAGCTAGCAGTTGTTTTTAGTGGAGACCTAACACATGATACTTTTTCTCATATCCTCCAGGTATGGTATTCTGGACTGTAAATCCTAATCTTAAAAGCTTACATAACAGTTCTAATGACTCCTAAATCTCATTAATCTCTGGGACTTAAACTGATAGAACTCAGTGCAAAAGGACACTATGTAGTATACAGAAGCCATACTTACTTTTCTGGCTGAAAATGTACGTTTGTCTCATTTATAGTTCTGTCTTGAGTTTAAACAAAAAGTTAAATATCTGAAAATTATAAGATTTAAAATTCCAGTAGTATGCAGAATGTCTTGGCATAAGGAAAAATTCTGATGCTACCCCGGGCTCTGTCCAAAGCAGTGGAAACTGTTTGCATTTGCAACCCAGCCATGCTTTCTTCTGGCATACTGGATTTCAACCTCATTTCCAAGGAAGTTGAAACTACAAAGCTGAGCAGACTGTGTACATCCTGGCCCTATCCTGGATTTACCCTTTTCAAGACATTATTTCTGCAGAAAGGCAAAATTAAATATACCAGCAAAACCTAATCAATCTATTTCTCAAACATAATTTTAATGCAATAGAATTTCTCACTGAATTAGTGACTGCCTTCTAAGCAGCCTAATGGGCACAAGTTAGAAATCATCCCTACCAATGCTAAATACAGTAGAGCTTTGTATCAATGTACTTTCCAGGGAAATAAGGTTTGCTTCATTTGTGATGTTATCTGACAGAGTTGGCATGATACAATCCATTTATAACATGTGGTGGAGTTTTTACTAATTTCCTTTACTTTCAAAGGTTCCCCTCTCGAACTGAGAACAGATCTGATTAGAAGAGGATGCAGGACTGGGTAGGCATTGGTCTGCTACTGGGAAGTGGTGAGCAATTTCCCTTGTCTCGCTTTTTAACCCTCTTCACTTACTAAGCTGTTTTTATCTCAACCCAAATTTTCTTGAATTTCTTCTTCCGATTTTCACCATCCATCCCACTGAGGTTAAAGGAATGAGTGAATGAGCAGCTGTGTGGGTGCTTGGCCATCAGCCGGGTGAACAAACCAGTATGTGTGCTTGTTTTTCTATCATATCCCATGAAAGGGTAAAGGCAAGAGATTTAACATATTCTCCCAAAGATCCTCTGTTAATTCTTATTATCAATTCATGAAGTCTGGTATTGTTCAACTTGATTTTTTCTTCTTCTTATTTAGAAGTTAGAGTATAATTGCTTGCATTATGCCATTTGTGACACTATGAGCTGATTAGCTCGTAAAGCTCTAAAGATTAGTTTGAGGTTATCTTAGTGGAAGGCTATGAATTAAAGAGGAATATTCAGACATGCCTAGAGAGGTACTTAAATAGAATTCATTTTGTTCACGTCACATTAAAAAACATAATTCAAAATGAAAATATTTCATAATTGCAAGCTACTGCAGATGGAACACAACACTACGAATGATTATGGAAATCATCTCCTAGCCAAACAACTCACATCATTTAATAGCCAGAACACCTTCCTATTTTGTAGTACAGTAACCTGCTTCTCACAAAGGGTCACTCCTGCATGCTCCCTCTTCTAGTGATGGATTCACTACTTACCTGGCTGATGGGAGAACACCGTCATGTTTGTAAACATCTAGCAGAACTGCTTACCAGTGCATTACCTCACATGCACATGCATACTGTGTATGCACATCCCACCTGTCAACACAGACCAAACACAGAACAGGAAAGTTCTCATTTTATAGATCACTGCTTTGCTCACTGAACCACTGGTATTCACAGGCCAGGACACAATGGGTGGGCTAACTACAGCTCAGTGGGATATTTTCTACAAGTCCTATTGGATAATGAGATTTTGAAACAGAAGACATAGTTGTAACAAATGTTTTTAGCTCCTTTTCAGCAAAGTTAATACTCTACTGCAGTGCTTCAGTTTGTTACTGTGGCTTGCTTGTTTTGACCGTTGCAACATGGCATGTAATGTGCAGGTGGGAAAATTACTTTCAGCCCAACATCACGAAGTCATTCAAGATTAGTTTTAAGTGATCAAAGTGACTAAAAAAAGATTTAAAAACATTAGTAGTTCAAAGTACAGCTTGGGCAAGAGAAACTAAAGCATACCTTAGAATTCCTCAGTGAAAAATTGCTAGGAAGGAATCAGCTTTGGAAGAAGTCAGAGGACTCCTCACCTAGCTGAGATCTGCTGTTGAAAGACCCAATATCACTGCCACTCCATTGCAGCAAAGAGATCTGAATCCCATTCAAAAAGATTCAGGGCTGCTTATACAGACAAAGCTCCCTTTTATGGCAGAATCAGAAGTACTTTGACTGCAGAATAAACAATCCATTGCTCAATGTTTCCCAGTAACTCCCGCTTCAGATATCAGACTCAGATTCACAGGCTGCAGTTCTTAACAGTGTAAGACACTTGGTATTTCTTGTAGAATTGCTTGTTACTTTGTGTGGACAAGAAATGACTTTACACCCTGCCTAATCCTGGTAGAACAGGAATACACAGTACAGTACCCGAATGATGCTCTGCCATACAATTCCCACAGCACAGACTGAAATTATTCATAGTACAACATCAGGGCACAAAAACCAATGGGGAAGAAGGGAGAGCTCACTGGGGATAGTCTGTCTCCTCAGTAAGCCAAACATTGTCCTATTATTATTCTGAGTAAAAGCTGATGTCAGAGCAAGGTCCAAAATGGCTGTGTAAAACATCAAGCTGTACCTCTGATGCACCACTGGGCAGATCCTACAGTGTGACAGTGGATATTGTCTGTATGGAAAAGCATGTAGGAAACCACATGACCTCTATGGCGTAAACCAGTCAGGAGAATGAACCACCCTGAACTTAAGGAATTACACAGACTGAGAGAGTCCAGTCCTGCTTTCTTGAAAGTTAAGCACCATTTTTTTACTTTTAGGATGGCCTGACAGAAACCAGTGAGTCACAGAATTCAGTTCTCAAGATCTTCTTTCATAGAGATACCTGAAAATGAACATCAGAATCTAGTGGTAAACGTCCATTTCAGCAGTGATCTATTTCTTCCTGGTTAAACAATTCCTTTTACAGAATGTGATCCAATCATTTTTTAACGAGTCTACTCCCCTTCAGAAATTGACTTACACGTTTTTGCTGTAAGTATTAAGATAAGAGGATACAATATCCCGAGTGTCAGCTTGTGCAAAAGAATGTAGTCCTACTGACTGTTGCAGAACACGGTGGATTTACAGCAGCTGAACAACTCGCTCTCCTCCAGCAGAAATGTTACAAAGGTCACAGCCACATGTATCCAGTACGACATCGAACAATGCTTGCGCTTCTATTTTAAGCTGGATTCCTCATAGCTGCTAAATTCACACTAATTCACGTTGCGTTGTGTTGCACAGATTACTACGAACCCAGTGCCTATGTGCACACACATGGCGTAACCTTGGTTACGTTACTACTAAATCAGACTTTCAACTGGGCCTAACATTAGTTGCAAACTGAAGTTGAAAAACGTGAGACAGCTGGTTTACATTTACAAAACTCCAATTTGTTTTAGTCGTCTTTTCCAACTATAGCTCACAATGTGGAATAGGAACAATACACTTCTAAACTGTTCTCCATCCACTATTTATTATTTTTCATCAACAGTATCTTCTTTAAACTTAACAGCCAGCAAATTATCTTCAGAATTGCCTTACTTTCTAAACACATGAATGGCACTTCTCCTATGGAAAACATTCAGTAATTTCAAATGACAACATAGCATTATGGATTTAGAATTTAATGCGTAATCTTCCTCCCTCCCCCATATGAGCAATCCAATGAGATCAGTTTTCAGCTCTGCTGGAAAAAATCTACTACATGAGAAACTCAGTACAAAAACCAGTGTGCTGATCCTTTACAAATTTAAGTTGCTTAATTTGGGGTCTGATACTAATCACGATTTTGAATTCAGTGGACTCTGGATGACCACTTTGTTTAGTCTTCTACCGACTTAAAGTTGCTCTCTATTTCACATGAAATCTTTGCCACTAACTACATCCAAACAGAAACGAATGGATTGCTTTCACAGCACTATGCTGCACAGAGTTGTGGAAGAGATTTTATAGAGCAATGCAATCACATGATAACTATTCAGGCATAAGAAGTCAGCCTCTCTGTCAGCACAATTAGCCCTGTTTCAAAGTAGAAATTGCTCCTATTTTCTTATAAGCTCACATGGATTCCTGCTAAATGCTTTCCGTTTTCACTTCCCTAAATGGAAAAATATTTTTCTTGCTATACTCAGTGACGTAACATTCACGGCAGAGTGAGTGAACTGCTTTGTTTTTTATTATATTTTTTCAAAGAAAAGTCCTTAGTTTAAAATCCTTCTTGAAATAACTTAAAAAACACCAAAAGAACACTTCTGCCAAGCCCAGCAACCAGAGGAGAACAAAAGTTTTGGGGATGAAGAAAGAAAGGTTTAAGCTTGATGGTCCTAATTTTTCAGTGAATTCCCTTATGGCCAGAGAGGTAGCCAACAGCTCTGAAGGAGCCTCTATCTATTTTACTTCATCATAAGGAAATCTGTATGACGGACAAATTAAAATAAACACTCAAGAGAAAAGTACAGTATATAAATCAGGAGAAGGACAAAATCAGCAAGTATCTCACAGAGCTGTACAGCACAGAGCAGTGGAAGCAGTTACGATGGAAAGTATTATCCATGGAATTCAATATTCCAGCCTTGGTATAGTAAAGGGCTCTTTGTCCTTCAGCAAGTTTTGAGGGTTATCTGAAGAATACATTATTCCCCGGTATTTTTAAGAATCCTATACAAGTTTACCACATAATACTTGTACAGAAAAGCACTTGCAAATACAACCCCATAGCTTCAAAGAACACACTAAGCTCCCCAGTTAAGCAGATATATAATAAGCTGGATGTAGTTTCGTAAAAAATGCACATTACTGCCAAGGGAAACGATCCTAGTGAAGTGCATTCTCAGCTGTGTGGGTAATTTTTGCATGCTTCTGTGGTCATCTTTATGTTCTTTTATTTACTTGCAATAGTACCCATGCACCTAGCTTATCTCAGTATATACCTTCCACGAGCTTAGGAAAACCAGAAAGAGGAAGTTAAGTACTGACCTGTAATCCTATTTGTTCCCATAACTCATTTCATATACTAAAAAAGAAACCCCGCCAATTTGAGGGTAAAACAAGAAGATTTCACACAAAGATACTGTGATGTAAGCAACAAGGTCTGCACACGCAGAGAATTTGTGAATCACCAGAAGAGAAGTCAGACATTTTGGAAACCTTCACAAAACCCATGTGTACCAGGGTTGCACAGTTCATATCCCTTGGGCATTACATAATGCATGGAGTAAAACCACTGTTACGATGCAGGGTCAGGTTCCGGTACCTCACCCCCAAATTTTTGTTGAAAGCAGGGAAAGATCATGACAGTATTTTCTTACCATGATATTTTCCATTTTAATCCATGTTATTCTTTTACAGAGTTGCATAGCTTATTTCCTCCACTCCATATCTGCTCAGAGTCTTACCCATAACCTGGTGTTTTTCTGCAGTTCCTTTCATGTCCTGCAATTTAACCTAGAAGCTGCAGCAAGCACACTGCACATTTCTACAGAAAAGAAACCTCTGCCAGGTCCCTGGAACCACAGTCGCCAAATTACTTGACAGTCCTGGAGCGGGATAGCTGGAAATGTTTTATGCTCCTCAGCCTTAGGAACAGAGCCGTCATCACTAGACCTCAGAAAACACCGGTATGATTCACTCTAATTTGAAAGCCATGCCTCCTCTGGCAGGAAGACACAAAGCCCATTCAGCACCATGCTGAAGTTTTCTTCCCTAAAGGCTGCTTAACAAGACAACCATCAAGACTCTGACCTATTTTCTCCAAGAATCACTGTCTAAGCAGGACTTCACAAAGGCACTGCTGCCCAATTCAGAAATGCTGGATCTATATGTGCTCCAGTTACACCATATCAGGATCTCCCATCAGTACCATTCCCCCCAGGGTTTCAGATTTATGAATTCACCATACCTTCGCTGGGCAGAACCTTCAAACATGCCATCCGTTTACTTGCTTTATGCTACTCACAATACTTGGAAAAAGATTTATTTACTCACAATCTCAGCTTTTTCCCTCCTTTCTCCTTGTACACTCAACTTCTGAAGCAATGCATGCTGATCTGTTTTCACTTATTTAAAAGAAGTGTCATACAGTACGGAATCAGAGCAGTTATGGTTTACATCTGTGAACATATGTGGCTACATTCTTTCACTTTAAGTAAACAGCGACCGGCAGTATAGTTCATGACCTTCTGGAAAAACAAAGTCACCACTGGAAAAAATTAGCTAGTAGATAGTTTCATGTGATTGTGACTACAATTCATTATGTCAACGATGGAAAAAAAAATAAAAAAAAGAAGAGCTCGTCAGACCCTGCTGAGGAGAACACAGGAATTATCACACAATCACATATACTCCTAAAATAATCTGAGTCTAGCTTCTGGGAGCGGAGGTGGTAAACTCAAATTAAGGCTGAATCCCTGGACAAAGTCCATTTCTGATGTAACTCACCAGAGGCCACTGAAACTGCCAGAGCCTGCTTAGCAGAAGAGCAGCACACGTGGAAGACGTGGCTCTGTGGCCAGGTGCAGTCAGCACTATGCACAGTACCTCTGCACACAGCAGAGAGAAATCCAGCACTGAAATGAAGACAAGCTTTTGAGTAGCTGCATACTGAAAAATTTCCAACTATCTCCCAATCTCTGCCAGATACCAGGGCGCTGACTGAGCAGAATAAGGCACAGCTGCAGATAGTGGCTGGCAGCCTCATATCTAAATTTCTTCTTTTGTAGTAGGATTTAGTTAAGGCTTTGACAGAACTTCTACTGCCTTGCTTGGAGTTACAATTTTGCCCATCAAGATAGAAGAAGGGATTTATCAAATGTCAACTCCACCATTTTCTCTAAACACCTTCTTTCAAATATTTCTGAAACGGAAGGAAAACTCAGACCAGTATCTATTTAAAGTCCTCTTCTCCACATCTATGAATTTTCTAGGAAGGAAACCGAAGAGCTGGGTAAAATTCTCGAGAGTTCCAAAGTGAAGGATATGTCCTTGCCGATGTTCTACTTGCCTATACAAGGAAGCTGCACAGAAAGAGAGAACGAATGTTCAAGTTTCCTTTGAAATTACAGACAAGCCCACCCCCTGAGGTACACAGGATCAGCCCTTTTGGGAAGAAGCACATTGAAAATCCACCCTTCAGCTTGCATTGCTCATTTCCTTTCACAGAAAAGTTAAGAGATTAAAGTTAAGCTGACAGCCACGAAAGAGGTGTTGGAAATGTTACTGGGATGTATCAGCAAGCCAGGTAAGTGCCGCATGTGAAGGTTCTCATATTTCATTGGTGATAAAAGTGACACCATCTTCCATTCTGCCATGGAAAGTCTAATGGATGGAGACTGTTCTCAGCCAGCTGACACTTTTATCCAAGGAAAATGCTTTGATAGGGAAAACAGATGCTAACATGAATTTCTACAGCATTCGTTGTACCAAGAACAGTATCAATAGCGAGGGTTGAAAGGACTACTTTGGATGCAAAACTATACAGCTCTTCCTTTTCCTTTGATGTTTTCCTTGCAGACATGGAGAAGTAGTGGAAGGACCCACAGCTCTGCCATCACACTGCTAATGCCAGCTTGCAGGAAGGCAAAGAGCAAAGCTGCTGCAGCTCAGTGACATGCTTCGGTTGCAAGCTCACGCAAGTCCTCTGCTCTTATGGGAAAGGGAAATGGTTTTGCTATTGCTATTATAGAGCCCTGGCTTCTTCTCTGATGGTTGTTTAGTTTTTGGAGGTAATGAAAGGACATAAAGTTTATCAACAGGCTCAAAGAAGCTAGGTGGGCAATGATGGCCAACACTAACACAGAGAGGGGAAAGGGTTTGTCCTTCTGTCACCTCTGTAAGCAAACTAGACCTACAACAGCAAAAAACACTTATAGAACTTTTTTCTGGTCACCTGTAATTTCATCCAGATGCCTCAACATTGTCATAAAGAGATAGAATACAAACTCACTATATCTGAGAAAACTGAAGATACTAATGTACAAAAAAAAAGACGAAAATGAAATCTTTAAACATTCTAGACAGCAAATAAATAGAAATCTGACATATGCAAACACATTTGCTAATTTTGAATTCGGCAGGTATTCTATTTCCAGCACTCTTTTTCTACATGTATGCAGCCTTATTTACCTGTAAACCCAAACAACTTTCCCTCACTTCAGTCAGCAGTGCTGAGTGCTGTGGGACCCATCAGCCTTGCCTTATTATTATTTTATTTTTAATTTTTCTGCCCAGGCAACAGGTAGCCCAACCTCCAGTCCCTGCCTTCTGGTGCCCACAGCCCCACACACTCCCCCCTTACTCACAGCTGTCCCAGGTACCTCTGGCCATGCATGATTATAATCTGGCAGCTCACTACAGACAGTCCAAGTGGCTGCAGCCTTCACAGTGCAGCCTACAGGTCTGCCTTGTTTTAAAGGCAGCCCCCTCCCATAGAGTGCTCTGGTACTTGGTAGCCTCTGACACTTCAAGTTCGCTCTTGTCAGCCTCTAAAACCCAAGCACAGCAACACAGCTATTCACTGAGGTGCAGGGAGAAAGCCAGTGCAAGCTACTTCTCTTAATTACCACATCTACCTTCTCAAGGAGATGAGAGAAGATTAATAATACATCCAATCAAAAGCTAAGCACAAAGATAACGCTTTTGGTGTAGGCAATTCCTGACATGCAAATGCTGGAGGTGAGGGAACACACAGGAAAGCAGTCCTTTGCTTGCCTTCTTCTCCTCCTCTGATTTACCGCTATGTGTCACTGACAGGTTTCAGTGCATGTGACAGAGGTAGCAAGGCCATAGGCCACAGCCCAGCTCCACAGAGCTATTCAGTAGGAAGACCTCACAGCAAAGACCTGTCAGATATTAAAGAAAGATGAACAGTCCTGACAATAATAGCCAATAATAATAGGTAGTACGGACTTTGTTAGATGCAGCACTGACAGACAGACTGTTCTGCTTTGCTCCAAGGCCTCTGGACCTTCCCCATTACAAAGTTTAGCAGGAGATCTGGTGATACCTTCCTCTGTTCATTGTGTTTGTGACTTTATGGTTCCTGTTGAAGTTTTGCCATCCCAAACCATTTCTGAGCCTAGAACTTCCACAAGCAAACTTTATCCAGAGGTCTAAAACCCATTTGAGCTCCTCTACTGTGCAGTCAATGTCAGGCACCCATCCTATTTGTTTGCCCATCCTTGCAGAGCATCACTGCAGCAAGACAAACAGTCACACCTATTTCTTCCTAGCACTCAGCAAAAAAATAATTGTCTAAAACTTTCATTAATGACTCAAATTCAGCTTAGTTTTGCTGAATGACTTTTCTTCACTGCAACACTTCCTAAGACAAAATGCTCCTCAAGCTATTTAATTGACTTTTAGAAAAGAAACGTGTGAGTTGGCTGACACTCTTAATAAAAAAGCAATATCTCAGCCCAAGGATATTTCTGATACTTTCATCATACAGACTTTCTACAAACAGTGAATTCCTATAAGTAAGGTGTCTGACCCTCTGCATCTTTTCTTTTTCAACTGTGATCCAGGTTGCAACTGGCAGAACCTGGTAGGAGGAATATGCAAGATACTGAAAGCTAAAATTAAAATCAGTGAATCCTCCAACTAAATTACAAGCACATTAAATACAGTGCTGTTAACTCTAAAGGTCAGATTGTGGTTTCATGAGAATTTGCTCAATGCAACAGGAACTGCACACATAAGCACTTTCTACAGCATGCCTTTAACTTCCAGGTGCAGAAAAGCCTTTCTGTTCCAGGGAACTGACATGACACTTTAAAACACAGTGGTAGAAGTACTGTAAAAACAAAACTAATCAAACTGTGTTTGCAAGAAGGCAATCGTCATTCAAAAGTAAAGTTGAGCCCAGCAGGTAGGACTATATTAGAAATCACTGAAATTCGGGACAGGAACACACATCAGCTCTCCAGCTTGCTAGCCACCAGGCAGTACTTTTAAAAGTTGTAACCTGTAAACAGCTAGACTTTTAAATGGTAAGGATGCATTGAGTACATATAAGATTTTTCAAAAGCAAGAGCATGCAGAGTTCAATGGATGTCAACAGGAAGCACTTTCCAAGAAGTCACAGTGAGGAATTTATCTGCCACTTATCAGATCTGCTGAACTTCAACATCCTCATTTGTGAAAACAGATTTTCAGAATGGATTGTGGGTTGTGAACCACACTTCAGTTACAGAACACTTCAGAAATCATAATCACACATCAATAGAGGACCTGATTATGATTGTTTCACATAGTGGGATTTGTACAAGCTAGGCGACGCGTCAGCATCCTGAGCCTGATCTTTAGCTGAAGTAAGTCAGCACCAGTTGAACATCCTCAACGTCTAATTTTATGTCTAAACCTAAACCTGGGTGGAACCCAAAAAGCACAAAATTTGAAATCCACATTCTAATAACAATTTTACGTAACATCATTTTTCTCTTAGAACCCACCGAAAGAGAAAGTGGAAACTAATGTTCCTTTCAGACTTCACCCAGTGGCACCTTCTGCTGCATGTTAACCTTCAAGCTTGACACCACCTAAACAGTTAGGTTTGAATTGAATCATAAGCTGATGTGCAATGCTCACATGTTTAAAACACAGGGTAGACACATGCATTTCTTCATATAAAGCATATCTGCGTATGTAAAAAGATGAGAAGAAAAAAGTAACAAGACACTATTTTGTGGTGTATGTATCAGTTCTTTCCTTCATTCAGCACAATGCTATACATTTCTTAGCAGAGAGCATCATATTAGGTAGAATAGCTTATATGTAAGAATATAGGCAAATATTCCCTCTATAGCAGACATCAGCCACTGGTCAGGTGACCAGCAACTTGGCTGAAATGGAGAGAAATTTTTCAACAGATGTATTTCTTCTTCTCCCATTCCCATCCTAAACAGAACTCACTTAAAACCTCACTGCAAAGCAACTACGTATAATGTAAATAAAATGCATTAGGTGCTTGAACTGAACATGGAACTTAAAGCTCATCTTGAATATGAAACATGCTCACATTAAAAAGGAAAAAAAAAACAAACCATCAAGTGGAGGCTTACAAGATGCCCAGCCTTCCTTCATGCTACAAACACTTAGTGTTTCTCTCCACAATACTAGCAGGAGGCTGTACACTTCCCATCTCACCTCAAGACTCTTCCCTATTTTTACTGAAGTACAGTCCCTGCTCACATGAATGAATGTTCCTCCTAACTATTAATAGAAGTGAGCTGTGTCATGGAAGCACCTATGCCAGCTGCTATACGCATACTGAGTAGAAAGAAGGAAGCTTTGCCTGAAAGGATTTATCTTCATAGAACAACCAAACTAAAAATCTCAGAAAGCGATCAGCCTCTTAAACGAGACGCCCTGAGGCACAGAGAGATCTAGGAAAAAACGTCCAAAATCATAAAGGAAGGCTCTTCAAATCCGGAGTCGGGTACTCTTTGCCAAGAACACTCACATCACAACTGCACAAGATGAACAACTTTTAGAGTTTGACTCTGTTGAAAACTGTCCTAATGAATTCACCTCCAGCACTGTCCCAAAAGGAGCTGTTTGATCAGGCACTGGTCTTCCACTCATTAAAATTAGATGAAGTTGTGGTGCCAGACTGGAAATTAAAGCAGATGTAAAAAGATTTAAATAAATGACATCATTTATGACAATTTAATGCAAACATCCGCTTTGCAGTCCAACTTTACCAATTACTCAAATTCCTCTGGTTATTTGAAACAAGAATCTTTTTCAATCATGGACATCCCAGCTCCTAGTCTTTAAATGAGACAGGGCAGCTAAATGCGCTGAACAAACTGAAATATCCACAAGTTCAGACAGAATCTGGGACATTTTCTGGTAAGATTTGACTTTAAAGATCATAAAATACCTACAATGGTTTTTTTTTGAGTCATCGGCAGCATCTACATACTGTATTTTTCAGAGAGTATTCCTTCTTGTGATTTACTGTCTGAATGAATTCATCATGAATTTAGGAGTGTCATTAACATTCACCCCAAACGAAAGAACAGCTCTGAGAGCATGCATACACATTTGTTCCACACCAGCTACAGTTCACTACATTGCATACTCTTTCAACCAGACTGTTTGGTCCTGGTAAACACCAGACAAGTTTTCCTGGCTCCAGTAGGTACTTAAAGCAAAGGAACATTTTCCTGACAAGTGTGTACCTGGTGTATTTCAGAACACCAGGAAGTATTCACAGGCTTTATCTTTGAAAAAGTCTCTTTCATACATGATCATAAACCAAGTCTGTACAGTAAGGAACAGTACCTTAAACTCTACAGAGCCTTCCAATGAACCAGGGAAGCATTCTGATGATGGAAAACGCGAATCCCTGAGAATTTCTCAAAAGCTACAACAGCCCAGAGTGTGCAGTGAAATTCTCCTTTCTATTACCACCTTACATCCATGTGTCACGTACACAGCTGAGGCATTATTTCAAACAAAAAAACAGTTGTGTAATTGAGACATTTTCATGAAATTAAGTCAATTTCTCCCTTATGTCAAGCTAATTTTGTTACCATCCAAATGCAGCAAGAGATCTGTTCTCCATCGCGTGCAGATCCTTCCAGATGCTTCTCAGCCCTCTCTACAAAATGTAATGTCAGTAGCATACAAATTAATTCCATTTGCAAAATGAGCAGCTCAGTGAAGAATGACAAAAGAGTCCTGTTATTCCTGTTCTGCAATTCAAGAAAAAACAGGCAAGCCTCACCACAAATGTCACCTTTTATTTCAAACCTATATTAAACATTCAGTTGCTAGATCCAGAATAATGCATGCGCATGTTTTAGTCTATGAGCTGACTTACTAGAAAGGAGGAATCTGTTACTCTGATGGCAACTACAGGTGGAAAAACTTGGTTCTTAAAGGTATTAAGATGTAGCTCGATGGATACCAACGATACAGTTTCTTCTTCCTGTATAAAACAGACATAAGCTTTCTATGAGTTTTGCTGGGGGAACTGGCATGGAATTCCTCCTTCTCTCCCCTACCTACTACTAAGCAAGTCAATACTTCTGGCCCCAGTAATCTCCACAGACGAATCCACAGTCACAAGCCAGGAAAAATCTGTGCCGATCTCCTTCCCCCACACTTCTTTCCATATCAGAGACCTGCGCTGTGGAAGATCAGTCAGAGCCCACTCATTAAATAATATAAGACAAAGCTCTAGATATTTTATAAGTTAATACTTTATGCACTTGTACAAAAAACTTACTGTACAGTAGAAGCAAGAGTAGCACTCTCAGATGCCTGCATTGATGAATAATTTGAACTTCCACTGCGTAAATGTGAATGAAGAGGCTGTAATGACAGATCCATAACCTTTTAATGAAACTAGTATCAAATATGTAACTATTCTGTGTAAGAGTTTAAAACGACTGGCTATTTGAGCTAGATTCTTTTCCAGAAAGGTAAAAATCCGCCTTTACAACAAGATTTCATACTACAACATCGTGGTTTTAAACCTCTCAGCAGTTTAATTGCATGGATTTTCAGAGCTCATTTCATTAGCTGCTCATTTTACAAAGCTGTACCACAGCACACTGCAAAAACTCAGACACACTGCATAAGGCCTTCCAAGAAAAGAATTTTTTCCTATAAAGTTTTTGCAGGAAACAGCAGTTTATTGGGTGACATGTTCAGCGCATCCTGTGCTCCAGCAACTCCCTGCTGATTTCAACAGTGCTTCAGACTTACCAGTAGCTCTCACATCAGGAAAACTATTGCTATGTTTGAAGCATTAATCACCTGGGTCATATAAAAAAAAAATCATTCAATTCAATGCTGTTGTCAGTAACAGCATTTTTGTTTTTAATCTACTCAGTTAAATCATAGTAACTTTATATTATATCACTAATTTTGAAGCATAATTTGCATGAGAAAAAAAATCCTTCTTCATGTGAGTCTACATTAATTACTAAAACTTCAACAATTTTCACATCCTGGTGCTGCCTGTTTAAAACAACCAACATTTAGTAGGTAATACACATCAGAGTTAACTGCACAAATGACATTAAGAGGATCAAAGGCAGTCCCAGCTATCTTAAGCCTCACAAACAACACTTTCTGTATTTTAAGACAACTGCATACAAAAGTCATGCTAAAATCTCACTAGACTTTGACCTATACTTCCTATGAAAATTATTAAAAGTCATACTGCTTAAGGCAATACTATACAAAGAACTGGGAAAATGAAGATAAAAAAACCATTGATTCAAAAAGCATCAGTCTGATTTACTTCCTGCATTAGTAAGATGCCATGGTCTCAAGACGCAACCTATGCTACACTATTCCAGGAAAAGCAAATACAGAGGCTCATGAGATTCAATTTCAAGGAATCCCTAGCCATTATCACTGAGAGGTTCCAGGAAAAGTAGGTATTGATTTCAAAATAAGTGAGTTTACAGATCCAAGTGCTTTTGCTACCATTACTCAATTCTTTTGTAAAGGTTAGAGGTTAATTTCAACACAAGAACAAATCCACTGCAGATGCAGTATGTAGCTGCAGTTCCATCTCAAGAGCAGACTTACTAGATTAGATTTGAGAAGGTTGCCCCTTTCCTTCCAACTTTTGTCACAGAGGGCAACATACTCCTAGGACATTTGATGGACATGACACTGTGACACTGCACAGCTCTTCTGCACCCGCATTCACATTACAGTCATGTCTACAAATGTAGGTACACTAGAGAAGCAGCCTGATTGATGTAGATTACTGTAGTAGCAGCACTGTCAGAGCTACACAGATGTCCTATCCATCATCAACAGATTTCTATCCTAGTTTTATCAGGTGATGAGTACCCCTTCTAAAAAATTGCCCAGCAGATATTCATGGCCGTTTGATCTTTCACTCAGGAGTAGGACATCAACAACCATCTCAGAGCTAAGTCTGAAGTATCCCAGCATCGCAGCATGCATCGAGGCATTCACCTCCACACAGCAATGTGCAAAACAGAACATGTCTCTTGTAGCCCTGCTATGCACAGAGTGCTGACACTGCTACTCAGTGAGGAAAGCACTTTGTAGAACAAAACCAAAAGCACTGTGTCTGTGTGACATTGGGAGAGCCTGGTGCCCCTGGGGACACAGCAGCAGCACATCTTCCAAGGAGTCCATAATGAGATATATTTCAAACTCTAAATAGAATCTAATGTGAAGACATTATAATGCATTTCTTATTTGCAGCTAACAGCAACTTGCTTCTATCTCTGAAGTCTCATGGGTTGTTCTGTCAGCCTTGCAGAATGTCTAGGAACACCTTAAATTACAAGAAATGCAACAGGAGCAAGATAAAACGAAAGAAGATTTTGATACAGAACAATTGTTAATAATTTCTCCATCACATGAAACATTTAAAGAAAGCTTCATAGAAAAGATGTTTGTTAGGAAGCATTGTTGGCCTTTGATGTTTGTCACCTGAAAAAGTTTTATTCTTCCAAATTGTATCTTGATGCTAATTTTGTTACCTTCACCTCCAGAAATACAATCATTTAATATAAAGCAACAATAGTGGTTACAAATAATAATAATAAAGAAATTAAGAGTGCACTTAAACATTGTTTTATAACTACAGTATTCGATATCACATAGGCAACAAGTAGATTTGGAAAAGATGCCATGACTACTCTGGAGTAAATACTTTCCACCTTGTACATCTCTAGCCATTCCAATCTATCCTTCCTAAGAAGATGATGGCACTTCTAAAAAAAAATTAGAAATTTTGTTTTGCACCATAATTAATAAGAATACAACAGTTCTCTGAAATCTTCCTCCCAGTAGTGGATCATCAGGCCAGAAGGGCATGCAAGCATGAGCCTTTCCAAAGTGGGAACTAAGGCAAAAGAATAAGACAAAATGATGCAGAAATGGACTGCAGCTGTGGGAAGATGATGAGCAGCTCCCAGAGTTGTTCCGTTAGAATCAAAGGATACGCTAGGGTGGGAACTGACCCCCTGTGCAAGTAAAGGCTAACAGATATAATAACGTGGTGCAATATAGCTCTTGGGTAATAATTGATATGACTTAGCTCATGCTACAAAGGGAATAAAGCCAGCAAACAAGGACATCTTTTGACAGAGTTCTACCACTAAAGTTAAAACAAATTCTTCCTTTCAGCTGTTTCATTTTGCAATGCACTACCACCATACAATAGTTTCAGATAATAAGCACAAAAAAGAAGGTCTTTAAAGGCAGATATCTTGGTTACAATCTTTGTCAGAAACATTTATGCCCTGACAGATGCTGTGAATTAAGCATTAATTACGTACTAAGCTGAGATAATCACTCAGTCAAAGCATCTTACACTAAGCCTAGGTAGAGTGATTTGGTGATGCCACCTTGCAAGTTCCCTTCTGTTGCTGACTTGGACTCACTATACATTGATGCATCTAGAAATTCAGCTCCCACCTTTCAGCTGCAATTCTACATTTTCTGCCAGTTAAAAAGACCCAAAGTTAGACTTCAGGGATAGTACATTTGAAAAGATAAACATTTAGATATTTAGGCCATGCCTATCAATGAATATACATTTTTTTTTATTCAGTGACCGAACTGCAAATGTGAGTGAGGAAGACATTTAGTAGCAGTCTACCAAGACTTAAAAAAAGACTTAAAAACTCCTGCCAAATATTCAATATCAAACAGAGGTTTTAGCTTAAAGTCACGCATAGTTGTCAGTGATGCAAAAAATCAGAGTGTACTCTCTAAAATGTTAACTGTATTGTTCTGCTTAAAATTATTTAGCTCACACCAGTGAGAAGTGCAAGGCAAGGCTGTTACGGTTGCAATGCTGACTGTGCCACTATGACAGATGTTTCTTGTCCTAGCAGCTCTGTTAGCCCTGATCACTGTTTATATTTCTAGAAAAGAATTAAAACCTGTTAACCAATGCTTTCATTTACACTATAGCCTCTGCACCAGATCAGCATAGATACCTCCAAATTAGCTCATAGTATCTTCAAACAAGACCATTTCTGCATGGCCTGTACTGACCACTGCAGTAAATTGCCCATCAGCCAGTCAGTCCTCATCTGGGCGCTCCTTCCTACGTTCTTTGAGCCCCCATCAGTCTCTAGTTACCTTAAAGCTAAGAGCACACAAAATTCCCCTTGCTTGTAGGAACTCCCTGCATTAAGATTTTGGTTTCAAATCACTGAATATATCAGTCAATGTATCATCAGGAACAAATTCATCAAAATCAATGCATCCTGGAAATCTTGCACTTCTTGCAAGATGACTTGAACCTACTTTAAAGGTGGATTTCTGTTTTTCACCCACATACTCAAAAATCCCATCAAAACTTAAAAAATATTGAAAAGACATTTTATACTATTAGTACCTGCTTCTAAAGAAAAAGAGCTGAACTGAAAGATTTCCTCTAACAGTGTGCCAGGCCAAGTCCCATGATTAAGCTAAAGGCATCTAGGAGAATTAAAATAATCTGAATTCTTTGGGCTTCAAAAAAAAATTAACTTTGATTTCAGAAGGAAGAAGCCAAAAGAAGATAGCAATATAAAAGTACTCTGGAAACAATTTGTGACACCCAAATCTCATTTCTTCTCTAATGGGAAAAAAAATTGCACTAGAGGACCAAGTTCTTCTTGAGCCCTGTTCTGAGCCCCAGGGCCTCTCAGGCACTCACTGCAATCTTCAGCAGCTGAGGTGGAAAACTTCGTGGTAGCCTCAGACATAGTACTTCCTGCTGTGAGAGATATGTCCTAGAGAGAAGTCTTGGACATTAGCTATCCCTAGCACACACCTTGACTTGTGTTAACTTTAGACTGAGGATTGGGATATGCTCTTAACATTGGCTTGAATAAGGTTAAGGAAATCTAAAGCTTCTGAAAGTTAAATGACTGCTCGTTTTGGCAGGGCCTGAGATCAAATGAGGTATCAATAGAGGATAATGCAATGTTTTCTAGAACTATAACTTTCAGTGACAGGACTAACCTTGTCAGAAAAGTTCCCCAAGACATTTTGCAGTGTTACTTTAAATAGCAAATCTCTAACTGTCAAAGTGTTAACATTTCAGATTCTTTATCTCTTCTACAAAAATCTATGATTTTTTTTCTATGAGCTGCAGAGATGGTTTGAAGAGATTTCTCTATTTGGCAAGTCATCCTTATCTCAAGACCTCCATACTTTCAGATCTCTGCTGCTCGCTTCAATTTTTCCTATTTTCCATCTTCATTTTCCAAATGTACTCTTGGAATTGTCACCACGAGGGAGGATTGAGGAAAGAAAAAAAACATAACTAAGTGCTGAGTTCACTTTACCATATGTGAAATTGCAACTAGAAGCCAAGGTTTTTTTCTTTTTTCTTTTTTTTTTTTTTTTTTGTATCTAAACTATTGCAGAAAATTGAGGAGCTGAGGACTTAGCAGGTAGCGGGCCAATACATGTGCACTAAAGGTCTATTGCAGCTGTCAGCAAAACCACTGGAAAGCCTGGATCAAGGCCTAAGGCTTTTTAAATCTGAAGCCGAAAGAGTCTTGCCATGAGAAGAAAAATCTAGTTCACGCTACACAGTAATCAACATTATTTCAACACTAAGAGTAACCTTTTTGAATTACTCCCAGTGCAAACAGTGTCTCAAAAGAGTGATATTTGGTACAAGTGGACAACAGTTGCGATAAACAGATAAGGCCTAAAAACGTGAAACAAAACTATGTGCATGCACACCATGTCCATCAGCTCACACAAGATACTTAAAAATCTACTAGAAGTAGGTTGAAAAATAGACCAGGGAGGTTAGTTGTCATCACACGCTCCAGGAGAAGAATTACCTATGCAAAGACTAGGCTAGATACCTCAGGCTTGCACAGGTCAGACAGTAAAAATCACCCAATGAGGATATACAAAGAGAACAATCCCTGTAGACCACTGCTCCCTCCATGCTGAAGAAGCCTTTGCTAGAATCTCCTGCTTGTTTTTTCTCCTTAATCCCCCCCCTCTTTGCTACTTCTTTTCTCCATCTATATGCCCAACTTTCACAAGAGTTAGAGTAGTATTTGGGAAATCTAGTTTGGAACACCAGATACTTCATTTGTGAAGACAATGACATGCAAAGGAATTTGGTCTAACTTTCACAGCTAAAATCCCATGACACACTCCCGAATTCGTCTACCTTTAGTTTCCAGCCATCGGATCCTACATGTCACCCTTCTCTAAACTTAAGGCTACCAGAAGTACTTTTAAAATTACATAATTGTTAGTAAAGTTCTCTCTTAAGACTTAAACAAACTAACTTAAATCCCTCACCAAGTTGTCCTTTCCAGCTCTCAAACCATTTTCTTTCTAAATGTGTTCCAAATGCTTAATGTGCTTCTGAACGCATGCACGCCAAAGACCCGCACACGTTATTAATGGAATGGTTTTGCTAATGCAAGATTTCCTTCAGGTACTCACCAATTCTTGGGAAAAGTTTGCTTTGTTCCGCAGCATAAGTTCTCTCCATGGATTTAACTACCAGGAGCAAATGCAAGACTTCAAGTAAGTTTGACAGTATGGCAAACAATATGTTTATTAGTATTGTGGGCTCCCTCTGCATTGCTCTATGTTTGTGCTACAGCTGAGGTTTTAAATGCCCCAGTTTTTCTTTTCTGTTCCCCTACTGCCCCTAAATGTCAGTGGACTCAATTCTATCTGCCTCAACATGTGGCTTTTTAGCTCTGGATGCTGAAGCTGTGCATCTTAAGACAATCAGCCACAATAGCTGTAGACCTACACCCCTCTGACTGGGCTGGTGAGGATGGGTGAACTCTGAAGTCTAATGCATCTGGAAGCAGGAAGGAAAGCAGGACTCTTCTTCCCCTTCCAAAGGCTACTGGGCCTGGACTAGTACATGATCAGTCATAACACCACAGCACCTGATCTGCTGTTATACATTTAAATAAAAGGACAGAAGGTTTCCACTTGGAAAAATGAAAGGTGTGATCCTCTTAACAGAAAGATAAGCTAAAAAGCACGAGCAGAAAATCCATGTGCTGGCTGCTGCTCACACCTGTCAGCACCACTGCAGTAACATTTGTTTCACACATGCCTGGTTTGGCAGGCACCTGATTTACATTTTCACACTTTGTATCAGCTTTCTACACACTTGTTCTCTAGCATATTGTTCATACATTCGATAACACTGCATTGTTTTCCAGTGCTATGTGACATAACTAGGTTATTACACGGGACAGAGCTCTGGCTCTAAAGTCAACTGCATGAAAACAGTGACCTTGAGACAACATATGAATTAGTGATATGACAATTTTAAAAAGCCATTAGCCTGTTAGTATCTACTAGTCTGTTGCACTTCCAGATTTCTTCCTGCTGCACCATAATAATGGACTCAGCCTGTTTACTTAAAAATGGTAACAGGTAACCATGACCCCACTTGTCTCAACAGAATTACACTCATTTCCAGCAGTCCTAGATTCAGCCTGGAAGCTACCAGATCCATTGTCCCATTTTTTCGAGATGACCAAGTAGGAAAGACCTATATTAGAATCCTCTTTTTAGTAAATGACCTTACAGTGAGCTGGCCTCCACTTCCAAGTAATCAAAACTATTATTCCAAGACATCTGCCTACATACTCTAAGGGATGCAGAAGTGGAGAAATGCTTTGCTTCTTTTGCAGTGATGTAGGTAAGAATGATGAACTGACAAAGTAGCAATGATTCTTCTGGCTAGTATCTTAACTGATGAAGTTAACTTTGATTTTCTGAGACCAGTATAAATACATCACTGAAGGACTGTCAGTAAGCACTAGCAGACTTGCGCTTACTTATAAAGATGCTGAAAAGGTATTATTTAACTCCATTATGGCAGAGGGTCAAACCAGCTAACACATAGCATGGGCCTGTGTTCCTCAAAATGATGGCAATCTTAACAGACAAAAGATAAAAGGAAACAGAACACTGGGGAAGCAAAACAGTGTATAAGTCCCTTGCAGAATTTGCAACAGGACCTAGGTGTTCAGCTCTTGCTCCACTATGCAAATTCATGCTTTTGTCTAGAACAAGAAGTTTCACACTACAGCAAGGCAGGAATTTTATAGTTTTCCAGAAGCATCTGTCTAGTGCTATAAAAAGAGCTTTCCCAGATACCACTTAAGCTATAAATTAGATAGCAAAAAACAATTTACTTTAACTGATAACACAACACAGGACTACCAGCAGTGTTGGTAAAAAGTCCTTTCTTCACCAACTAGTTTCCAGCAGCGGAGGCTTCTGCATGCACAGGGGTGGCCAGCTGAACAGTGCAGGGATGCAGAAAATCACAGAAGCAGCAGCTGCTACGTGCCTCAAGCATATGAACACTGATGACCTCCATAAATGAAAAGATATGGAAAAGGTTATTCAATAACATCCGGATATACTCCCAGAGCGTGATGTAGGCAGCAAATTTCAGAATATCTTCAGCTGCAGGGATTTCTGCAGATCAGTTAGTTAATGGGCACGCACAGATGCGGCAGCAGACAACTCCCTGACTCCAGTGAGCAGCCTGAGCTCAGCTCTAGGGAAGCACTCTGGGGAAAGCTTATCACTGAAAGCAATGCCTCCCAATGGCAGGACAGTCTGTCAGGGTTAGCAGGGAAATGTCTCTCACGTTTCTGCCCACGTGCAATGAAAGGTCTGGAAATTCAGAGAGAGCTGGCACCACTGTGAATATGTATCTCAAGCAGAAGGAGTTGCCCAGAAGGTTAAGACATTTGTGAAGAGTTTGTAGTAGATGTTTATAACAGATTTTGCTGCTTTCAGCTTTCTTGCCTGAGGTTATAACAGGCATTTTTCTGGAGAAAGCAGAATAATCTCAACTAGGAGAAAAATGAGGGAGATATTTATTGTGCCATTTTCACAAGTTAGTGGATTTTTAGCAAAGGATTGTTCATGCTCACTGCAGGTACCTTTAAAAAAAGGTGTACAGTCATATCTTAATCATTAGCCTTCTCATTTTGTTACAGCGACAGAGCTCCATGAATGAAAGTACTGGCACTGCTGAAAGAAAGAAGGGAATGAGTACACAGTGAAAAACAGATGAGGGATTCAGCTTGATGAATAAGCAGGCAGAAGAGCCTATCCATGCCCCGCCAGAGGAATAGAACCAGGAGTGTAGAGCATAAGCTGAATGATTATTTCACAGGCCTCATAACAGAGGAGGAATATATATATGCCTTTCTAGGATGGTGTATATTAGTAGATTAAATACAGTTTGTAAGTTAATACTTTATATCTTCCTCTATGATGAAAAAGCAACAGACTCACTTGGATATAACTGACAGAAATGCTTGCAACTTTCACAGGTCTGCAAATTAGTAGCAAGATTTTCTAGCAACTGTACAGAAGTTCTGAAAATACCTTGGCCAGGGAGATAACTGCATTATTCGAGAACAAGGCAAGCAGCTACAAAAACAATGATATGAGCATATATCCACCCACAGTGAGGTGGGAGGAACAGCCTGGCAGACTCCGAAGGTCACCTGAAGACCTGTTTTCTCATGACTCTGCTATTGGATAAATCTCTGTTTCCACATCAGGCACACTATCACACAACCCAGTTCTCAAACGAAAAAAAAGAAAAAGAAAAAAGAGATTGACTTGACTCAGTCATTGAATTGGTATGTGATAGCATTAATTTGCCAAACATTGTGACGAAGTTTTGCCCACTGGACTACAAGGCACCTCCAAATAACTCAGATTTCTCTGCTCTTGGTAAATCAGCCGGTTGCCTAGGGAATGAGACTGTGATGGTCACAATGTTTTTGGACACATAAGGTCACATCCTGTGCAGTTTACAAATTTGCTAGCAAATTTCAAATCCAGTTGACAGAGGAATTAACAATTCAGAAATAATTAAGACAGAAGAGGCAGTTAGGTGGAGGACACTGACCATCTTCAGCATCTGGCTAAGAGAAAGGATCTTTAGACATCAGAGAACATAGCTGGAAGGCCTCTCTTATAAAGTTTGCCACTGGAGAAAAGTTAAGTTTGCATAAATCATGAAATAAAAATATATAGAAATCACATTTGTTACTTCAGTTGCTCATTTTGTCCCACAGGAAGAAAGAAATTCAAGGCTTTTTCGATGGTATACTATTCCCATATTTGTTTATCAGCAGTACACAAATCCTATTACTATATCACAGCACACATGACACATGGGACTAAATGCTTCCTGACTGCATGCCTGAACAGCAAAGCAGCAAACAGAACTGTTTGCTTAAGAAGCTAAGAGGTAACTACAAACACTGAGGTGAGTAGGAGTTACTTAAGCACGATTGGTACCAATTTCCCTCCCTCTTGAATTCTTGTTTTAACTCAGTTTTCATTAACTTTGCCCTTTTCACCCTTATGGAAATTCATTTACTTAATAAAAACAAGGCAGTTTTTTCTTTGCTGCCTGCAGTAATGAAACATTTTGGCATTGGCTTGCCATGAGACACGTGCATGTCACTAAGAGAGGAGTTTGCTGCCAGCATGATGACAGTTGATGTCATTATCAGTATAACAAGAATCATGTTCCATAAATGCATGATCCGAGACCATACAAAGGCATGTAATTTGAACAGAGGGATGTGTGTTTTAGAGAAATAATAAAGCTCCACAAGCAAGAAGAAAACAGCATTTTACAAAGATCTGGGTCTGATTTTCACTTGACACTGCATTTTCAGTGCTGAAAGTGCCTTGTAACCTTCAGCTTAGAGATACACATGCTAGGGCTGGCTGAAAATGTGTCAGAGCCCTGCTGGCTTCTGTCTGACTGAGTGGTGAGAGTGGGTGTTGCGGTGGAACAACTCATCTTTCCTTTGGAGCACAAGTGGAAGATCGTTGTTCTACATTTATTCTCTATAATTTATATAACACTTCAGTGTTATAATAAAAACATTGAGGAAAAGCTTTCGGGTTTCAAACTAGAGTATACAGACCTGATGCACACTTTACTGTCACTCTTTCAGTGTCAGAGTAAAGCCTCTAAACGATGTTTAAAAGTGTAAATATTATGCTTTCTCATAGTATCCATAGATCTCCACTTTCCTTTGTAAGTTAAATGTCAATCACAACCTCTGCCTATGAAGTCTTAGTGGAGAATTTCCAGGGAGGAATGGGTGTCAGGAGGATACTAAATGCAAAGGTCCAGAAATTACATTGCCTTTGCAGAATCTGTGTTCAGCAGTTAATGAGATGGAATTGGACAAACAGTAATGCAGGTCACTAGAGAAAACAAAAACACTTTTTCTCACCAAGATACCAGAGCTGTGATGTGTTTCCATTGGACACTTTTGAATCAAACATCTGTTACTTCTCCTCTTCCAAAGATCTGATGAATCCAGAACAGCCACATATTGCACACTCCTCTTCTAATTAAATTCTTTTAAGAAAGGCTAATGAAGCAGATGATTTGCAGAAAAATAGAATGCTCTGACACAGGTGAAGAGAGGACAGAGCACAGGTAAGTAGCTGTTCCCTTAGTAGGTAGTTCCCAGTGGGTAGCTGTTTGTACTTGACAAATCTGACTCAACTGATATTTGAAAAAAAAAAAAAAAAAAAAAAGCAACAGTGTTCTTTGTTGTGAGGGAAAAAAAAAGAAAGGGGGAGGAGGGGAGAAGACAGATTTTTTTTTTTTTAACATTTTCAATTCTCATCTGATTTAGACTACAGGGATTTCTGCTGCTGATACTAAAATTAACTCCAAATAACACAAAAGATTACCCCGCATTGAAAAGCATTTACATCACCTCACCCAAGTGGTGCATAGCATCAGAGGAGAGAAGCACTTCCGGGGCCAAGTCATAGGAGGAACTTCACAGAATCCAAACTGTAAGCTGTCTAGAAAGAAGAGTTCACAAACTTAGGTGGATGGGTATCTTTTGGTTAGTCTGCCCAAAGATGCTCATGCTTCTGAACAAACAAATCAGACCCAAAGCAGCAATGGCACCACAGTACCATGTACTGTTAACCCATTTGCTACTTCAATAAAGGACACAAATGCTAAGTGAAACTTTCAGTCTGACCGAACTAAAAGAAATAAAACAAGGAGAGAAAGGTAAATCATCCCCTTGAAAGCCTTATGGCAAGCAGTCAAACCAAGACTGAAGCCCACATATGACAGCTCTCTCTTCAGTGAGGGAGAGCTCAAAATAGGAAAAATACCTTGTGAGTACCTAACACTATCAAAGCATACCGTTAGCTCACGAGCAAGCAATTTATCAATGCTGCATTACTACACTCTGTAGAACTTGTCTACTGACAAAGCACATATCAGCATTAGAAAAACACCTGTCCTGAACAACAGTCCAGCACAGGAGAGGATCAGGCTCAAGAAGCAGGAATCACAAACGAACTGCAGCAGATCAACAAGCACAAAAAGACAAAGCATTTAATGCTACTTTTGCTGGTCTTCCAGCCCTGTTGCAATTATGCCACTCTTGCTGTAAATGCCAAGGAAGCAGTAAAACAGTACTTGGTTTACATTCAGAAAATTTAGGTTCATTTTCCATTGGTCAATGACAGATACTAAAAAACAAAAGTATTTAAATTTTGAAAAAACAGTACAGGTGGAAAAAAGGACATATACTATTTGAGGTTCCACACGCTTATCCTAGGAAGCAGCAAAACTGCTTCTAGTAAGTTCTTGCAATAACAGGCAAAGTATCATTGGGAATACCAATAACCATACATAGGAAAAAAAGTTGACTCACTTAGCTGTTGATGAGGTTCTCCATCACACTCCTTCTCAGGAAGCAGCCTTCATCCAGGAGACAGCCTCCCTTTGGAAGCTAGCTCTTAAATAAGGCAAGGGGAAATTAATTAAAAATTCTACAGCAGTTATATTGAAGTGTCTCAGCATCTATACAACACAATATTTCTTTTCAAATGATTTCCATCTAGTTTGACTTCTTGAACTGACATGACTAATTATGTTTTAACCTGAATATACGAGTTTTTGAAGAATATTATCTTACTATTAAAAAATGTTTTAAAAGCTATCTAAACATAATTACCCTAACGTTGATAGTAGAAACATTGACCCTTTTGCTTCAACCAGGAATTACAATGAACATCTGGCCTGCACTTTCATCTCCTAAATTAATAGTTTTTTGTTTTTTTTTTTTAACTTACGTGTTGGAGCTAATTGAAATTCTTCCTGGTCTGCTATGCAGATAATTATCTCAAACAATTCACAGACATAATACACATGCTCCCTGTTTTATGCTAGGCTGTACCATCATTATTTGCATTACTGTAATGTTTAAATGTCCTAAATGTCACTCTGGTTTTCATCTTCTAGGTGCTGCACCAACATATGGTTAGCAGTACTGTATCAATAAAGCTATTTTTAATGTTTAAATGCTCTGCTGTTTGGAGCTAACACACACACAAAGCATTGGATGAAAAGCAGAAAAGCCAATCCTTCCAAAGGAGGAACATAAAATTGAACAGATTTCATCCAAGATCATATACAGTGTCAAAGGAAAGAACCAATTCAAACATCATTTTTTACTTCTTCAAAAGCAGCTTAGCAGCTTCAGCTTAGGAAGTTTTCATCAATCCTTCTCCGAACCTCCCACTGCTCTGCAGTAACATTACAGCCTCAAGCAGTGGGGCTGCTAAGGAGAGGAGATCTCTGCTTGTTCATTACCCCATTACCTCAGCAACTTGTAAACACAACCTTTCAAGCAAGATGACTTTCTTCATAACCACCAGCCTCCTCCACCCTCGTTCCTAGCTATACTACCTGCAAGTCTACAACTCACGCGATACCAGTGCACAGAAAGTTAAAGATGATGGTGATTTATAATCAAAGAAAATTTTGCAAATAATTTGTTGATGGCACAGGTGAACAGCTTTCAAACAAGAACTTCTTGAATAATTGGACTGCAGTAGTCAAAACATGTTCTCATTTATTCATGCCAGTTGATCTGTCAGTAAACGAGCAACAGTGACATTATTTCCCGTTTGCCCTCAGTTAACAACTCTGGAATTGGCCAAGCTATTGTAGTTACTTTATGCTCAAATATGTTATGAAGTAGTGCTTTAGGATAAAAATTACTGATATCTACTCCTAATGAACAGCCAACTCAAAGGATTTTCTGTGTGTAAATTTATATAATTAATAATGTTATTCTCATATTTTTGTTTCAGAGGACCACAGAGCTCTTGCCAATTCATAAATCAGCTACAAGATCTGTTCCAGTTGGAAGATATTCAAGATGTAAGAAAAAGAAAATATCAAGTTTAAGGTCAGTGATATGCCACATTAAATATATATTAAAATGCATTAATCACATTAAATACTCCAGGAAACTTTATTGGTTATGCTCAACTTTCACACATACATACTATGTACATATGTATATACATACACATTTTCCCCAGCTCAATCCTCTGGCAGTATAACTGTAAAATCATTAAGATAGTGTATGTGCCTCATTCTTGAGTCTGATTGATATCACATGAACTCGGAAAGAAACAGGAACCTGTTTCTAATTAATAAAGACATAAAAGTGTTCACATCGCAGGAAAACCTAGATATCTTATTATACCCAGTCCTGTTCAGAGCCAATGTGGTTTTGTGATCTGTATGTTAAACTGGCATGGCCAAGTTTGATTACACACCAGCACAGCATCTGCAAGCCATTTACATACTTTCAAATGTCACAGTGATAAACACACACAGCTCTGTGACAATCTGAGAACTACGTCAGATGAATGAAGAGAAAGCATTCACAAATGAGTAGGTCTATTTATGAAGGAAACAATCATAGAATTCTTTAGACTGAAATTATGCAGGGGTAGGAATAGAAGAAGCCTAAAACATACTCCTAAGGACTTAGGCAGAAATTATATTTTGCTCTCTTTATCTCAAAAGTATCCCTGCCACATGCTTACTGTTGCTATATGTACTGTTCAGACATTATTGCTTGTCTATGGAAATATGTTTTGCTTTGAAGGTAAGTATCTCTCCTTACTTTAGATATCCCCTAAGGAGCAAGAAAAACATCCACTCCCAGATTTACATTCACACACTGCGGCCAACTCCAGTGTAGAGTCCTCGCAGTAGAATTACAGTTTGAAGTCTTTTGGAGTAACCTTAGGGTACTGGTAGCCTCTAATCTGCTTTTGTACATTCATATAAGCTCTAGAAAGGGACTAAAAGGATGTGGTGTAATTTATGAGGAATGTGTTGTGTTTGGACAAGCAGTCTACATTATGCACTTGGCTATTGTCAGCCTCTTTATATTATTTCTAAAGAGCAGAGTATTCAGTGCATATAAAAATACAGCAACTGTCTCCTTTGAAATAGAAAAATATGTATACTTGGAAGCAAAACATTAATCTGTCAGGCTACAAGTTATATTGATGTTCCTAACTTTCACATCAATGAGAACTGTAAGCTCACTCTTCAGAGATGACACCTCTTGCAAAGACAAGTGATCTCTGGACAGTTGCTATTTACTCAAAAGTTATAAGCATATCTTTAGATCTGACTTTACAGAACCTACACTCTTCAGTTCAAAGAGTCTCCACTCAGACCCAGAAGAGAAAAGTCAACCATAACCATAAGATATGCAGCCCACAGCTAGGTAGCAACTGTACATTCCAACCAAGCTCAGACCTGTTCTAATTTAGAGCAAAAGAAGTAAGGATGAAAGAAAGCCCTGACTAGCTCGAAGATTATGTGAACAAAAACAGCTGCAACTTCTTGCCACAAAATCTTCAGCAATTACAGCCTTCAGGCTTGGCCTGAATGTTGCAGGACAACCATGATAAAAGGGATGCGCTGCCTTCAAGCTTTTATGGGACTGGAAAAAGCAAAGGTATCATTTTTGTTCTGCCTGCTCTCTCATCTCTTTAATAGCCATGTATTACTATAAAGTGAATGTCACAGTGAGTTGGAACCTACTTTCAACATTTCTCTCACTTCTTGGAGGCAAAAATCTAACTGAGTGCAGTTTGCTGAAATGCTGCTGGGCACAAAGTGTCTGGAAGAAAAAAGAGCAACATAAACAGCAACAAAACAGGTTAAAAGTTGCATATATGAGCAAGGACATGCAATATGAATTAATGTTTCCCTTGATGTCCTGCAAATAACTACTCATTCTCTCAAATGACAAACTTCTGGGCACTTGGCCACATGACCGAATACAGGGATAAATCAATCAAGCCTGAAGATGCTCATGGAGCTAAGCAACCAAAGGTTTTATATGTTAGTGAGCACTAATAAACACATTCAAGAATCATGTATGTATGTTTCATATGTATAGGTATTTTGACAATTCAGCAAGGCAAATTGAAAGAGGATCTTGAGAACTGTAATTGGTCTCCTTGTTAGGAGTAAAAAATCAGCTGTAAAGACAAAGCAAACACAGAGCCCTTAAACCAAAAGGGTCAGAACTGAATTCAGAGTAGCATCACTGTTCTAGTGCACCTCCATAACATGCTCCACCATCAGGCTTGAGCCTGCATTACTAACTTCTGTTTTAACTACTTATAACAGATTGGAAGGGAAAACCTCCCAACAGGGATATATACTAATTTACTGAAAACCTGCAGGGACTCAGTAAAAACTGCAATACAATAAAACATGCCCTGGAATTTTCAGAAGACAAGCAGGATTCGATAGAAAACAGGTACTCCCAAGCCATCACTGTTGTTCTTTGCAAATGTTCAAGCTCTGTGGAAAAAAGCAACATTCTCATTTGTGAAGTGGATCCAATTTTTCAACTGGGCTGCTGTCCAAAGTCATATAACTTCCTCAATTAATTTCCCCATTTCAACTTCGTGGAAGTGGATTTTCTCCACTGACCAAATTTGTTATTTTGGTTATTCACCATTTCCAAAAGTACTGAAATGTTATTCACTTACATGGTGGAGGCTTTAAACCACAATTCTTCACAACACTGAGTTTACTTCATTTGCAACTGATCAAATTCTGTCAGCAGTGTGGAATTTTGTTCAGTTCTCAGTTCACTATTACGCAGTGATGGTTAAATTAATCATTTATGTGAACTTGAAAGCTTCAGAATTTTATTTTTAAGATGCTGTTCCCAGCTGCAGCCGATTCAGCTTTTTGCACACGGCACGATGATGCGTCTTAAACATGGCAGAATTCAGACAGCAGCTTTTTAAGTCTTTATTTCATACAAAGTCCCTCAGTCCTCTCTGCTGCTCTTCATGGCCCAGACATATTTCCTGGGCAATCACTAGATACACAACAATCTCAGTCACCATCAAGAACTGAAACAATTGAGCTAGCTGATATGCATAGATGACTTTCAAAAATCAGATGAAGCTTAACAGCATACTTTGCTGAGAAGTAATAGAAAATATAGCCTGACAAGTTGTGTGGCATTGTAAAGCTACTGCAGCATTTACAGAACTGATCTAACAAACCTAACAGTTCAACCAAACAATACTGAAGTAATGAAAACCAGTATAGCAATTCTAAATCAACTTCTTATGAAAAGTTAAGCTATTTGCCCCTTTACAAAAGCAACACATTGAGCTCTCAGATAACATCATTTAAAGATCAGAATAACATTGCATTATATTTTTAAAGAGACATTAATAGAGATATAGAATACATAACATATCCGTAAGAAGCTTGCTTGCACCTCTAAATCCTTGTTTGGGTCTTAAATTGGAAGATTATTTCGTGCTTTAAGCACATTTCTTCTGCATTTCATGAGGTAGGGGCTCTCTGCTGCTTGAGGAGGTTCTCTTTATAGAACGTTGAACAATGAGTTTGGAAAAGTTTTGACTGATAATAGCTTACACATGGTGTTACAGAGGAGTCTATTTTAAGTATCCTTCTTCTCTGAGAAGGGATTTTAAGGAGGTGCCATGTGTTCCAAACTTGCTGGCAACGTGTTGAGCTTTCTCAGAGCCTCTGGATCTCACTCTTGAGCTTGCTGTGGAAACATATGAGCCCACTCTAGCCCTTACTAACATTCAAAGACTGGTGGGAGTACATTTTATTTCCAACACATGTGAGGCTTGGAGAGTGCTCCAGTACTGGAGCATAACGAGCAATTCTAAAGAGGAATGCTAAAAAATATTTGTTTTTAGGTATATGGATAATAGAGCGCACTAGATAAATTTCATCCACATAGAAGTATAAATAACAAAACTGTCATCATTTCTGACTACTCCCCTCCTGAGTGTAGGAGTTTTTAAAACTTACCATACATTATTACAAGGAAATAGCAATTAGCTAGAAACATTCTGAAAAGGATTTGATCAATTATAGGGAAAAGAAGGAGCATGAAACCTTTTTATTAAGATGAGTCTTCATGTTTTCCTCACTTTTCATCAAGTCCTAATCTAAAAGATAACCTTAAAGGCACCATACTGAAGCACTGCCTTTCAGATAAGAAGTTCACATTTCCAAACATCACCTAGGATTCCAGGAATTATTCTTTCAGCAAGTAACAAGCAGTGAAGACAGAATGACCTTGCAACATTTCAGCCTTCTGAGAGCTATCTGCCAACTTAAATTTTACCTGAGATTTCTAAGATGTTGAAACATTTCTATTTAATTTCCTTTTCTAAACAATTGCACTAAATTCATGAAACTGTTTCTAATATTTGTCACACAGAAAGGTGAAATAAATCTTACCAATTTTAGCGATTACAAAAATTTCTGGGATCAAACTAAGATTATCCTTATCAAATTTTATAAGAAAAGGAGCATTCATTTGTAAACATCTATAGCTATGACAAATTGCTTGAAACAAACAAAAAGCATGCAGATGATTTTTTTCTTTTGTTTATGAGTTATCTCTAAAGTAAATGTTTTCAACAAATACATTACCAACACTGTTCACATACAAAATTAAGTTCTCACAATAACAAGACCACTAACAACTATCTGTCATATATGATTGACCACTCCACAAACCAGACAACAGCACTCCTGATTTCTGCACATCTACAGCTTCAGTAAAGGAAGCAACCTGAAGGAGTTCTAAGTGGCTGGATTGGGAAGGAAACAATGAACCAATCTACCTTCCTTTAATCATAAACCAGGTGCTTTGATTTCATGTACAGAGAAACAAAAATACACATACAGAAAAATAACTAAGATATTATCTGATTGACATTTTTCCTTTATAGACACATATGCTGATAGCTTTTTTGTAGTATTTGCTGACTTGTAAGTCATCTATTTGCTTTACTCACCTCGCAGGGCTTCTGACATCATGATCAAACATCAGTGTTTCATTAGATGATTCTTCACTGTGAAAAAAAAAAGACGGTGGTCACCAAAACAGCAAATTATATAAGTTACAAATTTTTTAAATTTAACTTCTTCAGTCTTTGCATGTTTTTTCCAAACATCAACCATGAATGAACTACAGGCTAATTCTGTAAATACAATGGGCCAAAGTTATCTCTAAGATAAATTAAATCCACTTGAACTTTATTGCAAAATAATGAAAAACACACGTGCATATCTATCTATCCCAAGGTCAATATTTCTGAAACTTCAGGACAAAGGAAGAATTAGTGGTGCCTTCTGTCTGATACAAATAAATGTTTTACTAAGAATTTAATATCTATGAATTCCTAATGCCAGTAAGCAAACAAATGAACAAACCCTAACAATTTAGCACTGGACAGTTCATAATATTAGCATCATTGTTTGCATTTATCAATACAGACAATCACGTTCCTCAGTCTTTTATGTTATGGGTGACTGTACTGCATTCATAGCAATAGCTTGCACGGGGAGCATCAAAACTCCCAGTAAAGGCAGGAACTTTGGTAGAATAGACTTGAGCTTTACATCATGGTCATGACATTACAAAGGACAAACATCTCAGTGTCTCACTGCAAGGTCCATGCTTTATTTTGTAAATAAGTATTTTTGCATTGTGATATTTCCCATACACTTATGGAAACTCCTGCTTGCTTCTCAGTAAAACTTTCATGTTATCTCCTGAGCAAGAATGTGCCTGAAATTCTTTTTAGCGTGTGGAACAATGGTATTTTGCAGACTTGGGGAATATCAAAGAGCCCACCCACTAACCCCTTTACCCTGATACTTCCATCTCCAGGAATTATGTTTACAAAGAAGTCGATTCTTTTCTCTGGAAGAAAGCAGAGACTGGATAAATGTTACCACCAGGGAGCATTTCATATTCTTTCTAAACAGCCCATTCAAGCTAGTGCCTGCAGATTCACAAAATGTAACTGCTATGCTAAGGAAAAACATATGCTTTCCATACAGAAACAATAAAAATGTTCCAAAACTGTCCTTCAAGATTCTTCCTTTTTCATTTGGGAGAACCATGTAGAACATGCCTGGCCCAACTGGTGCTGCATTGTTCCCTGCAGAACTCCAAAGCAGCTCCCTTCTCAGAGAGCTATGCTCATTACATCCTATCCCTCTTCTCTTTCCCAGGAAACGTTCCCTAATCCACAAAAACAGTTTGGAACACCATTGCTCTTTTCCTTTCCCTGCTTCCCCACCACATGAAATATGAGCACAAATAGGGAGCAGTCACACACCACATTTATCTCGAGCCCCTTTGTTACAAACCAGACAAGCTCATGGCCCAGCTGTGTCCTGTTGGAAGACAGCTGGGGTCTTGCACAGCTGGAAACATTGCACCTCAAAACCCAGCACCACAACTGATTATCTTCAAATCAACAACATCCTTACCCTAAATATATGAAACAGACAACTCTAAAACTAGCACTCGGAAAAATCTGTGACTGTCTTCTAGAAAAAAAAAGGTTTTATTGTTGTGCGTGCACTTTGTTTTTTAAATGAATAAAGATAAGTGACAATCAGATGGCTTCTGAAGAATCAAGAAATGGATTTACCAACTGAAAGTTGATTTGTAACTAAAACGACCTTGCATGGACCTTCATATATGAATGCTTACTTAAGAAGGTGGGATTATAGCCTGAAATACAATAGATACAAAAATTATACATAATGTTCTACACAGGAAAATACAAACTGAACACTTTAAACACAAAGGCATCCATCCTGATCTTGTTTCCTCACAAGAGGATGCTATGCATGCTTATGCATATCTTTTGGAGGATATAATTTTAGTACCTTGTGAGGAGTTTTGTGAATAGTCATACATAAATTTATTAAAAAAACCCACACATATTTAAGTGGAATACTGAGACTGTCAGTGTTCCCAGTGTATTCAAATTTTCCTGTATTGGGAGGAGGAAACAAGAAAGCCCAAAGGTTTGATTCCTTATAGTATTTTAAAAGTACTATAAGGTAGAAAAGCATAAGCCTCAGGTGTCAGCAGCAGGCACAACTGCATTTAAAAGGTTTTGTTTTATGAAGCAGTTTTGGCAAGGCTGCTACCTATTCTTTAAAGTAAACTACATTGCCCTGATGGAAAAATGGATCTTAACTGCTAATGCAGATGGAAGTCCTTCCTTCTACAGGAAGAGTTAGCTAGCTCAGGCATGTATATTATCACCATCAGCAAACGAGTTTCAGCGATGTTATTGAATCCTGTTACCAATTGTTATGCCTCACACAGGTCCCAAACCCCCTCATTTCCTAGAAGCATATGGATTAATTAGTCTCAGTGGCACTGGATAACACAGAGTCCTAACCCCCAAACATACAGAAAAACTTCAAAAAGATGCCTTCAATGAAAGTACATACTCCAAGTAAGAATAACACAAAATAGTTTGCAGAGCGTTTCCCCTCCCCCCCCCCCGCCACTACTATTAAGCCACTTCCACAATTTTTGACTGCATGAGATAATTTCTTGCATTTCCCAAAGCCAACAACTACGGGGCCAGGCTGGTATGTAAGGAAAGGACCCAAAGATTTTTGAGCCATCCATACTCTTTGTTGAATCAATTTTAAGACATGCTCTTTTAAACAAAAAAGAAACAGCAGAGGGAATAGGTAGTCAGGGAAAAAAAAGATGAGTACACGTTACTTTTTTCTTTAGCTTGTTTCTGGTGTGGGGCAGTGATCAGCACTGTGCTAACTACTGCCACATGCGGGTCCTGAGAAGCATCACATCCTGCAGCAGTGCTCTAATCACGAGGATGAGCACAGAGAGTTTTTGTCACCACTGGCTATTTTCTGTAAAAGAGGAACAGAGCTCTTTTGTTATCCAGAGACCTACATGAAGCTGGAAGTATCTTCTTCTTTCCTTTTCTAATGTTTCAGGAACAATTAACAAGAAGGTTGGGTTATAGTGTATAAGATGAAGCTTTGAGGTAAACTAACAAAGAGAAGAGCTTACAAGAGATACCAGGGCTGCATTTCTCCTATTTTAGCAAGTAGTACAGAGCATAAATCTCTGAACCTATGTGAAAACGCTATGTGTTACACTATTTCAAAGTCTGCTGCTTTATATCAATGTCCTGCAGTGACCTTTTCTTCTTCCCCATTCTTGACTGCCAAGAAGTCTGAATTTGGCCTTTTGCACATCCCAGAGGACTGTTACACAGGAAAAATAACTATAGTGTAGAAAAACAGGCCACTGACACTTAAGTCCTAAGTCAACATTAGAAAAGGAAGCTTTAGTCTGGTATATAGGTCAGCACAGTATTTGAATCATGAACATTGGGCAATTTGATTCATGGAGAGGGCTGGCTCAGAGTACAGCTGCTCTCAAGAAACCACAACACACAACTGTTCTGAGCAGCCAGGCTGCTCCACATGTAACACCTTAGAACCATTTACTGTTCCAAAGCCATGCGAGGATAGAACAGATCTGGTTTCACAGCAAGCAGAGCTTTGAGCTGCATCCAGTGATGAGAGATAAGTCATTGCTTCTGTTCTGAGACAAAGCAACACATACAGTAAGACTCAAGAACATTCCAAGCAGTTCTTATAACACAGCAAACTGGGGAACAGACTCAGATGTACAAAAGGAATCTAAATCTGGAGTCATAAAACCTGCAGTGTGACAGGCCTTCTGGTCACAGTTCTAAAGAAAAAAAAACGTATCTGCAAAACATAACAAGCTAAAGCATGCAATCCACGGTACTTCTATTGCATATCTGGTAGGACAGCTTGCATTGTACAGTGCTCCAGCTCTTTGCTAAAGCTTGTCCTAAAGCACAACAAAATCAAAGTCAGTCATTTACAAGACTCTGAATTGGTTTTGAGTCATGTCCTGTGTGAGATGACTTAAGCACCTGTAGCAATGGACAGACCAACGTACTGGGAAAGGCATTACAACAGAGGTACAATGACAGAAGGACCAGCACAATAGGAAGGTGCTACAAAGAAAGGGAAGAATATTGCTCACCTGTATCAGAAAATTCCAGGTTCAGAGGGGAAAGCTTCACCAAGGAGGGGTCTCCAGAAAGAGATCCTTCCCCAGTAGCAGTCAGCCCTTCAGTGAGGTCTAAGAGAGGTGCAGCCAGGCTGCACCTTTTCCAGTCACACAGCTGAATTGCCTTCACCTGTTCTCCCAGGGCTGACCAGGTTCTTTCCCCAGGTGCTCAATCAGGGGGTTCAAGCCGTGACTCAGTTCCCATGCAGCAGCACAACTGCCTAATAACAGTAAGTCACTAAAAACTCCTATGTGCTCAGGCCTGTGGAGAAAATCAAATGGCTTTGTCTTTTCTTTCACAAGAAGAAACCAAGGGTAATATTCTTGAAAAGGCATAAGCAACTGATAAATCTGAAGTGTCTTCTTTTACACACCTGATTCCTATCAATTTGCTTTCAAAAACTGGAATTTGAGTTATTGTGTGACAATGCTATAAAAAAAAAAAAAATGTAGCTTACATCCTACAGAAAAATTTTGAGACTTCTTAAAAATGAAAATTAAGGTTTTCACCTGTGTTGCCATACATGCTAAAAGTACAAGAGAGAGGTGAAAAATCATGAAAAGACATAACTCAGTATGATCAAACTTTCACTGTGTGCAGCACATAAAATAATGTTTCCCAGAATACAGCACGTTAACTCATTTCTACCCTGTAAGAGCACTATCTGAAATTATATCTGTTCCAGTACAGAACTGTGACTCTGCTCTGCAGAAACATAATGGCTGTTTTTTAATGTTGCTAACCAATGGCACACGACTTTCTTTTATCGCCTCTCTTATCTTCATCAAAACCAGAAAACACTGGTCTGAAAGCCATGCTCAAGAGAGAGTGCACATTTAGACCTCAAACAGCTCAAAGAACTGTCTCTTCATTGCAGTGTCAACATCAGTCTTCAAACATGACTGACATCTTGGTATAACAATTTACAAGTAAATTGTACTGCCTGCTTCCTTTCCCAGGAGGTGCTATGTGATTCAGGATTTGAGTTTGCTGTATCTTGTTTATATCACATATATTTCAATTCTCTTGATTGAAGGAAGTCCAGCCAGGAATGCTTGACTTGAATGGACTAATTCAGGTATAGTTATGGTTTGTTTGCTCGATTAGGACTGAATCCCACCTGTGAAGTACCGCTGGCATTCATTAAAATAAAAAAAATACCTTCCCTTCAGCACATAATGCAGTCTCCCCATAGCCTACTGTATTTGAGCAACTGACCAGATGAGAACTTTGTGTCTAAGAATGCCAAGAACATTGGAAAAAAAATATCTATTTACGGTTATTGCCTCTGCTGCAGTACAACCTATCAAACTACTTACCAGGAATCATGGATGTTACTCTGAAAAAATCCTTCCATGGGATTCTTTACTATGCATCATCTCAATCACATTAAGTGAAAATCACAGGTAAAAGGTTAGTTAGGGCTTCATTAGATGACATAGAACAACCAGATCCCCCAAAAGCCAAATACATGCCTTGAAAGCATGTACCAAGGCAGTACCAATACTGGAGGCAGACTGTGGTCGGACAGAAAATATGAAGCAGTGCACAATCACAATAACATACAGCTGTTCTTTAGGAATTTGACTATACCTAAGAGCTAAGCATAAGGAAGATAGGTAAAGTGAAACAAAGCTTTAAAGGGTATGATTATTTTGCCATGTCATGCATTTACACATGCTTTCTGGCCCTTCTGAACAATTCATGCCTTTTGACACAAGGACTTCCTTTGGCATCCCATTCAAAAAAACCATGTAACAAAAACCTGCCTAATGATGCCTACACACAGCTCTACAGTGCAGTTTAAGAATTCCAGCAAGTCCATCTCAGTATAATATCAATCACTCAGTAGCTTGCACACTGTCTGAAGATACTCCATACAGCACACTCTGCTCTTGCCTTGGAGAACAAAAAAAAAAAAAAAAAGGAAGAATTACAAATCCAAATCTCTCCCCAATGAAAATACTTCTATTCTTCTTTCACTTTCTTGGCGTCATTCTCATTTGCACTGGTAAAAGTCACCATTAAAAACACTGGGATGGAGTAAGGCACTGAGAATCTTTGATATGCGTTTAGGGCCAGACACTCAAATGTCCACTGGAAATGGAAAAGATGGAATACAAAAGCTAAAACAAAAGAACAAGCAAATAAGCATAAGAAATTAACTGATTCTGCTACAGCAAATCATTGGACTGATGTGCAAATGCATGTGGTTGATACATACCAGAGATCCCCAAATGAGAAATGGTATGCAAATAAAACATGACTCAAAATACCGCATGCTAAAATGACAGGATATGTGTGACTTCAACCCTGTGAATATCAACCAGGAAGCACTGCAACATTTAGAACTGTGATGGCAGAAGTTACAAGGTTATACAGTGATTTACTTTGTGAAGTATGTCGGATGCAGCATTTAGAAAAAAATTCAGGAAAACATTTCCAGATGTCTTCACCAATAACCAGGACTATCAGCTTCAGAACATCCGAAGTGACATGACCAAGTCACTTCCCTTCAGTACCCATACGTGCAATTACTGTGCACTCAGTCAAGGCACACTGCAATATGATGTCAAGACTTCAAGAAAAAATGAAAGAGAAATGTGGGCAAGGAAAATGGAAACATGTGGAAATGTGTGTATGGATTTCACACCAGTCCCATTCAGGACTAACTGAGGAACATGGAGATCTGACACACACCTGGGAGAGGCATATATAATCTGGATAAAATCTCCACAATAGTTCTTCAAATCAATTAGTGAGAATGTGAAAATGGCAAAACAATTCCATATGATGCTGTTCACAAAGAAAACAGGAAACGTAGTCCACTAGGGGGAAATACAGAAGATCACTAAAACAGGCAGCCTGTTGTGAATGTAAACAAGAATTTAAAGGAGATGAGAAAAGGATTTCAAATTCCCCCACACTCTCTTACAAACAACAAAGTGCAGCAAACCAGCTAGACAAACAAGTACAACACTGAAATTTTGGAGAAAATTTAAATGACTTTTAACAGAGGTCAGCAGAAAACAGTATCCAGCCAGAACACTGGAGAGGGTCTCCATGATTTTATTTTGCTCAGTTATTCGAAACATACTTCCCTCCTTGGGGCTGCTACAGCTTCTGTTCTGAAAAGTCAGAGTTTCCTCTTTACTTGAATCTCACATTACCAACAACCTTTGGTCCCCTTCCTCTATTCCTGCTATTATAATTTCAGTTTTTGCCAGAAGAAGCCATTAGATGACTTAAGGGAATCTCCGGTACAACGCAAGGACTGCGTTTCCTCCTGCCACCCCTGCCTGAAATCCACACACTTCAGTGAAATAAAAGCAAGAAGCTGCAAAACGCAGGAGACCCTCATACCTCAGGGTCTCCTGTGCCTCAGGAGACCTCAGGGTCTCGAGCTGTGCCCAAGGACACTGTACTGGAAGAAAACTAACTGGGACAGACACGCTGATGATTTCAAGAGGAATGACAGCCTTCACTGCAGAGAAAGATAATGAACCTTATCAATCTGGCTTTCAAAAGAAATCTCCTTTACAATCCAGGAACTGGAACTATAACCCAAAACATGTGAGAACGACCTATCAGAAAGAATCTGGCTTTTTTTTTCCTCAGAAGTCTATAATATCAGCAGTGGAAAAACTTTTCCATCCCTAACTCCTGGTGAAAGAATAAAAAACAAGCAAACAAAAAAGGAGCACCACAATGTGAAGGATAACAAAAAAACACCCTCCCTTAAAACACAAATCACAATACCAAAAGTTTTATTATAATTACTGTTTTAATGCAGAGCTCTCTGTTGAGACAAAGATGAAGGCCGACATGAATTTGGACTTAAAATATCACCCATTGATTTGCTTCTAAAACTGCACTACAGTGTTAAGTTTTAAGCATATCCGCAATGTAACAGTTTGGAATCCAAGCCACAGTGAGTTTACCACCTTTACAAGTACTTGCACAAATGTTTTACCCTCCTCTGAGACCAAGAGCTGGAACATGATAGCAAGAGTGCAATCACGCAGCTTAATTCTCTCAATGCTGGATTGCACCATGCTTGAATGACAGCAGCAGGAATTATGTCTTTTGAAAGTACTTCTCAGCAGAAGTAAAACAGAAATCCTAACCCTTGCCAACAGACACTGCACACTATACCTAGAGGATTAGTGATTTCTTACGGGTTTGTAAGGCAGAAGCTGTGGGAGCAAAAAATAAGAAAAAGGCTTTTAAAAAACATTTTGTTCTACCTATGAAAATACCTGCTACCTCAGAAAACAGCTGGCTTAATGCTAATGACAGAAGCATAGGGAACAAGCTCTCAGCTCAGAGGGTGCTGCCACAGGGGCTTTGGCCTCAAGTGGAGATAGAAGTTACGCTGATAGTAATTAAAAAGCACAAAGTACCTGGCTGAGCTCATTACGAGTCTTCATAATATATGTACTTTGAACATAAAAGAAATGAGATTTCAAGCAGATGTCAATCCAGGATGACCACTTATGACTCAACTTCCACCCTGATCAAGCAAGCAGAGATTAAATCTTCACTTGTTCAATGGTCAATGCCTTGCACGACATGAGTTATGGGCTACACAAATTCACTTCCATTAGCTTGTTCTTCATTTCATACTGCAGTTCCTCAACTATCTTTCCCCCAAAAATAAATAAAAATCCCAAATCATTACTCATATTCTCAATTTATAAGACTATATATACATTAAATAAAAAAGAAACAACAAAGAACATCAGAAGTACTGACCTGGCTGTACTACAGGAAGGAGGGTAGAAGACTCCAAACCAGCATAACACCAGGGAGCACAAACTACCATGCTAACAGACCCATGGGCTTTAACAAGAATACTCACATGCTCAAATTGCACCACTGAAGCTTTAGGTCTCCAGATTGAACAGCTGGTACTTAAGTTATGGACACTGCACATGCCAAGTGGTTTCAGAAAATTAAAAGAGGGATTATCAAGGTATTCCTTCTCCTCCTCCCAACCTTTTTCATTCTTGATTTCTAAGATTCTGCTAGTTTCTAATTATCATAAGGCAGAGACAGCCCAGCTGCTCTGATTTACTGTAACTTTACCTGGGCAGTTTTGCAAACATACTGTGAAATCTCTGCAACCTTACATTTGGACTTCAGTTCCTATTTTGGAAATCCAAACAGTTCCCTCATGCACAAATCAGAGTACAAGAATAGCTTATTATATAAAAGGTTACTGTCAAATGCAACATATAATCTAGACAAACGTTAAGTCCACACTTGCCTCTTACACACACTAAATCTCATCCTTGAGGCAAAGGGCTATGTCCTTGCTGAGACACCATCTCCTCTGCCAGGTGCAATGGTTAGCAGATCAGAGATAGAAGATTTCCAACACCAAAACATTAGATTTGTCCATGTGGACAAACTTGACCTGACAGCCTGACAGCCCTTTGACCCGACCTTGCTTACGTGTACTTCGCTTGTCCTGCTCACATCACTCAGTTCCTGAACACTGTGAAACAAAACTCGTTATGAAGAGTCCTGTTCTGTGACAGAAGAGGGAGAAAATGGCACACAAGGGAAACTACAACACAACTAATTTGAACTCTCCTGCATTTCTGAGGGAGTCACTCCAAAGGCAGCAAAAAAGCTGCCATTCCTCCCATTAAAGCTCACAACAATCTTCCCACCAACTTCAATAGCTTACTACGAAAAAGCATACATCATTTAACTATGTTTGAGAGACATAGTTGAGGAGTGTTTTCAACAGTGCTACAGCTGTACAGTGACTTATTCAACACCCCTATACAGCAGGATTGTGAGAAAAATGAAAGAATAGCACATCAACAGTGGAAAAGGTGAAAGATAAGGAAGTATATCCCTACAACATATTGTGGACAGTACTCACCGTGCAACTCCATTTAGGCCAGCTGCTTTTCCCTTAGAAGAATGAATGCACAGCTATACAGGCAATGCTCAGTTTGCTAACAGCTAAATACCTCTTCCTGTGCTTGGTGCAGCGCTTATAAGCCAAGGCTTCAGATCCACACGTGAAAGAGGAATAAAAACAGAAACATTCCTCTAGCACGTGCTTGTATCCCAACCCGTGCAAGCCAGAGACATGATGTGCACACAGCCTGCAAAGAATCTAAATGGCCCCCAACCTGCAGCCAATGTTGCTGGAGCACATCAGACAGAAAACAAGTTTAACCACAACACAACTGAAGGGAAATACTGAACTCACTCACTTTTGAAGGGCAAACAATTGATTTTTACTACTGAGCAATTTTGCGCTGCTAAGACTTGAAAATAACCAAGTATTTTCCTGTAAAGATAAGGTTACACTTGAACATGCCTTGTAGACTGAAAAAAGCTGAATGTAGACTCCAAATTAATCAGGACAACACTAGGAAAAGAATCAAAATCAACATGATAAACATACTTTAAAACATGAATACAAAACTAAGGTTTGCTGCGTCAGACACTGAGGCGCCTGAATGAATTCACATCTACAACTCATCTTTCGTGCTATGAAATTGCCACTTCCAAATAGGTTGGCACTGCACAGAGAGATGATGCTATGGCTGACTCAGGATGAAAGCCCGTAAGAACATCAAGACTAATGTTCTTAAATCTAAATGACTTAAACAGCACTCAAATGGGAATAAGCACCTCTACCATTTTATCCTTTATCCCGCTTACTTTCATTAACATTAGCCACTTCCCAGCCGTGTAACCAAGGCCATCTACTGGTGAGTGAGATGTGCAAATTAATGGGGCTTTGTTGGCCAGAGTTAATTGACACTCGTCAAAACCTAGCTGGATTTGAATTGAAAATGTACCAAGCAGCTGTTTACAGTTGAGCAGTGACAGTAACAGGAAACATGTCCACAGTTTCTGATGAAAGTATAGTCTTCCCAAACCCTGTACGAACCTAAAGAAGCACCATTTTACTCAGCGAGAAGAATGTGGTATTTTACATCTCACAGTTCAGTCCTAGTCCAGACAACTTGTAACCTCAATGCTCTGTGTAAAATGAATCAGTAACTTCAGCCTGGCTAACAGGTATGGATTTTACTCTAAAACTCACTAACAAACCTAGTAACACTGTTTTCAAGAATTACTACAGCCCGCGTGAAAAAGTCTGCAAATATTCTAGATTTGTATGTATAGGATGCATAGACTGTAAAGCACAACTACAATTGCCCATGACTTACAGCAGCAAAAGTGGAAGTCAGAAAAGGAGATGGAAGGCAAATAAAGCACACTCAAATTCAAACATACTTCTAAAGTGAAGTCTAAGACAAGATTAGCAAGATAATTTAGGAGCAAGAATGCATGCTGTGACACAGAAGCCCACAGTATTCTAGTGATCCCTTTCAGCATTTCTGGGGCAGTACATTCATTCTTCAATATACATTTATTCTTTTTAAGTCAAGAACTAACCCTGGATTTACTTTATTTTCCCCTTATTTTTGGCAGGAAGCATAGCAAAACCACACACAGCATGGTACGTGTACTTCTTTAGAATGTCTATTGCTTATTTCTAAATCAGGAAAATATCTCTAGCAAAGCATCTTTCATTCTTTTTAAAGTTTTGTAACACAAATTATTTGTATCAGTTTTGGGTAAGTTGTTCAAATGGCATCACTGGAAATCGCTGAAGTAAAGGACGATATTCTTCCCCAACTTTGACTGTAAGTCTTGGATCAGAACTACGTAGAACAACCCCATATCCCTTTAGCCATGAGAACTTGGGACAGTCTTTATAGTATCTACCAACGTATTCACTAGGAGTTAGCTTGAATACACAATTCCATTTTGTACCTTAGAGTGGTTGGAGTAGCTACATTTAGGCTGGCAATGCAAAACCAGGAGGTTTATTTATTTGTTTATTTCCACCTTGAACAACATAAAAGAGAAGTATTTCCACACCACCCAATGAATAATACTGGTTTAAGCCTTGCAATGAACATGCTCTTATCAGAGATTTTCAGACGAAGAAAAAATTTAGAAGTTTAAGACAACTGCAGTATTGGATACCAATATATTCCAAATGACTAGAGATAATGTAAAAGCATATTTCAAAACCAGCTATAGTTAAAAGAGTGGAAAATTCCCCACTGACAACTAAAAAAATTAAAGAGCTCAAAGACCACTGGCATTCTCCCTGTCACATTACCACAGATCTCTATCTCAATTCCGATTAGAAAGAAATGCAAAAGCTTGGTATAGTCATAATATTCACTGATACCTGTTCCATGCAGAATCAGCATTCTTAATATATAACTCATGCAACTCATCATAACTCAGGCAATAATAAGCACTAAAAGTCCAGAGAAGTGCCTGTACTTTTCAGCACAGTACTAAGGCAGCAAATAAGTCTTATCATCATAGTTCTAACACTGACTAATTCATTCTTTTATGAAAAAGAAATGTTTACTTCAGGAACGAGAGCAATGGAACAGAGGCTACAGACTATGATTTGCATTACAAACTCATATCATTTGATTAATTCTGTAAGAAATACTTATCTTGCTTGACCTTAGTTGTGATCTATGAGAAAAATACATTCATCAAATCCTCAGTCCCTTCAAATGTACTCAATTTCATCTCACGATCACAGAAAACCAACCGAGAAGTCATTATTCTTTGTTATGCCAAAACATGGAGAAAGTCTTAAGAAAAGAGTATCACATTACGTAACATGTAATATATATAATAAATAATATATCCCAATTCTGAAAACCAGTTTTGCCGTAATGCAAAGTAGGGTCAGGAAGTCGAGTTCATCAGATCCTTGTGGATGTGATCAACAAAATAACTCCTAGACCCCACCAACCAGCAAAAAGGAAACACAAGCTATTTATGCGTTGTGGATTTCTGGACAGTGCATGCACTGGATTACAGTCTGACCGTAACCCCCTTCTACCAAGTGACCCAGAAAAACAATTTTACATAAGGCCCTGAGCAACAACAAGCCTTTGTACAAATTAAACAGGAGATAGTTCATGCAGTAGCCCTAGAGCCAGCCTGGACAAGATGAGATGTAAAAAATGTGCTCTACACCAAAGCCATGGAAAATGGCCCCATCTGGAGCTGCTGGCAGAAAGCACCAGAGGGGAAACTCAAGGTCAACCCATAAGGTTTTGGAGCTGAAACACAATACAGTCTAACTGAAAAAGAGATATTGGCAGCATATGAAGTGGCTTGAACTGCTTCAGAAGTGGCCAGTACTGAAACACAGCTCCCCCCTGCACCCTGACCACCTGTGCTGTGCTTATGCCCACTACCATCCAACAACTGTATGAGAAATTCAAAAGGGATTTTAGATTTTCTATGTCTTTATATAATGATTTGCTCATTTCTTCTACAAGGAGTTCCAAGAATTCATTTAGCTACATTATCAGGTCCTCTTAAATTCACGTTTTAGACCGACTATTCTAACACAAACTTCTGAACTTGAAATTATCTGTGAGTTACTGAATTGAAAGGAACATCATTTTTACTATCAAAAAATCTATGATCCATTTTCCTAGTGTGATGTTAAAGAGATTTTTTTTATTCCAATCTCACACCAAACACTAATAATGGCTCTAAGTTTCCTAATCTCAAATACATTCAATAATGACATTACCTCAAACTGAACTGTAGAAGCTAGACAATCTAAGAAGTCCATCTACTGCTATTTCATCTTGCATATTATTCAGTTACATAGTGCACAGTCCCTGGGGAAAAAAACATATGAAGGTAATTTAGAAGGGTCAGCAGCCATGAAAGTGTTGTAGTACCATTTCTTTCTTCTCAAATAGAAGAAGTCAGCATCCCCGTTACACTGGCCTTTGTGAAAATGTTCCATCTAAATGCCTTGGATGAGCAGTAGTACCAATTAAATCTGTACCAGCCTGTTCCATGGAAAAGGCTTTATTGCAAAGTTTCAGCATAGCATAAACTTCAGAAACAATTTTGGGTAAATCAAACATACAAAGTTCTTCCCTCCTTTTGGAAAAGAAGAAAAAAAAATAGGCTAAAATGTCTGATATTTGTAACAACAGAACATTTACAATGTAAAGATTCTGCAGAAGGCATTTATTCTAATAGCTTTGGATGTTCAATTCGTGTGATTGTCCAGTCTGGTTTTGCTCCTTCTGTAAATTCCCTTTGGAACCTGGAAAAGACAACAAAGTGTCATTAAAATTTACTTAAAGAGATACTAATATCAACAAGGAAGAAATTCAGGAAAGAAATACTTTACTTCTGTATTATTCCTATGAAAGTTCATAGAACGATGCTTATGCACCAAAGAGGAAGATATATATTAATTCTTTACATACTTTAAATACTTTATATATGTTCTGCACTGACACAACACACGTTTTCTGTTCCAAACTAGCTTCCACACCGCTAGCCCATGGACATACAAGGGGCGAGGAAACTTACTCATAGTTTGCTGTTAAAATATGTCTTTTTTCCTTTGTGCTTTCGTCTCCAAACACAATCTGAAAGACTTTGGTTTCACCTGGTACTTCATCAGGTAGGTTAGCACCATTCAGATACCAAAAACGCATCAGGATACTAACAAACTTTCTTCCTGTTGGAAATAAAGCATAATGAAGGCTTCATGTTTCTCAGTCATCAAATGCTCCTAATCCGCTATTTAGCTCAGTTTCTACTGAGACGAAGGAAAGGTAGTTGACTTCAGCCAGAAACAGTATAACAGAATAATTAACAATAAAGCTGTTTAAAGCAGTATTCGTGTTGTTAAGCAGTAATAAAAATACGATCAGGAGAAAGGTATGTAATTTATGAGCTTTACTTCATGCCTCATGAGAACGTATACAATCTAACTGTATAAAAAAGTTGGTTATCACAAGGTCAAAAGCCAACTATTCATGCTACAAAAGAAGGTAGAGAAATTAAATCTCAGCAGTGAACAGGGAAAAAAAAATCTCTACCTTCAAAAGCAGGAAAAAAAGCTCACTTGGTTTGAAAATCTGAAATTCTGATTCCAAGACTCATCTCAACTGTGTTTGACAGAAGACAGCATGCAATATTAGTATTTAAACAAAAGAAAACTTGCTTGAGGTTAACACCAGCTTAAAAAAATAACCAGTGTTCCGTAACCATATCCCAGGAAAGCAGAATAGTAGTGAAGACAGTAAAATGTCTTTAGGTCTTTCATTATCCAGCTTTAATTATTATTCCTGGAATGTATGTATTTTCATTGCTAAAGCAATCAGCCTTCTGCATATAGAACAGTCACTGCTTGAATGGTTTGAGATTAAGGACTAACAACAGAAAGTCAAAATCATGAAAGAGGAATGAACAAAGCCTACAAAGAAGTCAAAACAGTACCGTAATTTACAAACAGTATCGAGTTGTGGTTTAAAAGGAAATTAGGGAACTATGTACAGATAAAGTACAAGCAAAAGAACAAGGAATGAAAAAAAATTTAAAAACCCACTCATACATAGAGCAAAGCCAGGAAAAAGACCACCCATTGAGGAAATCTTTTAGAATTCTAGCATACCATCATCATCATAGTAAATGCGAACATCTCCTTCTGTTGTGTACATGATTGCATCCATGTCAGCTGCTAAAGCATCCCTATGGTTCTCAGAGAGTGAAGAAATCTTTTCCTTCAACATCTGAAGTACCTAAGTTCAGAAAAACTTGTGCTTAGTTAGGAAGCTGAAGTAGCAACCTTATCTATAACAGTTAATAAAATGAGCTATATTGGAATAACATTTGTTTAACATTGTAAAACATACAGCAAGAGTGAGCAAAGCACTGGGCACTCCCAAGCCCTAGTTAACCATAGTAAACAAGATCCATTTAATATTCAATTTGATGAAAATGTTTAGAAAATATACTGTCAAAGCAGAAGTTGCATAGCAATGCATGTAAATCCAGAAAATACCAGTTAAGTTTGCTTCCACAATGATACTTACACTCTGCCTTTGCACTGCTGACTTCGCTATATGCATATTCTTTACGTTTTGATTCAATCATTTCTCAGTTCTCACCAATTTCTTTGTAAATCAGTTCCATTACCACTAAGTTTAACTTTGCCATTTCAGGATCCACATTCCCACTGGAAAATGTTTAGACATTTGCCAATCAGTAAAGAGCGGAAAACCATTCCTTTAGGACTTAACTTACAGATCACACTCACAGTCGTAGCTTTTGAGCATCCTAAGATGTACACAACTGTGTTACATAAAAAGGATGTTGTGCACCGGCAGAACAGAAACATCACCTCAAGCACCACAAAAGGAGGCACCACAAGGAAAGACTAAGTCACGCAGCACATCTTTAACTCATATTCAATTTTTAATCCTAACTTGAACTGCCATTTTTGAAAAACAAATTCAGAGGTTGCATGGAAGTACGTGCATCTTTACCAGAAGACATTAGCTTCTAGGGCATGGCAAGTATGAATTTCACCAGCCAGAGCAAGACAGTAGTGTGGTATCAGTCTTGGCTCCTGCACACTGATCATGAGCTATCCCAATCACCTGAAGAATTTAAGATGAGCAGAGGAAAAGGAGATGCTTTCTCAAAACATCTGTAGGAAAAAAATCATAATCTATTGCTAACTCTGCTTAGAGAGGAGATAAGAATACCCAGCAGGGATAACTATATATATAAATATATATAACTATAACTGTGCCAAAAATTCTGTAGCAAAGGCATTGGTGGCAACAGCACAAACCAAGCTGAAATCCAGGAACAGGGCTGATACAGCCTGGAAGCATCTCCTCCTCTTGACTGATGCATATGCTACCTCTGTCCCTGCGAAAGGCCAAGACAACTTCAGCAATTTGGAATTCATAAATGACAGGTACACCTTTTGGCAACTGGTCCTTATGCTTAATGGCAAGAACATTCTTTTCTATCATAATTTTATTTCATAATAGAAAACATCAACTGGCAGAAATAGAGATGGAAGTATTTACCTCTGCTGAAACCAGGCCGTCCAGCAGGTCAAGTTTACGCTGAGACAGCAGCTGTGAAACAACGGAAAAGGCCTGAAGAAATAGAAGAGAAACACATAAATAAATAATTTGGGGTTTGCTTACTCTTTGGGCAAATACATTGTTAAAGGACAAGCAACCTAAACATTGTATGATTTAAGACTTCAACGTTTACAGGGTATATCACCATTGGAAACTCTTCCAGCATTAAAAAAGTGATTCTATTAACTGATAAAAGCCTAAGAGTTCTTCCCATTCTCATTTAAAGCACAACAGTTTTGGTAACAGGCAAACAAGTGCCTTTTTGTGAAAACATCACAATGGCCTATAGCTGTTTTTACTCTTTTTTTGAGTAATTCAAACGATCCATGCCTTTCCAGCCAATGTTCTCTTCCCTGACTGCCCCCGTGCCCAGTCCCATCCAAAGCCACCTCCCAGTCCCACTCAAAACAGATGCTCAGAACTAAACAAATTTGGTTTTGAATCTACTGTAGCCCCTAAACCTTGGAGGCGCATAGCCCCCCATCTCCCTGAGTTCTGTAGGCAGCGTCACACGCAGCAGCACTGCAGTGTGTCCAAACGGTGCACGTGCGAAATACTGACAGCGTGCTTTGGGCTCTACCGCGCGTAAAAATTACCGAGAAAAGAAGGGCAAAGTAAAACAGTACTGCAAACAGCGTGGCGCGCTTCTGCCCGGCTTCCTCTCGGGTTCCCAGACACTTTAACACCCCGCCGCTCTCCGCGGCTGCTTAATTAACCCCAGAGCCACCAGCCGGCGCGCCGGGTCTCACCTGCTTGGCGCCGCGCGTGAACTCTTCGATGCTGAACTCCGAGTCGAAGTAGAGGCGGATGAGCAGGTAATAGAAGCGGGTGCGGAGCCACGCCAGGGGGTTGGTGATGCGCACCACCACCACCCGCCGCTGCGGCCCCCCTCCTTCGGTCCCCTGCGGCCCGCTGCTGGCGAAACGCGCGGCGGGGAGCGCGGGGAGGGGGCCCGGCAGCGGCAGAGCCGAGACGCGCGCTGCGAGCGGGGCTGCGCGGGCCGCCCCCGGCGCCAGGAGCGCGCGCGCCAGCCACCGGGCATGCCGGGGAGCAGCGCGCAGCGCCATCATGGCGGCGGTGCGCACCGGCCCCGGCACGTCCTCTCGAGCGCCGCTCCGCCGGAAACGCAGCCTGCGCCTCCGGTTCCGCCGTGCCGCGGAGGACCGCGGTTCCGGGTCGTACCGGCTCGCCGGGCCATCCGTCGCTTCCCCGCAGAGCCGACTTCCCGGAGCGGAAAAGAGGGCTCCATCTCCCGGCCCTCGCCCGGCGGCAGGAGGCGGGGAACGCTTCCGCTCGGTTCTCGTTTCCCGGCGGAGCGGCGGACAACGCCGCGGCAGGGCTGCGGGGCGGCGGCGGCCATGGAGCGGCACGAGCAGCGCGTGGTGCGGGTGCCGAGCCTGGACGGCGTGACGCGGGAGCGCTTCCTGCGGGACGTCTATCCCCGGGTACGAGCACGGGCACGGCGGGAGGGGGGTGCCGGGGCTGCGGCGGGGGTTCCGGCGAAGCCTCCTCAGCCAGCAGCGTCATGCAGCCCTCCTGCAGACGGATGCCTGAGTTAGGGCTCAGTCCCGCGTTGCCGCAGAGCTCTGACACGCCGCTGGTGGCTGAATTATGTTTATCGCTGGTTATAAACTGTGCGATTGCTTTCTGTCGTTTTGTCACCACGACTCCTTTTTTTCTTTCTTTTTTTCCCTCTGAGGTTCTGACTGAATGAAAAAGACCCTCTCTATTGGGCTTTGTGTACAATGGACCAAACCTCTTTGTAGGTATCAGCACCGAGGAGCCTCAGCGTGGGAGGGAAGAGTTGCTTTCACGAGAACATATTACAGTTATTACAGCTCGCAGTCCGTACCTCCAGTGCACGGGAATGAGTGCGGCTGTTCTTCAGCCCAGCTAGATTCCTCAGTGGTCCCAGAACACACCGGCTGTTAATGCTGTTGTTGCCTCTCCATAACCTTCCTTATCCAGCTGGGAAGAGAAAACAGGAACTACAGAAGCAGTTGTGATCTCCCACATTTGGCTGAGCGTTCAGCATGTTCAGCATTCATATTGTTCATTTGTGACATTGTTGCAGGTCCTGATACTCACAGCTGTTCACGTGAACTTAGTTTACACCAGGTTGGAGTAAGACTGTTTTCTTTCCAGATTTCAGATGGCAAATTGAAAAAATAATTCTGTTCCCCACCAGCACTGCTGGATGCAAACATCATTCTCTGCTATTGTTTCTCTTTCTCTCCATCCTTAGAGAGAGCCAGTTGTGCTGAAAGGAATGGAGCTGGGCCCTTGCACAACCAAATGGACGGTAGATTACCTGAGCCAAACCGCAGGATCTAAGGAAGTAAAGATCCATGTTTCTGCAGTACCACAGATGGATTTCCTCAGTAAGAACTTTGTGTATAGGTACTTCCATCCCAAATCTCTTGTATGTAGAGGCAGATGTTTGTCACTTTCAGAAGCAATTGTGAAAACCTGAAATGTGTAGAAGTAAATAAGTAGAATTAAAATGAAATAAGTAGAACTAAAAAAAACAGAAACACTAAAGTCTTAATGTGAAGTTTCACAATTTAAAACTGATGCTGCGAATGTTACTGCAGTTCCATTGTCAGCTTCGTGCTGCTGCCTTGTCTTTGTATTGGATCTGGAAGTGCAGAAATCTGAATGTTCTTCTGCTGTTTTGGCTTTGTGAGCAGGTTCATCATAGCTCAGAGGAGTGCTGGTGCTAGTGTAGTGTAGGGGATGGGAAGACAGTGGTCAGCAAGGGCAGCACCAGTATGCTTCACTTTAATCTGTTCCAGAACTGTGCTCTTATTTTTCTGCAGTGAATTTGTAAGTGGGCAGGATACAAATGTTCAACCAAAGTCAGAACTCATATATTTCTTGTTGACTTCAGTGGCTGATGGATTTGCTTGCTTGGGTCTGTACTGGGGACAGTTTACTAAAGCAGAGAAGTTTCTAAGTGCAGGATTTTTGTCTGAGCAGAACTCTTCAAACATTCGCTGCAAATACTGGTTAGTCACTATGTTAAATAACATAAATTAATTTTAAAAAAAAAAAAGCATGTTGCACTTTCAGTTACACTATATAAGGTGAGAAAGCTTATGATTTTAAACTTTGCACTTAGATCATGTGTTGTTATGTTGACTGTATGAATTTCCATGTTTTTATTTCAGAACTCTGCCTTTTGATGTATTTGTACGAAGGGCAGCTGAAGTCAAACACAAAGACTACTTTCTTTCTGAGGTAACTACCTTGGTGTCACAGCTTCTTTTCTGTTTTGTACTTGGAGAGGAAAAAATAAATATAGTTTGAAGTCTTAGTCCTAAAGCACTGGATTTTAGAGTTAACTATTTTGAGTGGCTGGGAGCCAGGGAAAAATGTGAGGGAAAAGAATTCTTTCTGTGGAAATTATTTGGTGTGCATACAGTATGGTTAATTTCAGTGGTCCTTTTTCTGCTATCAATACCTAACTGACATCAGCAAAAGCTCCATCAAGAAATTGAGAGATGTAGTCTTGCTTTAGAATACTTGTGTACTTCAGGTGTTTAATAAGAAAACATCATGAAGATATGTGAGTTTGATCATATCTGCTATCAAAATACAAATACAGATTTATTGTAAGAAATTTTTTGAGTAGAGAACTTATGGCAGTCTTTACGCAACAATGTTCAAATTGGATTTTTCAGATAATTATAATTAGCAAGCAAACAGTTCTATATGCAAATTTGCTTTTCACTGTTTATGCTACATAGGATGCCATATGATTTGAAGCCAATTGAAATAGCTTCCAACATCAATGTTCTGAAGAATGTAAGTTGTAATCTGCATTTCCTTTGAATTCAGAAGAAGCAATGCTGAAGCAGCTGACAAGTCTCCCACTTCACTCCTCACTTAATTTACATTTCCCATTTGTTGAGATGAACAGCAGGGAGCAGTAAAGTATAACAAAGTAGCTGAATTTGTGAATCTGTTTGTATATTTTATTACAGGCCTACATTAGATTAATGAAAAAAATGTGGGCTCTTAAGTGTATTTCTAACTCATATTAAAACCAGAACAATTATCTTTGTGTATTATCTACAGGATGAGAAGTACTATTTGCGATCAGTGGGTGAAGATGTTAGGAAGGTGAGTTACTTGAGACTGCAGTTCTGATGAGAAAGCAGTTTTTGTTGTCACTGGCTGTGTGGTATAGGTATAAAATTTGTTTACAGTCATTTGGTCTAGGGATCTGAGTGGATTTATGTCAGAATATTTAAACCTAGGTGTCCAAAATAGTTGCTGTTACGAAAACTTGGCTGATCATTGAAGAGTATATCCTTTATATTCTATTCTCTGGCCATTGCTGTAACCTAATATAAAAGGATTTCTGATGATTACTTTTTCAGTGTGATTTCTAGCAGTCATGGTTCACAGCAGCTCTGTCTGTTTTTATTACCACTGGTGACCAAGTCTGAGCTGAAAGAATGACAACTGAAAAGCATTGTTTTCTGAAGTTATTTATGAAAGCTGAATAAAGTTCTGACCCTGTGTTCCTTGTGACACAAAATGATGCTAAGGTGCCACCTTATTTTAGCACGCATAAATGGTTCTCTGAGAGTTTTTGTCTTTTTTTATTCAGGATATTGCAGATATCAGAAAACAGTTTCCTGTTTTGGCAGATGATGTTCAGATTCCAGAGTATTTTGAGAAGGAACAGTTTTTCTCTAGCGTCTTCCGCATCAGCTCAGCAGGATTACAGCTATGGACCCATTATGATGTAGGTAATAATATCATTACATCAGATGTTGCAGATAGCATTGTGGGGTTGGGATATTAAGTTACAAATCTCTGTTGATGAGGTTCTGTTAATGACACACTTCTCGTAGGTAACTGTACAATGATTTGGGCAGTCTGTTGCTGCAGTGTGGTAGATTTCAAATAACATGGTCCTCTGACATCATACAGTGCAATTCCAAATACATGTATTTGTAAGAAAAATAGGTTTTTTTGCATTGTAAATGAGATTTTAAAAAATCCTTAGCAGCAGAAACTCAGCAAAATGCGGTAGAGGTAATACTGAAAAAGAACTCAAAATGTATTTCACATTATATTTTGCTGTTTTATTTATCTAAAGAGTGGTGTGCCTTGTGTTTTAAGATGGAAGAACTTGATTCCTGTACAAGGGAAAAAAGTAAAGTTGCTGGAAAGCAATGTTGTTTTATTTCAAATGCACTATTTTTAAAGACTGCAGCTAAGGGATGAGGTTGCTCACATTCTTAAGTTTTTTAGATTAACTATGTGGAAACTTTTAGCTAGTTCTTAATATATGAGGGATTTAATGCTCTTCATTCTTACCTTTTGGCTGACATCTCTTACTGTGCTTATTTCAGGTAATGGATAACTTCTTAATCCAAGTAACAGGTAGAAAACGAGTTGTTCTGTACAGTCCTCGAGATGTACCATATTTATATTTATCAGGTATGCATGCCACGCACATCTCATTCAGAGTTTGCTGATCATAGTTGCCCTTCCAGTTCATAAGTGTTGCACTGTAGGAAAACAATCTGTAACTGATAACTTTAATTGTGAGAAGTGATTTGGTCCCTCCGATGCAGTTTGCTTTGATCAAGGCCAAGAATTTTAGTGATGCAAATTAGGAAATCTACAAATGAGCCCTGCAGCTTTGCTTGGTTCTGTCTTCAACACTTAACTGTGGAGTACTGTGCTCTGTTCAGTTTTGAAATGATGTTATATATGTCAGTGGAAGTGTCGTTTAGTGTTAATAAGGTTGCAGTTGCAGGAGAAATACAGACAACAAGAGAATATTCATCTTCAGTAAATGAGAAGTGCCAACAGATTTGCCTGGCTTTTAGACGAGTTACAGAACAATAAACAATACTAAACTGGACTCAAGAACTGCCATCTCAAGCAGTGTATTAATGCTTTGTTTCTGTTTTTTCATTACTTCTGAAAATTTCTCTAGGTACCAAATCAGAGGTGCTAGATGTTGATAACCCAGACTTTGAGAAATACCCACTTTTTGTGAACGCCAAGCGCTATCAATGTTATCTGGAAGCAGGAGATGTGTTATTTATTCCAGGTAAGTAACAAATAGTTCCTGGTTGTAATACAGTAAATACAGTAGTGGGAGCTTTTCCTCAGGTAGAATGAGTTTGGATGATTCTGACACTTGTCATGAGTCACAGGGAAGTTTTAGATTGCAATTTTCATTTTAGACATTTTTCTTTCACAGCCATGTGGTTCCACAATGTAATTTCTGAGGAATTTGGAGTGGCACTGAATGTCTTCTGGAAACACCTTCCTGCTGAGTGCTATGATAAGAGTGACACTTACGGAAATAAAGATCCCATAGCAGCCTCTAGGGCTATACAGATCTTGGACAGGGCCTTGAAAACACTTGAAGAACTACCTGAAGAGTACAGGGATTTCTATGCTCGAAGAATGGTGTTACGGATTCAAGAAAAAGCCTTTAGGAATGATTATGGATAAAATAACACTTTGTAAGTTGCAGTCTCCTGTGGAAATAGAGAACTGTGTTAATATAGGAACTGTCCACGTGTACACAAATACTCTTTCTGTAAGGATAAAAAGCACTGTTGATAAACTTTGTTATACATAACTGTTGACCTTGTAGGATGCTTTGTTTTTCCTCATGTGATGTGCCCAATCCCATTTCTACAGTGAGGCATGTATCTGCAATGCCTGCGCTTCTAAATCTACTTTTTTTGAAATTATTTATGTACATTTTCCTGAAAGGAAGTCTTGGTATCTGGACGCATCTAGCAGATTAGATGCTTAGAAATAACTGCGTCTTCCTGAATGCCTCCTTCTTTATACTCAAGTTTAGGAAAGCTGTATAAATTTATATGGGGTTCAATAGAGCCATTGGTGGTAATGGTGATAGTTTCTTTCTCAGTCAGTTAGCCTGTGTGGGGAGCATCTGCTCCCTCTAGTGGTGAAACTCCACATAATTTAGAGCATAATTAAAGGCTGAGCTGGGAATAGTGCAGCAGCTTGACCACGAGGTAGATATATATCCCTTTCCAAGCTGAATGAGGCATTATGCAGGAAACTGTTGCAACCACAATCACTGCCTCAGTGCACTTAGGCAGCACTTCCGCTTCTGCAGCTGTAAAATACTTGCAACTAGCTTTCCCACAAATCCATCAATCTACAGCAGGAAAATCTGAAATGATCATAATGCTGGAGGAGATATAGGACCTGTTGGGAGCAGTATATGAGAAGCGTTATGTTACCATATGAAAGGAGGTTGCAATGTATCATTTGCAGGTGATATTTTTGGCTGCCAAACTTGTGCTTACATAAGCTATGTAGAATGAAGGTGGACATGTCACAGAAAGAGTTTCTATTGCCCCTTTGAAATCTCTAACACTTGTGCAGTTTGGGGGATGCAGTATTTATCTGACATCCAGGTCAGTCTGTAACTTCCAGCAGTGGGGCTATTTTCTGGAGAATGGTATCTTTTCAAAACCTCTTAGACTAGATATGTAGGGCAAATAAAGCACTGGAGAAAAAAAAAAAAAAAAAAAAAACCTCTCCAGAGTAGCAGGGGCTTTATACACTGTACCCATTATTTCTCTAAACCTATTCTTCTTGGCAGTTTAACACAGCGAAAATAGCTTGCTGCCGTGTGAATGGGCACCCAGCCATCGGAATGAATAGACATGAATTGACTCAGTCAAGCGGTTCTGATGGCATCATTGTGCACGCTGTGGGTAGAATTAAAATCTAGGATCACAAACAGGTCTCTCAAATTTTTTTTTTTTTTGAAGTTGAAGGATTGCTTGTACAGTACTGCTTAGATGGAACCTGCATCTGTTAGGCTGGGAAAGCTTCTTGGCTTTGGCGAAGTTGTAATGTCAAGGGCAACACATGAATTGTTTTTGTATGTTAGGAGTAAATGGAAAGGCTCAAAGAGCCTGCAGGATACAGAAAGCTTTTCCAGCATTGTGCCTTTGCAGCTCTGTTAACTCTAACCATCAGCAGCTTCCATTATGTTAGTACAGAGGAAGTACTGTGCCGATCCCTCATTCTACCGCTTCATGATTCTCTTCATTGCCAAAAGAGAGGCACGAACTAGCCTGGTGTTCTCAGGCCCTCTCAACACTCAAATATAAATAAGGAAACTCTGTGCTTTTCAGGTGCAGTTACTAGTGTGGAGGTAGCCCTGCAGAAAAGCTGCAATTCACTTGTTGGGCTAGTGTGAAGTTTGGATTGGAAAATACATATCTGGCTGGGCAGAGATAATCATGAATTAAATGTCAGCCAAGAGCTATAGGAACTGCAGCTACTTGTGCTTCATATTACCAACTTTAATTTTATTTTTATATGACAGCAAATGAGGTCATCTCACTGTGACCATCAGCCGGTAGTAACCTGGCCCTGCTCATGCTTCTCTTCCAGTGTCCTATGAGAAATGTGGGTGAGGACAGTTTTTTTTCCCTCCCCAGGACCCTTCTTGTTTTCACATCTCTGAGAAGATAGTCAGTGAATCCATAGTGACCTAAGCACGTATTTGAGAAAGGCAAACAAATAGTATTCCATGCAGACCAATGAGAAGATCGACACAGCAGTTATTTTGTCAGTAGCACCCATTTTTATCCCTTTGAACCAGTTTCTTGAATTTCTTAAACAATTTATATAAAACACATGGCTCTGAAATGCTATTAAATTAGAAACCAAGCAGTTTAAAAGTGTATTTTCTTAATCTGAGCATAATGTCTCTAGTGATAAAAATACTGAAGTTTGTGTTAAAAAATAAAATATTACAAAACAAAAAGCCCTTGGTGCTTTCTAACCACTGCAGTAGATGTTATGAAGTAAGAAGTAGTGATAAGTGAATGGTAAAAGTATTAAAGAAATAATCTCCAGCTAACACAGTGAGAGAATACACAGTAGCCACACTGAAAATCAATGACTAAAATAACATGTTAGAGCCACTAATGTTCTGTGGAAATTCGTTCTTTAGGGAGCTACGGCAAAATGGGATCATTCCACAATAAAACACATGAAGTTGTGGCAATTATAACTGCTGACAATCTTAGACATTCAAAACAGTCACTCTAGCAGTGTACATAGCAGGCTAGTTAGCTGATGCAGACTGCTCTGGACAAAATACTTACAGTATCTGCAATCAGTAGTAACCAAATTTTTAGAGTGAATTTGAGCTAATGCTTTTAGAATGTAATCCAGTTTATAGCAACAAAATAGCTGGAAAAAATACTTATCCTTGATTGTATGAAGTATCAAGGATGACACACAACTTCAGAAGAAACACTTCTTACACATTTTTCTTAATGTTTCTGACAGTAAGAATCAAATGCTAAAACTGATGTCAAAATATTCTTTTAACATCAAGATTTTGCCCATCACATGCATGCTGAAGATTTGATGAACGTCACTCGACAACCTGGTTCTCTCCAGAAGTGATATAGAGTTTATGTTAAATGCCTAACTTAAAAAGACTAGGCTTTCACAAAGCATCAGAAATACTTGCAATTGCTTTCAAATGTGCAGTATGAAACTATTTGCCTCATTCACATAGTTAGTCTCACAATGAGTTTATTAAGTTGACAAAGGCAAGGATGATTTTACCATAGTAAAGGTTATATTATGTATATATTTCATAGATATAGATATCTTACTTTCCAGCTTTAAAAGATTCTTTTCTCCTGTGGCCAAAATGTCCCTTTACATATCTGGGACATTTAGATGTTTCTATGCAGACAATATAGGTGTTGGGGATGTACGCTCAAAGATAGTAACTCCTATAAGAAATTCTCTATAATCTAATATCATTCCACTACTAGAGACTCTAGTGTTACTAAAATAATTGTTGTGTGTTTATTTTTGACATTTAAAAAAAATATATTTTATTTGGGCTTGAGTCAGACTGTAGCACCACTGATTCTGATCTCTGCAGCTATGAAATTCTGAGAGCAATTATCTCTTTATTTGGTGATTGCTATGAGAACCAGGAGCAAATTGAAAAGATTAAAAGAACTGCTCAACCATGTAAAATGAGCAGCTCCACATGTGATGCTGTGTTTGGCCAAAAATGCTCAGAAGCTACTGCTTGTGGTAGATCACAGCAATATACAATTTTTGCTGTGAAAGCACTTACATTTCAGATGTCAAGCAGTACATGGATCGCCTAAAACTTTCATCACAAAACTCAGTGTAGTTCTAAAGAAGACAAATGAGAAAGAAGAACTACACAGATATTCTGTAAGGGATGGAAGTTTCACCTGATGTCAGGCTAGAGTATTCTTCAGTAACTGAAGGCTGTTGTGGAACATGTAAAGAGCCCCATTTTGCACTTCACCACTGGTACCTTTTGTGACAGTCTTTCTATCTTGCAGCAGCATTTTCACTAGAAACAACTCAGCTCTGAAGTACCAAGTCTAACATAAGAAACAACCTGGACTTAAAGTGCTCTTTGAAAACCTATTGAAAAGGGAAAATTTTGTAAAAATTTATATGAAAATTGGAGTAGTAGCATTCTGCTGCTTTTTAAATATATTAGATGCTTATAGATGTTTAGAAAAAAATATTTTTTCCTTTTATTCTAGCAGATGTTTTTCTGATTATTTGCTTAAAAAGAATCTGGCACTTCCCGAGTCACTTAAGAAACAAGTGTAATGAAACTCTAGGGACAGGAAACTACTTTAGAGCCGTCACTATTTTAGAACCTAAAGTACTCTAAGCAAAATGCCTGCCTTAATCAGTTTTTCCACGGTGAATCTCAGTGATGTGGAGCAGCCAGTACTGTGGTTTTTTTTTTTCTTTTTTCTTTTTTTTGTCAGCAGGAGGAGTGAAATATGCTATGTTAATGCTGCTAAACTGAATTCAATCAGGAGTATCTGTCTGGCACTGGGAAAAGCAGTATCTGTCTCTTCCACACAGGTGTTGTATGATCTTACATTACTTGCTTACTTCATATTATTTTGAGTTGAGAACAGACATCTTGGACCCTAACAGAGTTAAGAGACCAATAAGATCAATGGAAAGCCAGCCCTGGTCTCAAGGTTATCATCAGCAATATTCACATGTGCCTAAATATCTGTCAAGTTATGAATATTATAAATTACATGTTGTGTTTTTTTTTTTTCTCCTTCAATCAACCTTCTTAACAAAAATGAAATTAGATTTCAATATAAGATCACAAAGATTTTGAAGAAGTAACACCAAAATGTGATTTGAAGAGGCTGTCTCCTGCAGGCTGCAGTCTGAGACATGAGTCTTTGCTTTTTGCTTTGTACAGGGACAGCCCACACAAAATTTACATTTGTAGATTCTGCTAGGCAGTACCTAAAAATGCGGCTCACAAGAGAGCACAGAGATTAGCACTTACGTTGCAACAAGAAGGGCTGTGAGACTTGGCTTCACGGGAATCCAAAGCACTGCTCAACACAGGTTTTATGCTAAAGCAACTGCAGAAGCATAGAATCACCAAGGTTGGAAAAGACCTCTAAGATCATCCAGGCCAACCATCCACCTGTCACCAACATTTCTCATTAAACCAAATCCCTCAGTACAACATCTATGCTGACTGCTACTCAATGTAGCTTATCTGCTACAGATTACATTGCCATACATCCTGTATTAAAACACACATGGCTCTACAGACTATTTCAGTGTTATCAAGAAACAGTGCAACAAATGCCTCAAGCTACAGTCATGATTAATATATTATACAGTTATGCCAGTACCGTGTGGAAATTCAGTAAAAACAATACAAAACCAGTTGAGTCATCCATAATTTTTCACAAAACATCTTTCTTCCACCTTTCCAATATTTTTTTTAATCAGTGTTATTGCAGAATCACATTTACAAAACAGTTTCAGTTACCTGGACTGAGAGAATATTATACACGTCTGAAGTATTCTTATAATTTAATTAATTATTTGAAAGAGACCAGATGGGGAGGATTATCCTCAAAAGTACAAAATTCAAAACCAACAAGACCACCAACAAGACAGATGTGAGATGGACATCAACAAAGGCAAGAAGAGGAAAAGTAATCAGCTTCTGATAAAGTTTAATGATATCTTGGAGAGTTTGATTTTACCCACATCTTTCCTGCTGTGTTTCCATGGGATACCAGATAAGTCAATTCAGTCTGGTTTTTAACAGACTTTCAGTCATTTTGTTTACTCGATAGATAGCTGCTTTGAGACCCTAAAGCCAGATCTCAAGAAACAGTGCATATATAGCATTCCACTGTTGCACTGACCATATGTGAATATGTATTATAGTATAATTAAAAATATGTACTTAAAGTAAATGGATGGGTATGGTATAAACTCAGTACTTCAACTTACCGTCTCTAAGACAAGATAAACACCTTCACTCCACACAGATAGCAAAATAGCTTCAGCTGAGAAAGGACAACATTGTTAGAAGCACCGTTGGAGGGAAGGGGGAAAAAAAGTGACTTTCTTTCTTCAAATAGCTCAGAAAGACTCTTCTGGGAAAACATAAGTGCATGATCAGATGCAATCACATTTATCCATGAATATCCACAGTAATAACGTCCTAATTCCTGAACTGACTTTGCAATAATTTCTATGACTATTTAAATACATGTCACTCCTATTAGTTATCTCTGTATCAGCAATAATGTGAATTTAGCAAGCTGGAACAGCTTACTATAAAGTGCTAGTGCTAACTTACATAAGGAAACAGAAAGATGTTAACATTGGGAGAACAAAAGATTTCAATAACGTTTTAAGACTTGGACCCTCAATCATCTTTCAAACTCTGGGGTCCAATTCATTACAGAAGCATCTATAGAAATGCGACTACATCAACCCTTAGCCTTTGGTAGGAAAAAAGTTAGCTAAGTTTCTAATATGTAAGACACACTCCAAGTAGAATCATTTATGTTATGTGTAATCTGGACAATTTCACAGAACTGAAAACTGTCTTAAAGGGATTTTTAACAGCTGTGGCTTAAAATGTATTAGCATTCCTCAAAATCTGAAGAACGTCTTTCCTATTGTCCAGGAAACAAGCAAGTAATATGAAGAAAACCAGCTATTACATACCTGGTTGCACTAAGGACGGTGTAACGTTCCTTACCCCACTCAAAAATATAACTGTAAGTAAGCATGAAAACCACTCAACTTTAGGCATTTACATCCAAGCATATTAAAAAATTGTCTTTGCAGTTAACCTCGAGAAACAAGCACATACAAACTATGACCCAGTTCATCCTAACATAGAAAAGTTCAACCTGTGGGTACTTCACAACAGCTTTCCTATGTATGCGAGTTTCCAGGAAGCTCTTTTAGAATTATGGATGCCAACTATGTTAATACAAAGCCTGCTCTGAAAAAAAAAGGTGCTTTGAAACAAATCACTTTTTAAACTAGGTCACCACAAACACCTGACAAAACATAATGCACAGAACTCAACTGCTTTAATCATTTTACACTCACATTGAAGTGTTTTCACCCATTATAAATAGTTTATTTTCTACATTCTTTGCATATCATTTTTAGCATGCATTGTACTAAATGAGGCACATCCAACAGAGCATTACAACTATCAGAGAATGAAAAAAACAGGCAGTTTTCCCTCCACAACATTAAGTCTCACAGTAAGATTAGCTTTATAACAAAGTGCTTATTTTTCAAACTAATACAGCAACGCTTGAGCTGCTTTTGCTTAATGAATTATTCTAAGCCACCTCCACCAAAAGGACAACTGCTCAGGAACTTCTGAAGATGATGCCAATATTTTAATAGTTGTTTTCAAAAGCTTGTACCAACCCACTCCTGCTGTTTTGGCTGGCACTGAATTGTCTAGAAATGGGTCTGTGATCTGCACTGCTACTGGGTAGGGCAAGTCTCAGCATATCTAAATTAGTCTGGTTAATTTTGCAGATAAGCTGAACTGACAGGGAACAAGGTCAGTGATATGTTTGTTTATTTCAATTTAAATGTGGATAAGCAATGATATTTCAAGCAATCTGCAGGCATGTGTAGGCCATTAAAACCATTTTTAAGATGGTCCACATTTCCTTTCCTTTAGAGAAAAGAGTCCTAACATATGATGCAAGGGTTATCGAAAGGACCAAAACTGTTCTTCTTTAGAACAGGTAAGTATTTAGAATCTCATTAAAATGGTAATAAATAGAGTTGAACAAAGTCTCCAAGAAAAACAAACATAGAAAGAACTAGATGCCAGATTCCCTTATGTTAGTTGGTTTACATGTTGCTCTTTTCTTCAGAAATTAAAATAGCTTATTTCTAGTTTTGATCAAAGTGGTACACATGGCCTCATTATTAGTGACATAGCTCCCTTCCACATCAGTAAAGTATGCATAATTATTTCTATTGCTCTTGATATTTTGAGTTTTTAAAAAAGTGTTCTGAGTTCAACAAAGTTTTCTCATTCTTTAGTGATCATTAATATGTGCATCAACATTGCAAGAGATGTCAGAATCCAGTCTCCAGTGAAACCTGCATTTTCAAAATATCCCAGTAGAGGAAAGACGACCCAGGTCTTTCCTTCCACAGTTTAAGGATAACAAGAAACAGGGGGAAGGGCATGGGAACAATGCTGAATAAAAAACTCTTTTTCAGAACTGAGCCGTATTTGTCTCTACAGTTTTCACTAACCTGCTTTTGTATTTCTATCCTTCAAGACATCCAAAGCCATTTTAAGCCAAGGTTCATCGTTAAAAGCTGCAGTTGTCTTTAAGGATTCACTAACATTTATTTGTAGATAAATAGAAAAAGTTGTTTACAATTGTAAAAAAAACAAAAAACAAAAACCTGCATTACGTCCATCTTTCATGTTGAAAAATAATCAGGTTCAAGGCAGGAGCAAGATTTGTATCTTAGAATTGGGTGTTGGGTTTGTTTGGTTTTTCATTTTTAATTTCTTGCCTAGAACATTAAGCTTTGCATATAGATTTTTGGGCAGCTCTACAAGCAGCTGCTGCAATACGTGGAAAGGAGAGAACAGTTCTACAAACAGAAGAACTACAAAATGGCTACAGGCAACAGCCTAAAATTTTTAATGTAACTTCTCATACACTATGTACTTACGGCTTGATTTAGATGAATGCTAATGCTGCAGTTTGTAAGAAAAACTTCCACCAGTCCAAGATCAGAAGGGCTAAAGATACCCCTTGAGCTGAAAATGCAGATATGACTGCTGGTCCTTACAGAAGTTAGTCAAAACAATAGCAAGGTATGTTGAAACAGCAATAAACTACAACCTTACAAACATTCTTGGTCACTCAACATAGCTAGGTCTAAATTTTCAAGCTCCCAGGCAAAATGGCTATTCACAAGCAGATGCTGTGCAATGAGTTAAGGAAACTTTGTAGCCACAGAAAAGGCAAGGCGCTCATGAAGAAGAAAAACAGATTGGCACCATTGTTCCAGATGTAAATACTCATGTCTTCTTTTCAATTAGGAGAAACATTACAAAACTGGAAGATTTACTTAACTAAAGGAAACAGTTTCCAACAAAATAGAGAGCTAAGATCAATCTAACAATCATTATCCTTTCACCAAAAAAACCTAAAGAAAATAATGGACAGAGACCAAAGTTTTTAGCCCTGGAAGCTACTAAGTTGACATATCCAGACATATGAAAGTCTTAAGTACTTAAAATTCCCATTGAAGGTAGCATACGACTTTAGACATCCAGGACTAAAAATTCTGCCAATAATTTAACAATAAATGCTCACACAACACAAAACATTTATAGAATAACTCTTCATAACAGTTTTTTTCTTTTCTTTTCAGGTATCAAATGATGACGTCTTGCTGATGTCCTCCTTTTGAAGCTACTTGAAATGCGTATATGGCAGCTATTAGTAACTCAGGTCTGATTTAGTATTCTCTTCAGAAAGCATCTGCACAAAGCTAGATAACAGGATCTAGATAACAGGATTTACCACATCAAAAGTGCTCTTGCAATGAATATACTATTTAGATACAGTCTCAAAATACTTCATGAACTCTGAAATGGTTATCTAAGGAGGGAACTTCATCAGCAAAATGTAGTTGATCATTTATTTCCACACCAAATTCTTCAAGTATCTGTACAAATTTCTCATGCTCTCTCCCAATCCATGACCTCATTGTGTCAAACACTTGATATGGCGTAACGTGAGAATGAACTTCAATTCCTGTCTGTGCAAGCTCTTTCAGCACTTCAGGATAAGTAACCCAAGTATTGCTTCCTCCCGAGTGACCACCATCCAACCAGTATATGGCTTTTATGTTTTTTAGGAAGGCATCTGTATTCTTGTCTTTCTTAGCTTCTTTCAGCTCATAAAGCAGCTGGTTCAAAACCACACAACCTTTACTGAAGCCAATCAAAGTAAATGACACTGCACCTACAGCAGATGGTATAGTGAAGTTCATGGTGGAATTATTAGAGCATTCACAATCTTTCTCTCTTTCTGTGGATGAGCAGCCATTTGCTGTAGGAACAGACTGCGGCTCTGATTTACGAGCAGATACTTTTGCATCCTTGCTGAAACCATGCGTGGTTGTCTGGGACTGCAGAATATTCTGAGAGAGTCTGAATGCATTAACTAGCAACGCGTGGAGATGCTTGAAAGCTCCAAAGTCGGTGCTGTGCTCTGGTGCTCCAAACATGTTGCTAGCCACAAAGTTGTCATAACAACTGAATTTGTGCAAGTGCATTCGAGAACACTTTACAACCCAAATAAAACTATCAGGGAATCGGTGAGCAAGTATGGTAGCAACATTTTCGAAACTCCAGTGCTCCCACTGAAAGTTTTCTGGGTGGCAAGACATGATGTCATAATAGTTCTGAAAAATTAAAAAATAGAAAAGACGCATTACTACATTGAAAAAACAGCTCAGCTCCAGCTAGTACATTCACAAGAAGGGATCACGACCAAAGGGATCTGTTTCGCACTACACAGATGCTCTCTTGCTAGCCTCTGAGAACAAGAAACATGCTACAGAAACTGCTACATTTAGCTTTACCTGTTCTACTTCAATATTTTTACCATACATTTTTACATCCCCAAAATCAACATAATAAAAGTAACTTGAAGTACACATCATTTCTGTAATATTACTCCAAAAGAAGACTAAAGTATTACTCATTTTAGTATGACACAGAAATGTAGAATTGCTAACGTTGGAAAGAACTTTAAGACCCATCCAGATCCAACCCCCTGCCATGGGCAGGGTTGACAACCACTAGATCAGTCCACCCAGAGCCCCATCCAACCAGGCCTTGACTGCCTGCAGAGATGGGACATCCACAGCTTCCCCGGGCAGCCCATGCCAGCACCTCACCACTCTCTGAGTCAAGATTTCTTCCTTATACCTAACCTAAATCTCCTTTCAGTTTAAAGCCATTGCCCCTTGCCTTATCACTATCAGACCGTGTAGAAAGTCAGTTCCCCTCCTGCTTGTAAGCTCCCTTTGACTACTGGAAAGTCACACTGAGGTGTCCCTGGAGACTTCTTTTCTCCAGGCTAAACAAGCTCAGCTCCTTTAAACTTTATTTATAGGAAAAGTGCTCCAAAACACATAATTATAATGTATTTACTCCACTTCCAGAAATATTGTTTGTCCTATTACAGGCAAACAATAGACTTGAATCTTCGGGAATTGGTTTTCTCATGCACGATCCTCGCCCTGAATCCCCAGCAGCAGAGAACACGGATCAGTTACACGTACTGAGGAGAACACAAGCTCTGGACAAGGCACAAGCAGCAGCGGCAGCCCGAAGGGTTTTCTTAGATCACCCTGACCCTTGAAATGGAAGTTACACGCTACCGGCGTGTGCAGACACCGCGTGCACCGCGGCGTCCCTTCGATGTCTGTCACCTTAGGGACAACACGTGCCTCCTTACAGGCACGGTTTTTAACACTTAGAAAGCACCTTGGTGACTGCTATCCACAGATCTGCTCTGGAAAGCTCCCGGTTTTCCAATTCCCTCATCTCTGCAAAGACACGCTTTCACAGCCCCAGACGCCGCCGCCAGCAGTGACGCCCCGAGCACTGTTTACAGACGCTTCCCCTCAGCCGCGCCGCCCAGCTCCACACGGCGGGCAGGGCCGGCTCCCTCAGCCGCGGGATTCCTGCCGCGGGCTCCCCGCCCCCGGCCCCGCACCCCGCCCCGTACCTGCACGTCCCCCGGGAAGTACACGACGTGATGCTGAGGCGGCGCCGGGCCGCGCGGGGCCGGCGGCAGCAGCAGCAGCAGCTCGTTGGCCCGCTGCGGCTCCGCGCCCGTCACCTCCGGCAGCCGCAGCCACGGCGGGCTCAGCCGCGCTGAGGAGAAGCCGCCGCCGCCGCCGCTCGCGGGCCCCGCGGCGCAGGCGGCCGGCGTCCCGCAAAGACTCATGCTCCCGCCCAGGCCGAGGGCGGCGGGGCCGATCAGCCCCCACAGCAGCGAAGCTGCGCCCGTCCGGCAGCGCCCGCTCATGGGGCCGCCAACCGCCGCCCGCAGCCCAGCCCACAGCGCGCCTGCGCGCCACCCCCACGGCCCGCCCATCGGTGCCGCCGCCCCCTGAGGGAACCCTCAAAGGGCGGTGCACGTGCGCCCGTAACGGCCGCCCGCCTCGGCGGTGACGTCACGGAACTTTGAAAAAGAGCGGGAAGGGAAGCGAGGAGCGGCTGCGCGGCGCCTCTGAGGAGACGGCGTCGGGCTGGGTTGGTGGGAACGCCTGCGTTCTTCCTCACCGCGCCTCTGGGCACCGGTATCTGCCAGCAGGACTCTGAAGAGAGCGTTTGCTGACATGCCCTACTCACGGCCCCTTGGCCTCGTCGCGTGTTTGCTGAGTGATGCTAAGATGGCAGTGCCCAGTTCACGTTCTGCATGGCTTTGCTTGAAAATAATGCCGGGCTAAAAAATTCAGAGGAAAGATTGAGCAGTATTTGCCTCCAAATTTGCTACTGTGACCAAGGAGCCCCCCGAGTGAAGTAGGCCCCTAAGTGTGCTGCTGGGGGATACCCTAAGTTCTGTGTAGAGCAGTTCATTTCAAAACAGGTATGTGAGCCCTTACCTTTCCTAAAGTACTGCAGTATTCATCACAGCACCTTAGGTGAATCTGTTTCATTTCAGTTATATTAGCTTGAATATGGGAGGACAGACATTGGAGGAAAAGTTTTGTGTGTTTTGCATTAAGAAAGTGCATTCACTGCAAATAAGGAAGGGGAGCCTTTCCATTCTTCCTAGGTGTTCTGGAGGGAGTTAGAATTCTCCTATTTTTGTGTATTCACTTATTTCTTCTGGTATTTCTACTTTGAGCAATATTTTTTTTTACATACTGAAATTAGAAACAAGATTAATTAATGCCTGGTGCTTTTGATGAAGGCTGGCTCTCCATCAAAGACTTGAGATATTTTAAAGATACTCTTCCTACTTTGTATTTCTAGGAGAAACTGGGATTTATAAACTTTTTTGTGACTAATGTGATTTGTCGATTTTTAAATTACTACCTTATAACTCATCTTTTCTACTTCTCACGTAGAAATTATGTTTGATATAGAGGTTTTTCAGATCTGAAAAAAATTGCTCTTTTTCCTGTTCACCAGGAGACAGCGCTATGCAATGTGAAAGCCTGGAGCAGCCTCTGCTTATAATCACAGCCGTGACTCGGGGGCTTGATGTTGGAGGTGTGTTTCAGCAATAGCTAGTGTATTTTCAGTAGAGCTAGTAGTCAGTTCCAAAATTTGCCTGTAGAGCTGGAGTCCCTCTGGAAGCTCAAGTAATGTATTCTGTCTATGTTCACAAGAGTCTCTCACAATCTAGAGCTGTGGGATGGTTATGATTAGGAGACAACTGCGCGAGTTTAGTCCAACTCACCTGCTCAAAGCAAAGTCTGCAAGAACATGTTGTTCAGGGTCTTGGAGACTCCACAACTTCTCTGCACAATGTGTTTTAGTGTTTGATCATGCTCTTCAGATCTAAAGTTGTTTTAATGATAAGACAGAATTTCCTGTTTCAGCATGTGCCCTTTCCCTTAATTGTGTTGTCAGCCTTTCAGTGGGCTTGCTTGGGTACATCAGTGTTTCTCCTAGTGGAAAATCTAGAACTGAACCCATCTCAGCAAGCGGCTGTAGTCACAGCAGTGTGAGTAGAGTGGAAGAACCACCTTTCTTAATCTACGCGTGGATTTTTTCTTAACTCCACCTGGGATGCTGTTGGGCTTTGCTGTGATGGTACATCGCATATTGTGCACTTTTAAGTTATGTTATTGTTATATGTAGTACTATATATAAATTATATATTGGGTATTTGTCACTCTCCTCCTATGTGTGTAATCTAGGAAGTATCAGTGTTTAAACTGTTCACATGGGCATCAGGATAACAGATTCCAAATATCCTGTTAGAAGAATCACAGAATAAGACCGGTATAAGAACTTGCAGAGCTTTTTGATGAAATTCTAGGCCTGTTTAAAAAGTAAAAATGGATGCATAAATTAGCTCTGAAACATAGGCACCTCAGCCAGAGTTTGATTTTCAAAAGAAGTTGTAATTAAGTAATATAACGCACTGTCCATACATATAAGATTAAACTGCAAATGTCCAACTCTATCACATATTTGGAAATATGCTTGACTTTCCTATATTGAACAGCAGTAAAGTTAGATGATAGACATCAAGTAAAGCTTGCAAGTGTTGAACCTTATTTCACCCTTGCTTCTGCACAGACTATGTAGCAGCATTGTTATAAAGAGGAGGAGTTGCACTAGGCTTAGTGGAACTTGGTATGGACAAAGATTTGTTTAAGGCGAAGGATTAGGGCTGAGCTTCCTAAAAATTTTACTTTACACTTGTGCATGTTAGGAGTCTAGCTTATCACGCCTAGGGCCAGCTAGAAATATTCACCCCCTTTCTTTCCAATTCCTTCCAGTACACTATTTCTGCAAGAGTAAGTATTTAAGCCTACTACTGTACTTATTTTTCTTATGAGATGCATGTATACACATGCTCATCTTTGCATTATATTTTGCTTTCAGCTGTACATGTGTTCAGATTGCAGGTTGGTAGAGGACTGGAAGAGCTGTGAAAACACCTTTAAATACTGATAGAAAACTCCTCTTTAGATGATATGCAGCTGTGTCTTTCACTGTTAAGAAAATGCACCAGGTGTAGCATATCATTCTTTTCAGGTGTAGTAACACTTAGAGGATGGAATTATGCTTGTCTGTGGCAGAGCATGCATGGAGGAATTTCCAGCAGCTACACAGTGGTGGGTGGTGAGGTCTTGATTCATAGTTTTTCTTACTGTATTAGTGGCAACAGTTCAAATGAAATTATGTCTATTATGCTCCATTACAAGCACTAAACAATTCTGCTGAAATTCCTACTGACAACTATGCCTGCCAACAGCCATCTTCTGTGCAAGGATATTCAGGAGAGCATTAGGAGGAAATCATTTTGTTCTCAACAATTTATTGAGTTGTATGAAAGCGAGAGTAAAAGCTTTTCAGGATGAAAAACAAATCTGTTCTTTTTCTGTCAGTTTTATTGGGAACCTACTGAAATAGCAGGATATGTGATCTCATTTCCATCTTTTTTCACTGCTGAAAAATTATCAGGGAGTATAAAGGATCAAAAACTCCTGATGCTGTTTCTCTTGTGCTATTTTTCTGTGGAAGTTTGTTTTCTTTGATCAGTCTGTGTGTACTACAGTTTATCTACATAATCTATCAGTCCTTCCCAATGGCCCTCTTGGCCATTTTCAATGAAGAATAAGAGTTCTAGAGCAAATAACCTGCAAGTATTGGGAAAACTGCTAGATGAATAGATGAGGATGATCTGAAAGAGTGCCTTCACTGAAGGAAAGTTGGGAAGGAAGTTGGCCTTTGTACTTCATGTTTGGAAGCAATTAACTGAAAATTCTGCCTGTACTGGCTTCACATGTGCTATCTGATGTCTGATCCTGTTCTTAGAGGGTGTGGTGCTAAAAAGGGCTGAAATTATTAAATAGAGAAGTTTAGGACAGAGGGCGTGAGTCTATTTAAAATTAAAACCTAAAACTTTGGTACTTCTGCCATTCATGGAATGCTTAGTTAAATAACAAGCAAAGAGCTTGTGTTGCAATTTGTCTAAGAATATGGGAACAGCTTGTGGCTTAAAGAAACTGTAAACTGTCTGGTATAAATCAGTATAAATTGAAAATCTGGTCAGGATCTAAATGAGCACATGGTGGCCCTAGAATTGGAAATGGAAGGTGGTTTTTATTATTAAAAAAAAAAGAGTGGGCCAAAGCTCAGCCCCTAACCATTCCTGTGGTCTGAGATGTATCTGGCAGTGAAGTTATGAAAATCTGGCTTGTGCACATCTGCATCTCAATTTCCCTTCTCTCATTCTTTGCTTAGCTACTGCAAGTACCAGCCTTTCCATATTGAATTTCAACATATCGACGATAGCCTTGATTTTTTTTTTTCTGATCTACCCTGGATCAGACCTTTGAGTTTGCTCATACTTCTGCAGAGCTGACTGGAGTTTTCCTGAAAAAATCAGGAGTTAGAAGTCCACACTGTGATAATTTTCTAAGTCTTAAGGACATGAGTTTTAGTGGGAGTAGATATTATTGAATGATGACATGGAATCTGATGGAAGATGTTTGAGTGTTGAGATTTGAATTTCTGACTGAAAGCAGCTAATTCATACATAGTGTTTGAATACTACTGCTGAGGTGTTAAGGCATTAAGGCAGTCTTCTCACTAGAAGACACTTATTGGGTGATGTTACTCCACCAAACATCTCTTGATGGGAATAACTGTAAATGTAGGAATGCTCAACTCTTATCACAGTTGTCTGAGACTGATACTGTCATAAAACTAGAAATCAAATTTCCTAATAGTTAGGAATAGATAGGGATAGTCTAGATATTTATTTAAATATTTAATAGATGGATGTTCTACCACAGTCACTAGAATACTGATATCTAAGCATCTATTCAACAAGAAAAATTGCTCGGTTCTTACACTGAGGTATTTAGATACATGGAAGATACATTTACAGTGGAGTAAATCTGGTGTCAGATGCACAGTTCTTTTGTTAGATGGAATGTAGAAATGGTTCAAAGAAGTGGAAATAAGGTGAGATTCTTTTTGTAGCAAGTACTAAATTTGTAGAGAATAAAAAATTATGCAGAAAATGTAAAATGTTTTTCCTTACTATTAATTTCTTGTTAAAATACTTGAGTTTAGCAATGAATATAAGTGGATTTTTGTTGCATACCAACTTTCTTTTGATAGAGAAGTAAGATTTGTCTTTTTTTCCCTTTAAATGCCACTATGTTACTATTTTAACATGCATAGTTAGGGTTATTGATATTTATGCAATGTGTGAATGTTACAAACCATCAAATATTAACATTCAGTGTCCAGAAGGAGTTGTTATTGAACTTTGCTCAGCACCAAAAAAGCAGCATAAAATGTTAATTGTTTTGAAAATGATTTATTTCATGCTAAACATTTTTGAGTGTCATTCTTAGTATATTATGGGTTTTCTTAAACATATTTCTTAGAGTTAAAAGATCTTGTAAATTTCTTAAGAACCTCTTATTCAAGATCAGTTGGTGGGTTAAGGATCAATTGTTGATTAGAGTGAATTAGAGACAAGTACTGTAATTTAGGAATAATCTAATTTCAATTTTGCAGTCTTTCTAGGAAGTTTGTTTCTAAATGAGTTGTTTAAAATTGACTTCCCTGTTTATGTGGCCTTAGAGAGGAAGTATTACTCTACCCAGGTCATAGTCATTTGTTTAAACTCTGTGAAAACAAAACTGCACATTTGTATTTAGTGGCTGCCTGCGTTGACTTTCAAATCAACTGATATGGCAATGCAGGCAGGAGTCCATCCTTATGTTGCTGCTTTGGCTTTATTTCCTATTCATTTTCTCTTGGCTAATGCAGAATATGGAGGAATGAAAAGTGGTTTGGAAATGTGTAAGTGGAGATCTTGAACTGACATTTAAATTTGTTGTCACTGGTAAATGGACATTTTTTTCTTAAATCCATCTCTTGTATGATTTAGAATAGGATTCAGCATTTTAAGTATCCTAACTAGGCATTTCTGGACAGCTATGTCTCTAGTTAAGAAGTAAAAGATTTGTCAGACTAGAGAAGTATATATGTATCAGTTATTTAGTCTGCTGGTACATAAGCTCTTCTTCAGAAAGCATGTGAAGCCCCAGTCTAGAAAAGGATGTGAACAGGTGACTAAGTGTTTTCCTATACTGAAGCCAAACCTAAGAGTATTACGAATATTTGGCTAACAGTTAAGCAAATTCATCTTGGGTGCTGAGGCTTGAGCTTTTGTAACTGTTGTTTCAACAATATTCTTCTATGTTGTTACTTGCTTGGTTGTTTTTTCTTCATGGGGGAAGAAAAGAGAAAACCTTTTCAAGGTTTTATTCAGGTCTTGATTTAAGTGGGAGACTAAAATGCTGTAGATGCCCACAAGAAACAACTGATTTGAAAACAGTTCTGTTCTTGATATGTATATAGCTGTACAATCTCTTCTCCCTTTCCTCCCTCATTACAAAGATACTATGTAACTGCAGGTAACACATCAAAATACCCTGAGCACATCTAACTTTTACTACATGTTCTGTCACTGTATTATACTGACTTTAAAAATGCTTCCTGTTTCCTAGTAAGTACTTTATATCTGCATTTTCCCACTATTATGTTGAAATACTTCTTTTCTGTAGCAATTGGATCTTTCATTCAAACAAAATTACAGGACTTAGTACCCAAATATCGTAAGCTAAGACAACCACTTTTCAAATCAGTGGCTTCAAATGAGTTAAAGATCATTACAGTTCAGTAGTCAGCTTCTTGGGGCTCCTTTGGGACCTTAAATCCTTCTTGAGGAAAAAAAGCATTGAGAAGATTTTATAAGTATTTCAATTATTTTCCCCGTGGCTGTGTACAAATATGTAGAGAATTCTGGCTAAGCCACTGCTGTTGGTTTTGTTTTCATTTAAAATTTCTTTGCAATTCTGTTAATTCGTCTTCTTGTGCTGAATACTTCATGGGAAAGAAAGATATGCTTTCCAACCAATAGGCTAAATGTCTGTGTTACGACATGCTGCATTTAGGAATTGCACAGAGGGATCTTTCTATATTAAAATATAACACTAAGCAGACTTCTAAACATAACAGATTAAATTGAGATTTCATTATTTTGCTGTCAAATCAGAGTACAGAATTTCATAAAATAGATTTCATGTTTAGAATTCCAAAAAGTTGATTACAAATGAAAATTGGTGATGAGCAAAGATGGCAATCTTCTACTAAAGTCCTCTTTAAACCTCAGTTATGGCTTAACTGTGACTAAAGAAAGTTTTATTGGTATAGCTTAATACCAACATAAATTCCACAGGACAGCTCTGCACTGTGATAGCTGTGATATCTGCCTGTATTGCAGCTGTTATTATTTACCTGCTGATACAGGATTTTCAGTCCTAGCTATGATTTTTCCATAATCCATTTATAAGAAACACATTATCAACTTTCTCACTCTTTACCTCTTTCAATATCATATTTGTGAATGGGCTATTGATAACAGTCCTTTAAATTGGAATGGCTTCTAAGGCATGAGATGAAAATAATGCTTGAAGGTGAATAAAATTGACATTATTTTAGAAATATACACAATTAACTAAGCTGGTCAAGATATACTTGCCAGTCTTAGCTAGCCTAACTTGTAAAGATATTCTAGCAAGGCGTCAGCATTTAAGCTTTTTGAGTTATGGTCCCTCTTACATCATTATTTCCCAGATGAGTCTCTGGAATGGTGCTCTCACCTGTGAATGAGATAGAAAGTAGAGCTGAAATACTGTGGATAAGTTTTCCCTACGGAAAGCTTTCTTCTTGCAAGTAACATATGTATTCAGGATTTTTTGTTCGGGGGTTTTGAGAGGAGAGGAAGAAGAAATGAATTGAAGGAGATAAAGGGTGAAGAAGGAATTAAGAGTTAAATCTGTAAGGAGACTTTGAAATATTTCTTGATAGTACTTATGGTTAAGAAGGAATTTGTCATTACCACAATTAACAAAATGGAACACTCTAAAAGGAGATTTCTATTATTACTCCAAAATTAAGCTGTCAAAAAGCATCAGTAACACTTGCAAGAGGTGGTTGTGAGAGACTGAAATTATTTAGAAGTAAAACTTCAGAATCCAAAATTTGAGGCAAATATACTTTTTCTCAGAACATATAATTTTAAGCCTCTAATGAAATTTTGTTAGAAAATCATTACCTTGAACAATGATATGAAGCTTCATGTTCTTTGTGGTTTTCATCTCTGTTTTGTAGCTTTCAATTGCCAGACAAGCTAACATTTGATGGAAAAAAAGCTGTTGGGTTTTTTGATGGCTTTGGCTGAAGCAAATGCAAAGCAGCATAATTCATCTGAACAGCTTACAGAGAGACTTCAAGTGTTTCACAGTTCTTATGAACAGCTGATCTCAAGACTTGTATTATCCTAACTTTAAGGGTTTGCTGCTTTTTGTCAGACCTCATTCTAGAAATAACACATGTTAGTGGAGTTTTCAGAAGATGTGAAATTGAAGAGGAAAGAAATGTTCTGTGTGAACATTTGTAATTCTTGCCTCTTAATGTGTAATCAGTGCAATTTCTTAAAGTGCCAATCCTTTCTGGCAGTGCTGGATTTCGTGAAGATTAATTTCTGGATGAAATTATCTCATTTGCAGATCATCTTAATATCAGTAATCTTTCAGTTTAGTACTTGCAGCATTACTATTTGTAGTTGCTGTTAACTGTTCTTTTAAATAAACCAACCTGATTGAGAGCTTAATTACTGTAATGTCCTGAACACTTAAACTCTTCTGCCATTTCAGAAGAGAAGCAGTGTGTGGCTTTTACTCTCTTGTTCCCTACTGTAACCAGATATACAAAGGAAATACACAGAGTGAGCTGTTATACTCACCTGAAGTGTATGTTGCTAAGCACTCTAGTACTTTTCCCAGTATCCTCTCAAGCTGCACTGCCAGAGTACGAGTCATCAAAAATTCCTTGTGCTTTTGCTGTTTGCACTGCAGGATATGGTTCCATACAGTACATGCCTTAGTGTTACCCTTTCCTCAGAGAGTTTCTGGCCTTTGTTTGATACTGGCCTGAATTTATTTTGCCCAGGACTGGTCACTTATCTATTTTTCCAATGTGCTTCTCCATTAAAGCAGTATGTGAGCACATTGCTTGGGATGAAATGTATGGGTCAGCTGCATCTGCAGTTGGTTTTGAATTGATATAGTACCATTCTCTTGAGGATGTGCTGAAGGAATAACCATAAGAGAAGCTATTTCCTGTCTGTTGTAGGGTGGTATGACTCAAACTTTAGAAGTTTTATAGCAGCATATTTCTAATTCACTGAAAAGGACTCCAAAGCAAATTCAGTCAGCAATTAAGACTTTCCAAATTCTGTTGAATGAAAAGTAAAAAGAACAGCATGCAAGATATGCAGATGGCAAGCAGGCAATTTGGAGCAAGCAATTCAGATTTTCCCTCTTTCCACAGAGAACAATCTGACTTTTTTTTCCCTCTAGCTTACTCATTATTCAGATAGCTGTGGGCATTTTTTCATGGTATCTTTGTGCAGCCAAATGATTACATATATTTGACAACTCAAATTCTGATATAATACTTCTAATTGGATGTTTAGGTCATGCAATGTTTGCTTTCTCTGACTTAATGACCTTTATTTCTACTAAGACTTCCCAAGTAAATGTTCAGTTCTTAAATTAGCAGCAAATAATTGCCTGTATTTGTACAGTTCCTGGTTCTCATCATTTCTGTTGGTAGCTTTGGGTACTGTAGTATCTGCAAACAGTGGCTGTGACCTGAGACTGAAATAAAATTTCAAGTGAATGTTTTGGGGATAGAAACATTAAACCATTTTCCAGTTCTGTTTCCATCTGAATTTGAGAGTAAATGCTGGTCAGTGAGGGTGGAGCCCAGCATTATATTTGTGCTGTTTTAGAATATCCTCTCTAGCTGTAATAATAAAAATAGTTGATCATTTTATGTTTAGACAGATATTTGTACTTCTAAATCTAACAGTATCCTTAAGAGAGAAACACTTTCTTTACTTATGGAGCATGTTGCAGTTCTGTGAAACATTGTTACACAAGCAACAGGTCTTCATGTACTAAAAATTTCCTGTCCCTGAAATATTGTAAGCTAGAATAACTTCATCTGAGTATGCAATATCAAAATATCTGTGTAGGATGTGGTTCAAATGTTGCAGTTACACAGCCTGTTATGTGCATGATGTCTGTGCTCTTCATATCTGCTCATGTAGAGTTCTCTTCAAAAGTACCAAGCTCAGATATGAAAAGTGAGGAATACCTCCAGTCCTTCTTGACTTCAACTGGAAATAAAGGCACTCCAGCTTTTGTAGTGCTGGAAAATGGAAGGTGCCTTGCAAATATCATTCTGTGATTAGTTGAAAATTGTTACTGTTTCACCGACTTTGTGGCTTTGAAGTCTTAAAATTTCAGTAAAGTGTATGATGATCATGTATGGTCTTTAAAAAAAAACAACCAACTTGGTTCATATAGAGCTTTATGTGATAGGACAGTGGGGTAAAATAGTCTTTTATATAAGTGCCAAAATGAGTTGCTTGAGAATATGGCCAGGTGCTAGAGACTCTTATTTTCTTCATATGTACAAGAACAAACACTCATTTTGATATGGTACTTGATTTTGCTTTAAATGTTACTATCGTTCAATACTGAACCATGCACTTTGATCTGACTTGCATAGCTAAAGTGGCTTAATGTGGAAACCTTTCTTGGTGAAAAGATGAACATTTAGAACTGGAAAAGCTTAGAAAAAAAAATTGATTTCTATCAACCTTGAACTTTTGAGGTTTTTATCACCTGTTTCCTTTTTCCTTTCCTTGTTTCATTCACATTAATGAATTGACTTGAATTCCTACTTATATTTGTGTATAAATGAATGATTTGTTCAGCTATTGATTATTTTTAAGTGTATCAGACTTTGCTGAGATCTTGGAAATCGGAATCTGCTGCTTTTCATTTTGATCAGTCGTTATGTTTTCCTCTCTAGCACTAAGTAACATTGCCATTGTTTTGGAGTTTCAGCTTTCAAGAAGCTGTTGATTTTTCGCTGCTACGTTAGAGGGCAGCAGTAGGCTAATAATGCGGGAATCTTACGGCGTTCCTTTGCTGTCATCTTGCCACCTGGTGGCAAAATGCAGAAGGCTGTAGCATGTGAAAAGTAAAGACTGCTTTCAGAGAGGGACTTCCTTCTGCTTGTATTCGCACAATGGAATAAATTCGGACTGTTTCCCCAAGAATCTGGGTTCTTTGTATTCAAGTGAATAACTTTATTTAAAATAATCGCAATAATTTTCACACAAATCCAGAGTTGAGCACTCTGCTTGAATGAGGGAGGAGGAAAAGACATTCATAGCTTTTTTCCAGCTTCAAATGCTTGTCTTTGTACTCTGTCTTAAAAGCTCAAGCCTAACTCTGCTTTTGCTGAAGTAAACAGTAAAACTTCTATTGACTTAAGCTTTTGTACTTGTTGTGTATATTAGAAATAAATATAATTTGTTTACTTGTAGTTACTATCTTCAATGTTGTTTCAAAGTGGTCATATTCAGTCTTTTCTATTTTTTTAGACAGGTACCATGCAGTAGTGGCTGAAACACTCTTTTGGAACAGTTTCTCCAAATTGAAGGAGACAAGCAACTCTGTGTGTTGAGCAGCACATGGTGAGTTTGAGTCTTTTTTTAATGGTTGCTACTGTAATTTTACTTTTCACTATTATTATATTATATTTTTATTTTATCATAAATCATTGTGTTTTTCCTAAAACACAACTTTCAGATCTTTAAAATACAGTTGTGAATTAGTCTCACCAAAATTAATAAATATAAGCTGGTAGGAGTTGATGACAAGAATTCTCTAAGTCTAGTGAAACTCTTCCAGGTACTCCTCTGACTTTTATATATTAAAGAAAAAAAACCACCCACAAAGAAACCCTTAATGTTTGCAATGTCTTGTTTATTAGCTTTTAAAGACATTTTTATTATAGGATCATAATTTTACATAATTTTCATCTTTTACTTAACCAGAAAAATGTGTCTATATACGAGGAGAGAGATATCTCCACTCAGTTTTAACAGCTTTTTAATGCATTACTATTTGACTAATTGCAATTACTGAGGCAGTTGTCTTACAAGGTACAAAGATCTAAAAGTATATATTAAATATATACTTATCTATTGCAATTTAGAAATAGTGTTATGTGGATTTTTTCCAATATTTTCATGAGTGATGTATTATTCTTCAAAAGTGTACTGCAATGAAGTACTTCATGAAATGGTTGCTGGACTTTTATTTTTAAGTATAAATATAAAGCATATGGATATGCATGCAAATATTTAAACATGCATTTTTCAGTGAAAATGACTACTTCACCGTATGCTCAAAAATGCTGCTTTTAGTTAATGCTGTTTTGCTGTTGGTTCTGTCAAGATGCTTAATTTTTAATGAAATTAAAATGTAGTTCTTCCCTGATTCTTGGACTGTTTCACATTCAATTCCTTAAGGAACAACAGAAGGGTGGCATTAGGTTTGCATTAGTGTTATTTTTCAGATCATGCACATTTTGCAGTCATTGAGGGTTCAAAGCCCATGACAGTTTAAATAAAGTGGCTATTTAAATTGTAGACCTGAGAGGTTTTCAATTTTTCATGTTAGTTCTCTGAATAAGATGATGCTGGTATAACTTACGGTTCTATATTGAATGGAACACGGTGACCTGTTCATGATGAAGTAGGCTTACTGAGGTAACCTTGGCAGTGGTTTAATGCTGCAACTTCTTGATGTTGGTATGGTAAGTCAGTGCCCATGCATTAGGCTCTGCCACCTAAATAATCTAATTACTCCTTACTAGCAAAGTACATTATTTCTTGATCTCACCAATGAACAAAAGCAAACATGAGTTTTTTTCTTATTTCTTCAAGGAAATAGTATGTATGTAGGTCACTCTGAAAGTAATACCTCCTATTTATTTCTGTGGAAACTACAGCAGGTAGAAAGAAAACAGTAATGCTATTCGATAGAGCAAATGCTCAACTACTAAACAGTTTTTCAACATAGTCAGCACCATTATGTATGTACTTCTGCCAGCAATGAACAAGAGCCTGTATATTGTACTTGTAAAAATTTTTACCAGCAGAGGTGATTGTACCAGTTCCTGGTAAATCTGAATGGAATTAAAAATTGTATCAGTCAGACTGGATCTGTAACATAACGTTCCTCCCATTCTGTATTGCTAAATGACTAATTTTGAGTGCTACAATATGACACAAATACAAAATTCAAGTTAAATGCTATTACACTCTTAAGTGTGTTAATACAACATGTTAAATGACCAATTCTTTAAATTTTAGTATTAAACATATTTGTTTTGATAGTACATAAGGGAACTGCTAGAACCACTATGTAAAACGGCTTTACGAGTTGCCATAGTGATTACATTGTAGAGTTCAGCAGTGTTCTTTCCCTTCTTGTTTCTTATTTCTCTTGTACAATTTTGAAAAAAAAAACAAGCCAATATTTCACTTTTTTTCTCTAGCAAAGTGGAAGTCCAAACAGATCTAAACTGTTTTGAATTTTTATTTGTGCTCCTTGCCTTGACAGTGCTTAAGTATCAGCTGTTTTAATTTTTCCATGATTTTGGTTCTTTCTGCTGCTTTACTCACTCGGGCAAGATGCGTGGCAGGGTAAAATTAATAATTTCAAGATCTGTGCATCTGTTCTTGTGTTTTAAGCGTTGTCCCTCTGTGCGACTCCATTCAGTACTTCTAAGCTATATATCTGCTTAATTGGGAGGGTCTTTTTTTTTCCCTCCGATCTGCTTTGATGTTAATCGTTAAAATTATGAACTAAGGCAGAACTTAAGGATGGTATATTTAGACTCTCTTCTTATTGCTCATTCCAGAGGCCATAAATTAGCACTTGCAAACATTGTTGCATGAAGTGTTATCAAATTGGATGTGTGAGAGGAAGAAGAGTGATTAACTGTTGTTTAAAGAAGGTGGGGAACCCGAACACCAATGACTGTATTCAGTAATTATGCTAAAGTGACCATGGTGAAGGCCTTTTTCTTGGCTCATCTTCTGCAGTGGTCAGTGCGCTCCTACCAATGGGGATGTGTTTATTTGGAGAGAGTGACTGTGGTGTGAGTGGGACAAAAGTTATTTCAATTAAATATCTCCTCTGAACAAGGTCTAAGTTCTGTCAACTTTATTTCTGTAAGGATCTTATATATTTGAAAAGCATAGATAGCATTTAACATCTAAGCACTATTTTACATGTAGAACATACTGTATGTTTATACATACCAGGGGTTGATTATCCCCTTGTACTCAGCTCTGGTGAGGCCACACTTTGAGTACTGTGTTCAGATTGGGCCTCGCACTACAAGGCATTGAGGCTCTGGAGAGTGCCCAAGAAAAGGGCAACAAAGTTGGTGAAGAATGTGGAACACAAGCCTTATGAGGAGTGGCTGAGGGAACTGGAATTGTTCAGTCCGGAAGAGAGGGGGCTCAGGGGAGACCTTACTACTCTCTACCTGAAAGGAGATTGTGGTGAAGGGGGAGGTCAGCCTTTTCTCACAGGTAACTAGTGATAGAATGACAGGGAATGGCCTCAAGTTGTTCCACGGGAGATTCAGATTGGATCCTAGGAAAAATTTCTTCTCAGAGTGGTTAGACATCGAACCAGATTGTCCAAAGAAGTGGTGAAGTCCTTGTCCCTGGAGATATTTAAGGAAAGATTGGATGTAGTAGTTCAGGATGTGGTTTATATTGGTAGTATGTAGACGACTGGACTAGATGATCTTACTGGTCTATTCCAAACTTAATGATTCTACTATTCTATATGTTTATATACCTATGTGAGTCTATATATGTATTTATACTCATGATGACATAAATGTGTATGTATTTATGAATCTTCTCAATCTGTTTTCTGGGCTTTTACTGGGAAGGAATGGAAACTGGGTATGATTCTGAGACTGGCTTAGGGAAGCCATCTGTTGGCTAAGATCCAGTTTGTAAACTTTTGTATTGTTTCTCTGCCAAATGTAAAGCATGTGTTAAAGTGACAATCAATGCATTTACAGTAAGTACATTCTTATGCATAAATGCTTAATGTTTAATTTTGTAGCAAACACAACGTATATATGGCTATTCCATATCCTTTCATTAATCCAAATCAGAAACCTTATATGTCACTATTTACATGAACTATGAAAGTTCAGCTGATGCTATAGTACAGAGCTGATGTCTCTGATACATGTTAGACTGGCTCATGATCTCAAAACAGCTCAATGTCATGCCAAATACTGGAGTTGTTTGCTCACAATTTTTATACATAGTTTCAAATTCTAATAATTATTTCAGATGTAATAATTTAACTGTTCTGAGATATCTTATAAATGACTGGCAAGCATCTAGAAGTACTAAAGAACTTATTATTTTATTTGTATTCAAATTACAGTTTACAGAGGGAGCTGGATATAACATGCTACTTCCTCTCCTCACACTGTGCAGAAAACATCAATGGTCAGAGCCTTGGGGACGACTATGAGTGCCTAATCATGCTTCCATTGTCAAAGTAGAGAAAATACTCTGGAAAGTGAAAAACAAAAAAAAGTTTCTGCATTATTCTTTTCCAAGGTAAATGCAAGTCCTGCTTGCCAGAGCAAAGGTGTTGGCAAATAACAGGAAATAATTTCCTAGCTTAAACCTTCCTTCAGGTACTACTTGAAGATGTTTTTTTCTTTCAGGCTTGTGAAACTACTGGTTTTTTGAGACTGTGCATTAGAGTTTTCTCTTCTTCCTTTCTTGGTACTTTACTTATCCCACAACTTTATTTGCAATTGGAATGGCACTGACCGTTGCTGAACATAGGCAGTAATTTTGCTGACCAGGATATGATGTTGATTTAATAGTGAAATCTATCATTTTTTTCTATTCCATGGTGACTTTAGTTCTGTTCTTCATAGTTGTTTTTTCTCATTACCTGACATACCTGAAGAAAAAAATGAAAACTTCGGATTTATGTTCTTCCTAGTTGCTTATTAACTCATTTCCATGCCACCTCTGATGCAGACTTAAAGGGCATTTTCTCGTGGCTGCTCCCAGCACTGGGCAAGTTGGAGAATCAGCAGTGCTATACTACTGCAGGCAATGCTGCTGTCAGGACAGCTTGCCTCCAAAGCGCCTGCTTGTTAGACTGGTACTGTCATCTCAATCAAATAGCTCCTTAACTGTGATTAACATCCACTATTGGATATTGTTCAACTGAACCCTGTTAAACTTATCTTTTTATAATGGATTAGCAAATCTACAGCAAAGTTGTCATGGCAAATTTAGTAACCTTTCTCCCAGTGAGATTTATGCTGTTTCAGTGTCTAATGATGTGGAATCTAGGAATGAGTGATGAATTTGTAAGGCAAGTGACCTTGTATCTCTCAAACACATTGGGCTGTACAGCCTACTTACCCTGTGAAAGTGCTGGTTGTGTGGTGTGATGCTGTACTCTACAAAACAGATTCACAGACTCAGCCACAACTGGCTTCAAGAAAGACTGAGGCAACATCAAAGGGATGATGTGACAGTTACCACAAAGTGAGGAAACAACTTGTTTTACAGCTTGAGCCTAAGAATGTCTCAATTTCTATTCTTCTGTAAGAGGAAAAAATGGCACAGTGACGTCTTTCTTTTCAGAGGGCTTTATTCAGTATTTTTAAAGCCTGGATGAGCAAACCAGTTGATGCAGTCCTTACACAATTTATGCTGAAGTGGTAGAATCCTAGATGAGTTTATGAAACGTAACTTAGTAAACAATGAAGAAGGCTGGACTTCCCAACTCTTTTCATGTATTTGGATTATGTAAAGCTTAATTGTGATCAGGAGCAACGTAACTTTTTTTCAATGCGTGAATAAAGCATTCAGCATCTAAGCACTCTTTGGATAATGGTTGCTTCAGATTTGTTGGGTGCAAGTCCCTGAATAAATATCTTTAGAAGTCACTTTGAAATAGGTTTATTCACTTTCTGTTATATTATAAATAATGCAAATGTGATGTCCATTTGGACAGTAGGTTTTTCTCTGGCACCTGCCACCAGCTGCAAAATTCACTGACTACAAGCTATGCAGCTGCCTTATACAATCAGTGCCAAGAAGGAGCATATTGCTAATGCACCTTCAAGTGCTTGAGCTGGTATATGGTACAGAAAACCTGAAGCAGGACATGAACCTTTGTTTTAAGAAAGTCACTTGGAGAAAATACTGAAATTGAATCACATTTGTTTAGGTTGGTGCTGGCCCTCAGGACTTGTGTTATCTTGTCTTCTAGTCTATGGTAATACAAGTTGTGATTTTTAAGGGATGTAGTAATAAGAGCTATATAACTGCATAAAACATCTACATATGTATGATTTTGATGTTTACATCTGAATGCTACATTTTTTCACTTCTCTCTGGCTTATTGACTTATCTGAATAAAACAGCAAACCTTCTTTAGTGAGATTTCAAAACTAACATTTCCTGGATATTTTGTCCACCATAGTTTTAGATCTGCTTGTTAGTCTTCAAATGTTGGGGATCTTCTTCTTTATCCATTATTTTTCTTTAGGCAACCTATCTACTTTATTTCTCATTCAGGATTTTGCTGATGCTTTTCCAACTGCTCACTCTCTTGGAAATGCATGTTCCAGATGACCCGAGGATGCTGTTGAGGAGCCTAGGGCTGACACTTGGTAAATTGAAACTGAGAGCTCAGAGCAAAGGCAATTGAAACTGATGGTGGAGATAAACACAAGGCCTAAATTGGAGATGAATATAGGTTTATTGCAAATTTTTTCATTAAGAAGGTGTTCTTCAACTTCAGGGAGAGATCCATGCTTTTTGGCCATTTAATTAATATTTATTAAATTAGAATAATTAATATTAATATATTAATATATTTAGATCTCTCTAAGCATAAAGCCTGTGCTTTGGGCATGCACTTGCATACATTAGCAGTGTTCAGTTACAAAGGAATATTGCTTTCTAATAAGGATTTCAAGTGGACAAAGTATTTACCTTTAACTGAAGGCGTCAAATATTCAGCCATGTCTTCCAGCAGCAGATTATAAGATGGCAAAAATCATTGTTGGCTTTTTGAATGTGTTGGGAGCTACGTAAGTTAGCACAAGCTGATAAGCCAGATATTACTTTCTCTTGGCATGTGTGTGTCTGGCTGATTATGCTGTTCTCTTCATGTTGTTTGCCAATGTTAGAACAGCACTTTAGGAGGTATCAATATTTTTTTTTTGTCGTCTTTCACACTGCAGTGGATAATCTGGTGGGAATTAGTTTTCCCTACTACAAAGAATAATATCATTGCACTGTAGTAGAGAGGCATACAAAAACATATTTAACAGCTATGAAATGTGTAACTAGCTTTTTCAGCAGTGTACATTTTAAAAGTCCTGCTCTGGGGGGATTGGCATGTTGTTGGTAAGTAATTCAGAATTTACTGAATGTCAATCACACTGCACTTCACGAAAAAGGTATATCACCTTTCATGTAACAAAAGAGCAAAATAAATAATTTTCTCCACCCTCATATCCAAAGAAAGATTGTCATCTGATTGTGTTATCTGCTATGACAGTGTGACTGTCCTTGATTTTAAAGTTTGGGATGTGCTTTCCTGTTGTGCTGAATTAGAGCTATGGTTCTGTCATGCTGCCCTGATTTCAGTGTATCGGCTGTTTGTGTAAGCTCAGTAAGGATTATAAAGTATAATCTGGATAATACAAAACATGTCAAAATGGAATCTACCAGATACAAGTAGAAATTATCTCTTGATACTTAAAACAATGGGGTATAGGGACATTGAAACACAGAGTAATTGATCTCTGATAGTCTTCTGCTAAGTGAGAGCAGGGTCAAATTCAAATACAAAATCACCTGCAGCATCAGATAAGATAGGTCTGGGTCATAGTCCTTCAAGTTCTGAGTAACTCCAAGGCTGAAGAGATGCTACAGTGTTTCCTGGCTAGTACAAAGGCACTCATTGGGTTCTTACCTGTTATAGGTGTCTGCAGTGAGACTTGCTATTTTACTTTTCACTGTAAAAATATTTGACAGAGTATTTTGAAAAAGGTGACCCTGTTAGTTTCTAGTCAAGGTTACCACTGTGTGTCTAGGCAATTCCATATCAGGTTACAATGGTAAATACATACAGGTAGTAAACAGGAGCTGGGGCCATGCTGAAAGTGATTTCTGTATATCAGATTAGAAACCTTTGTCATGTACAATATCTCGCAAGAATTTTAGTTTTGAGAACCAATTCCTTGAAGTGGATCTGTGCTCCAGCTCATGTTAGAAGAAAGAAATACTGAAGTACTTCCTAATCTTATTCCAAAATTAGGAGCTCTCTTAATGAAGAGAAAGATAAAAAGGAGAGGAGCTTATCCTCCTATGCTTTTTTAAGCAAGCCCTGTCAAGCACCTCTATGAAGTTTGCCTTTCCTTATTCTTCAGATTAGCACATCTGGGGTTGCTGTGCTCAGGCTGTCCTGAAAAGAGACATGCTGGAAAGATTAGAAATATGGTATGAAGCAATTAGAGATGGAATCCAGTGAAAAGGCTTACCAGATATTGGAGCATGTGCATGTCTGACACTCTTTCCAGTCCTTGCTCTGCCCTCTTTGTCTGCTAAGTACGCTCAAGGTTGCTTTTTGAGGCAGCCTATTTAAGGGTGTTAGATTCTCTCTATAAATGCTGTGATGGTCAAATTGGTGTTCAGTAAGAAAGGAAGCTGTTAATGTGCATTCTGCCTCCCAGACATTGGCTCCTGTAAAAATGTATAGAAATCAGCAGAATTATTTCAAAACAGAACTCAGACTGGGAATGTATTTATCCTACCTCCTGGATGATAGAGCTACCTACTTTCAAAATAAGGCTCAGAACTTCCAGTTTTTCTGGCTTTCCAGTGTATATGTAGAATGAATTGTGCTTTGGGATGGCCATTCTAGTAGCTTGTTTACTCCAACATCAAAACTAGTAAAACTAGTAACCCCGGTATCTGCTTACAGTGAGATTTTATAAAACCATGTGTTTATGATGGACTCAGACAACTCTCAAAAATTGAATTTACCCAGACACGTTCAGCTTGACCCCATTTCTATGGAAATCCATTTAGTAATAACAGGCTCCTACTATCAGCTTATGCCCAGGAAAAACTAATGAACTGGACATATCTGCTATGATGACAGGGTGGGTGTTGATGTCTAATAATGATTTTGATGTTTGGTGTACTGTTTACTGCCAAAATGTGGCATAGTAAGTGTCCTGGAAGACTTTATTGCAGTATTAAAATATGACTTGTAAATTCTTACAAATGTTTCATATTTATAATTAGTAAAAGATTGCTTTTGAAGAATATATGGCAGTATAAAGCAGCTAATTGAACAATATAAGCCATAAAGACCTTAGAAAAACGCTTAAATAAGGACACTTTTAATGCTGAGTTTAGAAATCTGCTGGCTTTGGTGTTTGTTTTGTTGTTTTGTTTTGTATTCCTGCCTCTAGCAACACTTCTTTCAAAGGCTGACTAGCACAAAGGAGACTGGATATGTTAGTTTGCTTCCATGAGAGGAAGTGGTAGATTCCCATCAACACACACAACCAGTCTACTTTCACAAAACAAGGAGCTAGAGTGAGCTAACAGACATTGATGGAGTAGAAATTAGTTTCTAGTGCCTCAGGAGATTTCTTTTTTACATTTTCATAACCTTATGAGGGGAAAAAGAGTATGCATCATTTTTCACTGCTCACTTTTGGATCCAGGTTTGTGTGGCAATAGGAATGAAGATAATTGTGAGATTAATGCATAAATGTGAGGAAATCTTGGTTATAGTGCAGCCAGGGCTAAGTCTAAGTAGGACTAAGGCTTCTTGTTCATGCAGACCCAGTTATTGTCACAAAGTCCTCTGCAGGCTAAGGATGTTATGTAGATTGAAGACATTTTGCTTCCATTTGGGAGTTTCCATCAAGATTCAAATGAACTGTTTATCCATTTGGTGAATACTAAAGCTGCTCAAAATTACCCACTCTTTTCCTCAGTTTCTCAGAGTATGTCTCATCAGAGTATGTTTAAAGAAGTGGGAAAAAAGTGTTCAACGTGTATGTTTTAAGTCCTTCATGCTGACACCTTATAAATAATGCTTGCTAATATTTTGTACTCTTTTCATGGGATTATTCTTCAAAGTTTGCTATTCATATGTTAATTACTGTAGGATTTTAAAGTGAATTTCATATTTCCTTAAACTGTATTTTAGGGTTTGTTACTCTGAAAATGCTGACCAATACTGCTCTTAAAGGAAAATATTCTTTGCTGTAGTGTGTCACATTAGTTACTTGTCCCTAACTTATTTTGACATGGTTAGCATAGTTCCTCACAGGTTCTTTAATGATCATGACTTTCCCTGGTGAAGCAATTATTCTGATGATGATTGTGATAGCTCTTAAGGTTGAGAGATCTATAAATCACCCAATCTGAATTCTTCCAGTCTTTGCTTAGTACAGGAATGCAAGGAAGATCTCCATGGAAATCGTTATTCATGCTCCAACAGCTGCCATGGACATATTCAGAACATAAATAGAAGTTTTTGAAGCCCTGTGATATGCTGGCTCTCTGGTATGGCGGTTAAATAATTCACCATAAGATTAAAGAGCTGATATGACAGACTTGAGCAGCTATAGGGAATTGCTGAGATATTGCCAGTGTAATTTTACCTGTACAGTAGGATTAATATAAGTCCCAGTTAAGCTCCCTTTGGAGGCAACATAAGTTTCAGATGAGCCCAAAATAAGACTAGAGTGGAGATGAAGCTTCAAATGCTACTCAAAGTATTTGGTAATTCAAATACCACTGAAATTAATAGAAGCTAAACATCAAGCATTGTAGGTAGTTTGCATGTAAGCCTTGAATTTTAACAGTATCTCTTTTAAGTCTTAATGAGACATCTAGTAGGCGAACTAAACAGGAGTTCTGACCTGAGTCTGGCCTCTTTGTAAAGAGAGGCTTCACCAGAACACATGCAAATTTGCAGGCACATTGACATACACAGGCTAATGGGCCAAGCTGTTTGACTTCCAGTGCTGTACTGTCTTTACTACAAAATTACTGACTGGGCAAGGATCTTTAATATATTAATACTGGTCCCTTAAGCCAGGTATCAGGTGGTTTGTATGATGGCAAATTTTGTGGTCTCACATTTAAATCCACGGATATAGCAGATGAGAAAATACTGTTATCCTAATTTATTTTACATATCACACAGCAGAACAAATGTTATTTTTCAGATCTCTACCCCAATTATTTTGCTAAGCAATTCCATTTTATATTGTTTCAACAAATAAGATCTTGAAATGTTTCTGGCCACAGAAAGTTAACTATTTGCATGTGGATTACTCTGTTGTCAACAGTGATTGTGGTCATTCCTCCTTTATTCTCATTTTTTTTTTTTACTCAGTGTAACAAGCCCCTCACAAGCAACTCAGCACTGTTAGATTTTTAGTGCCTGTTAACAATAGAATGGATTTTAGGTTTTTGCATCAATTATCACTATACATATCGTGATGAATTTATATATTGAAAGAAGCAAATGTCTCATTTTAAATGAATATTTAATTGGAAAAACTAGGAAATAAAAATGAAGCATCACTTCCAGTTTTACATTAATACAGAACAGAAGAGCTGATGTATTTCATTACATTCCTCAAGAACAAGTTGTATGGTGTTGAGGCAGACAAAGGTCATTAAAACATTTAACATACAACTTAGTTTAGTAATAGTAAAATAAGACTTGCAGAAGAATCTCATTTTTCTTTGAGAGAAGAGTCTAGTTCTCAACATAAAATCCTAAAAGTTCACACAACACTCAGATGAATAAAAAGAAAATGATTTATTACTTTTATGGATCTCTTGATTTGGGTGATCAGGCTTACGATCTGTTAATTTTTGATGTAGGCAGTGCAGTGCTCCCTGGTACTTCATATTTTTCTTGAGCTGTGCACATGCCATTAATTCACACCAGACCCTGGAAGAAAAGATTAGCTCTCTGATAGATAGAAAACTGAGGTAAAAGTTAAATGATTTGCTGAAGTGTTGGTGCCCAGATGATGGAAGAAGAATTTAGTGCCCTGCTCAGAATTTCAGTTATTCTAGGTTTGAGATAACTTGTTTCTTGGCAGTAAGAACTTTCCTGTCCTCTTTTTCATCTGATTTTTAGGATTTGAATAGGTCTGATTCTCTTCTCTCTAGGTATATTGTACTTTTGCTTCTTTATGATAGAAGGAAGTCCTTTGAAATATCCCTTAGCCCAAAAAGAATCCCAATACTTCTTAAATACAAGGAGATATTTACAGCTCTTAAAACATGTTTAAAGTCTTTAAAGTCTCTGAAACCTGGTTGCTGGAAGTGCTGAGCTTCTTTCTGGTGACTTGAACTGAATTTGTGAATACACACAAAAACAACTCTTAAAAATCGAGCTTAAGTAGATGCTTAGTTACCTAATTTTATTGAAAATGTTCACTTTAACTGTCTAGATAAAAAAAAAAAAGTATAACAATGCCCACAGAAGCCTTTTGTGCTCTGTATAGTGCAAGGGCTAGCCAAGGCAGCCATTTCCTTTTAAACAGACAGGGTAAGTTCCAGGATGTGCTCCTAAAACTGCCCTGTTTGATTACAAGTTATGTTCATTTCTTTACAAAGAAAACCATATTCAAAGCGTGTGCTTGCCCAACTCTTCTAGCACTACTTCAGATTCACACAGTGTTCTTTGGGGGGACTAGATTTGGACCTCTGTACAAGTCTAAAAACTCTTTGTTCTAGATAACCTCAGTGTTCACTACAACTTCAAAGATGACCTGAGTTGTGTAGTAAAAAGTATCTTTTAGTATCTTTGTAGCGCAACAGCTTATTTTCAAATGATCATAATTATTGGTTTACTTAAACTTCATTTTGTATCTTCACATTGTCTTTTTACTGTGATTATCAGTAACTAAGTTTGAAATAACTGATGTTGCTGTAGGCACAAGTTTTGACAGGTCTGGGCAGGCATTTGGTCCTGTGAACTGCGCTTAGCTATCTTTTTACTGCTCAACAAATACAATCTTCTCAAGCTGGCTGTTTAGAGGTGAGCTTTGTATGCCCTCTTTATGAAGCAATTGTTAGCTCTGAACAGGTTAGTAAGCATCAGAATTGTGTGGGACTGGTGAAGATGAGCCCGGCAAAAAGGAAATCTTTGTGTATTTTAGGAAAAATCCCAAGCTAATATGGCCTAAGGCACAACAAACTTGGTGGTTTGGGCGGATTATCAGTTCATTTGAATGTGAAATTCAAAGCAAACCTTAGGTGGTGTGAACACAGATGTGAACCAAGGCCAGAAGTACCAAGAGAACTGAAACTCACTTTTTGTCCTGATCTCATCTGAAAGTGAAATGCATCAAGAAATGAAACCTTTGTAGTACCATCTTAGTGAAGAAAGATGCAGATATTTTTAGACTTCTGGAAATATAATTATCTGCTTTGAGTGGTCTGCATGATCACTAAAGAAGAAATAGAAATCAAGCTTGGGGGCTGGGAGAGTTAGAGACTCAAATTTCTACTCGGACTTGTACTAGACAGCTATGCTTTGATTTCTTGCTCTAACTGAAGAAGAAACTCAGGTTCTGGAGGTTCTAGTGGTGACATTCCAACCAGATCCTGGATAAACTCGTCCTCAATTGACAGTATAAGAGCCAATTACTATCAAGTTGCCTCAATTTTTTTTTTTTTTTGAAGGGTATGTTATCATATCCTGTTCTTTCTTTTCTGTTCTATTTTTTTGCCATTAGTATTTTCAACTCTTCAAACATATTTAGGACCAGATTGTAAACTCTAGTGGAGATGGATGCATATTAGTCATATGAGGAATCAAAAAGCCTATCTAGGTGAGCCCACAATCGACCACACAAGACTTGCAAAATATGCCCATAGCAACTTAATTATGAAAGATACTAATCTGTGACTGGCATAATTTCTTTTTGGTATAAGTCTAATAATTGCATTATAACAACAAAGGACCTCTAATGAAGAATATACTGTACTAAGTGCTGATTACAATCAGAGAAAAGGAGACTCCCTGCTCTGAAAGGCATTTAATCAGTGTATAAACAGCAGCACATGGGCAGAAAAGCACAATAAAGTACTGAATGCAGGCATCTCCCAGGCATTACAGGAGAGTATGAAGTGATGTGGAAGAGAACAGTGAAATAGTTTTATAGTTATCTCCTCTCATTTTCAAAAGGCCACATGAGACAAAGAAGGCTTCTTTGGAACTATGAGAAGTAGGTAAAGAATACTTGTATTACTTGCAGAATGGGGAGCAGAAAGCTGTCATGGCAGAATATGAAATGAAAGAAACAGAGCAAGATTTGTCCTTGATGGCTTTGAAATAAAAATGTCTTACTCAGCTTCTTTCTAATAAAATCAGGTAAAAGTTGAAGAGCATGTGAGGTTAAAAAGAAAAGATTCGTTTTTCTTTTTTGGTGATTGCTCTATGAAATAATTGCCTCTCTGAGTGTCCTGAAATACCCGTAAAGTGACTGTCATAATACAGTGTTCTCAGAAGAGGGCAGCATAAGCCTGAACAAGTCGGGAAAGTAAATTTTGAGGATTTCAGTCCAGCTGGGAGAGATTGCAAAATGTAGCACAGATGCTATTAATAAGTTTGTTAAGACCAGAACCAAGGTCTGTATTCTGATGTTAAAACAAATTAATCAAAAGTTACAAGGACTATTATAGTGTCTCTGTTGTGACATGGTAATGTTTTGTTATCTTGCAACAGTAATGCATTCCTAAGAGTGCTGGTTACAGGGCCTTATGGCTCTGATATCTACAGTCCTCTAGATATAGGCCTTTTGAAATGTAAAAATTGAGTCAACATGAGAAAAAAACCAAATCCTATGCATTTGATGATGCTTGAAATGCTACTGAAGTCATAGCCAAGCTAATGTAAACTAGGTATCAATACAGGTAGCAGTACTTACACTGGTCCTGAAGAAAGCTGTCAAGGACTACAGTTTGGCTTGGGACCAGGAATTGAGTTAGATGGTTTTGGACTAAAGAAGGCAAATGTTCATGTATTTATGTTATGGTTTTAGTCTTAAGTGAACTTACTAGAAGTTTTTACTGAACAAGTACTGGACTGAATCCAGTGTTACTGGGTTAGCCATTCTTTTCTAGCTTCTGATGACAAATAATGCCTTATGCAATGAGGTAAATTCTGTTCCTGTTCAAAGAGCCAGTATGAGAGTAACAGATTTTACTTTAACAAAGCAGCTAGAAATATGGTGAAGTCATACTGATGCCAGTAATGCTTACATATATGTGGAAGTGTCTTTAAGAGGACTTCAAAACAAATTCCAGATCCTTAGGTCATTAGTACAGCTTGACTGTCAGCCTGCATACTGGCAGTAGGTGACTTGGGGAAAAAGTGTAGAAGCTCTTGTTGCAAGAGCTGTCTAACAATATTCTTAATCAGGATACAGGGAGACAAGAATGTACATTGAGAACTTCTGCTACCTTTGTTTTTGAAGTGTTTGGGTAATTACAGCTATTCTGCTGAATGTACTTAGAGTCCTCTGACTGAGGAAGATGCATCATATTTCACTTGATTCTTTTCTTAGTAGGAGAAAGCTAAAAGAACTGAAACATAAGCTGTTCAGTTTTGTGAATCTCAAGGTAGGTTATTTAACCTTCCGTTATGAGTCAAAATCCTGTTTGAGTAGAAAGACTGTATGTATATGCACTTAATGAACAAGACCCTAGAGGTTTGTAAAGCACCTAAGTTTATATGTTCCATTAAATATGATCTTCACAGACTAATTAGTTAGAAATTTCACCCTTGCTTATAGTATACATTGTTTTATGGTCAATAACACTAAAATCTGTGTAAACCGTGTTCTTTATTAATAAACATTATGTGCTTCTGGCTTTCAAATAAGCAAATGGATTACTTGTTTTTCTCTTGTGTCTGATCTGCTGGCACTGTAAAATTCAAGGAATTAGAATGATAGATTGACTATTTCATGTGAGATATGAAAGCTATACAGATAATTTAGTTTTATAAAAGTGAGGCTCTAGTAAGGACACTAGTACAGTAAACTTACATCAGCAGGATCCAATCTGGTGTGCTTCTGGAACGGCATGAAGTCTCTGGGGATCAGTACAGAATAGCTTGATTGTCTCCTCAATGCTACAGTTGTGGATTTAACAAAGATTAGTACTTGCTAAAAGTGATTGTTAGCTACTACTTAGTGGATAACTTCTGTTCAGTTCCTACTGAATGCATATGACTCTAAAACCTTCTCCATATATGGTACTGTTGGCTTTCTAACTGGAAATTGAATGATTCTGGATGTGTACCACCCTCCCCATCCCTGCAGAGGCCTCTGTGGGTTAGCATTTGAAGCAAAATGGTGAAATAAATGTTCCCTGTGGATCTGTAAACTTACGTGATAAACTTTTGTTCTGTGTTCTGCCAAGGCATGCAGGCATGATCATTCTTCCAGTCCGAGGGGGCTCTAGATGATATGTACCTGGGGATATATATAAACAGTCAACTAATTTTAGCTTGTCAACTGATAGGATTTCCAGTTTATGACAGCAGAAGATACCAGCAACCTAATGTTTTTACCCCTTACTTCCCCAGAAAGTGGGAATTATTGAAACAAAATGGCTGCTTACCCTAGAGTGGCAGATTTGCTGTACAGTTAGCCATGTATGCATGTATGAAGATCTAAAATGCATGGCAGCCCAAATATATTAATTAAATCTCTTGTGGTAGCAATCTCTTCTTTAGCCACGTTTTATAAACAGATGCTGCAAATATTTTAATGATTTAATTAGAGAAATCAGCCTAGCAGTTACCGTGGCAAGGAATAAAAATGTAGATTGCCTTTGTATTTTGCAAATGCGGTTGTTTAGCAGCAAAGACAGACTTTGGGCTAAGTGAAGACCAATTGCTTTTTGTATTATATTAGCCCTGTCCGAAGTAAACTATGTTCATCTGATTAGGAGTATGATTTTGTTTAAAGCAGTAATGCTACCACATACTGCATCTACCTATCCCTCCAAGGATGTTTCCTAAACAATTAACATTGTTCTGAGATGCATGGAGAAGGATGTGAGCCAGAATCCACTGGAGAACTACTCACTTCCACAAAAGTAGTTGTTAGGCACCTTATGTAGACTTTCCTTCATCTTATATATTCCATTTTTTCATTTCTTTTTTTCCCTAGTGCAAAGTATGTTTAGAAGGACATCATTTAGAAGAAGTGTTTCCTAACTTTTCCTGTCCTATAGTAGTTCCTTTGAAAACATGACGTAGAATTAAATTTATAGGTCACAATTATTGCCAAGAATCAGAATCCTAGGAAATGTGAAGGATTAGTTAATCTTTTACATGAGTGCATTTCTCTAAGCAACATTACGATTCCTGGAGCATCTATAGATGCATTGCTTCTTTACCAAGCTATACAATGTCCAGTCCAGAGAAAATCTGAATCATGTAGAATTAAATAGTTCAATCCTGTTCCAGGGCAGTGCCTATTCATTAAGTCCTTTTGTTTGTTTTCAGAGTTTAGGTCTGATTCTTGTCTGAACAATTCTCAAACAAGCTTTAAGTACATATTTTATCCCAGTACTGCAAATATTACTGATAGGGTTCTATGTGATGATTGGATGGATTACATTTTACAAATGAAGGTCAAATCTTGTGCTCTTCATGTCCTCTTTTCTGTGTGTTTTGGAGGATTTTACTTCCTCCTAAATAATCTTCTGACTGTACACGTTTTTACAGACACTCAAAGAGATTATTTGTTTTTACAAACTGCCGTGGCTGTTCCTGACCCTTTATTCTCACAAGTTATAGATCCTTCTTCAAGTTCTTCCCCAGGCCATGGCATCTAAGTATTTCAGTCCTGTTGTATTCCAAGTACTATTAAAGCTACATAGTTCAGAGAATATAGGAACATGCTACAGGCAAATGCAGAATATAGCTTTTATCAAAATTCAGACTTGGAACTGGTCGTTAACCAAAACTGATTTATGCAACTCTTTGAAAGGGTTGATAACTGCAGGACGAGGGGAAATGGTTTTAAGTTGAGGGAAGGGAGATTTAGGTTGGATGTCAGGGGGGAATTCTTTACAGAGAGAGTGGTGAGGTACTGCAACAGGCTGCCCAGAGAGGTTGTGGATGCCCCGTCCCTGGAAGTGTTCAAGGCCAGATTGGATGGGGCCCTGAGCAGCCTGGTCTAGCATTAAATGGGGAGGTTGGTGGCCCTGCATGTGGCAGGGGGTTGGAAATTCATGATCCTTGAGGTCCCTTCCAACCCTGGCCATTCTGTGATTATACTCCTCCATTTTAAAGCAGAACTTTTTCTTCTGAGAATGTTTCCGAAAGTAAATCACTTTTTTTCTAGAGAAACAGAGGGAGGCGTTCAGATCACAGAGCTGAATTTCCATCTATTACAAAAATTGTCTTATTGTGCTAAAAAGTAGGGGGTCTGTGGGTTTGAGCGGATGCTTTTCTTGCTGCACATAAAAGCCAAATCATATTGTTACTTGGATGATGGAATTCCCTTAGTAGGCAGCCACCATCTTATTTACAAGGAAATCTCAACTGTTAGTGTGTATGCGAACTGCTTATGGTCAGCTAGTTGGCTTTTAGCAGAAATGATACAAAGAAGAAATGAGACATCTATTGGGTTGAAGTAAGCAGTCTCTATTACCACATCCATATTACTAGCTTATGTTTAATTGCTTAGCATTTATGAGATTCATAGTTTATTGTCTTTCTTGCCACACAGTAGTCTGAGCAAGTTTAAAAAGCTCTAAGTTTCAAAGGCTGGAGTTTTGGGTGCCTGCCAGCACTGATCTGTTTAACAAACAGGCAGCAGGGTGCTTATTAGTAGGTTGTGGTTTGCAAACTGTGAAGCCTGTGGGGCCAGAAGCACTGATCAAATACTGGATCTATAGATCACTAAGCCCATTAGATGAAAAAGGGGAGTACCACTGAGTATAAATATATTTTTCATAGGCTTCAATTAGGCTGGCATAAATGACTCTTGTAACTCTTTCTGTTGACCCAGCAGTCTAAATATTAAATGTTAGTATAAGCAACATTTGTTCCAAATTGCTTGTCTTAGAATTTCCCAGTGACTTATAATTATATAGTACTTGGTACTAACAGAACAAGTGCCAAATTCCTCTTATTATTTCTTTTTATTTCAGTAACAAATAGCGCCTACGTACAACTTGAGGTACTTATATATTATTCATAAAAGCATAACAAAAATTGGCAGTGAATCAACCACTGCAACCACCAGGTGATTAGCTGGCTTCAATCAGCACGGTTCTATGTAAGTCAGCATGAGTTTGAGTTCCTTAAAGTCACTGAGGCTATGAAAATTTCTAGTTGTTCAGTGTCCAACCAAAGGACTCTGCAAATGACATTTCACCCCTATAATTTTCAGCTTCAGAGCTGCAAGCAGCAGTTTCAGCCGTGAAGTTTCTGAGTGTAGGTTTTACTGAGTTAATTACTTTGACTTCTCTGACAATAATTTTTTTTTTTGCAATTGTTTCAGCCTGTGAATCACTTGTGAATTACTTGTAAAGGCAACTGCTGCAATAGTTGTTCAAGTTGTACCTCATTACTTAAGTCAGGTGGCAAGATTCCTTCCCTTTTTCCTGATTGTGTACCTGCTGAACCCATGGCACTTCTACGACTTAAGCATTCCCAGTCCTGCTCCTTTCTATAATTGTTCTTGGGGACATACTTTTACTGTTAATAATGTTTTCAAGGAGAAAGTGAAAGAGGTTGTAATGCTGCTAAAACCATCATTTTTTTAATGCAAAAATTTGTGAATTCTTTCTGTAGTGTATGCTTGATTATAGTTTCTTTCGAGGAAGGATTGGTTAAAAAAAAAAAAATTCTGTAAGAGTATTCTGAGGGTTTATCCAGATAATAAAAAGGAAAAATAAATTACTTTCTGCAGCTGAGAATCTTCTGTTGAAAACACTCATAGAATAAAAACAAAGAACTCTTCTCTCATCCTCTTTCTGCTCTGTTGTCAGCATCTCTTTTTTGTTTTCTTTCTGTTGTGTAACTCAGGGCTGCCCCAAGTTTTGAGGGAAAAAATACCACAAAAGAAAACATGTTGGCAGCTTTCATTCAGTGTTGTCTCAAACTTTGCATGGTTGATATGAATTAATGTATTTAGAAGATACAAATTGTTGGTATAATATAAAAATAAATCTTCCTACTAAGCCTAACAAAAGTGATGTATTGCACCAGTTTGTAAGGAATTCATTGCAAATGCCATTATCAGAATGACAATTAGTTTTGGGCCTCTGCAGGCTACCAGAGAAACATATATCCACATAATATAAAAGATACTTAAAACCCAAGTCATCTAACCTTACTGACATGCAGCTTTGTTTTAGGTCTCATATTAGCAAGATACTTAAGTATATATCAAGTGCTATGTATGTCAGCAGTTCCACACTGACATGCTACAGAGGCTTGTGTGTTTAAAATTCACTGTCTTTACATTCCTTAGGCTAGTGCAAACTGGGACTTCATCAGCTCTCGTGTCATCAGTTCAGCAGAATTAAAATACATATATATAATCAGGTTGGCATTTTTTGAATGTGTGATTTACTTGGATGATTTTTACTCTTCAGTTACATGTCTAAATCAGATCATTCAAGGGCTACAATAGCTCTTTCAGGTAGGAAACCAGAGTCTATTGCTCTGAGACTAAGTTAGGACTAGAGGCCAGATTAATAAATAATATGATTCACATCCCAGAATTCTTAAATGTCACTCTGCAAGTATACATATCAGAGGTTTATTAGCTTCATTATTCCTGTGCAGAAACAACATCTAAGAGCATAAACAGGAACAAAGACTAACTGAGAAAGAGCCAAATGCTAATGCAGAATACCTACATACTCTTCTATATAGGGCAACCTAAAACCCAGCAATTTATCTTGTAAGCATATTTATTTTTCAAGTTCTAGCACTCTTATTACGAGGGAAATGCAATTACTCTGTGACCTTTGTGTCAAGCTGATCCTTAAATTAAGATGTTTTTGGTTCCCATTTTCTCTCCGGGGGCCAATGGCTATAACTCAGCAAAAGCAGTTACTCACTCCTCCGTGTGCATGAAGACTGATAGCCTTTTCCCCCCAGTCCAATTGACAATAAGTCTGTTTTTGAAGCCGATGAAGTTTCAGACGTATTCCATAGGAGAAGAGTAAGAGCCAGCAGGCCTTGCTGTGTTATCATCTTTTTCTGTAATATTCCCTACGGTTGGAGAAACTTTTTTCTTTTTGTACAGCTGGAGTAATACAAAGTCCTTACAAAATAGCTACGCAGTAGTTACTGCTTTCCAGTACTGACGTAGGCCACTAAAAGGGATCCTAAATAAAAGCAGTAGTAGTTTTTCCCTGCTAGATTGGCACTTCAGAATAAACAAAACAACATTGCTCCCACACCTCTTTGTGCTAATCTTAAAACTTCTGTCTGTGGCCAGCAATTGGTTCTGTATAGGAAACCCTCTTGCTGGAGCACAGCAGTATTGCTGTGATATACAGGTGCAGTAAGGAAGGAAGTAATGTAGAAATTAGCTTCACCCATCTGTCTCCCATTTCAGCTCTTATTTACGTGACCTCACACCAGACAAAAGTCCAGAACTATTCGGATTGCTCAGTTGGAAAAGTCTTATGCTCTGGCAAAAAACGCTGCAGTATGTTAGCTGAGCCTGGCTAAGCCAAGTTAGCTACCTTTGTTTAAAATGCAAAACAATAAAGGCACCTTGAATTTCAACTTGTGATGGTACTTGCCATGAACTCCAGATTTCCCAATTATCTGTTACTTCAGCTAATAATTTCTGTTAGAATCTTAGCTTTCTTGGTTTTGTTGCAACCTAAGATATCACCCCCCACACCACCTGTTTTCTTTTTCTTAATACTTGCACTTACAGTTTAAACCTGTATTACTAAGGGATAAGTCATAAGCTCCCAATTTTTGTTGTGTTGCAAATGCTTAGGACTTCCAAACTATGAATCTTTAATGATGCATTGAAAAAAACAAGAAAAAACACTCTAAGAGTAACACGCTACATGTCTGTAGAGAAATATGGAAACTCTTTTCTTCTATTAAACCAATGGATTATGATAACGCCATGAAACTGGACCAGTGTTTTCATGAAAACAAGTCAGCTTTTTTGAATTCAGGCCATCTTGCTTTGCCTCAGATTCTCTATTTGGCTGAAGTTCAGCAGGGGCATTAGGAGCTGCTACTAGCTGAATGCAAAACAAACTCTCACAGCCAGAATTAAGAACAGTGCTGTCTTCTGCAGGGTTTTTTTTGAAACCTAATTAAAGCAAATAGTTGGGAATGATTAAAAGGTGTACACCATTTTAAGATAAAAGTTTATTATAGTTAAAAAAGGAAGCTCTGTAATTTAAAATGGAAAGTTTGTGAAGCTTTAGGATAAACTTCAGCTAGGAAAAATAACAGGTTTCAGATGTTCCAAATATCATGCATTAATTCCAAATGATTGTTCTATAATACCAGCTTCCTTAGTCCACAGCAGTCAATATTAGAACACCCACTCTGCTTAAAGGTACAACGCTTCCTATAGTCAGCAGTTAGTCACCTCACGCCTGTCGCATACCAAGGCTGCGAGCTTTGTGATTGAAAAGGAGAAGGTGACTGTGTGCCTTTCTCAACTGAATCTGATTTCATCATATCCGGCATGCTTTGAACAACAAGTTGGACTAGAGTCTTCCTGAGGTATTTTCTAACCTGAATGATCCTAGAAGTCTATTAAAAGACATGAGTGGTAGAATCAAGATATAATATGATCAAATAGCCAGAAGATAGTATCTTTTGCAAGGGTTTTGGTATTTCAAGTTGTCTCTTTGTATCAGAGAGAAAGAGCGAGAATATTCAAATGTTATTTAATTGAGAGTAGCTGTTATTTAATCTACAGAGTCAGATTTATTTGGATAGTTACTATAATTAAATTCCAACTGACTACTAGAAACATATTGAAAGTTAACAACTATGTAATAAACTTTCTAAGAAACAAAAACAATTAAGTGTGTTGGGGAGACAAGTCTGCAAATCTTTTAAAGGTGCTTTCAAAAAGGAGACAAAGTAGTATCTGACAGCGTACTTAAAAGTATGGTATTACATTAAAAAAATCAGCCTTAGTTTTGCCATTTTGGGAGCACCTATCCAATAGTGTACTGTCTAGTAGACTGATAATGGTAGAACCTGCAGCCCACTCTTTGAGGCTCTCAGTGCCCTGTAATTGAAATCAACCAGAACACATGAGCTAGACTCTACTTGCTGTAAGAAAATGAGGAGCTAAGAAAAAAATTCTGTGAGGTGTGTGCTACTCAGGGTATTTCCTGATTCTGAATGTATGCCTTCAACATGGACCATTCTTGCCAGGCATTTTTAAGATTGTGGCGAAGTGCAAAGCCCATTTTTCTTTCTTTCCCCCTTTTCCCCTCCTTCCTCTCCTACCCTCCAATTATTTTTCTTTTTTGAATTGGTATGTACTTTCCAATTAATAATTTCATCGTAAAAGTAAAGTAGGCAGAGTGACAAGCACAAGAAAGGCAGCAGAACATATCCTGAGCAGTCCATGTGATTAACTGGGTGATAGTCTCAAGATTATTCTGGTTTTAGCTATCTTACTACTTCTTTGATTTCCTACCAAAATTGTGGACTTTCACTGCAGGAGTAATAGTCATTTTGTCCAAATCATGTTTTGAGACATAGTTTTAAGGATATCAAGAGTTTCTATCATTATATATAATATAACATATGTTATTATGTGTAATTATTAATAACAGCAAAATTATTAAATATTTTAAAATTAATTTCGGAAATACCATGATATAGATATTGAATACTTTTTCATAAAATTGGTTGTTGAACTGGAATGGAAAATCAGTAACTGAAAATCCTAAAACCAGAAGAATTTTTTAGAAAAAAAAAAAAACACCCATAACTAAATTAGATCAGACAGTTCTTTTTAAGTGGTTGTTAGAAGCACTAAGAAAATCCAATACTTAGCAAAGTGCACAGTGTCTTCAGCAGACAGATACAGAAGCTCATAAGCAGATGCTTGAAACACACAGCTTTTTTGCAAATTAGGTCGAAAAGATTGGTGTGATGCTTCATAGTCTAATCATCAAGATTTTAACACTTTAGACATGGTCTCGTGGAAAAATAGTCTACATAGGTATTTTCGTAAAACATGGAAGGAATTTCATGCTACTACTAGATGCATGTGCTCCCAAAATGGAAAGCATGTGAAGAATTGTCACACATAGGCATGATGGTGTTTTCATTAATCAACAAGAACAAATAGTTCAACAGAAATGGAATAATTGAACGAATAATATTCATTCAAATTAAAAACTAAAATACAGGAAAATAGGAAATGCTCATGATACCTTGCATGAAAGTAATGAAACTTATACTACATGAGTGAAAACCACCTCTCACCCTGTAGCATGATACCTGCTGTGCAATTAGGCCTAAACTATTACATTTACACTAGTGATAAACAACAAAAAGCTCTAATATTTTCCAGTAGTAGCCACTTGGCTTGTTTACCTTAACTCTTTTCCACAATACCGTGGAAGTTACTGCACATAGTATATTGGCCTATATACTGCTGGGATAATGTTTGTCTGCCTTGATAATGTCTTATTTGGAAACAACTGTTGTTTTTTTATGGTCTTATGGCTGCCACGCAGGTGTTTTCCTTCTTTCCCGTTGGAGCTCAGAGCTTTATAAACAAGGAGGTATTGAACTCTTTTGTATATTCAGTTCCATTGTGATTAAGCCTGAGTGGATTTCTTGGTGCAGACAATATCGTTTAATTTGTTTACCGGATACAAAGTGAGGTAGTTTCTTTTCTGTCATTATGGGATATGGTGACCCTCCATGCTTAATGTCATTATGTGATTCTAGCTCCTACTCTAAGTTCAGCTTTGTTTAGCTTCCACTTAGAGCCAGGATTTATCTGTTGTGGCAGAACCAGGCATTCATTTGGATCTTCATACATGTGCGACGTTAACATAGGTAAGATAAAGAGGAGCTTGGTCTTGTATTTCTTACTCAGGCAAAACTCCCACTGACTTATTGAATCTGACTTGGAAGTGCTGTTAATTGATTTTTCAATAGAGCTTTCACTGTAGTGCCCCGAGAACCAGCACAGGTTTTTACAAGATTATATAATACATGGGTTTTGTTCTTGCTTTTGTAAAGGAGTACTACTGCTTTTGAGATAATAGAAACATAGTACTTGTTATGACTTGATAGAAGGCCAGACTCTGTCTCACTGCTCAGTATGTGGATAGGCAAATCTCACACAGTTATACTAAGTAGAACTTACTGCCATTTTTTCTGCACTTTTTTTGCACTCCTTTTCTATTGCTCTTCATTGTTAGTTGTTATGTTACTTATGCATACCTTAATACTGCAACTGTCATCAGATGTTGTATTTACTATGGTGAGGAACATCATCACAGTAGTGAGCATCTGTATGATTTTGCCTTCAACATATGATGTCCTTCTGGTTGTGATGCTGTCATTCAGTTTTTTGCTTCCACTGGATTTTTACTCTGGATTAACCAATAATCCAGAGCAAATCTGTAGCCATAGAATTCAATATTATGTTGTCAGCAATCAATTACAGAAACAGACAATATTCAGATACACCATTTGCATCATTATTAAAATACAATAAGCTCTCTTGCTAAAAGAATAGTCAAACTTTTACAAAAGATAGGTTGAATTACTAGATTCCAATCAAAACAACCTCATTTCTTTCATTTTCCTGTTGTTAAAAATGTCCTCTGCTCATTTGAAAGAGCTTTTGTTCTTCTTTAGAGAATGCCTGAGTTTTAAAATCACTAGGGTAGCTTCTTGTCACCCATATTTTATATTCTGACCCATAAAACAGGAGAGAAAATTCTTCAACTACTAAGTCTTGACTGGTAGTTAGCTTCCTAGTTTTTTTCTAGTCAACTCACTGTGTTCCTGTTTTGTTTCTTTTTGCGTAGCTGTCCTAAGAAATTTTGCTGCAAAACCATAGTCTTGAAGAAAGAGTGTGCACTGTGACAATATGAGCTTCATTTCAGGATGAAAGCTCACCTGAAATTTCATATTCAAACTTTTAAATAAATGAATGTAACCCATTTCTGGGCACGCTGTTTTAAGCAGGTAGTTAACTAACATCCTTAAGCCAGCACATCCTGTATCCAAATCCCAAATGGACTTTATGATCCATATCCCCTGTTTAATAGCCATTGTGAGCATTTATTAAATGTAGGTACTGAAATGCTCTTTAGCAGAAGGAACTTGCATGATTGTATGGGAACTGTTGAGTCACGTCCTGACTACTGATTGATCAGTTGAGGAAAGAACTGTCAGCTGTGGGAGCACAGGTGAAGGCAATTCAGCTGTGTGACCAGAAGGAGCCAGGCTCCACCCCTCCTAGACCACACTGGAGGGGTGACCCCTACTGGGGAAGGATCTCTTTCTGGAGATCCCTCCTCTGTGTCTTTCCTGCAAACCAAGATCTTTGGACACAGGTGAGCATTCCTTCCTTGGTTGTTTCTTTTCCCATTTTTACTGTGATAATCTTTCCAGTTGTAACACCAACTGTAACCCATGAGAACCCTGGAGATGTTATGATGCACTTCTCAGTCAATTCCCTTAATCTGATGAGGTCATCTATTAAATGTCCACTAGCATTTCTTGTCTAATAGTGATGACTAGCTTAAGATTTTTAAGCTAATACAAATAGCTGCTACAGACTTTATGATTATCTGTTTAAGCTACCCATCATTTACTATTGGAAATCTCCAAACTCAAAGAAGTTCCTACTCTTATAAATCAAACAAGCAAGTAGGTTATCAGATCCCTTTTAATGCTTTTGCAGCTGATTTATTTTACAAATTTTTCTTAATTATTTTTTTTTTCCTTAAATTTGACAACTATTTGATCTTGGGATGGTGTGTTTTGTCATTGCTAGTAAACAAAATGGATATGATAATGGTATAATAAGGGATAGTGCTTTGTAAATCGAACTGTATAAATTAGAGGAGTTAAAGGGTTATCTGCTTTGACTTCAGTTAGAATCAGTTCCTAATCAGTCAGAGAAACCTGGAAACTTCTTGTATTCTTTTGTTTTACAACTGGCATATCTTAAAAGGTTACATGTAGTACATCTAAAGATTTCATCCTCTGCTTGCCAAATGTGCAATAACTTGGCTTCCTATTCTCTCTCAGCATGAAGGTGATACTAGTATCACAGTATGAACGTTGCTGTCAGAAGAAATGAGACTGAGGGACCTTTTAAAAATACGTATTTTCTCAGTTTGAGTATCTGCAATTAAAGAGGGTTCTTTGGGAAATCACCTGCTTGTCACTCAGCTACATTCCTCAAGAGGGAAAGCTCAAATAATTTTCACAGCCATGGAAAGCTCCAGTTTGAGGCTGTGCACGAGTACTTTCAGATGCCTGGAACTTTAGACAGAACTTGGAGGCAGCATCCCATCTCTCTCCGTTTCACTGAAAACAGGAGAAATCCACACAGAAGAACTCTGCACTTCACAAAATGTGGTCATATTACTGTTCCAAGCATTCACTACATTTTTTTCTAAGATTCTTACTTCAAATTTCCTTGTCCTCAAAAAAAGTCTTTGTATCTTGAAAATCCAAGTGCAAACATAGAGTCTCTTAGTCTTTATTTCAAGAGTAGCTGCTGTACAATACTCAAAGAAATGCCTAAGAGCTAGAGGAAAAAAATCTATAGCTAGCTAAGCTCTAGTTAGCTTGCAAGCCAGGTCCTTTCTATGGCTGCTGGCATACCGAGTAGGTTAGTTGTACAGAGTCATCAGTCTATAGGTTATCAAAAATGTGAAGAATACAATTTCCTTACAAACTGTGTTTAGAAAGCAAGTGATGATGATCAAAAGGTAGCACAACTGTTATAAATGTTTCCATACATTATTAAATGAATTTCTGCTTATCTTGGTAAATTCTTTGCTTAAAGTTGATGGTACTTTAGCTTTGTCTACAACTTTTTTTATTGAAAGTAGGTAGCCTATTCAAGTAGAAGTCAGTTCTAACCAGCAGATGCCACGTGAGGGTGTTATGTTACTTGTCCTTCAGATTCTCTTAAATAACGTTAAATTTTTGTACTTTCACACTGCAGTGAATCTTTGCTGAACCAGCCTAATAAATAACATATAAATAAATGAAGTGGATATGAAAAACCATCAACATTTGTGATGACAGAATTTATCTTAATACTTACTTGAGGTGGACTGCATTGGCTTTTTGGATAACAACAGTAGCTTTATCTAGGAATTACCTATCTGAGCAGTTTTAGATAATTTCTGCTGAATTAACTAACCAAGTGTAATTTTCTCTGCATGTAATTTTGTATAATCTGATAATACGCACAATTAAAAAAAAATTGGTACATGAATCGTGTTTTAAGGGATGCAGTATAGTTTTAAAAGCACTTCGTGACCTGATGTGAATTAGTGTGTGTCTGAATGGGACTGAGAACTGTTGTACCCATTGGATCTCAAAGCATTTTACAGTGCAGCACATTTTTTCAAGTAATTTGATATGAACTGGGAGCAGAATGCTCATCAACAGCCTTCTGAGTACTCAGCTTTATCTGCTTGACTCATATACCTTTCATGTTCATAAGCATAAGGAGGTTTATTGATTTCTTGCTAATGGCTTTCATACAGTTCATGTTATTTGTAGTGCTTGCTATATTTGGGGTGGATATCAGAGTATTTGTCTTATTTTTCCATACTGACTTCATGGTTCCAAATAGAATAACATAGCAGGAAAAACATGCATCAGTGAAAGTGTACCCAGCTTGGCATATGGTGTTGTGCATATAGTGTGACTTTGATTTAAAGAAGAACTGATAAACTGACCTTAAAAAATAACCACAAGTTTACAACAATGGAAGCCTAAGGAGTCTGGCCTAATTTCATTGTTGGTAACCACTGGCCTATCAATAATTGTTTCTGTTTCTTGTGAACCTGGGAGCTTGTGAAGTTTAATAAGTGAATAGCTATGTTGTCCAAATTCATAGTATCAGGTTATTTCATTCTACACATGTGCAAAGCCCAGAAGCACTGTGATTCCATACTCTGGGATCCTCAGCAACGTGATCATACAAATGAATAGCAACACCAGCCAGTTAGCTTGCATTTGAAATTAGTAATTCAGACTGAGTACCTGGGGTGTTAGTATGTACAAGACAGAAGGGTGTTCAGTCTATATTTACAGGCAGTATTTGAGTGATCTTGGATATGAAAACATAAGAAGACTGAAAAATGGTGTGTATTAAAACTTCTCATGAAAGAATTCATGAAACTCACGTACACTTTCTGTATGTTATAGTATTTGGGATTTCTATTAGGAAATGTTCATAATTCATTCAAAGGTGTAGTTCTTAACTGTGCTGTTGTTGAATCCTTTGAGGAATTGTTTTTCTTGCTAAATTCTGATATATAACTGCTAATCTGGGTGAAAAGGAAACTCAGTGTACAGTCTACTTGTTCTTATTGGAAACCGTCAGAAATCCAGGCTCACAGCTTCTTCAGGCCTACAAATGAACCAGTACTTGCATGGAAATGTACCTGAGGACACAAATAATGCAGCACTCCTTAATATCCTGCTCCTGCAGTCTACTTCTGCGTAAATAAATGCAAGGAGAGCAAATATATAAGGGTTATAGAGCAAACATATATGGACTAAGTGTTCTCAAGATGACTTCCTGCTTCACATCTGGAAATAATAGGACTACTATAATAGCTACTTGGGTGCTGTACACTGCAGCTCCATTGAAATAAACTGTGCTTTGACTGTCCTTCTAGCTGTGTCTCTGCTCCAGTATCAGCTACACGCTGCTGTCTGTACATGAGCAGCTTTGATGCTTGTGCTGTGAGCAATGGAATAAGTGTGTTCTCCACAGAGTAGGTAAACACAGAAATTTTCAGAAGTGTTACAGGGTTTGGGAGGGAGCATGGAGTATATTCCTTATGTTCCTTTGCAAATGAAAGATTGCTCTGTAAGCTCAGAAAGTGTTCCGTTTCTCTTTGAGTCAAGGTCAGCCAATGAATTTGAAAAGAAAAACATTCTCAGTGTCCTCCATGTAAAGTGTCCTCAGGCTTAAGAGGGCAGTGTGACTTGACAGAGTGGGCTTGCATTGCTTCTTTGGTGTGTTGCTGAACTACGCGGTTGCTCCCTCTTCTACCTGCTGAGTGGGAAAGTCACTGTAGTTTTAAAGCACTTTGAGGCAAATTAGGTTACTTTTACATGGTAAGAATTTGCTTACTTCATAGGTGAGCCGTTGTTAACAGTGGATACTAGCCACAGGTGCAGCCACAAACTATGTAATTGTAAACAGGCAGGTTCAGTCTTACTCACTCCTGCATCAGTAACGATTTTATTACAGATCAGTGCTTGCCCTTCTCAACCTTTGGTGGACCCTCTGTAGTCTATAAACTGCAAAGAAATCCTGCATGTACACCTTTGCCCCAGGCAAGGAGACATAACCACCAGAAAAGAGGTTAAGAGCGAACTTGTTCAAGTTTGTACTGATTTGTATACTGGGTAACTTGGGACAGAATGACACTTGTTTCTCTCTTCTCCCCTGTCCCATAAGCTAAAAAGTTGAAGAAGATTTATAAATTTTTGTGACACTTTGTAGTAGAGTTTGTTGGTATCTAGACAGCCTTTTCTGGTTGTTGATGCTTTGCCAGAGGTATGACATTTGAAAACAGGTGATTATCTCACAGGCTGCACAGATGACCAAGACCATCTTGCTGCTCAGTAGCAGAAACAGGTTTCCTGAAACTTGCTACTAAAAGGCACGATAGTTCTCTGATTCTTGATAGATTATCACTGGGACTTTAAGCTCTCAGGATACTGGACAGGGAAAGAGATTTTGGTTCACTGCCTGGCTCCATAGACACATGAAATCTACCTTCAGCTGATGCCTTGAGCCATGAAGTGGAGGGGCCATTAAGGACAATTCAGCACACATCATACATTTGACTTCTGGTTAATCAGATGAGGCTGCCAAGGCAAGGAACAGTTAATGCCAGTTACAGTTAATGCCAATTACAGTTGTGGCTTTTGTGTGAAGAGCACTAGTCCAGTAAAAGCTGTCCTGGGACCACCATGCTCTTTTCAAAAAAAAAAAAAAAGTTGGAAATAATTTTCAGTCTTGAAAGTACAGTGGCTTGCCAAGGTCTTTGGAAAAACCTTTGCAAATACTTTCTTCACATCAAAACCAATAAATTCCTTTCATGGCATTAGTGATTTCTCTACCTTGACTTTTTTTATTCTTTATAATCACTTCTGTTTTTTCACAATGCTTTAAAATGATCTTCTGCATGTGATTAAATTCTGTATGTGCTTGAGGCTTTCATGAGCAGAATGGATTTTGAACTAACTTCCCTTTTTACGTAAAGTTCCATGTAACTGAGAGGCTATGCCAGAATATACTGTGTGAAAGCCTCTGTGCCAGGTAGGTTCCCATTTCACCAGGGTAGCACTGATTTCTTTTCAATCCTTGGTTAACATGTCCATACATCTAAGTATACAAGTCCTGGAGGATTAATTTTACATCTTGTAAAGAATTTGGCATTGTTCATGATACTGCACAGCCTTTGTTACAATTACAGCAAGTCATGGGAAGGTTCAGCTATTTCATTAGCTGGCTAAATACAACAGAGTCTAAAGTTTCATTAAAATCAGATGTAACGTTTGCATTCCAAGATCATTTGGAAACTAATAGGAATGGTATCCCAACAAAGTTTGAGCTGTGCTAATCACTTTGAGGGTCACTCTGCATTATGCAGTACTGCAGTCCCAGCCTTTAGAGGTGTAATCTCCAGGTGATGTGGAAAGTTAAGGTAAGGTGAAGCGCATTTTGCTTACAGGAACATGTTATGTGAGGCGCTTTCCTGCGAACAGGTACTAGATTAAGTGGCTGATGTGAGTACCTTGTATTTTTCTCACAGGTTAAGCTGTCTCCAATAACTGCTGGAGGGTATGACAAGTTGCTTGAAAAGCCACCTACAGTATGTAGGCTCTTTAGTTTAGAGGTTGTGCAAAGCTTATATAGGGAATTCCCTCTGAGATTATTTTTTCCAGGAAATAATTGTGGTGGTATATGGTAGTGAAATGCAGCAGGCTGATTGTTACTAATGGTCATATTTAGCTTCCCATTTCCTCTTGCCCAAAGAAACCAAGCTGGGCTTGCTTGTACTTTACATTTAAAAGCAGGTCCTAATGGTAAAGGAAGGAGAGAGTGGTATTTGAATGCAGTTGGCCTAAAGAATGCAAGACAGTTTTAACAGCAGCAGTTCTTCCTCCTGAGCTTTACAGCTCCTCTTGGTGGATCAAGAATCATGCCCTTCACACTACAGTGGGCTAAAGGGATGCACAACTGAAGGGTTATGATGGACTCTTCCAACTGGAAGTGTAAAAAGACAGATCACTACCTGTAATAAAAGAAAAAGGGAAAGTTCCAGTTTCCTCTTCCCCATAGTCCACACAGTAAATTCTTGTCATTCTTTCATCTCCATTACAGATAGTTTGACCATCTGGGGTGCTCTCTCCCATGTGGGTCACCAAAAGATATAAGCACTGGTGTGCTGACCAAAATCCCCCCTTTAGGTTGGAAATGAGAAACATTCTGGAGATGTAGCAGCATAAGCGTCAACACTTTGTTCTCATTATACCTAGATCACTTTTATGGCTACTCCTGTCAAAGAGAAAGACAAATATCTCTCCCTCCACATTTGTTAGCTTATTCCCTGCAAAACACTCTTCCCAATCATTTTCCAAAATCTAGTTTTTCCTCTGCAAAACTCTCCACTCTGAACTTTGTAACCAGGATCCAAGTTTCCAAAGTTTCTTTCAGAGGTTCTTCTTAGGGGATAGGGCCTTGGCCCTATCTTCAAAAATAAACAAACAAGAACAACCAAACAGCACCTGGATACCTGATGACAGCCTTGCTTTGTTCATATACAGAGAGGTAACAGTTTTCAGGAGAGCAGCTAACCGCTGGCACTGGGAAGCTGGACACTTATTGAGTGTTTAGGAAATACCACATCTTAACCAGCTTCAGTAAGATGTGGAGAAATATTGGAAATGTCTTCTGAAGTCAGAATGTTATTAGTGTGACCAAATACACCAGGGACTGCGACTGAACTACCTAAAAAACTAACAAAATTTTAATGCATGCTGAGTGCAGAGGAAAGGCTGCCTTAGTCATCCTCATCTTCTAAAAGTCGGATCATTGCCTTGAAATCTCTGTGGCGTGGGAGCTGGCCTGAGTTATGTGGTCTGGTTTAAGAAAACCCTAAGAGAACTTTGCTCTAAGGTGTCTCAGCAGTACTCGTATGGCTCTTTTGCCTCAGCCTGTTTAGAATAGGTATTTTAATCCTGTTTTACAGATCACCAGGGTTTGAATGAAAAAGGAAGGGGTGTGCATTATATCTTGTCGTGCTGCCAGTAAGGTAATATTCAGAGTTTGTGGTGGGGACACGGGAAGGCCAAAGGAAGGCAGAGCTTATCTTTTTGATACTACTTTATGGCAAAAATGAAGAACAGAAAGGCAGGGTTTCGAAATAAAGGAAGCAAAAGGATTTGGCTTGTTCCTTACATAAAAAGTAATACCCAGTCTAAAAGGCTGTAATTGTGGAACAAATAAAATAATTGTACAGAATCTAAGAAATAATAAGGGAGTTCAACATAGCAAAGTGCAAGGTTTTGCACTTGGGTCAGAATAATCCCAGATTCATATACAGAATGGGAGAAGATGTCCTTGAGAGTAGCCCTGTAGAGAAGGACATGGGAGTCCTTCTCATCCTGGTGGATCCACACCTGGTGGATGAAAAATGGAACACGAGCCAGCAGTGTGCTCTTGCAGCTTAGAAGGCCAATGGTATCCTGGGCTCCATCAGAAGAGGGGTGGCCAGCAGGGACAGGGAGGTGATTGTTCTTCTCTACTCTGCCCTTGTGAGGACCTATCTGGAGTACCACGTCCAGGTCTGGGGCCCTCAATATAGGAAAGATGTGGAGTTGTTGGAGAGGGTCCAGAGGAGGGCCACGAAGGTGATCAGGAGCACCTCTCCTGTAAAGACAGGCTGATGGAGCTGGGCTTGTTCATTCTGGAGAAGAGAAGGCTGTGAGGAGATCTAATTGCAGCCTTCTAGTATTTAAAAGGGGATTATAAAAAGGAGGGAAATCAACTTTTTACTCATCTAGATAGTGATAGGACAAGAAGGAATGGTTTTAAGCTCAAGGAGGGAAGGTTTATGGTGGTTGTCAGGCAGAAGTTCTTCACAGAGAGAGTGGCGAGGTGCTGGAAAACGCTGCCCAGAGAGGCTGTGGATGCTCCGTCTCTGGGGGTTTTAAAGACGAGGTTGGATGAGGCAGCCTGGTCTAGTACGAGTTCTGAATGTTGGTGACCCTGCCTGCAACAGGGGGTTGGAACCTGATGATCCTTGGTTGTCATGTCCCTTCCAACCCAAGCCATTCTATGATTCTGCAATCCTATAATTGTATTTATTTTTTTTTTAATATCTGTTTAACTTCAGTAGTTAATATAGTGAAGGATAGTAGCCTTTGTTAGAAAGCAAAAAATGGTGTCTGTAAAGTGAAACTGAGAAAGTTCTCATTGTACGTGTTCTGAAGAAATCTAAGGAAACAAGGAAGCTAGTTCACCATGATATGTTTATAATCAAAGGGCATTTTGATAGAAAACAACTGCAGCAACAGCAAAACATTTATGTTAGAAATATAACAAAAATCAAGATGCTTATGACCAATTCTCAGTGCTTACTCTTATAACAGGTGTTAAGACTGAAGAATTTAACCTTACTATCTGTTTTATGTCAGAAAGCCTCAAATACTGAAGCAATGGAGGTTTATCAATTCCCAATCCATTATCTTTAGAAATAGATTGAGAGCTCAGTGGAAAACTTACTGAAATAAAGACGAAAAAATTGCCAGATGCTGCAGCGGCAGTAGGATTAAATAGTAAGAAGTCTTTTTGGAGTCCTTTGTCCCAAGAATTTAGAGCTGGAAACCTTGTCTTTTCTTTGATTTCCATTAGGAAAATATCAATGGTGAGATGGAATTAAATACAATAGAGCAAACTGTGTCTGAACTTTAGCTGGGCGATGCATATGCCTTTGGATAAATGCAAAATAGGCTGTAAATGACGAAGAGATAGTAAAGTCATACAGTTATTCCATTGATAACAAATTGTTTGCAGTGCAAGAAGAGAGAGTTCAGGTTGGGGAGCTTGAGAGATTAATCAGCATAGTAACAATGTCTTTTATGAGTTGCTAAACTGGTTTCTTAACCTGCAGAGTTTTGAATTCCAAGGGAATCCCAAGGGAATGCTGGTGGAAAAGTGATTTGTTAGAAAATGTGCCTGTAATAAGGGCACCCACATAGTGAAGGAGGCCTGACTGGGTTAGAAGAGAGCTGGAAATGTGAAAGTGATGCAGTATAACCTAGCCCGTGTTTTGATTCATTAACACTCTCATGGAATGAGCTGAAGTAATTAAATTTCACAGTCTTGCTTGTGTCTTGTCTTCATCACACAAAATTATTTCAGCCCAGAAATAAAACATTAAATCAGAGAATGTAAAATGAAAAATAAGAAGCAGAATACATGACTTTTGACTAGATTAACTGGCTGTAAAAACTGGGGTGAAGATGTTGAGGTTTACAATTATCAAAGCTCTCTTTGCATTTTTTTTGCAGCACTTTCTCAGTCACAAACATGCGTTCCCACATAAGACAGTAACAGTGCTTCTTTGTAGAGGTATCATTAAGTACAGCAGAATGCTAAGTGAATATCAAAGCTTTGAATGCAAACGGTTAGTGCTTTCTTTCCTTCCTTCCTATGAAAAAGAAAATGAGAGGTTTATTTGAATTATACGTTTTAACACAGATTACAAAATAATATATTCTACACACACATTGCTGAGAATTTCTGTCACTAGGATTTTTCTGTAAGATCTCTTCTTTTACATGGAGTGTGTATTTGAGACCTTCAGAAAGCTGAAGAATGTTTTCAGCATAGAAATGGTGATCTTACTCGAATTTCTCTTTACCTGACTGAGCTGACTGAACTTTCTTACTCACCTGAAGTGGCAGGAACATGCACAAAAGCATACTAACTCACAGGGCTGAGGCAGTGATAGTTGACTGAGAACTAATTGCATACGTGGTCTGTTTCAGTCTTTGCATTTTTTGGAGGTCTGTTAAGTTCCTTCTACATAATTAGATTGTTACAAGCACATGGTGGATGAAATGTAAACGTCGCAACTCCTTGTAGGACTGAGGTTACATTACAAGAAAAGTTAGTTATGTCTACATGGCACAATGCAGCGTTGTGTAGCTGTACCAAGCTAGCACTGAGGACCAGAAGTGTAGCCTTGTGAGCCGCAAATATGGTATGCGACGGAGGAAGCTTAGTAATGCAGGCTGGTGCAAAGCAGCCACAGGCAGGCAGGCACACTGAGAGTTTGTGTAGCCATCCCTCTCCCTCCTACTCTTTGACTCACACTGTTCACTTCATTGCCTGTAATCACAGAAGATAGTAGATATGCATATGTTCTTTCCGCACTACTTGTAGACTCCAGTGCTGGAATTGTACAGGAGTGCTTCAGGAATGTTATGTTTTATAATGCTCAGGAAGAGTATTCTCTGGATTCATGGCCTGTGTTCCTCAAAGTTACAGTGCGTGGCCCTGGCCTTGATGAATAGGCCTGCCAATTGGTGTTTCTTTCCCTCTTCAACCAGCTGCGAAGTTCAGAAAAGTATTGTCTGTTTCAAACAGTGTCTGCTTCTGCTTTATCATTAGGGTACACACGCAGTCAAATTTAAATCTTTATCCTTTTTTGAAGTAATATTCTACTGATGCTGAAAAGGAAAGAAGAGAACAGACTCTGTAGCAGGGTCTGTGGTGATAGAGCAAGGGGAAATGGCTTCAAGCTCAAGCGAGTAGATTTAGCATAGATATAAGGAAAAACTCTATTAGAATGAGGGTGGTGAGGCACTGGGACAGGTTGCCTAGTGATGTGGTTGATGCCCTGTCCTTGAAGGCTTTCATAGTAAGGCTGGGTCAGGCTCTGGGCATGTCTTTGTTCACTGCAGGGAAGTTAGATTAGATGGCCTTTAGAAGTCCCTTCTAACTAAGGATTCTATGATTCTATGAAAAACCTGAGCACTTTGACGAATATGCAGTTTTATCCAATGAAACAGTGAACTGCCTCACTGGAAAATAACCATTTGAGGAATTTTTTAAAGTGTCAGCTCTCATCTGGAAGATTTTAGAAGAGGATTAATCACTTCCCAATTTTGTTGAATCTGAAGCAAGACTTTCTGACTGAAATGCACGTAACTTAATTTTCTTGTGGCTGAATGTAAAAACCACCAAGAAATCATGCCATCCAGTCTGGATACTTCTATTTCATTTTAGGGAGAATAGGCAATGGAAATACTCATGCAAAAATAAGGCAGTCTCTACCCCTGATGCAGCAGGCATATTTTAATTTCAGGAAGCATGGATTCTTTTGCAGAGGTTCTGAGAGAAGATAAGATCAGTTGGCACAATCAGAATCTTGCTTTGTCAGTTTTGTGTTGCTTGCAAGGAGAGCAAAGGCAACAACAACACAGCTTGAGCACTGGAGTGAAGTAAATTATGTAATTGCAAAAATAGGTATAAAATAAGAAAATTAGCATTTACACTTGACTTTAGAACAAGCCGAACATGTTGAAATGTCCCAGCTACCTTTCATCTTACTGGCTGGGCAGCAGAGAACTTTGCTTCTCACACTGCTCTGAGGATGTAATGAGGAAAAACACCAGAAACATTGAAACAATCTTTCGCTGCTGAAATTCTCAACTTGAGGTGTCACATGTTGCTGAAATGTGCTGAGATACTACTTATGCTGTAAAGCACACTGCAAGCCACTGAGAGCTCTCAGAGAGCAAATTTTTCGGCAAGAGAAAGTCAAGAAACTTCTAAGAATAAAGCTGGCCAACAATTTCCTATCAAAAGATTTTTAAAACTAACATACACTGTGTTTCTAAACAAGTTTTGTAACTTCTGTTAAATGCTTCTGCTTTTTCCAAAGCATTTTTAAGGAAAAAAAATAATCCAGGTTTTCTAAAACATTGAGTATGTAATGTGAAAATATTTTCACACACAAAAAAAAAAAAAAAAAAAAAAAAAGTAAAAAAATAAATAAAAGGAGGGCTCTAATTTCTCCTAAAAACAAGCAGTGAAAATCATGATAAAATTGATTTTTATATTTCAGATTAAAAATAATTTCAATATTTGAGGTTTTTCTGTTACTGTGTTCTGACAGTAAGTCTTTATTTCATCATAAGTATAGAGAGCAGAATGTGTGTGATAAGGTGCCTTACAAGCAAATAAGAAATAGTTTGTATCTCTGGGTGACATTCACAAAACAGCATTTTAAATAGGAAACTTTCAACGTTTTTACACAATGTAGCTGCTTCCATAAGACCCCAGTAAGATGTCAGTAGCTCAATTTCCGTTTCTTAAAATACTGCTGGGACCTCTGGTTTTAGCATTCATGTTATTATGGATGTAAAACTCAAGCAAAGTATCATGTTAAAGTATTTATGCATGTGGTGTCGTGTCAAGTGCAAATACTGGCACTCAAACTTAACATTTTCCAAACTGCCAGCCAAATGTCTATTTGGGATATCTGGCCACAAACACATAAATAGCTGTTCTTTTTCCTATTCTTCTGTTGTTGCAGGTTGCTTTCTGTGACTGATTGTTCAGCTTATTTGGTCAGTGTGAGCATTACTTATAAAATATTTTAAATATTTGAAATAATTTCTCTGTTTTATCCAGGTAGGAATTTAAATATCTGAAATAAGTGGCTTCACAACGTATTGTATATGAGAATAATTTCAGGTGTCATAAAATTTATGCCTAATTTGAGATGTTTGAGGAAACTTATACCAACTTAAAATGTTGAAAATGATAGGCCACCACAAAGCTAAAGAACAACAAAATCATTCCAGAAACTCCCCTTTGCTTTGGTTTGCTATGTCTTAGCGTTGAAAAGTCCAACTGCAAAAAGATTAATCTGTGCTCTGGGATATTCTATGCAGTAAGTGTGTCAATCAAATAGCACTTTTCAAACATAAATGAACTTCTATTGCTCATAATAATCATGGTTGAAACAGGAACAGTGTGCATGTATGCAGGGCTTATAACTTGTAAACTATTCCCCAGGTGTAACAAATGCATCAGTGAATGAGTCAGTGCTAATTGTCATATTTTTATCAATTCAGATTCCCTTTTTTAATGTATTTTGCGTTCAGGGATGATAGCAACCTTCAAACAATCCAAGCAGATCAGGATCCTAAAACAAGATGCATTTCTAGGTCTCCTTTATTGCCCAGAACAATGCAGTGTATTATCAGTGGTCATGTTCAATGCACATTTAAAAGGTTTGATGACTGAGCTCTCAGTCAGTTTGTCACTGTAGGTCAAACAGATTGTGCTGTCCAGGATGTTGAGCCATTTCCCATCTTCTGTGTTAATGTGCACCTGCTGGGTTTGTTGTGACTCTGTATAAAGGCATTTGCTATGTTTCTGCTCAAGTCTCTAGATGATGTTGGTTCTTCATTTCAAGGATGCAGTAGATGATGACAGAATTATAAAATGATATGTAGAAAAAAAAGACAACATTCTGAATACCCAGGGATCTCAGCTGGGTCTGTGGATGCAAATAGGTAGACATCACTTTGCTTGCTCACTGAACCTTTTCCAGAGTCATGTACATACTGGTATTTTTTGTAAGTGTGATATGAGTATTATTGTAAATAAAAACTAACATTTAAAAAGAGGATTGTTTATCTTATTATATGATATGTGATGAACGGAAATCTCAGATGCCTTCATGTAGAACATTTGTGTGTGGCTTCCTCACTGTGTTAAGACAAAACCCTTGCATTTCTAAGCACTTTACAGACATAAGCAGGAGGGAGTATTATGTGTCTGCCTAATTGCCTGAAGGAGGATAATTACAGCCACTATAAAGAGGTGAGGAAATACCATTGAAATTTTCTCTGCTGCAATAGCAGAAGCATGAGGTTGCTCATCAAATTTCTTCTACGGTTGGTCCCTAAGGGAGATAAGTGTGGTCACTTCCCAAATCTGCTAGTTCTGACACACATGCTTGGAGAGAGGCAAGTTAAAACGTCTGCAGGGAATGGAGACTACTGCTGGCAGTGCATGTGGCTTGCATGTGAACCTGTGGTCTTGTTGGGATTTCAGAGCATTCCCCACAGGGCACTGAGATGAGCCAGCCAGCCCTCTTTAGGAGAGAACTGAAAATCTTTGTCAGACAGTTAAAAGGCTAAGAACAACAAAAACTTCTGTGGATTACAGAACTGTAGGAGTTGGAAGGGATCCCTAGAGGTCATTGAGTCCAACTCCCTGCTAAAGCAGACTCCCTATGGCAGGTCATGCAGATAGATATCCAGGTGGGTCTTGAATATCTCCAGAGAAAAGGAGACTCCACAACCTCTCTGAGCAGCCTGTAAAAGTTTTCCTGGAATGTTTTCTTCATGGGCCCTAGTAGGTATGACAACCTTCAATCAGTCTGCAGGAGGAATGGCAACATTCTCCTAGCACTGTCTGCCTCTGGGTTTGTAAACCTGTGCTACAACCATTAGCTGAAGATGAGGCCTCTAAAAATGGCAAAAAAAAAAAAAAAAAAAAAAAAGCCGTAATAACATAATAAATAAATTCCATTTGTTGCAGATACTGCAGCCTCCTGATGGAGAAAAAATGGAACGTTTATTAGGTGATACAAAATTACTTCAACACCTAGAAAATATCTATGTCTTTTCTTTTCTGGAAGCATGTTTAACATCAAATTAAATGTTCATGGCAGTTCACCACAAGTTATATGTTATTTGCTGCCACTGTTACATTGCAAAAAGCCTCAATGGTGGCAGAGTAGTATGAATTCATAGCATTTGATAAAAAGAGTCTCTCAAAATAAAGACATGAAAAGATCTTTAGCTTTTAATTATTTAATTCCTGTCTTCCTCTAAAGAGATATATGAAATGAATTAATCTACTGATCCTCATCAAATCATTTCTTGCTGCTCAGCTTTTGGATAGGATATTAAGAAGTTTATGAGACAGAGGTGTTGATTGCCAAGTCAGTGGAAACTTTAGAAGACTGTGTCAAAACTAAACTTGTTTGACATGTGGAACCAAAATATTTGAATTTGTATAATGATGAGAAGACTTTGGGTTTTGGTTTTATTTTGGTTTTAGTAGTTCTGGAGTAGCAGTTGATGTCCTGTTTTGCAAGACATAAATAGTAGTGTTCTGATGAGGAGAAGAAACTGCATGATTTCTTGCATTGTAACAGCAGAGGTGGTTGTTTCATGGTGATGAACAGTAATGAAAACTGTAACAATCCGACTGTTGGTATAGAGGTCTCAGGCACACATTGCTCACAAATGCATACGTACAGCTTTGAACTGTAGATATCCCACTGCTGGTTGTAGTACGTGTGCTGCGTGTCTGTGACTCACACATTCCCATGCCTGCAGAACTGTTGTCTGATAGCTGCAAGCTGGGACTAATTTAGGTATGTGCCAGTTCTTCAAATGGATTACCTAGCCTCTATATTTTTAATAAGTACCGTGTAAGTCTTTATTGATATGCTAAGTCTTAAGGATTATTTGAGACAGACCTGTCACCAGGAAGGCTTGAAGCTAAACTGGTATTGGCATGATACCAGATAACTCAACTCTTGGAAATTTTGGCCTATTTGGTTCAATTTTAAAATGCATGCTTCTTATTCAATGTAAGATAATAAGAAATTAGTTATTGTAACTGCTACTGTCTGCGTTCTTGCACTATCTGTAACAGCAATGCAGACCTAATACTTACTCCAGGTGACTCATGTATGTATTCCCAGGGTGAGGGAAATGAGCAGTGGTTTTTGTTACCCTGTCTGTTTTCATTGTTTCAAGAAATGCTGTATTTAGAGATGTGTGATTAGTCAGATTGTGCTGCTGTCTCCTGCAGCAACCTCCCCTCCCTCCACCTCCTAATAAGCCTTCTCTTGGTGAGAGACTTGTGTGAGAGAATAGACAAATCTATACACAGCATTTGTTCCTCTTGGCAGCAATCAGCTGTCAATCCAGAGAACCCAAAGGCTCCTGCAGAGCTCCAGTTAGTGGTGATGGGAACAGAGGATCCTGCCCACAGTCTTTGAAACGTTAGCCACAGGTCCATGGATTCTCAGAAAAGAGTCCTGTGCTATTCTAGAGAGGAGTAAATCCCATCACTGTCAGCATCAAACTGATTAGAAATCTGCAATATAAGGTGGCAGAGAAATCTCCAGAAGTGGTATTTCAGACAGCAGACAAAGTATGGTTTTAAATAAGCACTTCAGATAGTTTGAATAAAGAAAACAGAAGTCTTAATTTAAGCCAGTTTAACTGCTTTCAGTCAGGTAAGTAGAAGAAAAGCTTGAACTCGGAAATCCTGTGTTCATTTTGCTCTCCTGCAGAATTCCTACGTGACCTGGAAAAATAATTTAATCTCTGTTTCCATCTAAGAAGATCCAGTTATAAGACTCCTTTCCTCTGTTTTTAAATTACGAAGTTTGAAAACAGGGATTTTCTTTTCCTACTGGGAATACAAGGTATTCAGTAGGAGGGAACCTCATTTCAACTGAGTCTTTGTTGTTACACAGGTAATAACGGTACCTCTGAAATACAACGATCCAATTATTTAAGTTAAGATTAAAGGAAGAAGTTACATATAGGCTCTGAGGTTTTTCAGGTTGTCAGGGGATTTCTTATACCTCCTAGAAAACTGTGTTGTTATGGAATTGGCTGGAGGGAGAAACTGAGAATCTGGAACTGCCCGAAGAGGAAAAGGAGATCATAGACTCTTACATTGATAGAAATCCTGTCAGAGCCCGTGGGAGAGTAAGGGAACTGCTGTGCACACCAGGGCAGGTGGACTACTGAATTTGGGGCACAGCGAGTGAAGTTATGGGTGGGTCATAAGCTGCCTTCCTTTCGTGTTTTTGGTGGTAAAGGCAGCCATGATTTGAGTGTCATTGCATGCCTTTTGAATGAATACAAAGGAGCAGGCAGACGGCTCCACTTAGTTCTGAAATGAGATGCAATCATATCTGTGAATCAAGCAGTGGCAAATCACAGTAATCTGCATTACAATGCATCATACTGCTGCACTTCCAGACTGCACTGCACTGCAAAAGCCCTACTCGCTGACCAGGGCTGTGTGTGCGTAAGGCATAGTGCCATCCTGACCCAGGAAGATACAAAGAGAAATGCTTTTTGCCACGGCAAAGAGCAGCCTTAACAGGAACCAAGACTCACTAATCCAGGACTGGTATTGTTTGTTACCGTTTGCGTGATTGCATCTCATGAATAGTTACTACTATTGTTGTTTTTTTTCTTGAACATAGCCCAGTGTTCTGTAAGTTAGCTATTTGAACATGACTTTCCTACCAACTTAATGAGCATAGGGTGTGGAAAGATGCTACCTTAGAGCTAACGCTTTCAAATAAGTTCAATGTCTCCTGTATTACTTGCCACTTCTATTTCTGTTGTCCTGAGACACTATGAGAACAATAGGTTAGCAGATTTTGCCTGATCAGCAGTAGGAATATGATCAGAAATCCTCTGGCCCCTTCCTCTTCTCAGAACATTTATTCTTATTTATATCATGAAAACAGCATATTAAAGTCCTTTAAGATGAATGCTGCTTTCACAAAAGCTGAGTTAATAGCTCATGATCACAGCCTAGCCGGTTTAGAAGTATGTGCTCTTCTCATCACTACTTCTCATTTTCCTTTAAAATAAGATGATATGTAAGTATTAGGGCACAAGCAGGAAGCAAACAAAATATCCAGCTGATAGCAAAATCTTGAACTCTATAAATAAAGAACTTCAAGTCCTAATAGATAGGGAATCAGTTATAGAAATCTAGAAGAAATCTGTTCCTTTTTTATCCTTAAAAGAAAGATATTTTTACGTTTGATTTTTCTCCACACTAAACACTGGACGGAGATTTTTATTTTATTTTACTTTAGAATTAAAATAGAATTTGAAAATTTTATGTGATTAAATTTATTGGAACCTCAGGATTTTTAATTCTCTAGATTTTTTACTAACTAGCATAGAAAAATAGCCTTTGTGCTGAAGAATTCTCATTCTAAAGAGTAGCATGTAAGGGAAAATTATGTATAGAAAAAAATTCTAAATAAAATAGCATATGCATTTATTTTTAGAGATTTTAAATTAAACTCTATTGTGAAGTAGCTATAGAAGTTCTTGCATTTGGCTAGGTGGTGGCTAGTTAAAGCAAGGGAAGCATGGTTAGTGAAGTTGGAACTGTCCCTGTGGCAAAGAGTACAAAAGATTTATTTCACTGTGAGTAGCAGCCTTTCTGGGCTTGGGTGCTAAGTAAATGGCTAATGTTTTTAGAAATACACTTGTATTCACTGATACTGATGATATAACTAGCGCTTGATCACTTGCCTTCAAAAACTCCTATTGAAACAAAGAAGATGTTGCTGTCAAATCTGGAGTCTTCATAGTCTTTAGTCCTAATGAAGCAGCTGAATACAGGTTCACATTTTCAGTGTCCTGTGTTAGACCATACTGAGCCCAACACAGAGCAGCAAAGGTGTTTAGAGTGTGTGAGCTGTGCTGTTTCAAGACGATGTGGTGACATGGAGCACTGATAATGAAAGTAGAAGGAAGGAGTACCAGGCCAGCTGTGCTGGATGAGCTTTAGATGCACGCTCTTCACTTAGGTCAAATGAATAGTCTGTGCCAAAATCCTCAATCGCTCCCTAAAAGTGTGGCACTGACTGCTGGTAGGAAAACAGAGGAAGAGTAGATGGTGACAGCCAACAGCATGTGATTTCATGGCTTTTGGTATCTATTAATACAGCATCTCAAGCTTGTACACAGTTGCGTCAGACTGTTGCATTTTGTCACAGTGCATTCAGTGCTGTAGATGTTTGAGTAGCACCCTGGTATAGAGTAGCTGTCAGCTGACAAGGACACACACGCTTCTACCACTGAATATTTTTGTGTAACAAAGCAAGCAACTATTTTATCTGTTTAACTACACAATGCAAATGCCTCTTGCCCAGAGCCTGTCTTCTCAGATTAAATGTGTGTTAATTGAATAACAGACAATATTTGTCACAAGGGAGCAATAATATCTTGAGGATGTCTGCCACTGGATCCTGGCAAATTTTGCAGAGCAGTATTTTTTTAAGCAGCACATCCTTGCTGCACCATGTGGGTTCTGCTGTGGCTATCATTCCAGACAGGACTGGCCATAACCTCTGGAATAGATCAGCAGTATGAGCTTTGTTTTGTTATTGTGGTAACTCTTGTAACTTGAGAAGTCAATAGCTGGTTTCTTTCATTTAACTTATCTTATAATACAGAAATGGCAATGTGCTTCTGGTAAGGAAATCCAATTCTGTTTACTTTTTTCCCAATTCATAAAGAAACATTGTGTTCACCAAGTCTTACTGGTGCAATCATTTTGAGACTGCAGTCTTGAGATTATGCCCCTGAAAACGCCTAGGAAGGATTTTTCTGTCTAAATATTCTCAGGAGCCAAGATAATTATTACATGTTTTAAGTGCTTGCCTTCTTCTAGGATATCAAGTCACTAATCTTCAAGACCTTTTGGAATCAGATTGTAAGACATCCTGAGATCTATTAAACAAGTTTGCCACTCAGAGGATGGATATTTTAACTTACTAAAATCAGCTCCTTTCAGATAGATTAGATACTCAAAATCACTAGTCAGTTTTAAACGCTAGAAACAATCACTTAGTGTTTTTCAATGATGTATCGTATTGACGTATGACTTGTTTTTTAAAACTCATAACCACTTACGACATCTAGAATTATATGAAAAAGTTTGGGCTGAAATTAGAATCAGATTACTCCCGTTTTCTGGGACATATTTTAAAAGCATTGTATCAAATGTGTATCAGCAACGGCTCTGCTGATTTTGATGTTAATTCTTTTTGTACTGTCTGAGAATGCTGAGGTGAATCCACACTAAAATACACTGTATTTGGCCTCAGTAGCAAACTACTCACAAGGCAGTTGAATAAAACAAATGGGACACACAGGCACAGTTCTCAGGATCCACAAAATGGAGAAAGCAAAATGCCAGAGTTAAGCAGGCTTTCTCTACAGCAGGAAATTCTTGCTCAAATTTACCAGCTACTGTCACTGTATCGCTCATGAGAAAGCTTGTGGTGGAGAGTCCTTGTTACTTAAATTGGCTTAATAATTACCGCAGGGATGTGTTGCTTCACCTTTAATAAAGTCTGATGGTAGAAACATCAAAATAGAATCACACTCCTGTAGAATGGTTGCACTTTGGTGGTTATGATGGGAGATGGAAGTCTTAGAAATCCATCCTTGCGTATATGCAGCAGTATCCTCCTGATTTTCATCCACCTGCTCTGAATAATTCTCCCTTTTGCTTAAAATAATTCGCCACTTGCACTGAAATTTGCCTTTTAAGTGAGAATATCTTGAAGTAGAGCTGTAATTACAGTTAAGGCTTCAGTGTTAACTTCTGCACAAATCAATATTTGCATAGAAATTGGAAACTGTAGGATTTTTGGGGAAGGTCATCTTTCCAGAACACACTGAAATAATTTTTTCAAACTCTGATTTTATCCAAGGGTACAAGCACTGGGAAGTCTTCGTTGTACTATTATTTTATTGTAAGCATATTTGTAAGTAGAGATAGGCAAAATTATTTACTTAAAGTCCAAACTTATTTTCATGAGGTTGTTTCTAAAATTGGTTTGTACTTACGTACCTTTGGTTTTACTTTTTTTTTAAAACACTTATTGGGGACTGGAAAAAGCGGGCAAAAAATCAGAATTGATCTTAAGAACAGTGAAGTAGGGAATGGGGAAAGGAGAGTACATTGAGAACAGTAATGGTGTTGGAGATACAAAGTCAGAGAAGACCTAGAACAGAAAAAATTGGTGTGTGAAAAGGAAGGAACATGGATATTGTCCTAGAGAATATAAGGTACTCTCTTTTCTGCTTTCATGATATCTGTAAGAGAGAAGAGTTTTGATACAGGTATTTTAAAATTGTTTTCCATGGGCAAAAAACTTAAGCGCTGTTTGTGGTTTTTAAAACACAGGGAAAGAAAATCATATTACTATTTAGTTGGGTGAGCACTGCAAAATGTATCTTAAGAATTTCCCCAAATCAGAAACTCAGAGAAGTTCACCCTTCTCTACTATTAAGCCTTTGGTTTGGTCCTGACTGAACATTGTTTCTGGTTGCCTGGGAGTTGTGGTTGGTTTTATTTTGTCTGATAAACTGAGCAAGAGTTTCACGTGAAAAGTGCAGTGTTAGATAGCAGTATACAATCCATCTTAATGCTGCATATTTTATGTTGCTTTTTTTTGAGACACTATTTTTCCTATAGAGTTGCCTAAAGACCTTAAATATTTACTTAAAGTAATTAAAATATTTCTAAAAAGTGTTATTATTTCTACTGTTTATACGGCCCATTCAATGAAAGAAAGGTACGTTTTAAATTGTGTAACCTCTGCCTTTTAAGTGTATGTATTGGCCCTAGAAACAGTAACTACGGACTGGTTATTTGCCTTTACCTTCCATGTGGCTTTGACTGAATGCCACCATCAGTAACATATTACAGCACTAGAAAATATGAAATAGCATCAGAGATGCATTGAGACACATTTCCAGAGTGTCCTTTCATTTTCTGAGACTCATCCTTAAGGCCTCCATTGTAGCTCTAGCTGTTTTATCTATAATGTATTTGCTTTGATTTAGGAAAGAATCAGTCATTTTTCAAGTTGCCTTGTAATAGCTGATATAAAGAGGAGAAGAATGCTATAATCTTGAAAAAAAAAAAACAACCAAAAACCTTTATTCTTTTTGTTTAATGTTTTCTTTAATCCTCATTAAGCTCTTCAGGTGAAAAGAACAGATATTGTAAATCAATGCTGTGATTAAGTCCACGGAAAAGTTCCTTATAACCCAAGAAAAATTTTACTGGAGCCATCTATGCATTTGGTGCAACAGCACATATTAATTATCTTTCAAGGAGAATTTCCATTTGAGACCTATTTGGTTTTGTGTAAAACCATATCCTCTAATGAATGACCAATAAAAGGAGAGGGAGCAGGGGGTTGTTTCTCTCAGATTGTAGTCACCTAGCTGTAATGTGAAATCTCACTTTGGAAAAAAAAGATTCTGATTTAGTATTTCAATCTGGTATGCACTCTTCATATGTATTTTGGATCCAACTGGAATTAGATGCATCAAAATCCAAGGATGTTGCCTCTATGATAGCCATAGGGATGTAAACTGAGAAGGACCCTTTGGAATAGTTGACATCAAGTTCTAGAAGTTCTATTATGTTTGGATTTGCAGAGAAGCATCAGAAGTGCAGTGATCACCGATGCTATTGCAGGAGTTAGCCCAGAAAGTGTGCCATTCTTTCTTCAAAGCTGACTGCTGGAGGAGATGGAACAGGTGAGAGCTGAAGGGTGTGAAAGCTGAATTCCACAAATCCTTGTGCTGTGTACATATGAGGAAAGGAAAAAACAATGTGAAGTAGCTCGTAATGTTGCCAGTGGGATGAAGTTCAACAAGACCAAGTGCCAGGTCCTGCACTTTGGTTACAGCAGTCTCACTCCCCAGGCTTGGGGCAGAATGGCTGGAAGACTGTGCAGAGGAAAAGGACCTGGAGGTGTTGATCAACATTTGGCAGAACGTGAGCCAGCTCTGCACCCAGGCGGCCAAGAGGGCCGGTGGCATTCTGGCTTGTATTAGAAATAGAGTAGCCAGCAGGAGCAGGGAAGTGATCATCCTCCTGTACTCAGCTCTAGTGAGGCCGTGTGTTGAGTACTGTGTGCAGTTTTGGGCCCTTCACTACAATAAAGACATCAAGGCCCTAGAGCATGTTCAGAGAAGGGCAATGAAGCTGGTGAAGGGTCTAGAGCACAGGTTTTATGAGGAGGAGCTGAGGGAACTGGGATTGTTCTGTCTGGAGAAGCGGAGGCTCAGGGGAGACCTTATCGCCCTTTTCAACTACCTGAAAGGAGTTTGTGGTGAGAGTGTAATCTTCCTCTTTTCCCAGGTAACTAGTGATAGGAAGAAAGGGAATGGCCTTATATTGCATCAGGGGAGGTTCGGGTTGGATGTTAGCTAAAAATTATTCTCAAAAGGAGTGAGTGAGGCACTGGAACGGGCTGCCTGGGGATGAGGTGGAGTCACCTTCCCTGGAGGTATTCAAGAAATTTTCAGATGTGGTACTACGGAGCATGGTTTAGTGGACCATATTGGTCGTAGTTGGACTAGGTGATCTTAGAAATCTTTTCCAACCTAAATGATTATTTGATTGTTGTGTGGCAAATGCAGATATAAAATATTTGAAAAACAAAGGAATTTGATTATAATACTAAAATTAAGTAAAGCAGATTAGTCTGATGCTAGGAGTATGGAAAAATAGCTGCATTGCTCTGGAAATAATATGTATGTCCATGGGCAAAGTATTAATGTCAAAAGATCAAATCTTTCCTTCTTTTCCACTGCCTCAAGTTTTTGTTTAGATCTGGGCAGCTATAGAACACTAATGAGAGTTTGGCTTTGAGAGTCTTCTTTTAAATTTTATTATGCACAGGCATTTGTTAAACCTAGAGCCATCTTGCTACATATTCATATTTTTTGGACTCAATCTGATCCATTTCCAAATGGCTTGTGATAAACTTAAGACTGCCAGTTTGAGCTCAAAGCCTTGCAAGGCGTTTCAAAAATGCCTTGATCTGAGAAAAATAAAAAAAAAACTGAATCAAGAAACAGTTGCCTTACTCCCCTGATACCGTCTACTGGGCAGTTGTAAATGAGTTTGCTTCCATTTATGCAGTTTATTTGTGTGTTGGCCAGTATGGCTAAATCTGCAAACTGCCATGGACCATTTCAGAGGTCAGCAAAGCAGGACATGAAATGCAGTCTCCAGAGTGGCTCAAAGGTATTCCCAACTGTTCAACTTCTTGGAGACCCCAAGGCACCAGATCTCATGATGAAACAACATATTGTCTCAAGAGTTGAACTGTGTTGCAGAGTAACAGGGAATGTATTTTGTGAAGGAAAAAAATAGTTTTAAAAACCAAAGATTTTTCTACCAAGTCAGCAGAGTAATTAATGAGGTCACTAAGGAGTCCACCAACGGTTCCTTGGCCAAGAGAAGGAGTAGGCTGTGTTGACAAAAGCAGCGGCAAAGATGAGACAAGTGGGCGGAGGGGAACACCATCTTTCCCCTTGTGAAGTGAGAGCTGCTAGATTGGCTCAGCTTTAATTTAGATTCTTATCCTTGTAAGAAAAAGTAAAACCATGGAGGATGGGAATCAATCGTAATGGAAAAGTAATGACTGGAATGGTTAAGATGCTTAGGAAGAGGTGTTTCCTACGTGGCCGTGGAGAATACTTGCTGATTCAGGTTAACGTAATGTCTCTGAAATCAGAAAGCAAGGACTAGAAACTAGACCTGCAGCTAGTTCGTGGTGGACCTTTGTCTGCTACTGCTAATTTAACTGTAGACATGTAAAATGATGTGGTTACACATACAAATGTGGCACATGGAGAAAGGAGGTTTCATTCCCCATTTCACAACGCAGTGCCAGTGCTACCCTGGGGAATTCTCAGGGGTTTTTTTGTACTTTACTTCTTTTGACATATAATAATTAGAAAGAATAGCAGTTCCTCATTTTGTGGTGAGTTGTGAAAATAAAAGTGGAAGGTGCTTGGATGCGGTGCTAACAACAACCGTACTGAGCCATTAGATGGATGACATAATACTTTAGTTTCTGCTCAGCGGTGAGGAAGAGTATTCATTTCTCTGACTCTTTAAGCTTTTTACTAAAGTATTAGTATCAGCTCAAAAAATATGCATTTGTTTCCATCAAGGCTTTCTAAGAGAAATGATTCAGGGAGGAGGGGAACAAAAAAACATATTTTAATATGATTATAGATAATTCAATTTCCATGCTAGTGATCAGCAGTTAATTAGTAGCTGAAAACATTAATCCAGTCTGTGAACCACAAAACTACAGCCTATTCCAATGCCTCTAAGATAGAGCAAACCTTTGGAGCCAGTTTAGTAATATAAGTAGAGCACGAATCTGACCAAAGCGATCTAATGAAAAAGTTCAAGCGCGACCCAATGGTCTCTAGAAAGTTAGAATTCCAGAATAATTGAATTCAGAGTAATTTCATCCATTTGTGTGGGCTTCTGTGAAGTGGGAGATGGACAAGAGTTTTATTTCATTCTGGCTCATCTAAAGAAATCTTAGACTTTTCCTTACCGATCAGATTACCTTTAGTTTTCAGTATGACATTTTATAACAGCTTGTTGGGACTGTCTGCTATTGTTCCTCATGTAATCTTATGGAAATTCTGGGTAGAAGTAAGCACAATGGTTTTACCACCATGATTGGTACACATTTTCCACACTCGATAAATGTGAGTGATTTGCTAAATGCCTGCCAATTACATACTGTAACTTTCCCTTTTTATGCAATTATTCATATAATCTAGAGACTCCAATCAGTGATAGCTTGTGAAGCTGCCTTTATAACAATTAAACCAGTTGTGGTATCAAAATGAGTTCTAGTATCTTCTACCGGCAGCTACAATTTTGGTTAAAAGGTTGGTGAATATAATGTACAGCAGTTCCAAAAGGAGGAAGTACTGCAAGCAAATTCCAGCACTTTTTTTTTTTTTTCTTTTTTTTTTTTGTCTGGCCATTTGCAAAGTTCCCAGCAACTTCCATCTGTCTACCTCTGGCATCCATGTAATAAGTTAATAGTGCAATAATAGCTGATGAACTGGGAGGGAGCAGAGAAAGCAGCAGAGCTGTGCTAAGAATGGAATGATGTGCCCTTACTATGATAAACTGATTCCATTCCATTAAATCACAAAGCTGTCTCCACTCTTCATCCCATATGAGCGGCTGAAGAAAAAAAATCATGGAATTGCTATAGCTCACTGCAGCTGTCAGGAAATGATACTAATTAGTTTAATTTGCAATAACACAAGCACTTAACTCTCCAAATAATCTAAGTTAGTAAGTCAGTTTTTATATTATGACAATGACATGTTTAAGAGCCTCTGGAGCAGTGATTTCTTTAACCTCTGACTCAAACGTTTTACAAAGGAACACTGCCAAACTCTTTGTCCCGTGTTATTTCAGTACCTGCTTGGGAGGGCAATTACTTGGTAGGAAATTGTGGCAGCAAAATTTTAGAGGAGAAATTTTTAGAGGAGTGTAGCTGTCACACACTAGGATTCTGCAAAGCAACATCAAGTAAAGAAATCTTATTTCAAACAAAAATGTCTGTCTTATAGGATTAATTGCTGTAAGATGATATCAACAGAAATGATCAGATTGGTCCCTTCTCCTCATTTCCTTACGCTGTTTCTGCATATAGCTATATTTTCTTATTTGTTTCCTTGTTTGAAATGTAGGCACTTATCTTCAGGTACTGAATGCAAGTTGCTCATTTTTCTGTCCGCTGACGTTGATGAAACATTTGGAAATGCTGGCTAAACTCAAAAAAAATTTTTTTGCACCAGATTGGCTTGAAAATTAGATTTAAACAGTCAATCAAGCAGACTATCAATAAGGTTGGTTTTGTTTATTGCTTGTTTTCAGACCTCATGTATTTTAAGCTGGGCAGTCACAGGTAGCTATTCAATTTTGTGCAATTCTCTGATGCAGCCAGCAGCCATTTAGTATAACATCTATGTGCCAGCTTTAGAACTGTAATCACATCGTGGAAATGAATGGGGCACTTTACCTAGACAAGTTCTTGTTTCAGGCTATATTCATATGCTACATTAATTAATGCATTGTTTCTATTTTCATCAGATTAGTTTTGCTTAGTATAATGATGATGGGGAGGAGGAGGAGGAATGAACACTGTTATGGCTTATCTTAAATTTTGGGATTAAGTATTAAACTTTGGAGCAGAATTTTTTTACTAAGAGGAATACTTAGCGACAAGTTCCCCAGTGATGGAACTGTGGAAATTGGTGGCTCCCAAAACACTCTGTGAGCCGACTTTGAAGACTTGACTGCATTGACTTCTAAAGGCTTTGGTCAGACTTTCAAAGTCAGATCTTAAGAGCTTTTTGTAATTGGTACAATTTCACTGTACAGAGTCAATCATGCCTCTCCTAGAATCTCTCTTCTGCTTTTTGAACTTTATTTCAAAATACACTCTTCCCAACCTTTAAAAACCTGAATGCTAGGAATAGTGATAACCATTCTCAAAGTAGATCTTTTTTGCCTGTAATTAGCAGGCAAAAAAAGAAATCTCTGTAATCACATGCACACACATACAAAAAGAAAAAAAAATATTTAAAAACCCCTGTTTACTCAAAGAAAAAAATTGCAGAACTTCCTCTTTGTCCTAGTTTCTTTAAAACTTCTAATTCAGTTTATCAACTGTCAATAACCAAATGCATGCTTTTCTTTTCCCAAGAGCTGATTAAAGCTGTGGTCTTGTCCTGTAATTCATGGCATACCATTCTGTTGTTTCTTCTGGAAGTTTTAAGCTGAATTACTGTAACTAATATACCACTAACTCTGTACTGCCCTGACCTTTTGAATCTCTCCTTTTTAGCAGAAAATTGGCCTATATTCAGTTTTTCAGGAGAGAGGTTTTGCAGCAGGAAAGAACAATTATCTGAAATATAATTGTGATTATTCTTTGGACTCAAATCATAGCATTTGCTCTTTAGATCCTGCACAAATTGAGAGTATGTCAAATGACAAGTGCTAAATATCTTTTCTAGGTAAACAGATACCATCTTCTTGTGGCCAACAGTGCAATGTCAGGATTGCTGCTTGTGATGGAGCCTTAACACACGTTCTGCTATAAAATGGGGGTAGTGGAGGTTTATGGAGAACAGAATGTCTTTCTTGGGCTAATACTATGTGGTATTTGGAGGGTTATGAAATAACGCTCATCTAGGGGTGCTATGCACTTCTTGAATCAGTTTGGGAAGTCAGTGCTGCTTTTGAGTCTGCTTTCTTTTTCGGATGTTCTAAGGCAAACGTTGGTATTTTTCAGGCTGTAGTGTGCTGTTTTTGCACTGAGGCAAAAGCAATATGTTTTGATCGGGATAGCACAACGCAAAAAGTGAAATTACCCTTGCCAGGGACTTTAGCGCTTTCTGGGTAACATTTTCAGGCAGAACGACATATATTTTCCCGTGAGTTCTGGCAAGGCCATGGGCATGGTGTGTAGAGGAATAGATAAATGACTCAAACCTCTGTATTAAAAAAAAAAAAAAAAAAAAAAAAGCAATAACCAGATAATGATAGTTCTCTGGCTATATGGAATTGCAGGATTCCTTTGAGAAGTAAAACCTTGTTCAGCAGGTGAAATGGAAACCTCAAACTAAAGCTAAGTGATCTCATTGCCATCAGAGAGACCTCACTACACAGGACCAGGAAAAAAACGATATGCCATGTCTTTCCTAAAAGAGTAGTTTCTGAAACCTTCTTCGTTTAGCTGGAGCAAGTAATTCCAGGTAGTAATATGGGTAGGACGACTTGTAAGTTTCCCCCTCCACCTTTTCTCATTTCCTATTGCCAACCCTCATCCTCAGTATACCTGTTTTCTGATACTGACTTCAATCTTATAAAACTATAGGTTTTTTATGTGAAATCCATAAACACTCAGAGCCCCTTCATGGTTCAACTGGATAAATTCTTGTACAAATGGCCATCCCAAGATCAAAGAGATCCATCACCCACAAAAATTAAAATCATAAGTTTGTTGATTAACAACACAAATTCTTTATTAAAAGCAGGACTTTCAAAATAGTTACATTAAACAGTTAAGTATTTAAGGGAAAAAAACTCTTAGTATTTGAATCAAAGTGAGCAGGTTTTTTAAGGTAGTCTGCTCTCTGAGAATAACAACAATGTAGCTGAATTGAAAAACTCTCATTCATTCTGCCCTTGTTGGTTTCTTTTTTTTTCTTTTTTTTTTCTTTTCTTTTTTTTTTTTTTTTTTCTTTTCAGTAGGTTGTTATATTCTAAACCCATCATGAAAAATATCTTCTCCTAAAATGTGTAATTACCCTCTGTCACTGCTAAATCTCCTCTGGTTTCTGAGCTCATTTAATAATAGTGAACAGATGAGCAAAAGTTACAAATGAAGGTACTATCAATTTGATACACAGCACATAAATACCTATAATGATAGTGTGCTTGTCAGCTCCATTGTTTCCATTTCTGTCCATTTTCAGCTTCTGGAGGGAGCATCATCGTCTTGTGCAGAAAGTGAGAGACAAATAAGGATTTCAGACTATATGAAAAGGGCCTCAAGAATTACAGAGTGTTTAAGATGTTCTCTTTATTCCCCTAGATTTTAGGCTGCTGGATTAAAAATTTTTAACTTGGAGATTCACATCTTCCCTGAGCCAAGACAGATCTGGAGAGATTTGTTTACAAGAAGCAAGTTGAAAGAGTGAATCAGGGCAAAACATGCAGGCTTATCTCTAGTGTGTCAAAAGCAAAAGCTTGTTTTGTATGCCATATTCTATTTAACTTAACTCATATCCAAGTGGGTGCCACAATGAGGAAGTGTTCAGAAAAGAGCAGTGCAAAGTTCTAAAGGGATGACTATGGGGAGATTAATGGACAGAATTATTTTGAATGGGAAGGAGGGAGAGAAAGGATGAAAGTCCAAAGGTATAAAACAAAAAAAAATCCCTATAAATTCCCTTACATATATTTTGACCTGTTACTACTGCTTTGTTCATGCCACCTCTCAGCACTTTCTGGCAGCCGTCGTGCAGTCATAACAAGCATTTAATTGCTAATATTAGAGTAGTGTTTATGCTCTAGTGGATTGTTCTTCTGATAGCTGTGGGCATGGCTAGCTTGTAGTGCAGATGCTATTATAAACAAAAAACTGCATAGGTCCATGGAGCTTTTCAGTGACTGTAGTGTAATAAACCACACTGTTTGGTGCCTTGCGGGTCATATGTGGGTGGAATGCTTTCAACAGCAATCCAGGCTTGGAAGGTGCTGTCCAAGCAGTAGCTCCCAGAGTGTTCCTGTAGTATCCCATTAAAAGCGTGCTGGTCTACAGAGGCTGGCCTGGTGAGGATTTTGGCCTCCTGTGTCACACTGGAAGTGCTGTACAGTTTTGGGATTTGTCTTATTTTCGGATGTGCTCAATTTACATCCATATCCCACAGCCTGTTCTAAGAGGAATCTTTAACTTGTACTCAGAGTTTTCTGGAAATAAAGAGACGTCACAGACCCAACTTTATTTTGCTCGTACACTTTAGATCCAATGGGTTTTGTGACAGAGGAACCATAGGGCAATTCGAATGCATGTGCCTTGGCTGTGCAACATTCCGGACCACCCCTGCTAGTAAAAGCACTTGTGCCAGGTTTCTCCCTAACTCCAGTAAAGAAACTGCGCGGGCAGAGGAGGGCAGAGTGACTGATTGCAATTCTAGTGGAAACTGTGGGGCCATGTGAGTCTGTGCAAATATGCACATCGTTTCTCCTATTTTTGCTTTTCACTTCAAACAAAGAGAGAATCTGAATCTGATATTTCAGAGATCGGTGCTTGCTAGTTTTTGCAGCTGAAGTGCTACTCTGTGCTCTGATTTTAATATATTCATTTCTCAACATTTTAAATGGAAAAAAAAAATGCCACTGTTCTGTGTAATATTTCAAACATAAGTATTTACAGTATAAGCTTCTTCAAATGGGTTGCACTGATGTTGCCCTAAGAAAGCACAGTACAGATGGGACTAGGCTAGGCTGTGACATTTTTTATGAGCAGTGGGAAAATCCCCTCAGGGCAATCATTTGCTTTGCTACACACAGACATTCCAGGGCAGAGTCAACAACAGTCTCTAAAATACCTTCCTCGAGAATACATGCTTGTTATTGTGATGTGGAATGTCGGACTTCATCAGGGCTATATCGGCAATACTCCTACAACAGAATTTTTATTCAGTATTCCACTGTTTCTCAAGGGAGATACCCCATGTATCTTAACTTTGAAAGGAGACCCAATTGCTACCCAATTTCTTTTGTGGGATTAGAAGGATGTCTCAGTGTTGTTGATAAAACCAGGAATTTTGGTAAGAGTAAGGAGGTGACGGATGAGCTCTCCCCAGCAGCAGTACTATTCTTGACCCTCTCTTCTGCTCCTTCTCAATCACTGTGTGTGAGAGCATGGATACACCTTCTGAGGAAAGTGAAGCAATTATGTCTTCACTCGCTGTATTCTACCCATTTGAGTTTAATTTTGTGAGGTGCACAAGACGCTGACACACAGATGATTAACTGTAAGTTATATTTACATCAGAAACAGCATATAGCAGCTTTTATTCTACGTCTTTGTCTTTTTCGTTCTCTTTCCTTCATGTATTTTTTGTAAAAAAATATTCTGTGTGTGCGTGTCAGTTTTATAGAACAAGCTGTTTGGCCATTTCTATGAGCTGGAGTGAAAGTTGAAAATAAACATTCTGCTCAATGAATTCAATAAAACTCTTTTCCCATATGTGTCTCTGTTGAGACTGGGTCCAAACCCGGAGGCTTGTTATCCAGTCCACACCAATCCAGGTGATAAATTTCTGATCCTAAGATCCCAGAGTCACAGCCTATGACTCCCTGCTGCTATGCAAATATTCCTGATTTGTCTTCAGCTTCCCACCAGCCCTCTTGTTGCAAATTTCAGCTGGGACCAAGATGCTGTCCTAAGATCCATTAGAAGGATCTTTCATTCAGCTTCTGTCCTTGCTGCACCCATGCAGCAGCACCAGTGGGCTCAGCTCACACTGCAAAAAAAAACCCAGACAGAGCTGCACCAGTCTTTGTTAAGCCATCCTTGCAGTGAACAGGATAAACTGCAGTGCTCAGCTTCAGTACAGATGTAATAGATAGGGTGACTCACTTTGGAACTAGATGAAATAAAGGAATGGGTTGTTTTTTTTTTATTGATTGAATAGATGTTCAATCAATACAAACCCGAGGCCAGATCTGTGTTGTAACTGAGCCCAGTGATTAGTATCACAACTATGAATACCACAATCAACTTCTCACTGATTTTATACCGTACTTAAAAATAACTTGCAAAACCACAAGGTGATATTACTTTCCTATAGATCTTTCTTCTTATTAGTTTTAAGGTTTAATTATATTCCTATTTGTTCTATATCTCTCCCAGACCTGCCTCCCCCTTCTTGCTCACAAACACCTGTGTGTGAATGATGTACACAATATATCGAAAGGACCCAGAGGTGCTTTGCAAATTGTGGGCTTGATTCTTTCTTTTAAGCCATTAGCTTTTCATCAGTGAAGTGATGTGATGAGCAACTAAGCCAGCTGTCAGGCTGTGTCACATAACTGCAGCAGTTCTAGCCACTTGAAAGCAAGAGAAAGTCTGGTGCTTTAGGTCTTGATGTCCTTTTCTCCAAAGAATGAGTGTTCTCCATCCTCATCATAGTGACGTGCCTAGAGAGGCTGTTAGAGTTAGCAGCTTTTGTATGTATGTACACGTGGGAGAACAGATGCTGATTTAAAAAAAAAAAATACACAACACTGTGAAAAAGGTGTCATCTGTTTCAGTGACCTTCTAATTCTGCTGTACTGGTACTCCAGAGGACACTGCTGTCAGTGCCATTTACATCTCTGAACTGAAGGGGATGTACAGCCATGAGATAAGGACATTCATTGAATCATATAATCAAAGAATGGCCTGGGTTGAAAAGGACCTCAAAAATCATCTAGTTTCAACCCCCCTGCCATGGGAATGGTCACCAACCATTAGATCAGGCTGCCCAGAGCCACATCCAGCCTGGCCTTGAACACCTCCAGGGATGGGGCATCCACAACCTCCTTGGGAAGCCTGTTCCAGTGCCTCACCACCCTCTAGGTGAAAAACTTCCCCCTAATATCTAAGCTAAATCTTCCCTGTCTTAGTTTAAAACCATTCCCTTTGTCCTATCACTATCTACCCATGTAAACAGTCATTCCCCCCTCCTGTTTATACTCTCCTTTCAAGTACTGGAAGGCCACAGTGAGGTCTTCCCAGAGCTTCTCTTCTCCAAGCTAAACAAGCTCAGTTCCTTCAACCTTTCTTCATAGGAGAGGTGCTCCAGCCCTCTGATCATCTTAGTGGCCCTCCTCTGGACCCGCTCCAAGAGCTCCACATCCTTCCTGTACTGAGGACCCCAGCCTGGACGCAGTACTCCAGAGGGGGCCTCACAAGAGCCGAGTAGAGGGGAATGATCACCTCCCTCTTCCTGCTGGCCACCCCTTTTTTTAATGCAGCCCAGAACACAGTTGGCCTTCTGGGCTGCAAGCGCGCACTGCTGGCTCATGTCCAACTTCTCATCCACCAGGACTCCAAAGACCTTCTCAGCAGGATTGCTCTCAAGGAGTTCTTCCCTAAGTCTATATAAACTCTTGGGATTATCCCAACTCAAGTGCAGCACCCTGCACTTGGCCTTATTGAACCTCATTAGGATTTAATGGGCCCACTTCTCCAGCCTGTCCAGGTCTCTCTGGATGGCTCCCCTTCCTTCCAATGTATCGACTGCACCACCCAGCTTGGTGTTATCTGCAAACTGGCTGAGGGTGCACTCAATGACATTTTCTATGTAATTGATAAAGATGTGGAAGAGCACAAGTCGCAAGATCGACCCCTGGGGAACACCACTTGTGACCAGGCTCCACCTAGGCATGGAACTGTTTGTTCCATGGTTTGGCTGTGACCAGTCAACCAGTTCTTAATCCATCAAACAGTCAATCTTTCAAATCCACATCTTTCCAATTTAGAGAGAAGGATGTGGTGAGGGATCAGGGTTGTTAGAGTTAGGATACTATGGTTAGGCTGCGGTTGGACTTGATGATCCTTGAGGTCCTTTCCAACCTGAGTAATTCTATGATTTTATGATTCTATGTCAAAGGCTTTGCAGAAGTCCAGGTAGACGACATCTGTCGCCCTTCCCCAGTCCACCAAAGGCGTCACTCCATCATAGAAGGCTACCAGATTGGTCAGGCAAAATCTGCCCTTGGTGAAGTCATGCTGGCTGTCTTGAATCACTTCTTTGTCTCGTATGTGCCTTAACAAAGCTTCTAGCAGAATCTGCTCCATGATCTTCCCAGGCACAGAGGTGAGGCTCACCGGCCTGTAATTCCTCAGGTCATGCTTTTACGCTTTCTTGAAAGTGGGAGTAATGTTTCCCTTTTTCCAGCCACCAGGGATTTCACTCAACAGCCATGATTTTTCAGATATGATGGTAGCTCGGCAACCACATCAGCCACCTCTCTCAGAACCCTAGGATAGATATCATCTTGCCCCATGGACTTAAATACATTCAGTTTCATGAGGAGATCTCAGACATGTTCCACTTTTACAGTGGGATGGAATCCACTCATCTCACCCTAACCTGGAGCTTCAGGGTCCTGGCAGACACAGGGAGCCTGACCACCAGTGAAGACTGAGGCAAAGCACTTACTGAGCACCTCAGCTTTTTCTATGTCTGAGGAAGCCACTTCTCCGTCCTCATTTATCAGCGGGGGAACACTCTCCTTGATCTGTCTCCTCCTATGTATGTACCTGTAGAACCCCTTCTTGTTATTTTTCACATCCCTTGCCAAGTTCAGCTCCATCTGTGCCTTGGCTTTCTTGATCTTATCTCTATGCATGCAGACAATGTCCTTATATTTTTCCCAGGCTACACAACCCTGCTTCCACTTCCTGTACATTTCTCTTTCCCCTCAGTTTAAGCTGCAGGTCCTTGCCCAGCCATGCCAGTCACCTGTCTCCTCTGCTTGATTTCTTCTGCTGGGATTCTTCTACCCTTTAAAGCTGTTAGTTGTCTTAGTTCCCCTAGTTCCTGCTTGCAACAGAGAAATACCTTTTTTTCCAAAGCATTTGTAAGACCTGGCTTTTGTTTTCCTCAAAATATAAAAGCACGAGAGCCAACTGCCAGGTTTCATTGTATTCCTTCAAAGGTAGCAAGAGGTAGCATTACAGTTAACAAATGACCAGCTGTTCTGGGATGGACACACATCAGCCCAAATTCCTGGCTGTGAGAGAGAGCGTGGCATAGCTGTGGAACTCTGACCACACTGTGTGATTCGGAGACACCTTCCAGGCTGACTGGGGCTGAGTGAGATCAAAAGCTTATCTTCCCCATGGTAAAACTGTTCCCAGGTGCTAGCCAACAAAATGTGTAAGCAGAAATATAGAATTATGTTTTACAGGTGGTTTCAGCAGTGAATTACATCGGATTCTGCTGAAATACTTGATTTTTCTTTCAGTTATCCTACAGTCCTTAGGTAACCCTGTCTCTCGTTACAGAACAGATTCCTCTTGTACTCTTTTGCACACCTTTTTTCAGAAGTAGATGTTTTTCCTTATAAAGAAATCAGTAATCACATCTTTTGGATTAAAATAAAAAAAAAAATTCATATGAGTTCAGATGAACTTTGCTCTGTAACAGTAGCCAGATTTTGCCAGCTGAAGTGAGTATGTCTTACAGTTCGAAGTTCATACTCAGACATCACATCTAACTCAGGGAAAAAATAAGTTCAAGAAAGCTCCTCAAACATGGCTTATCAACTAGGAGAGCACTCAACTATCATTTGAAATTATAAGGTTTGTGCAAGTCTGCCTATCAATAAATTATAATACATCTGCCATTCAGGTCTTGTTACTGGGAGCTGAAGTGGAAGAGCATATATTGTAACCTCTGCAGTTTTGCTTTTGCCTGAGGCAAGTTCCCAGCTCCACTGAAAGCAATGGCAATTCTTGCGTGTGTTCAGTGACACAGGGTTTCTTCTCTTCTCTCTCTCTTTTTTTTTTTTTTTTTTGTATTATATTGGGCAACAGGCCCCACTGACCAACATCTGTCGCAGTCTCCCTAACATTTACAAATTCTGCATAGCAGGACAAAGCTCCAGTGTACGGAGAAAAGAATTCTGCCTAAGGTTGTTAACACTGCGACCAAAGGGATATAGTATGGTGCCTTTCAACTCCAGCAAAATATAGATATGAACATGTACCCTGCATCTCACCTGGCCTAAGGCATCCCACAGCTTCCTCTTTAATTTTGCTTATTTTCCCCCCATAATTGAAAGCTGGATGAATAATTAGCAAGGGCTGAGTGTACCAACAGCCCCTTGTGTCCTTGACAGCCTCACTTCGGGCTCTGCTTACGCTGCTGCTCATCCGCCCAAGGACTGTGTTTAAGCTCAGCTCTGACTATCCCCTGCTTCTTCTTGGAAGTAATATATTTTGTGAGAAGCCAGCAATCCATCCAGAATAAGTAACTGTTCAGGTTAGACTAAAAAAAAGAATTTTGCAGTAGTGAATTAATAAATAGAGTAAATTTTTGGACAAAGCTAAGTTAATATATTCAATTGAGGCTGAAGGGTAGGTTTGGTTATTTGTTTCCTTCCTCTTGAAACCATTGATCTTGGTTTTAAATCACTTGCTTTTTAATTTGTTTATGTTTTAACTGGAAATATTTTTATATCAGAATGAGAAGTGTTGTTTGAAAAATGTTCTGAAGAAACATTTATGGCCAGAATGTAAGGATCCTTGTCCCCAGATGCTTTATCTACTGTTTGGGAAGCAGCGTTGTGCAAAAATACAGGTAGTGCAAAGGTCTCTTAGATTTTCCCGTAGTCTCTATCTCCAGCAGGAGAGGTATGGGAACTTGATGGCTTCTGACCTTCACTCTGCAGCTTGATATCTTCTCTTTTCAATAAATTCTTTAAATGAGTGATAGATTCAGCCTACTTTCTTACAATTTCACATATATAGTATATAGAAAATCCGTGCAACGTAATAGATCCTCTAAGTGAATTTTGGCTTGTTCCTTGTAGTGCTGCTTGTCAGGACAGTACTTTGAAGCAACCTCATCTGCTGAATGTTAATAATTATTTTTTGATGGCTTCATAATTCTCTTGGCTGACCATTCTAAAAGTTCTCCACTAGCATCCAAATATTTGCTAAAGACACGCTGAGAATAAAAGGACATGAGATGTAAATATGACAAGTGATTCATACAAAATTAGAAATTAAATGCACTTACAGTTTTATTTTTTTGAGATTAGTAGATTTCTGTGTTTCACATGAGGCTACTTTAGTGGATCTTGTTCTTAAAATATACAGATAATATAAAACCAAACCAGTTATGAGAAATACATTTCTTACAAAGGATGCTAGCCAATAGAAACATTACAATTAACTAGAGCACATTTTTTAATCACAAGAAGCCCATACAGCATGCAACTGCCTTTTTTTTTTAATAATATGTATTCCTAATGCACTGTCAAATGAAAAAGTCCAAGATCCTGAAAATCATTTTGAATAACTAAATATAGCTACGTGTTTAAATGAAATGTCTCTACACCCTAAAGCAGCAAAAGAATAATTCACCAAAAATAAGAGCATTCATCTGAAGGTGAACATCAGACAGTGACCAGCAAATGCTGATGAGTTGTCCAAGACTTATAGCTTGGCCAGTAGCACAAAAATGAAAACTGATGGTTTCTTCAAGGCAGGTTCCTCAATATTGCAGTTCAGTCTGAGCTGTAGGTGAGTGGTTTCATTTACTACCATATTGATTACCCCAGGGACATAAAACTCTGTGTGTCTGTTAAAGAGTCACCCTTTGTAAGTCTTATTCTCAAGATGAAGTCATTCAAGTGATCCTGGGCTCGGCTCATACACTGTTCCAGGCTTTCTGAGTTTATTTGCAGCTGAACTTTTTCCATCTTTCTGTAGATACGATGAAACAAGTTGAAAGTTTTTTCTCTGGTTATGGCTTCCTATTTTTTGACACATTGCTTCCAACTTGGGATGTTCTATGGTTCTAAGATTCTATGATAATTCACTTTTGTTGCATTGATAGTCTTTGAGTGGTGTTCATAGAATTTGTGGCCTGTAGAAAGGAATGCATCAGTAGGTATGCCTACCTGGCAAAGTTTGCCTAACATCTCCCCTTACATCTTGGTACTAGCGATGGATTTTTCAATGCACAAGGGCCTGGGTTTTGCTGATGAGAGTTTATTAACTCCTTTGATTCAGTAACAGCAAAAGTAGTTTTTGGAGATAGAATAAAAGTGTAATCTGAGCTAAGGAGGCCTGGTGGAGTAACCCAAAGAACAATGGAAGGTGGAAAGATGGAAAGAAAACTTCTGTTTTCTTGTTTGTTTTTAAGTATTATTCCAAGTTCTGGTTGACTTTAACAAGATTGTTTTAATTTGTTAGGCTGCACAATCTCAGAGTTCTTAAAAAACAGAATAGATAAGAAGGGAATCATCTGGAGTCATATTCAATGTTTGAGCGTTCTCTACAGCAAAAGGGAAAGAATTTGGGGTATTTATTGTGGAGAAACTTAAAATTAAAGTATATTGGTCCTTAAAATGGTGATTGAATATCAAGAAGTTAGCACCTTTCAGCTTTGTTACTTGTGCAACGGTACAGAAATCTGCTCTGGATGCAAGTGCAGAAATGGGAATTTTGCCGTTGATTTTTTATATACGTAAAATTCAGTCCTGTCTCTTTAGCTTCTTTCCTACACTAGGTTGGCTATTGATCCAGACCAGGTGATGAGCCAAATGAAGTTTTAAAATATTTAAAATGTGTGAAAGAAAAGATAATAAGCATATACTATTTTTCCTAGGGAATGTCTAGATGTTACTATTAAAAGAGACTGACAAAATATGTAATCCAAACATTTGTGTCCCAACAGACAGTTCAAATTGATTCTAAATATGGAAAGTTTGTAGATCATCCAAAACCAAATGAAAATCTGAGAATCTGGATTCTGCTTTGCATTTTGGAAATGTTTTCCCAGTTTGGGACGCAGCCTGGTCTGGAAGAATGCTCAGCACGAGGAATCAGGAATGACTGGGGAACCTGCCAGTGACCAGCTGCATAGCCTTGGGCAGTCGTTCAGCTCTCATCTCGCTTCCGCCTCACACAAAGTGAAGCTCAGTGCATGCAGAGGGTGAGAAGCTGGAGAGCAGCGAGACAGGGTCCTTGCTGTCTTTCTTGAGCCTGTCTTCATGTGGGACAGCAATGCCATGGTTCTGCAGGCACTTGGCTCCCCCTTGCTTGGGGAAATAGCAAGAACTGCGCTTGGCGAGTTCAACATTTTAAAAACAAACAACCAAAAAGCCCCTTGCAACTGTCAGCAAACTTACCCTTAACAATTTAAGATTGCCTAATGCGTCAGATTGGTTTCCTTTTCCAGATGTAGGAAATAGGAGGTGACTTGTGAAGGAGAGCTTCTTGCTTGTGCTTTGGTGACTTCAAAGACTGAATCCAGTAGAAGATGAATCAGACTTGTGCTTCTGTGTCAATATCATTTCTGAAAACTCCACCTAAGAGATCTCTTTATAGACAGAACTGGAGTAAAACCAGAAGTGTAGCCCGGGCCAGGCTGTGTGCTGTCAGACAGGAGCTCCATCAGCATTAATAGAAGTAACTGCTCATGCGGAAGTTGTAAGATGGCAATGCTACATCCCAGAGGACAGTTTCTGTTATTTGTTATGTAGCTTCAACTCTACTAAGCTGAAACCCACATCCGGCAAAGCTTTTCCCAGATTACACTGGCTCTTATGCAGGGTAGATGCAGCACTTCACAACATTGCAGAGTCTGGGTCATTCTTGATGACTTAGGGCTGGATTTCAGCTGGTGTAAGCTTGCTATCCTTAGTAGCTTTGTTCTGGGAGTGGAGGAACAGCTTCAGATTTGTATGTGCCAAATGTATTTTCTCTGCTTTTATAGCCTTGGAAGAAAAAATGTCTTCCGTATTGCTCCTAGTCCTTAGCAAATCCTTTTTCTTTACTGAAAATCTGCATTGCTTTAAGTATCTGAATTTTAATCTGTTACGCCTCCTATTACCACCCTCCTCTTCCCCTAGCAACTTCCAACAGACAATAAAACAAAAAAATCTAGGCTGTCAGTTACTAATTTAGGTTCACTGAATGTAATGATAACCCTTAGCAAAGTTCCTCCAGCACTTGCACTCCACCTTGAAAAGACACACATCTCTCATGCCAGCCTTTGCTCTGGGACACTGGAAGTGCCATCAGGAAGCTGTGCCTGTATCTCTGCTCAGACACCATGTAAAACTTTGTTTCTGATATGCTGTGCTTCACTGCGATACCAGCCGTGCACTTCCCCTTCCACTGAAGCTTTATTTACCTTTCTATTCTCCATTCAAGCACTAACTGGGTTTCACCACTAAAAAGATAAAGAAGGTAAGGCACAGACAAAAGCCTGCCTTCTCTCTGATCTGCCTGAAAAAGCAAAAGGGTCAAAAGCAGATAATGAGTGTATTTCCAAATCTGAATACTTAATAATTACAATACTTACGGTTTGGGAATTTTGTGCATTTGTTTTTTTTTGTTTTTTAAACAAAGTTCTGCTCAGTGTTGTAACTGATTTAACTTCATGAGGAACTTATCTTTGCTTATACTCACTGGGGAAGCGGTAGTGAAACATGTTGCTCGAAATCCTAGGTATTATTCAATGTATTTTGATGGAACTGTGTCTTTTCTACAATTGGAGAGGCTGTGACTAAGTACTTTAGATGAAATCCTGATGCTGTAGATGACAAAAAAAAAAAAAAAAAAAAAACAACAAACAATTCTTGTTGTTTTGAATTAGATTAGGAATTTACTCCTAGAAGAATGAGAATTAGAATGGTATTCAGAGGAAATAATAATTTTTTGCTTGTTTGTCATTTTGTCATTTTTTTTTCCTAAGTGAGCTAATCTTAGAATGGATCTGATTATAAAAATCATCTGACTATTTGGTTGACATGATTGTTTGAATGGTGAGAGCAATGACTAAGATTGATGACCAAGGAAGCCTTTCTCTTTTCTGTTTGAAGACAAATTTGTGGGCTCTGCCTGTATTCTAACCCAGCCCAAAACCACTAAAGAAGTAGATTTGTTGGTGGATATGTTGTTGCTAAAAGGTTACACTGTAGATTGCCACGCCACTGTTCACAGGACGGGACAGATGTCATAATTACATGGAGAATTAAATATTAAGAGCACAACACAGAACAACATTCTGATTTCATTTGCTTTTGTACAGCTGAACAGAGGCACGTCACAGCAACATCGAGTGGCTGTTTTTCTCCATATTCAGATGACTTATATCTCTTACACTGTACTGTACATTTTTGCAGCAGTGTGCAGGAACCTGGAGTTCAACAGCCTAAGCTGATGTTCAACTCACGCTGCTCCATCTTACTCACATAGAGCTGACAGAAGCAACACCTTGTACTGGTCTGTCCGAAGGGTGCTGTTACTGAGGCTAACTTGCTTGCAGCAGTCTATTTTGTTGCAGCATGTCGCATACCAAACAAGGTAGCCTCACATGAATCGCTTTCTGGGGTTGAAGTGAGGCCCAGGCTAACTCTTGAGACATTCCCAAGGGCTGTTCTGGGGAGCACCAGTTGGCTTGGGCCAACACCATGTCAAGAATAGATCTGAACCCTTGGTGGCACAGGCCTTTATGCTCTGGAAGCCAGGAACATTCTTAAAACTGCTACACACTTACTATTGGTGAACCTCAAGCGTTACTTGGCACAAAATGTGCCCTGGTGAGTGTATTTTTTTAAATATTAGAAACAAAGGTTTTTAAAACTTCCCAACTGTGGTAATAACTGCAGATTTGATTGCAGTAGAGGTGAGCAAATGTAGCAGAAACGTCCAAATGTGGTGCTATGAGACTATGAGGAAAACAAAACCAGTGTGATCTCTCCTGGCAGCACAGAACGCGAGTGGCTGTTGAAGCTTTTGACACCTGAGTTGGTGATAGGAAGAACTAAATGTGCCACTGTCGTATCTGCACACTGTCTTTGCAGGAGGGGCTGTGTGGTCTTTGTCAGGAAAAATAAATGACAGGAAAAATAGAATGGAGAAGGAATGATATTTAATTCAGAAAGGTTTTACAGTGCAAATTATTTTCCCTCATAAGAGGTGAAACATTCAAATTTTCAATTTGTTATGGTGGTTTGAAATGGGAATTGCTTTTTATTGTCTTGAAAATTGTGTTAAACCAGGAAAACATGTAGCTCTAAGCAAAATACTACAACAAACCTTCCAAAAGGTTATCAGCAAACCAAAAGCGATTCTGCAGCCCACCAGAAGTTTTGAAAAAGACTTGGTGATGCAGAAAAAAGTTGACTTTTTTTGCAGGAGAAGTTTGCATGACTGTAGAAGTGATGAAAGATAGCCAAGTAAAGGCTCAAGGAGCTGCAACTGTAGTGAGGGAAGTGGGTGGACAGATCTCTGTATACAACAGTGCTAGAAGATGTGGAATTGCTAAAATAGTCCCTGCCTAATGTAATCACCTTGCAAAGAATGTTTGAGAGGCATTTTGTCAGTCAAGTATAAACAAAGGCTACATTTGAAATTGCAAACTTGTCCAAAGTCATTTTTCCTTCAAAGGTTGTTTCCCCTGCTTATGCTCATTCTTGTGCTTTAAAAAAGACAACTTTTTAAAGGGCGAGCTATTTTTAATTGTTTAAAAAACGAAGCACAAAACCTTTTACAAAGCAGTAAGTAAAACCAAATGTATCTTCCAATAACTTCACTTTTCTGGGATAGTGAGTACAATAGAAACTGCATCAAAGCAGCCATTACCCAAGAACTTTTAGGAAACATCAGCGCTACCTCTGAATGAGAGATCTCATGAGCATATAGAAAGAGCAGTACAAATATGTTTTTTTTTAACCATTAAAAAAGGCTTATCAGGATAATAAGATCAGCTCTTACAATGGTTTCCCATTCAAAACCATTCCAGATTGTGTTACAAACGATCCCTTAGCTGTCCCTGTGCTAGGATGGCCTTGGCTTCAAAGGCAGCACTGTGTTCAGGCTGCCACAAGATCATGACCTAGACTCAAAGACAAATTACTCACAATGCCCGCTTCCACTCACATCGAGAAAGAACTACAGAAAGGAAAGGGAGCAAACTGCTTGATAGCGTCTTTACTAGCTGTTGTTTAAGGCAGGAAAACAAAAATAACAAATCATCCAATTAAACTTATATTGGGAAATGAATTATGGAGGATACAAGTGGGCAGCATTGAGATCAGACTCTGCATAACATTGTATCCACGTTTATCTTATAGGATATCCTCCGCAGTCACAAATAACCAGCTCCTCTATCTCATGTCTGTGCACAGCAGGTAGAGCTGCATGTGTTCCGTCTGGTGGCTGGCTGAGCTGTGAGTTTCTTTTCTGCAGGTGGAGCGTTGATGTAGGCTTTGCTCCGTTGATCCTCTATAGTCCGATAAGCTGGCTTTGTCTTCAGGAGGGTCACACCAGGGAGGACTGGCAGAGTGCTCTCCTCTCCCCATCTCCCTCTGGGAGTTACAGATCGCCCACACCTCGGGTCTCCCAGGTCTCTTCTACACGTGGCTTAACTGGCTGCTGAAAGCTTTTGGAGGGAGCAGGGACTAGATTGCAGCTGTGCATAACTTGATTTATAGGAAACTGGAACGCAGCAAAATCAGTCATAGGCACTATTTGCAGACATTTGTAGAAATCTCAAAATGAAAAGTGTTAATTCTTAGGCGCTTCTATAGCTTTCCTTGGTTGCAACGTATATCACCGAAAAAAATTCACCGCGTTCCATTGTATTGCGGCAGGCGGCTCTGGGAAGGCACAGCCCGGACCTCAGCGCGTTGCCTTGCTGGGCAATCCGCCCCTATGCAAAATGAGGTGGGGAGCGGGGGGCGGGGAAGGGGGGGAACTGCGGGGATGCTGCTGCCCCCAAGGGGGAATCACTGCGCTGCCAGCTCGGGGCTGCGCGCTTGGCGGCAGCCTGGGCTCGGGCTCGGGCCCCGTTCTGCATATATAAACGAAAGAGAACTGCAGCCTGGCAGTCGCACGGCCACTTTCCATGCCTAGTTTCCCAGCAGCCTACCGCACGTTTTGCTACTTTATTAGCTGTTGTTTCTCATTTTTGGGAAAGGATCGGGAAACTCGTTTTAGCCGCAATGGTAAACTGTCGTGGCAGAAATGAGGAAACAGTTAAAAGGGAGGGGCCGCCGCTTTGTGCGGGTTACTTAATTGTCCTCATCAAAAGTATACGGAAAAAAAAATAGACCCCGGGCTTCCTGTGCTTTTCGTTCCCGAGCCGAGATTCCCGCGCCAGGCCAGGCCGGTGGCAGCCGCCTCTTCTCGATGCCCATAAAGCAGGGCCTGTAATCAAGGTGGAAACCGAGAACGCGATGCCCTCGGTTCTCTTCCTCGCCACCCGCTGCCGTCCTGCCCCGCGGCGCGTCCCGTCTTGGCAGGGATGGGCTCGGGTGGGGGCAGGCAGGAGGGCCGGCGGCGGGCGGCCTTTCGGCAACGTCCGCTCGCCTGTGGTCGACGCACGTGTGCTGGGGGTTCCCGGGCGGCGGGTCCGGGAGCGGAAGCGGGACCGGCGGGATGTGCGGCGAGCGCGCCTCGCCTCCGCCTCGCTGCGAGCCTGCGGCAGCGCTCGGTGCGGGCGAAGGGAGGCGGCCGGGGGGTGTCCTGCCGCCGGGGGCCCGGATGGGAGAGCGGGAAGGCCTGGGCATTTGGCACGGGCCGCTGGTCCGGTGTTTCTGCTCGGCCGTCCTTACGTGCATCGGGCAAGAGGGAGACGGGGCGGGCCGCCTCGCCGCCCGGCCTTTGCCCCACAGCTGGTGGCCGGACATGGACGGTGCTGGGAAGGTTCCGCTCCCGCCCGTGCCCAGTCCTGCGGCTGTGCCTGCGTACGGGGGGCTGCCTCCGGGCCCCGTTCCCCGCGGTACCTGTGCCCCGCCCTCCTCCGGCACCACGGGCCGCAGGCACCTTCGAGGCCTCTGCTGCCGTCCGTTCTCCCCGGGCCGGAGGGAGCAGAGCCACTCTGCCTCATCCCTGCATCCGAAGCACGACTGCCGCGGCGGGGGCTTCCCCACCCTCCCGGTGCCTGAGGCAGCTCCGCGTCCTCTCACGCCCATCGCATCTCTCTGGCGGGGCCGTGCGCAGCCCATGGCGGCATCGCTGCCCTTCGCACCGCTGCGGGCTCAGCGAGGCCTGGCACGGGGCCTTCTCGCGGCCAGAGTGGGAGGACCGGGCCGCTCTGAGCAAACCCTCGAGGTGGGCGCTCCACACCCTCCCTGAGTCGCAGGGAGGCATTCCCCTGCAAAGCCGCCGGAGCCACAATGCGTGGCCGCACTTCTGGGCAGCCCTTCCAGGGAGCACGTTAGAAAAAGAGCGGGGCTGGCAAACGCTTGGCCGAAGTTGGGCAAATCCCTTCCTGGTGGGCGAGGGGAGAGTGAACCGCCCGCCATCACCCGACAGAGCGCGGGGCTGGGTGGGCGCCCGTTCTGGGCACTGGCGGAGCCTGAGCGCCGAGCGCGGTGCGGGGCGAGAGGTGCGGGGCTGCTCCAAGGGACGAAGTCAATGCCCGCAGAAAGCTGGCGGCGCCACAGGTTGAGGTTGTTGCACAGAGGAACGGATCCAGTAATCGCTAGGGCTATAATACCCTTATTTGTGCTCCAGCATGTGACACAATCCTCAAAATGTAGTAGCTCCGAGTTACCACCTCTTTATTACTTTCACGAGCTAATAGGTGAGGTGACTGTTACCTTCTGTACTTGAAAGAGGCTCAGAGAAGCAGACAGGTAACTCCAAGCTGCTCACTTTTATGATGCGAGGGGTAGGGAAGGGAGAGCTCAACCAAAAAGCTAGAGAGCGACCGTGAAATCTGAGATAGTCAGTAGTGACCGGCTCGAATCTCGTGATTTTATTTTATTATTATTGTTTCTAACTGCGGTTGCAAATATGCCGGCGAATCGAGGACCTCGTCTAGCCGTGTGTGAGCTGCTTTGTTTTGTCCGAAGGGTGATTCGGTAACGGGCGCCTCCCGTTCCGTCACTCATTCGCAATGTCTCCTTAACGGTAGGGTTTTCAATGAAGTTTTTGTTGTCGCGCTTTAGGGGACGGAGCGCGGGACGGAGCCGCGGCGTTCGTTTCCCCCGCGCCGGGGAGGGCCGGGAGCGGAGCGCTCCTCTTGCAGCCGCCGCGGCGGTGCCGGGAGAGGTGCGGTATCTCTGGGCTGAGACGCACCGGACGCAGGGATGGATGCGAGACAAAGTGTCTCGTGTACAAACCTCTCCGAATATTTACAGGTAATTGTGAACGTCAAATCCCCGCCGCGCTGACGGAGCGCTGAGGTGTCGGGGCGACGGGCACCGTGCGGGGGCCCGGGCCGGAGGTGCCCGCGGCCGCTCGGAGGCTGACCGGGGAAGGTCTCCGCGCCTCCCGCGGGGCCGCGAGGCTGAGCGTGGCGGCCGTGGGGCAGCGAGCGGAGCTCCGTCCCCGCCGCGAACGCGTCGCTTCTGGGCTCGTTTCGCTGCGTGGTTTCCAGCGACGGTCCTTTCCGAACCCGAAATTCGTCACGGTCCCCACGCGAGCTCCGGGAGGGGAAAGGGGCCCGCGCGGAGTCTCTGCCCCGTTCCCCTCCTTGACAGTGCCGGCCGGTTCGGGGGACGGCAGGGAGCAGCCCGTCGCACGCGGGCACGGCGCCCGTCGGGTACTGGAGCCGAAGCGAGGCCGTCTGCGCGGGGCCCGCGGGTAGGAGCGGGGCTGCGGGCGGTGCAGTGCGATGCCGTGCCGGGCAGCCGGGACCCGCGGCCTCCGGGAGCCACGCGCGGTCCCGCAGCCGGTGCCCTTTCGCAGAACGAGTGCCAGCCCTGGCTCCGAGAGCTCCACGCAAATGTCTGCGCGCGAGGGAAGGCGATATCCTGAGGTCGCGGGAAAAGACCGCGGGCTGCTTGCAGGCGGCGAAGCGGCGGGGTTTGGCCTTTTCCTCCCCCGGGACCCCATATGCGAGTCTTCTGCAGAGCGCTGTTGCTGTCAGCACGGGGCTTGCGAAACCTCAAGTGCTTGAGCGCTGCCCGCCGGGCCGTTGTGGGGCTTTGGACACGGACGAGAATCGGGATGGGGACAGACAGAACCCCGCTTCGCGGCGTGACCCGAGAGGCACCGAACTGTCTCACATTGCCGCACCTGTGCGGTATTAGCTCTCTCGTGGGACATTTGCTGCTCTTGTGTATTAGGGTGCGTTTCCTCGATGTGTTCGTCGATATTCCCAGCCTTTACACTTCAATAAAACCTCTGTTGTTTGTCTTCACTCGAAATCCCGCGCCGTGGCTGCCCCCTTTCCCTGGGCAGCCCCGCAGCCCTCCGCTATTTGCACAGAGAACCATAAAGCCGCAGCCCCAGCCCTTCAGCCCGGGCCCTGGCAGCGGCAGGCTCTGGGGGCGGCGGCACCGCACGGCTCCCGCAGCACCTCTTTGTGCCTCGCGGTGCGGGCAGGGAGCTGCGGGTTCCGAGCGCTCCGTGCCGTTTGTTTTACGCGAGCGGGCTGGGTGAGAGGAGCGGACTTGTTAGCACGGGTAGAAGTCGGGAGTGAGAACGCAGAACGCGGTGAGGGACGCGGCGGGACTCGGGAGAGCTCCCTAGGCGACGGTGCCCGACGGGGCAGTTCCGGTCCCTCGAGCCGGAGCCGGCCGGGCAGAAGGGCTCACACGTCGCTAATTGACCCAAATCGTCGCAATTACAGCGACGCGTGCCGCGGGCACAGGCTCTCAGTGCGGCGTACTGGAAAGCGGCCGCCGTCGCTCGCCCGCAACTCGGCGGCAGGCGGGGGTCGGTAGCGTTCGGGGCCGGGGCGGCTCCGGTTCGTTCGTTCGTTCGTTCCCGGGGCTGGGCAAGGCGCCGCACTCGCAACGGAGGCAGCGGAGCCCTCTCTTCGTTTCTGGCCGGGAGCGCTCGTTCCGAGAACAGCCGCAGGGCTCGGGTCCGCGCCGCCCGCTCCCGACGGTTTAAAATACAGAAAGAGATTTATTTTGGAAAATCCGTACAAAGCTGCAGAGCCACGCACGCCGGCGAGGGTGAGGGGGTTGCCGAGCGGGCATACGGCGGAGAGGCCCGAGTACGGCCACGTGCATGAGGGGCGAGCCGCGATCGGGCGCGGACAGAGGCTGGAGCCGGGAGGGGCGGCGGCGGGGCCGCGCCGTGCCCCCGTTGTGCGGCTGCCGGGAGAATTCCTTGACGCGGGAATTCCTTGACGAAGGGTACGCGGCCCCTTCGCCGCGTTACCAGCGTTAGCGTCTCCGAGGGGAAGGATGAAAACGAGGGTACGGTCTGCAGAGACGTTACCCTTCCAAAATCACCGAGTTGCAGCTCGGGCGCCTTAAAGCCGCTTTTGGTTCGGTTTTTCTTTTCTGACGGGCACGGCGCGAACCCGCAGTGCGAAAAGAGCGGCGTCGGGAGCCGCGTGGCCGAGCCTCGAGGCTCGCGGGCTGCCGCTCCGCTCGGAAAGAAGAGGCGGGAAGCGGCGATGCGGAGGCCAGCGGCGAGGGCCGAAGCCGGGGCTGACCCCGCGGGGTGCCGAGGGACCCGTCCCGAATCCAAGCGAGCCTTCTCCTCGGCTCCGCGGCCCGGCCCGGCGGTGGCGGAACCGCGGCGCGGCCCTGGTAGCGAGGCTCGGCGCGGGGCTGCCGCCGAGGAGCCGAGCGAGAGCTCGGGGCCCGCACACCGCCTAGCCGGGATAACTTCGACGGCGGCGAGGCGGAGCGGCGCGACGCCACCGGGCCCTAGGCAGCGGGGCCCGGCTCAGCCCGGGGGGGGTGCGGCCGCTCCCGCAGCAGGTGCTGCTCGTCCTGCCCGGCCGCGACGAGGGGCCTCGGGCGGGAGGCAGCCAAGGGCGAGCGGCGCTGCGCCGGCGCCCGCGCGATGGCGCTGTGCGAAGGGGAAGGGGATGGCGCCGGGCCGAGCAGAGCGCGGACGGCGGGACGACCCGGCCAGGCCCCGGCCCCGAGAAACGGCGCGGGGCTCGAGTCCCGGCTGCCGAAAGGGGAGCCGGGATCCCACGGGGGCCACGGCCGCCCGGCCCCGCCCAGACTACCCGGGGTCGTCCCGCCGCCTCCCGCCGGCCGCCGCGGCCCGGGACCTCCGCGCTTCGAGGTAGCGCCCCGCGGGCCGGCGCTCCGAGCCCAGGCGCGCGGCGGCCGCGATGGTGCTGCGCAGAGCCGCCCTCAGGTCTGCGGCGTCCCCGAACGCCGCGGTCTACGGGAGACGCGGGGAGGACGGGGAGACTCCGGGAGGCGAGAAAAGCGCTCGCGGACGAGGGTTCGGCGGTCCCGCTGCGGGCGGCGCGGGCGGCCGTCGGGAGGAGCCCCGCGGGGCGAGCGTGGACCCGGCCCGGCCCGGCCCGGCGGCAGCACTGCCGGCCGCTTCTGGAGCGGTGGCTAATAGAAACCAAACCTTGCCGAGGTGGTGGTTCTGTTCGTTTGCTTTGTGCAGATTTTTTTTTTTTTTTGGTCCGGAAACTTCGAAACGGGGAGCGCGGGGCTCGGGGAGCTCACACCGCTCACGGCGCGGTGCGGGAGGACAGAAAGCTCCCGTGCTTCAATTCGCATTAAAAGAGAAAAAGAGGTCACGGTTAGTAATCAAAAATCCATTTCTTCCTATAGTAGCGAGATGTCATGGTTTTATGTAACATCATGAAGTGCACCAATAACCAAAAATCATAAAACCATGACACGAGATCAGGGACGGATGGGAAGAGGTGGCGGGAAATAATCGCCCCCCCCCCCCCCCCTTTTTTTTTTTTTTTTTGCTTTTAGTTTTCGGGTTTTTTGTTTTGTTTTGTTTTTGCGGGGAAAATAATGGCAACGTGAAAGTCATATGCAGGAGGAAAAAAAAAACATTTGTAATTTAAACAGAAAGAAAAAAAATTATTGGGAAAAACTTATTATTGGGGAAAACTTATCAAAGAAAGCAAACACCTCGTATTCTAAAATCTTTCTGAATTAACGTTAACGAAGCCGGGACACAGCGCTCGGTTCGGGTCCTCGCCGGTTCAATAACAAAACCTTCGCTTCCGCGTCCGCGTTTTCAGACGCTTACGGCTGCCGGCCGCAAAGTTAAAGGAGCATTTCGCAGGGCCGCCCGGCGTGTAACAGCACGGACACACCGCGGACGTGCCGGCACTGCGGGGCCCTGCGAGCGCGTGGCAAAGCGGGCAAAAACCAAAGGCCGTGTAAAGGTGCCGAGGGTTCGTTGCAAATAAAGCGATTGCCACATATATATTTAAGTGTATTTAATCGTATGCATTATTCAAACGCCCTTCTGACTAGTTTAATAATTTAGAATCGATAGTTTTCCTAAAAACTTTATGAAATATTTACACGCTATAAAACATTAATGGATTGACGAGGCGGCGTGCTCTGATCGGAGCTGTGCTGAAGTCCCGGGATCCGCACGGCTCTGCTGCTGGGAGAGATCCCTGACGCCGTGTGAATGGAGATCCTCCGACGGCGGCGTTTATAAAATCGCTCATTAATGGGCTTGGATTGAGTCCCTCCATCCATCCACATCATCAGATATAATAATAGTAACGAATCAGACGGGGAGATCCTGGCTAAACCGTTGGCATTTTTTTTCCAGAAGTGTCGAAGTCCCAAATTCCCAATTCCGCCAACTTTGCGGCCATTGATCCGCGGGAGTTCGGAGTTGGACGTCAAAGGTAAGAACAGAACATTCTGCGATTATTCGATACCCAGGGAAAAAGGGAACTTCCCCGCGCGCGCTGCGGCACAGCGGTGTGAGATTTAAAAAAAAAAAAAAAAAAAAAAAAGGGGGGAGGGGGGGAGATAGGTCGGGTTTTTCAAAAGGAAAAGCGGCACTTCTCCCAGCTACGGGGCTGCTTCGCGACGGGAGAGGATGGGCCCCGCGGGATGCCCAGAGCCGCTCTCGCGGCTTCGCTCCGTCCCGGCTTGGGGCAGCGACACGGCGGCAGTGCTCCGCTCTGCCCTGCCCTGTCCGGGGGTGCAGCCGCGAGTGCTGCAGCCGCGGTGACGGAGCCGCTTTTCGGGACTGGGGTGGGAGTCGCGGGGCCGAGCGGTGCCTCTTACCCTGCCGCGGTCCGCCGCTTCTCTGGCATCGCTCCCTGCACCGCGCCGGGACGACCGAGCGCTCACCGGGGCCGTCCCCACCGCTCGGAGCCCAGCCCGGGGCAGCACGGCGAGGTCCACCGGTGCCGATTCTTTTCCCCACCCCCTCGCAGCCCCCTCTCTCTCTTTTTTTTTTTTTTTTTTTGTTTTGACCCTCCGGCGCCACCGTAAAAGGCACGGCTCTTAAGGGGGCTCGGTGAGGAGGGCGGCGTGGCGGGCGGCACTCGCAAAGCGCAGAGCGGAGCGGCGGACGGGCGAGGGCGGAAGGCAGAGGGCACCGGAGCCGTCCGTCGCTTTTCTCCCCCGGCCGTCCGCCCGAGCCCTCCGGCGGCGATTTCGCCGCTCCACCTTAACGTGGGGCTCGTTCCTCCGGTGGCGGGCGGAGAGAGCTCGGGGCGCGGGGCTCCGGCGGCCCCGGGCCGGGCAGGGGGCGCTGCGAGCCCTCGGGGCGCGCCTGCGGGCACGGCCTCGCCGGGCAGCGCCGCACCTTGCACCGGGCCCGCACCGCGCCCCGCCGGAGCCCCGCCCGCTCATCCTCGCGCGTCTTGCGCTGCCCGCGGTTCCGCTGTTCAATAATTCAGCGGCGGCAGCAGCCGTTCCCGGCCGCCTCTCACCTCCTCCCGGCCCCGCCATCAATTATTCAGGGCTCGCTCGGTAGCCGCCTGCAGCCGGGCGCCGGTGGGGCCCTACGTTGGCCGGGCCACCCGCTGCCGGCCCCCGGCTCCTGGCAGAGGGGCGGCGGAGGCTGCGTGGGACCGAGCGTGCGCAGGGGCTGGATGCCGGTGGCAGCTCCGTTCCTGCCCGGTCGGTCCCCGCTCCTCAACTCCGGCTTATTTCTTCTCTCTCTCTCTCTCTCTTTTTTTTTTTTTTCTCTCCCCTTTCTTCTCCTTCTCCCGGCTCCTCCTCCACCCCTGCCCCTCGGCCCTCCCCCCGCCCGCTGCCCCGTCCCCGCGCCCTCCTGCCCCGCTCGCCTCCCGGCACCCCATCCCGCCGCTCTGCCCTTTCCCCGCTCCCTCCTTCCCCCCGTCCGGCTTCGCTCCGTTCTCTGTCCCCGCACGCGCCGCTCCATGCCCAGGCGCTCCGCTCCCCGCCAGGTGGGTCTCTGCCTCCCACCGGCGGCCGCGCCGCCGCCCGGGCCCGAGCGAGCCCCGCGGCGCGGTTTTTGCGGGGGGGCGGGCAGGGGGAGGGCTGTGGGGGCGAGGCGGGGTGGCGGTGTTTGGGATGCACAGCCCTGGGACGGCCGCGCCGCGCACACACACGGGCAGGCACACGCACACGCGCGCACACGCACCAAATCCGAACGCGAGGACGGCCCCGAGCGGGACTCGCTTCGCCTCGATGATTCAACGCCGCCGATAATCGCTCCTCCGCTCTTCGCGGCGAGTCCCTCCCGCCGCTGCCGTCGCCGGCAGAGGAGGGAGAGATTGAAAGCGACGCCGCGGGGTCGCCGCTTCCCGCGCCGCTCGGGAGCGGCTCTGCGGGGCGCCGCGCGCCTCCCGCCCTCGGCGCTCGCCGCTCCCAACGCGGGAGCGGATCCGCCTCTCTCAGCCCTCCGCTCCGCACCGCGGCGGCGGCCCCGCGCTTCCCCGCCCCGCGCCCCCGCCCGCCCGCTCCGCTCCGTTCCGTCCGCCGCCCGGGACCCGCCGGGAGGGGGCTTCGGCCCCGCAGCCCGGGGCGAGGGCGAGGAGGGGGCTAGGGGTGGGGGGAGCGGGAGAAGGGAAGAAAGCGGCTCGCGAGGAGGAACCGAGAAAACTTTCCACCCTGGATTCTCTACTTTTGATCCATGGACAGAGCCCAACTCAGCCAACTTACAGCCAGGCTCTAAGCAGTAAGTACGGCGGCGGCTCCCGGCGGTCCGCGGCGGGCGGCGCGGGGGGAGCTACTTCTCCCCTTCCCTGCTCCGCAGCACCTGCCCGCGGGGGCTGCCCGGAGTCCGCCCGGCCCCGTCCCGCCGGGAGCCGCGGGGTCCCGGGAGGAGACGGCGGCTGAAGCCCCCTCGTTTCTTTCCCCCTAGGTCCGTGCTCCTTCTACTGCGATCTGCCAGCGGGAGCCGCGTCCCCGAGCATGGAGCGGAGGAGCGAGAGCCCCTGCCTGCGGGACAGCCCCGACAGAGGCAGCGGCAGCCCCGATGTCAAAGGGCCCCCCCCCGGGAAGGTGGCCAGGCTGGAGCAGAACGGCAGCCCCATGGGCACCCGCGGGAGGCCCAACGGCGCCGTCGCCAAGCCCGTGGGAGGTATAACCGTGCTGCGGAGAGCGGGAGCGCGGAGGGGTCCTGCGGGAAAGCCTCGGCCCGGTCGGGCGGCGCGTGGCTCGGCTGCGAGCACCGGGAAGCAGCGGCCGGGCCCGAGCGGGGCGGGCGGCTCCGGGTGCGGCTCTGCGCGGCGGGCACGCGGGGCTCGCGGCTGGGAGAGTCCAGGTGCTGCCGGCTGCGTTTGGCAGCGCTCGGCGGAGTGTAAGGGGGACGGGGACTCACGTGCGAGGGCCGGCTCTGACAGCCGAACTCTTTGGCGTAACTTGTGCGGCGATCCCGCAGTTCTCTGCGGTGCCGTAACTTTCATACTCTGCTATCTCGCTGCCGGTCGCTTTCGCGTTCAGAGAGTGCTTAGGGTGAGTCTGAGTAACGCACGTGCTTCGCTTTCTTTTCTTCCAAGCAGCTCGACTCTCTAAAATGTCCTCTTTTCCCGACCGACCTCTGATGCCGCTGTATTTATGCGGCGTAGCCTCGCGTTTGGAAAATCGTATTTAAAAGTCCGAAATTAGCCGTGTGCTACGAGCAGGGCGGGCCAGCCGTAACGTTACCTTTTCTTCTAAAGCCTCTCCGTATTTGTATTTAAAACCGCGCGGAGAGGGAATACACAAACGCGGTTGTTTATACACAAAGAGTTTGTGTAAATGACATTGCAAGAGATACTTCGGGCTGGCCGTCACATGACTCCTGCTACGTGAGATTTATTTAGCGATTTTCCATTAGATGCTGATTTAGACCTCTTTGGCTCAATAGGCGATCTAATTGCTGAGGTTTGCTAAGGGGCTGCAGATCTTATTTTCTTTTATTTTAGAAAAGTAGGACTCATTTCTGTACCTAATGAAGGGTAAGAAACCTCTCTGGTTTTCTCTGTTTCTTGGATCGCTGTGTGTCTGCTTTTAAACCTCTTAACTGTTTTCTTCTAACCTAGAGGAGAAGAAAGCTTTGCGATGAGAGACTTGTAGCACTAATCCACTTAAGAATTGCCAGAAAAATAATTATTGAATAATTATAAAAATCAACGAGTTAATCATATACAAAGCACCAGAGTAGTAATGCGTGGAGTTTTGGATGCCTTTGGGAGACTGAGGCACTACTGCTGCTCAATTGTACAGGAAATTTTAGAGCTGAATCTTTTTGCTGGTGGGCCTTACTGAAGCACACTTACAAGGAACGATTTTAAATGTTTTGGAATATGTATACTGCTTGCTAATTGCTGCTGTGTTTGCTAAGAAATTCCTAGGGCTTTACGATGATATTGGTGGCTCAGATTGAATCTGGCCTGTTGGCTCAGGGAAGATTTCTCACACGACAAAGACTCGTTTCTGAAAGCAAACTTTTAAGAACTCGCGTTTTCATTCATTACTGTTTGGCTCATTTCTAGCGTTGATTTAGAGTGGAATGTACAAGTGTGGGGCAGTAGGTAATGCATGAGAAAATGTTTTTCCTCGCTGGTGTTTTTTAAGCAGTCGGAATCCCTTTAGTTTTAAGAGATTCATAATAAAGTTTATTCATTACTCTGTATCAATACAGAAAGCAAGAAGAAAATTATTCCTGTCTGAATACCTACCTAGGTTCTATAATACTCAATACTAAATTAGTTAAGGCAGATCTCTTTAATAAGATAATGGTGCTGTTTAAAATTGATTTCATTTTTTTCCTCTCCTGGAAATGCTCTCAGGATAAATCGACGGTTGATTTCCAGATATTTTTCCTCTGCTCTTTTTCAAGTCTGATCTCTAAGAACCTGTGTGACGAAGCATTCTCTTTCTGGATGCTGATCACACTGTTTCAGTATGTTTGGAAGTCTGCATCTTTGCAGTGAATGCTGCAGCATTCATAATTCTTTTTCTGTCCAATTGTGAAATGTGGCTGTAGGCATCAGCGGGAAGACTTTTAATCTACTGACAAATTAGTATGAAACTTCTCTTCAAACAAATATTGATAAAGGCCCTTTTAGTGCTATTCCTGGTTTTGATAAAAAGGGAACTACTGAAGGATGTAATGAAATGACATTCAGGGCTTTGATTATCAGTCTTTCAGTTTGTTCTTACATTTCAACCTCGAAATAAGTGCTGAAATCAATGGAACGTGAACTTCAGGAAAAAAAATTGAAATATTTTACTGAAGCTAGAGACCATTTTAGTTTGGATTTTGTTTGTTATTTTTTTAATTCTGCAAAGTGTATGTAGAGATTTTTAAAAGCGAAGACAGATACTAATAGTTCTTTTGGGCCTTAGAGATGTAAATACTGGCACTCCTTCCTCCCTGTCAAGTGTCTTGTTGGTCTTACACTGTGTGTTCCTGAACAAAATCCCTGAGAACAGAAAAATAAGCTCTAACTAACTGGTGCTCTGATGAGAACGATGACCTTTGGTAACAGGTTTTATAGTCACAGTTACTTTTGCTACCATTTTCTTTTTAAGGGACTCCCTGAGAAATAGAAAAATATTATATTGTTGTAGGTATTTGTAGCTTTTCGTCTAGATTTATGAGTGGAGAAGTGTATAGATATCAGCTTTTGTAGTGCAGGCAGAAGAGCAGTTGTTCTCAAGAAAAATCTTGTCTTTATGACTCTCTTTTTTTTTTTTTTTTCTTTTTTTTTTCCCCTGTTCCTAAACTGAAGGTACTTAATTCAGAGGCTGTAATAAACTAGCAAAGGTCAGAAAAAGATAAACAGGCTCTTAAAGGCTGCAGTTAACAGGGGCTTCAGAAGTTCTGGTGCTGTTCACAATAATGTTAGTGTCAGTCCTACGTGTTAGAGTCCAGTTCTTGTTTGCCCTGAGCAGCCCAGTGCTCTGCAAAACATTTAAGCAGCTATCCAACTTGTTTGTTCTATAACTCATATACGAGGAAGCACAAGTGTTCAGATGTTCAGGAGAGGCAGATTTATAAAGGTTCCTGGGAAGACAACAACAAAAAAGGCTAATATTGCTTTAAAAAACATATGAAGCCTGGGAGAGAGTTTAAAGCAAGTAAGAGCACCGTGGTGTTGACAGCTTTATGTCTCTGTTGGGTAACATTCACTTACTAGAATTGGCGTCTCCTTGCAGTTAGTAATTCACTCCATAAGGATTTAGGGGGAAGAAAAAAATCATTAATGGCTAAGAAACTTATATTTGTAAAATTGTTGACCACAGTTCACAAACCTGTTTGTGCGTAAGTGGATGTGCGTACGCTTTTATGTGTTTGTCAGGAAGAGCCAAGGAAATGAGCATCTGCAGCCTCTGAGCGCTACTTACAGTGCCAGGGTACGGGCAGAGCTGTTCTGAAATTTGGTTTGCTGAGGTACAAACATAGAACCAACATACTGCCAAGGAACTCGTTCAGGTTTGGGGCAGGAAATGACTGCAAAAAATTGCCGGTTAGATTATTTTGATGCGGTCTGATAGTAATAACAGTTAAGTGACTCTCAATCTATAATATGATTTAATTTACAAAATATTAATGGAGAAAAAAACCCAGAGATGGTTCAAACTAAATGATGTGATCGGGACACTGATCTGCAGCGCGATTCCCGTGCTTAAGTGGAGTCGGGTGCATGGGTTGTATGGATGGTGGCTCTCGCTGAGGTGAGCACCTGGAGGCTCTGCTGTGTCACAGCCATGTCTGCTCAGGTACAGAGAGAGATCTGTTCTGATCTCTCCCTGGGGCAATGAAAGTGCCGTCCAAGGATGGTTAAAGAGTTCTTTGTCAAGGTCCATTCTATTTCTGCAAAAAAATGTTATAGGATCTTCACTGTCTTCTGTATCTCTTACAAGGATTTAACATACTTTAATAGGGAGCAAAACTCACTTACATGCAGCTGGAAGAGTAGAGCTTGCTCAGCTCTGCTATTCTGCTCTAAGCAGTCAGGTGGCATTAAGCTCTCTATGGGATCCTGAAAGGAGCAAAGAAGCATGTTCCAGTTGTTCTTACTAATTGAGCAGAAGGCTAGGTTAAGTTTCAGACGGTCTTCCTACCTGGATGAGGGGTATCTCCTTGCTGCCGAAAGGAAGGATGTAGCTATTTGGAAGAATTGAACGTTTTGAGGTACAGAAGCACGAGAGCTGCGGATCCTTGTTAGTTTCAGAACCAGCAGTGCGTGACTGTATTTTCTGTTGCAGAATAGTTGGAAAATGTTGCCTTTTGTTTCAGTATGATTCACTAGGAATTACGAGGAAATGTAAATGCGTTTCTAATATGTAACAAGGAAGAGACTTTTAGTTTAACCTGAAGCTTAAGAAAAGCAAGGCAGTGATTTCTTTTCCATGGCTGATGCTTAAAAATGGGTATCTGTTCTTTTTCCCGATTTCCCCCTCCTTTTCCAATCAGCTTATGTTGCTTAAATAGAATAAATAGAGCAGTTGCTCCTGAAGGGTCACGTAGTGTATCAGCTGTATTTCTGCTGAGGTAGAAAAATAGCCTCTCTTTATGTGTTTTCAGTAGTCGGCCTGTTATTAAAATAAAGACACGGTCGGTTAAAGTATATGTGCAATTGAACATACACATTAAACAGAATATAGGGTATCCACCCATTCGGTGACCTAGGCATAATTTGATGTTTAGAGTAATTTTGGAACTCTAAGTTGCATCTGCAGAAAGCCACTGGCAATTTTGAATTCGAGATTTAAGATTAGCTGTAGCAAGATTGTATTTTTTCCCACAACAGTTCCTAAGTATTTAGCGTCATCTCCCCGCTTCCTCCCCACCCCAGACACAGCCACATCAGTTAACTTGATGCATTGTCCTCATCATGAGCAAAAGGAAAGAAAAAGCAACCATCTTTGAAGAAGTCGCCATTAACTCTTTCTCCCTTCCCTGTGTAAGTTGTGTCCTGCCTTTCCTTTCTGTTGCTGGGACAGAGTAGATTCATTGTCAATTATTTATAGGGTGCTTGTTTGAGAACTCTTGCCAGAGTGATTCTGTCAGTGGCTGCCCATGATTCTCTTTCTGCCTGAGGAAGATGGCAAAATTATACTAAAATCCACAAAGATGCCAGTGAAGAAACATACTTTTGAGAAATTTAGTTGCAATATTTTTTTCTCTCTCAGAGTTTAGATTAAGTATTTGAACATCAAAGGAAGAAAAACAGTTTTAAACTTTTACTGTTACAAAAAAATGCTTAAAGATGAGGTTTAGAGATTTCTTTCCTAAATACGTAAGTTTTAGGAGCCTTTATATTCTATTTATATCTTTTTTTTTTTTTTTAATTTATTTTACTGCACTGAGTATTTTGTCTAGATTAAAAATGGAAAAAGCCCAGCTTAGTGTAGTTATAATCACATTGTCATTTCAACAGTCTACAGTTGCTCTTGCAGTTCCTAGCTTGCAGTAGAGGCTTTCAGATGGTATCAGGTCATACCTTAAAATGCCTTAAAAGGTATTTGGGTTTAATGCTTCTCATGGAGATGCTAGCTTGAATAATTTTATAGTTACTTTCATTATTACTGCTTTCCTGAAAGCTGTCTGCCTAGAATGGGGAGGAAAGAGGCCACAGTGATTTGGAGCTGAAGCGAGCTGCTTGGATCAGTCAGATTTTTGTCACTCGGCAGGGGCACAGAAGGTGGTAATACGGTGGCAACCACGGTGGTGGGAGCTGAGGACAGCTTTACTGCAGGCATGTATTTATATTCACCAAACAGATGTGTGACCTGTTTAGGAAAACTCTTTTTTGTGTGTGTGATTGAGCAGTCCCCAACCCGCTTTTAAATCCTATTTTTAAACTTCTTAAAATAGCTGCAAATCTATAAAACTGAGGCAGATTTTTTTTTTCTGAATCCCAAATTGCAAAGCATAGATAAGTTAGGCCTTTAATTACCGTCCTTCATGGTAATCTAGTTAAATTAGTAACTACTGTTGTGCTTTAGGATTAAAGGGCCAGTTGTCCAAGGTATGAAGCATTACCAACTCTCTTTGAATTGACAGGTCAGGATTTGTTCAAGATAACCCATGCCTGCTGCTGGCCCTGGTGACTGCCAGCACAGCGTGGTCTTCCTGGAAGCATACGGGGTTTCAGGCTGGCCCAGCGTGCCAAACGAAGGATCGGGGGCCCATCTACCTCTGGAAAACTGTTCCGTGGTAACTGGTTCCTCCTGTATCAAGCGTGCTGGGTCATGGACGTTGATCTGCATGGTGACATGTGTCACTAGTACAGGTTTAAGGAGCAGTCATAGCAGACAACAGGCACCTGGGCAGCTGATGGCTTTTGAGAAATATTTCCTAGCCTCTAGCCATACTAGACAAAAATTGCCCCCGACAAGAACACTCATCAGCGACATACCTGCTCTTGGGTTACATACAAATCAGTTAAAATGCTAAGGAGCACAGAAAACACGCTTTGCCATTTAATTTGGGAGGAACCATTAGCCCATCTCAATGAGGCTGTTGTGGCCATTCACAGCGAACTGACGGCTTTAATGTGCGCTGTGTTCTCTGCCAGCCAGTGTTGTTGTCAATGCTGTTGCAGTTGTACCATTCAGTTTTTTTTTTTTCCTGAATCCCATGTATGGGAGCATGTATTGCAGCTGTTCTGTGTACTTTGCCTCACATCTCCATTCGCTTTGATCCAAGTATTGACACGAGAAAAAGATAGCATTCTGTATTTCCAAATTTATTGCCTTTATTTTACTTTTTTTTTTAAATGTAAACTAATATTTTAATTATTTTTTATTGTTGCTTTTCCATTTTAAATACTTGTACAAGCTTGCTGATAGCACCCGAAGATTTCAAAATATACTAAACTTTCAGCATTCCACTATTAGCAGTTATTTGCATTCAAGGTTGCTGACAATGTGAAACCCTTACAAACAATATTTGAAATCGTGTAGGGTTTTTTAAATGTAATTCTTACTCTGACTTTTCAAAATGTGAACACTGATGTTGCCAATGTCAGAGGACTTATTTAAAACCTTCCAGGAGTCTTTTTTGCTTGGAGTAAGACTACACAAATAATTAAAGGGTGGCTTACAAGACCGAGCAAGAGCCCTGCATTGCTAGTATCGTAATCCTATTGCCAGGGCAGAGACTGCACATCTGAACTGAAGATATGTTTTAAAGTCTCTATCAAATGCTAAATGCAGAGGTGGTAGGGAAAAGATAGGACTGTTGTAATTTGTAGTATCTTTATGAAGAGGACAGAAAGAACTTGAGAAAAGAGTCAGGTAGCTCTAGATAAGAGTTTAAGGATGTGACTTGTTTTCTATATACAACATTTCCTGCCTGATAGTTTAAACCTTGTCAGTAATTTTGCTTTGCCTGATGTCCTTGTATCAGTTGGGCATGCAATATTAAGCAGAAGGGCATGCAATATTAAGCAGTCTAACTGTGTGTTGTTAGTAGCAATGCCAGCAAGGTAAAAAGACTCAGAAAATGTTTAATAAAAATAACCTGTCAGACTGCTTTATATGAAAACTGAGGCATCTTGTGAAATAACCGCACTCCCACTGCATTTTCGTAGCTCGGGAGAAGTGTCTCCCACTGAAATACACTCCCTTATTTATTTCCAAAGGCACGCAGTGAGATGGAAGGATGCTGTTGACAGTGCACCTTTTCAGAAGTGCAGAATCTGGCCAGAAATGTCCAAAGAGGGAGCATTTCTTCTATCCGAACCATGATTTGTATCGATGCGTACAGCCGCAGGGTTACCTTCTTTCTCCCTCTTTTAAGATGTCCTATTTCTACTTGTATTTTGTCGAGGTGCCGCAGGGTTAGTCTGCCTTTACTTATGTATCTCTGGCACTGCACTCTCTAGAAGCTGCTGACTTTTTCTACACTTGCACTGAAACTTCAGATAAGTGAGGAAACTTAAATATAACTATTTACCATCTTGGTAATCTAAACTCAGAGAGAGAGTTTTGTCATAAATTTTGCTGACAGTCATATACTGGAAATGAAGCTTGTCATTTTCAAAACTATAACCGAGCTATTTTTCCAAAGTAATATAAATTCATATTTTGAGCATGTTTTGGTTTATATGCATTTCCATTATTTATATATTAAAATTAGATGTGCACAATTTCCAATCTTATTATTTTGAGTGGTTATTAAGAAATGTAGTTATAAATTATGAGTTATACAATACTTCGGTGTAAAAGGTGATTTTCATAATGTCTTTTCCCAACTTACAAATAACTTTTTTGCCATAATACAAACATGCTAGCAGAGCAACATGATAGATGTCTCTTTAAGTATCGTAGTAAAAGAAAATGACTTGTATTCTGAGGCTGTGGATAGTTTATGTTGTTTTGGACCCATTTCCCAAGCAGTGATCGAAAACAGATTACAATAACAATTATACAGTCAGAAGATGCAATATCCATTTCTGCTTTAATTGAGTGAAAGAATAATAAAAACATCATTAAGAAAAATGAGGTGGACCTGTCATACACTCTACCAATTTTTAGACTTGAAGAAAATGCAGAGGAACAGAAGAAGTATGAGCTTTTTTTTTCTCTGTCTTTTTTAAGTTGAGTTTGTAGCTCAAGCTCTGGATGGTAGACTTCATGCAAGCTGCTGTGAGTGAGAGTGCAGTAAGTAGGCTTGTTGCTTGACTGCTCTTGTAGGGCATTATCTGAGAGCCTGGGCTTGGCTTAACAAAGGTAATACTTCTGTCGTTGGTTTGAGTCTTACTAATTTTATTAATACTGTCATGGTATTGTTCTGCTCTGCCAAATAGATGGGCTCAGAGGATGCTATGGAAAGGAGGAAAGTAGTAAAACAGACTTCTCCTCAGAATAAAGTGTGGTGCTACTTTGTGGGAAAAAAGAATCTGCTGTATTTTTTTAATTATTATTATTATTTTTTTCCTGTGTCTTTTTTTCTTCTTTTTTTTTTTTTTTTTTTTTTCCCTCACCTAATTGTGAACCTGGTTTCCAGTAGAAGTACCGGGTCTCTCAAACCATTACCAGCTGAGACAGGATCCTGGGTGATCCTTTGGCAACCCCAGTGTCTTGGGCTGTGCCCTGCACATGTTGGCGCACAGTGCCAGGCAGCATGTGCAGCTGTGCTGCCCTTGAGGTAGGACCTGGTTGTAGTTGAAGACCCAAGGCTTGGAAAACCTGGCAGACAGTTTTCTATAAAGCCGAATGCTAGAGCTGTGAGCCCAGTGTCTGTTCAGCTGTACTATGCATGGAAAGGGATCCTCACTGCAGCAACCTTGTCTGTAGTCATGCACCATGCAGCTTTGTAAGTCAGCATTTGGAGTGGCATCCGGAAGTGAGCTGGGAGCCAACTCAGCTTTTGGAGAGCAGATGTAATCTGCTCCCTTTGGCTGACACCTCTGAACAAGCACGTGCATTTGCACCAGCAGGAGTATCTGGTTCTCTGGAGTAGCTTAGCATACAGTTGTAGGAATTTAGCCTGCTGAGCCCCAAAAGCTTGGATTGCTGGATCTCAGCCAGTGAACCCACGCATGGTAGGTTGGCCTGACTGGGTCCTTTGCACTTTCTCCCCAAAATGTAGCTTACTGGCTGAACAGATGAAGTGTACTGTGTACTTGAGAGAGAGGATATGTCTGTTGACTCTTGTTCCTTGACCTCATGACCTGTTTGATGAAGATGCTATAGCTTTTAAAATCTGTTATACTGCTGCCTGATAAAAGTGGATATTCCTGAAAGGAGAATCTTTCAAAGGAAGAGTTGTCAAATGTGTGGTATCTTATTCTTGAAAACCAGGAATGTTTCCCCCACAGCCTATTATCTTCATGAAAAGAAGGAATCTGGGGATGCCACTCAAAAAAAGTTCTCTCTCCACAGCGCTGTGAGGTGTGGACAGTGAAGTTGTAATTTAAGGCTGAGCCCCACATCCCGTTCTTGCTTCACTAGGAGCAAGTTTACCAGGTATGGTTTACCAGGTATGGTAAACCATAAGCGCATGCTCAGTGAAGACATGCAGCATGTTGAGCGGGGAGGAGGGGAGGCTACATGCTTCCCAGGGCAGGGAATAGTAGCATGGCTTCTACACCTTCTTTAGTTCTGGGTTCTCTCCTCCATTCACTCTCCTTCTGAAGATCTGACAGAGACTTCTGAGGTTCCTCTGTACCCAACAACTACCATCTGATAATGATGTTGCTGTAGCATGAGTTGAACCCCTTGCTGAAGGCATAGCAGGGTGAAGGGCTCTGTAAGTAACACTGAGTTTGGTGTCCGTTGCTTTTAGTATGTAATGTAGTTTATCCTACCTTCTGCTCTCTTTTCTACCTTTTGTTCATAAAGGGTTCTGCTGTAAATAGCTTAAAAATGAGCTTTTCTAATGCCATTAGTGTCTAAAAGACATGAGAGAAAGAGGTGCCGATTACAGATCCACTGAGCTTGTCTTACAGCAGGAGCAGCCTGTAAAAGGACTTGAGGAGGGAGATGTAGCTGCAGTCTCAGTAAGCTGTTCATCTGGTAACATGAAGGAGGATGATAATATTTCTTCTTGTCAGGGGTTGTTCACAGAGGGATGGACGTGGAGGGGAAAAGAGCTTGCTGGTGAGTCCCAATGGAGATCCCACAGCAGGCCTAAGCATGCTGCACAGCTCTTCTCCAGAAGTAAAACCTCAAACCAGCTCCAAAAGCTTTTCTGTTACATTCCAGGGGACTTATCCTGGTACCAAGAGACTAGTTAATAGAACCTTCATTAAAATGCTTTTGCTCAAGGATGTTTTTCTTTTTGCTTTAAAAATTATATAATATGGTGGCATCTGCTAGCACCACCAGTTAAGGGCTTATTAGTGGTTTCAGTTTTCAGGGTTTTAAAATGTTGGTCATTAAAATTAATTCTGGGTGGAACTCTGCTTAGAAAGTCTTATCCCCCTTGCCTTTTATTTTTTATTTTTTACATAGATGAGAGAAAAACAAGAAAAAGTGGCCCCTCCAAACAAAGGAAAAAAAAAACAACCAAAACCCTCCTGAACCATAAATTTGTTTTTAAGTTACATAAACCGAAACCTAAAACTTATAGAAAATAAATAGCTTAAGATGACTAGGGGGAAAAAAAAAAAAACAAAAAAACCCAGCTTCATTTGAAAGTGTTTCCTTCACTGGTTTTGAGTGAAATCAGTATATTTTCCATTAGTTCATATTATAAATTACTGCTGTAGGGTATTTTTTCTTCTTATTTTAAGTAGGAGACACGTAGAAGCAACTGAGCTGTTTTATTTAGGAAAAATGTAGCAGTAGTGTCCTTGCCTTTGCCTTTCAATGTGATCTGGAAGGACTGTGCATGGTTCTTGGTGAGCATACAGGCCTGGTGCTGGCATAACCACTTTGTTTGTATTTGGGGCTGGCTGGCAGGGAACTTTCAGCTGGAACAACGGGGCAGTTGGCTGTGCCTTCTTCTGTCTTGAACTCCTGTAAAACAGTGTTTTGACATCTGCGTTCTCTTTTACTGCTCATTTTGGTGGCCGAGTGGAGAGCTGGACGTGCTTTGTTCTCCAGCTAATTGCTTCTGCCTCCTGACTGCTCTGCTGCAGCCTTAGCCTTGCCTGGCTTAACGGCTGCGTCAGAGAGACTGCGCTCAAAGCTCAAGCAGCTCCTCTTCTTCTCTTAGACCCAGGCAGGGTGGCAGGCCCAAGCCGACGCCGAGTTACTGTAACCTGTTCAGCAGAGGTAGGGAGCTGCCAGGAGCAGCTGTGCCTCTGTCACTAGCAAAAGGCCTCATCTCCCTTGAGTACCAATTCTGTCCCAGGCACACAGCTGGAGAGGCTGTGCTGGAGGTAAATAGAGGTAAATATTCCATATTCCTCTTTATTTCTCGTTTCTCGTTAGTGTAAACACATGCTCTCAATACTGCTTTTTTTTTTTTTTTTTTTTTTTTTTTTTTTTTTTTGACATTTGAGTATTATCAAATCAACTTATGAGTTTCTTAATATGTTTCTGTGGTGGAATAGTGGCCTGGAATATTTTGTGTCAAACAGTAAAGCTGTTATTTCAGCTTAGAGAAAGATTCTTTGGCTAGTTAAGCTGTCAGAAGCAGGGGACATCTGCAGAGATGTTAGTGACTTCTTTATAAAATTTCCTGAGAGCTGGGGTAGTTGTGATGGTTGGGTGACTGAAGCCACAAAAAGGACTGGAAGCTGAAGAAGGATGTAAATAATATCTTGTGGTTTGCATTCACCATTGGCTAAAATATAATATGTAGAAATGCATTTCCTGCCTACAGATTTATTGAATATTTAAAGCCAGAAAAAATAACAGAGGAGGAGAAAGATATTGTCCTTAGTTTATTTCCTCTGGCCCTCTTCGGAAGAAAACTTCTACAATGTAATATTATTTAACATGATTTTTATTTGTTTGTTTCTTTGACAAACATTGAATTAAAATCATCTGTAGACTGAGTTCTTCTTTACCAAATTGCATCCTGGAACAAATTATTTTCAACAGGCTTATAAACCCTCAAAGAGTAGGAGTTTAACAGCATCACATTACTGCTTGTGTACAAAATCAGATATCTCGTGTTTTGTCTAGAACACACTGGAGATCAGAGGATTAGCAAAAAGCAGGATTCTTCTCTCTGAACAAAACTTCTTATAATGAGATGCTTGGCACTTTTGTTTTTTTGTATAGGGTTGTACGTCTGTGAAGGTGCTGGTGCTGTCTCTGATATTTGACATACAGATTTCCCACTGGGCTCCTGTCAGTGTGCACACTGAGTTTTCTTCGTGTGTTTCCAAGTGCTTGGTGACAAACAACTGCAAAGTGACTCCTAGTAAAAAAGATTCATGGTGGAAGAATTCCCAGCCTCATAGTGAGACTGTTGTAAGTTGCTTCTTGATATGTAGAAGGCTGAAATACAGACCATTTACCCAAACTGTGCATTTATTGGAAGTTATGTGCCAACAGCACGTATTTTGTCCAAGTTAATTATATTTAAAATCTATGAAGTAGCTTGAAAGTGAGCCTTAATGGACGTGAGTGACCCTCACTGAAATGTGTGAGCTCCAGCTCATCTTCCTCTGGGCTGCACAGACACAGGCTGTACCCAGGATCTGCTTCAAGCCCGATCCTTCCCGAGTGTGAACAGTCATATGTGCGTGTGGGAATGGCACAGACGTGCCTGCACGGCCTGTCATCAGGCATCCTATATCTGCAGGCCTTATTTGGACTCTGCAGGATTTTCTGGGTTAGATCTCACATTACCACCAGCTAGAGCTGTGCTGTGATTTATGTAAAAGCGGTGTTTAGATCAGAACAACATAACTGTTTTTTCAAGTACTTTCTGGTTTTGTTTCTCTCGAGGGGAAAGAAAAAAGGAATGCAGTGGATCTTTTCTCATTATAACTTTTTCTTCTCTCATTGTACGTTTGTTCATCTAGGTGAGCCTCCTGATTTCTGGAGTACACACTAGATTGTCATCTCTGTAAGCTGCAAACCTTAATCCCTCTTTTGAAAAAGTGGCACCCTGAAGCCTCACTTTTTTTTTTTATTTTCTTCATGATGGTGTTTAGTTTTTCAGAATTGAAGTAGTAATAATAGAAATATTTATGTTGTACTTGGATATGGAGTGGACATCTTTCATGCAGAAATGGAGGTATTTCTGAATAACCAAAAGCTGCCCAACTCATCTGTTTTTGCCTTTTCAGTTAGAACTGCAGGATGCTGGGAGGAGAACTGGCAAGCCTTTCCTGTACTGGGTGAACACTGATTTCTCTCTTTAAAGTGGCTTTCTCAGTTTAGGTTCAATTTTCAAATTTGTTTAAAAGAAAGGGAAAAAGCTGAGTACCAAATGGGTATATTTAAGGTCAGCTCTATAGCAGTGCAAACAGATATAAATAAATGAACTGTTTTCCCACTACTGGTGTTCGCTGAATGAAGTGTTCTCGCCTGAAGAAAAAGCAGAAACGGATTAGGTTTGGGGACTTCTGTACTTTGATTGCTTCCTGTGGTTACTGTCAGTTGTGTAAGCGTGTTTTATTGTTAAGCGTGTGGAGTCTTCACTCAGATAATTTCCTCAAGATGACCCATGCTTTAGTAGCAGAGATGCAGTCTCTGTTGCAGGGAAGGGCTCTCGTATGTGGTCGCACAGCTGAGGTTGCTAGTATTTTAGTGTTTTGAAGGCATTCGGGATTGAGTCTCAGTGTAGATCAAGTGCAAACTGAAAATGCGTTGGGCAGTTGGAGGTGGGGAACAATTTTTTAGCATGTGGATGAGATTTTTAGTCATCTTAGCATCCTTTAGAGTTTTTATTTTTACTTTTTTTAACACTGGACTTTGGAGGTATGTATGTAGATGAACACTTGAGTATGCTGCTTGCATTTTCCTAGGTTTGATTTCTTTTTTCCCTATTGGAATGATTAAGTTAGAGAATGACCCATGGTACAGTCACTGCAAGGGAAATGTTTTCTGCACACAGTAATGAAGAGTTTTCAGTAGTTTATGGATTTTTGAATAAATGTCCTGATTTCCCAACCATGTAAATTTGTTTTGTCTTGGAGAGAGATTGCTCTGTGTGTGTCTCTGTTAAAAAAACAAATAACAATCAAAAACTCCAAGCGCAACGGCAACAACAAAAACTTTATTTTCCACTTTCTTCATTTGATAAAAATCTCTCCACTCTAGAATGATTTCCTTTGGGTTTGACACCAGCATTTGATCTCAGTTTTCAATAATTTTGGTGGGTTTCACTCCCAGAAGAAAACATGCTTGTGCTATGAAGTATTCCCACTAGAAATCTGGGAAGTCTTAAACCCTGGTGTTACTCAGGGCTAAGAACTCGCTTCTTTATTAATTCTGTGCTAGACAACCTCTATACAGTAAATCTTTCCATAACACCATGCTGTTGAAATTAATCAAGCTGATGTTTGGAAATTGTTCAAATTAGATTAAATTAAATAACACCTAGATGGGGCTCACAACTTGCGCTGATGGAAACAGATTTTAATCTAAAAAGACACAAATTTTATCGGTGCCTCTTCTTATTGGTTGATCTTCATATTACGCTTATTAGGATGAGCAAGCACTGCTTCCGATTTAATGGGCAGCAGGGGTGGGTGGCTGTAATAGTTTCACCTCCTCTGCAGCTTTTCCGTTGCCTTTTCTCCTTCGGTTTAGGTGCTGTGCCTGGGCTGGTCATGCGGAAGTTGGTGATGTGTAGAGGTTTGACTGCTGGTAGTGCCACCTTTAATTCTCAATCTGAAGCACTGGATGGAGTATATTATTTGAAAATGAACAAAAAAAATCAGTACAGGACTTCTTAAAGATCTTCCCTCTCTTGTCCTTTACTTGACTATTAGAAATTAACAGCTTGCACTTGCAAATCTTGCAGCTCAAAGTGTTTTCCAGGGAGCTGCTTGACTTCAGTTTGATAATATTTTTAACTGGCTTCAAGCTTTTGTTTAATGAATATTTTGTGTGGAGGAATGTCCAGGGTTTTGTCTTTTTAGACAGCATACCTGTTTCTTTTTTCTTCATTTTTAGAATGAATGGGAAAATAAAACTGCGGAGTGAAACTAGCAAGTAGGAGAAAAACCTGCGTTTGGGCACAGGTCGTCTGCGTATTTAATTGCTTTTTGATTTTTCTGCTGCTTAGATGAGTCTCAGCTAAAAGAAATGCAAGCAAATGTACAAAGCCTTCTCTGTACATCACAAGCACTCCATGAAAGCAACTACAGAGCTTAACTCCCATTTCTGATGTGTTTTGAAAATATTTGGTGTACAGAGGTACCGATCACCACCAACCATTCTGTTCTTCTGGAAACACTTTCCGTGTTCTCTTCTATGGAACACAGGGAATTCTTGTGTACAGGTGTTCTTTAAAAGGCTTTCTGAGGTCTTATTTTATGTTCCTCTAACACTTAAAGCTATCTATATGCTGACAGAAGCACTGAAGAGCTGTTTCTAAACCAGCTAAATGAAGTAGTATCAAGTAGAAAAAGTCTTTTGGATAATTTGTAATCATTACTAATGTTTTGTGTGCAATTCAGCATATTGTGCTCCTCCTTTGAGAAAACAAAATGTTTTCTTTTCAGCCTTCAGATTACCCCCTGTTTTCTCCATGTGTGAAACTCAGTGCCGTATGTTATCCACTGTGAGTTACACCGCATCATTCACTAAAACATCTCTCTAAAGCTGGGAGAGCAAACGTACAAGAGTTTTGCTCAAAAGGGATCTCAGCCTTTTTTGTGTGTATGCGTGAAGAGGGAGGATGACTAGTTCTGGCTGCTCAGGCACTAGAGAAAAGAGCTGAGGGCTTTTAGGATTTATGAGTTAGGCTTTTCTTACTGCGTGTAAGGCTTCGTTCTGGACGCTTGGTCTCCTGCTCTCTTGTGTATCACTGTAAGTAAGTTGTTCAACTGGAATGATGGTGAGGGTGGACTGGCTTGCATCCCTCTTCTGTAAGGGCCCTGTAGTGAGGTGGAGGTTCCGTTTATATGCCTAGGTGCAAGGCGTCATGCATACCGGTGTAAAGACTGTGCTGGTTTTAGCTGCAGGTGATTTTCCTTCAGATTTTCATGTACCAGAGGTATGTTAATTTATATTCAGATAATATCAGGAAACAGAGAAGTTCACAGTAATAAATCCATTTGAAATATTATAGCTTAACTCTTTCTAGTGCAAAATAGAGGGCAGAGCAGATGGGATTTCCTCGGAGTGGGGTTTGCTTGGAAAGAAGTTGGATGACTCTTGTTTTCTAGGAAAGCAAAATTGGTTTTAAGACTCCAGCCATAACGAGAGGATCATAATGTGTTAGCAGTGGCAGATGTGGTAACCTGCCCTTTGCTCTCTGTTTTTAAGGTACTAATGGCAGCTTATCATCAGTTATGCTGGGTCACTGAGCTTAGAGATATTTTTGCAAAAGCTGTTTCTGTAGCAGGGCTCCTGTAATCCTGGATGGCCAAAACAAGCCATTTAAAAAATAATCATGGGCAAGCTTCCTGCAAGTCTATCATGCCATCCATGCAATAGTGTTGTGACAACAGCATTTCTACCATTTGAGGTCCTGTTTGCGCTAAGACAGTAAATTATGGGCATAAATTGCATGGAGAATAGGTGCTGCTTCTGTGCTAAAAAGATGGAGAGACAGTTCTGTGACAAGGAAAGCATGCTGCAGGAGGATGGAAGATGCTGCGGCATTCTTCTCATCAGTTTGCATTCACTCACTTACACTGTCTTGCCAAAATGTGATTTACACAACCAATATTGCAGCCTTAGCATTTGGCCAATGATCTTATTCTTTTGTTGAGACATTAATAGCCCCATCAGAAATGCTGTGACAGGCCGTATGTTCAGTGGGAGGGTATGTTTGTTACTTACAGGGGTTAAATTTCATTTTAACTAGTTAAATGATTTATGGACAAACAATTCAGCTTTTAACCTTGGAAAGGAATAACAATTTTGTTGTTGACTTCAGTGGGAACAGAATCAGCCATACTCTGTCTTTTCAGAAAAGCACCCAGAGATATTTTTCACTGTATATTCCTGAGTGAGTGTGTTAAAATTTGTTTCTTGAACTTGCAAAATGCATTAGTTTATCACGGAATCAGAGGTAAAGAGGGAGCAGCATCAATATGATGCTGTAACCTATTTACCCATTATTGAAGATAAGATTTAAAACAGAATGCTAAAACGTATGAATTGGGTATCCAGGCTTGTAGCTACTGCTGGTCTGCAGTTAGAATGTCCAGTTGGGAGCTAATCCCTGCCAGCTATGGCACTAAATGATAAATGTGTATCTAAAATACATTTTAAGTAAATCTAATCTCTGCAAATTCAAGCCTGGAGGATTCAAGTCCCTTAGCAGGTGTTACTGCTGTGACTGTATCTATTTCAGGGCAGGGTGGCTCCTTTTTGACCGCTGTTTTGCAGATATTAGAACTGCTGATAGATGATCTTAATGAATTGGCTTTGTATAGAAGGAGAACCAAAATTTGGCTTTCTCCTCTCTTTCCCTTATGAAGTGCCCAGTCCAAGAATGCAGTGATCTGTATCAATTCTTTCGTGAATATTTTCATAATAATTATTTTCATATTACCTACATGAAATTGTCATATTTACTTCTGAAAAACAGGATTGAAAAGTAAACTGGTAGACTTTCAGGCAAGCTCTGCATAGCACATTTTGGGAATGGCTTTAGGCTTAGATTTGTCTTTCCCTTAATATTTCATAGCTTATCTAGAGGCTAACAAATTATATGTATCCAATTAATAAATTTATGTTGCTGGAGGTAGTGATTTTTTCCTTTGCCACACACTTCATGGCCTATAGCAAATGATGGAAATAGATGTTCGAACTCAGTAAGTTTTCTGTGTTTTCCTTTCATGCTTTTCCCTCCACGCACAGACATGCAGTACTATAAGGCCGTGTTCCACAAATTGGCTTGTTTCTGGCCTGTCTGTAGTACTGGATCCCTTTAAGTTCACGCCTCACCGTTTATTACCAGGGATGACTTGATCTCATTACCACAAAAGTAAATTTACAATAAAAGAGAATTAAATTGAATCCAGAACACTCCTTGAGTTTTTTACTTCTGTGATTCACCCTCGCACTTGATCCTCTTTCTAAGAGAGCTGTTCTCAGTCTCTTCGTACTTTAAGAGAACACTGCCACCTTCTCTGGGACTGCTGGTCCATTAGTTCCCAACACCACCAAATCATCATTTTCAGTAAAATTTATGCAAGTGTGTTTACTTTGCAGAATGGGTAGGATGGCCGTGGGCTGGAAGTATGTGAATTAACCTGGCCAATCCAAGAAGTGCATATGGGACTAGCCCCAAACAATATCTCCGTGATGGTCTCTCTGTGGAGAGAAGCTGGAGAGTGGTGTTTACATGTCAGGTTTTCAGATCTCTGAGTGTAGAGAAGCCCTGACCTGCAAGAATAGGGCATTCAAGGAACTGTAGAAAATTTCATCAGTATTAAAAAAGTCTTAGTAGAAAAATCTCATTTGTCCTCATGCTGACTGTTACTTTGTTCCTAAATTGTATTCTCTGGGGCTTTTAGTGTGGTTTGTAAATGAGTCAAGTGATGAGACTTCAGTATTTCCCTTGAAAGAAAACAAAAGCTGTCCCCTGGGGAAGAAAGGCCAATATCCACTTATGATGAGCCTTCTAGGAGGTGTTTTAAATGAAAGCTTTTATCAGAGATGTACGATGCTTTTCTTGTTCCTCTCTCACAGACTTCTTTTTTTCCATCTAGGTTTGATGATTCCAGTCTTTTGTGTGGTGGAGCAGTCGGATGCCTCTCTTGAATATGATAATCGAGAAGAGCATGCTGAGTTCGTTCTGGTTCGCAAAGATGTGCTCTTTAGCCAGCTGGTGGAGACAGCGCTCCTGGCTCTGGGGTATTCCCACAGCTCTGCGGCTCAGGCACAAGGTATTCAGTAAAGTTCTTTTCCCTCTTCTCTGTATTGACTGAATGGTGCACCTGAGGCTGTTCACTGCAAGGAGAAAGCAAGAAAATCGGTGGGAAATCTTGGAAGTGTTTTAATCGGTTGTTTTGATTACTTAATCTTAAACTAGGTGTAGAACAACACCTATCTTGTTAGCCAGCCTAGAAAGCATTAGCTGGATCTTGCTGAAGTGTGAAATATGGTGATAATGATCAGTCAGCGTATTCATGACACATTTGTTCTGTATCTCAAGGCAGGTTGCTGCTTTGAGGAAATCAGTGCAGAAGTGCAGGGTAGAACCTCTAAGTGTAGGGCTAGATGGTATCTGGTACTTCTCTTTCTATCAGGGCCGTTTTGAACAGCATGTTATAATGTTTCATTTTTGAAACAGTGTATTGAATACAGTAAGGTTATGTATACGTGTTCTCTTAATTGCCAATAGCCGTACTGCAAAATGTGCAAACTGATTTTTGTTTCTGCTTGTCTGCGGTACTGCTGCAAAGTGCTTTGTAAATCTCTACCATTCCTTCTTTTTGCGAATGATTCTCCAGAAGGAGCAAAGTCTTAAAATTAACAAAGCTTTCCTCTCTATACCCAAAATATCAGCATGAAACGTAAAATTGTATAAATGGGGGAGACAGGCAGGAGGTGGGGGATCGGGAAAAGTCTTTCCAAAATGAATTTCACATTTCAAGAAACTTTTATGCTGAGGAGATTATTTCATTGTTTTCTCTTTTGGATGAGAAGCCTGTGACTTTGTTTCATCCTCATGTCATCAATTGGACCCCTGCAGTTTAGGGTAGTTTAACAGTAGCTTTGCCTGGGGATTTGGATTTTATCTGTTGGTTTTAGTCACTTTGTATAGCTAGGAATTTGAATGTGCAAACAGAGGGAGCAGCGGTAGTGCTGTATGCAGGAGTTCCAGACAGCGGTTAATAGCGCAACACTCTTTGTACAAACTTCTCTCCAAGCAGGGTGATAATGATTCATTTCCTCTGTCAGCCTCTCTGCTCTGTGAGAGAGGCTCAGGATCTGCTTACGGGCAGAGCTCGTGCACAGATCTAATGTATTTATTTATTTACACAGTGCAGCAATAAAAACTATATGAGAAGGTAGCTGTTTTGTTTTTTAACAGGAAACATTTCATGTCGTTTTAGGGACACTTTTTTTTTCTTTTTTTTTTCCCCCCCCAATAAATGTAAAAGGTCATTGTATTCCACTGTTTCCATCCTGGTGAGCCAGCTTCCTGTTTGACAGCACTATCCATCTCAGTTAACACAGTTGCTCAATATGTTGTGAGCTAACATGTGGAACATGCTGCATTCAGTGGCCAAGATTTCAGTCTTGGCACTTATGAAGGGGAATGGGCTTTGCAGGAAACCTGCTCTGAGGAGGCATGCCACTCAGTGCAGTGATCCACACTGGCTGAGCATCTCACTTGGGGAACCTTGCATTTGCAGCATCTCTCTGCTGTGAGAATACCAAGGAGTAGAGACAGATTGAATCACAAAGGAAATTAGTCACTGTGCAGGGAGGAAACGGCCACTGCGTTTTTAAACTACAGACATCGTAAGGGAGCAGGTTCAGCTAGTAATCTGTCATTTGGTGTTGTGCTCAAATAACTCATCTATAAAATCAAAGTTGAACCTCTAATTGTTTCAATTAATCTAATAGAAAAGACTTCACAATTTTTGTCTTTAAGGGATTAATTGCCTAAACTAGAAAACATCAGGTGGTATAGTATTTAGAAATGACAGAAATTACTTCAAAGATCTGTCAGGAATAAAATCTCTTCCTTGGTCAGCATGCTTATCTTCACACCAAAGGACCAGTTCTCTGAAGTCTTTTATGCTTCCTGGGCAAATACTGTAGGATATGCTGATTTTAACGTACAAAACTGAAGTGGGCAGCATGTTCTGAAATAGCTTGCTTCTGTGCTACTGTATGCAAGCAGAGAGATGAGGTCCAGGCAGAGGCAAATTGCTGGTACAGGTATCTGAGACTGGCTAGTTTCGTGAGAAAAATTGTAGAATGTTGGGCTATAATCTGTCAACCAGTGTTTATGGAAACATGTTGCTGAATACTTTAGTAAAGGGTTTATTTGGGAGCACAATTTTCTGATGTGGAAAAAGAGGAAAAAATATAAGGCTATTTGCTCTGTTCATTCTGGATAAAGGAAAAGTCTGCTTCTGTTCCAGTAGTTGGAATTGATTTCATTTAGCAATATACGTTGATGAACAGCCACTTAGTTCTTCTCTATGCTTTGTGATCAGCTGAATTACACGATCTGCATGAGAAGCTGAAGAACTTCAGGTGCATTTCTCAAAATGGTGAAGCTTTGAGCTGTTCAGGGCATCGTTGTGACTAGGTGTCCTCATGTCCTCTAGGACAAAGTAAATGCAAGATTGTCAAAGCTTTGTTTTGTAAAGGCTGCTTATGCAGTAATCTTAATCTAGGATGTAATAGTCATCACCTATTGAGTTAGGAAAATGTCTGTTTCTTTGGTTGACTGTCAGAAGGAGAACCACTGTTCATTTCATCTCACAGGACACTTCTTGTGTTTGTGCATTCTAAAGAACCACATCTCCAATGTCAGATAAGAGTTACTTGTGGGTGAAAAAATGGAGTTGTGGCAGGAGAGAGAACTGCTGTGCAATTTCACACCGCCTTCGCCGCAGTTCACCACAGCATTCGCACAGCCCTGCTGAGTCTCAAGCAGGTGGTGCGTGATTTGTGCGTAGGGCCCCATCTCACATCGCCTACTGTACTGCAGAGTCTGCATGCCAGAAAGAAGACGTGACATGGAGGGGAATGTGTGTCCAAGGAGGCCCTGCTGTGGGTCTGCCCAGAGCTGCTGAGCTCCCCGGAGAGCTGAGAAGTCTTAGCATAAATATTTTGAAACAAATACATACTGGGGGATATACATGAAGATGGCCCCATGCCTTGCTGGAAGAAGCTTTTTATTCCCCCACAGTTTGGGCAGGACGCAGTTATTATTACACAAACAGCTGGTTGCAAACATTTTTTGTTGATGGTGGCAAGAGCAGAAACTTTTCCAGCAAGCACTGCCCTCGTGAAACTTCCCTTTTCTGACAGGAGCTGTGAAAAGTCTTCTGGAACAGAATGGGAATTTGTTAACAGCTTGGCACTGGGGTGTGAAAGTTGGTGGTGTGAATGGCAACAAAGGTTTAATCAACATTTATGTATTTTTCTTTCATCACTTGAGTCTACACCTGACACTAGGGAACCTGCTACATGTGCCTTCTGGTAAGAAAAAGAGTCACGCTTTAAAAGGGCACCTGTTCCGTGTGTAATTTAATAAAAATTACATACCCTGGTGCCTTTCTGAAAGTTATTTTCTGTTATTATTATTTTTTTATTGTTGGGTGTGGTACTCTAAGTGAGCTGTGCAGGAGGGGGGAGCTGGTGGGGACTGAGTGCTGAGGCCAAAGCAGTATGAAGTTAGCTGCAATCTGAAGTACTTTGTGAACAGTCTGAAGCTTTGGACCCGCTGTGAAAGCTGACTCTCTCCCACTGTGGAGTTGAGGAAGAGCAGTGCTAGTCTGACACTTCTACCAATTTCTTACAATCCATATGAAAAATAAAGTAGTGTTTTCTCTTTTGACTGGTTCCCTGCTAGCTGTTGTGAGCATACACAAAACTGGTGTACATTGTCTACAGAGCCTCACAAAGCTTAGTGGCCCATCAAAGTAGACTTTGCCTTTGGTTCCAAGGTTTTTCTGCTGGGTATGCTGGCAGGGCAAAGGAGTGCCTGCCCTGACTGTGTCTGTGGGTAACATTGTGGATAGCACATCTGGAATATTGTTGCTGTGCAGTGTTACTTGCTGTGATCTGCTTCTCAAGAGTGAGGCTCAGGGAAGACCCAAACATAAAGTTAATAGGAAAAGATCCTGTGAAATATTCCCATCTGTGCTGCCTCTGGGACCATAGTAGTTTCTAACTGAATGTCAGGTGAAGGCAGAATGTACCAACTGGGGGCTGTGTTGAACACATGCAAACTGATTTTATATTTCTCTATCAAGAAAGGTACAGAAAAAATGTAACAAAACCCTGCAAAACTTGTGCTGCTTGTATACAGCTAAGTTTGCTGCAGTTGGGAAGATAAGTTGCTTTTTCATACAGGCGCAACATAGAAGTATGGGTGAGATGAGAGGAAACCTGGGTTCAGGTATTTCCTGTGCAATAAATTGCAAGGGTGCTATAATCCAGGATCTTCTGCCTCCTTAGCCAGTGCCCAGTGCCAGTTGTATGTTTGAGCTGTGGCTCCCTGTTTGTATAATCAGACATCTCCTAGTCTAGGGTTTAATGAGTAGAAGAGAAACCAACCCAGCCCTCTTCAGGACTCTGTTCACCAGAGTAGTCTTGTTCAATCCTTAGCAGCTCTTTATTCAGTAATCTCCTTTTGTGCACCTTTCCTGGGGAAAGGTTCTTATGGATAATCTCACCTTTCTTCTATCTAACTTTGGAGGTAAAACTGTGAAAGATCATTTAGGAGTAATAAGCATGTGAGGTAGGACTCTAACAGGCATCCTACAGTAGACTCAGACATGACATTTAATGACAAATTTGTCTGGGTTTGCTGAGCAGACTGGATTTCTTGCAGTAATACTCAGCCATTCAGATCAAAGCAGTCCTTGTCAAAGCAGCTCCTTCTTGAGTTGTGCATTGCTTCAGTTGTGTTCTTTGTCTTTCTCTGTGACGTTTAAAGAAATTGGTCTGAATACTGCTCAAGTATTTATTTCCCTATATACAGATGCTTACCAGCAAATCACTGTTTTGTCTACCCTGCAAAACTTCATGACAACTGCAAGTGAAACTAATTTACAGGAGCTGAGAGAGAAAGTCGGACTTCAATGAGAATGTTGAAAGCCTCTTCCTGCTTTGTTTTTCAGTAGGCGTTACAGTGCATAATGGACATAGGATTTGAAAGACACTTGTTAAAGGTTCAGCTTCTCATGCCATTTCAATTATATCCCAAGTGTTCACTCTAAATACCACTTGGAACTATTAAGAAATCTTTTTTATTAAAGGAGTATTAAAGGAGACATAGAGACCCACGCTGTTTGTATTCATAGGGTCTGCTTAAACTATACTTTTTTGTGACCGAAAAGGAAATACTATGATATCATATTCAGATATGTAATTAATGGAATAGATTTCATGTTTTACTTCTATAGATAAGAAATATGCATTCGTAATTTAGATCTATAGTGTAAATACATATAAATTATTTTATACATATAAGTTATACAGATATATATTTCTGTGCACATTTAGAAAAGTACTGGGTTCCAGTTTCAAGTTGCCACCCTCCTTGTCCACCACAGCATTAAGTGTGAACTACAGTGAGTTGTCATTCTTTGATAAGCTCATGATGGAAGTTCTTAACTTTTCAATAGTGGTCAAAGGACTCTTTCCTTTTTCTCCCCACCACCAGTCCAGTACTGATGTGTGCCATGTGGTATTGGCTTTCTGATCCCAATATATTATTTACAGGATTTTTGTGATGGAACAAAACCTTCCACAAATAATAATCTATTTTTCTAGACGGCAAACATCTGGGTAGTATAAGTAAATGGGTAATTTATTGGTGTTTGAACAGCTTAGAGGCAAGTACCCAAACTCAGCCCTGACCAGCTCAGCACTTCTGACACTGCTCTCCATCTCATTTGCGGTTTGTGCCTGGGTAGAGCCTGGCTGGGAAGCAGGAAACAGGGACAGGGAGAGGAGACAGAGGGGACAAAACTAGCTTGGGTGTTTGTGTCCTGCCTGCCTGAGGCTTCTTTTGCCTGTGAGGAGCATTCTCGGCCAAGTACTTTGCAGTGCGTCACATCTAGGTGCTGGCTTTGGGCTGTGGTGAGCTCGTGGCAGCAGACTGCCTGTAATTTGTTTGTTCCATACTCAAAACTGGTAAGTCTCAGACTCTGTTGCAGATAGAGAGGAACAAAAAATTTAATGATTCCTCTCTCACTTTGTTTTTGAGAAACATTGCTGAGGCCACAGCAGCAAATCCATGCCTCTGTTTTATGAGGGCTGTGGTCTGTCGTGCTTCCCACTTGCTGTGGCTGTAGGCTCTGTGTGAGGGTATCTGGGCAGCGCTGGAGTTTCTTCATGTGTCACGCTCTTAGAGGACATATTTTCATATGTTCTGCTTGTTTTATAAACCATTAAGGAAATGCTGGGGAAATTGAGCCACAGCTCAATTCTTTTTAAAAATTATTTCTATTTATTTATTTACTTATTTGCCTTGTCACAGCAACCCCTGTAATAATTTGGCATAAAATAAAAACTACACTCTCTCCGAAAGGCCTATGTACTCAATTAAAAACTGAGACCAGCTTATGATAAATTCTGATTTTTCTTGGCCCCTTCTCAACCTCTCAGCTAAGACAACAAGCCCATGAACCACTGGTAATTTTGAGGAAAATTGGGAAATGATGTTTATTCATTTTAATTTAAAACAAAATAATTGTTTTTCTTACATGAATTTGATAAAGTGCTGTGTTTAAAAATGGGAATAAATTAGGTTAGCCTAGGTCTTTCCCTGTCAGGAGAAGGAAAATGGAGTGCATTTAGCAGCCTGGTAGCTAAAAAGCTAAATATACTTCAAAAATTCAGTAGCATATGAGGAGAGCAGAGCCTGGTGGTGCTTCACACAAGTTAGGGGAGCTTTTTTTATATTTGTTTTTTCTTTTAAGATATTCTTGTCTGCTGAGATACTGCTGCCTTTTTTCTAGAGCAGGGCCTGGAAAACATTTTAGATCTGTGGCATGAAGAGGATGCTTTCTGCACAGCTGCAATTGGCCTTGCTCCTCCATTCTCCTTGTGGACTTGGCTCCAGCTGCTGCTTTCCTTGCCGTGATGGGGCAAGTCTTGTGCCCTGCATCCTCTTTTACTCTCTCTGGGGGTCAGTTCTGAGTTGCTTAGCATGAATAGGAGCACTGTGTAGGAGATATCCAACTTTGGTCATTCTGGCCCTACCCGGAATTGTCATGAACTCAATGATAAATAGCTATCTTTATAGCTATCTTTACATTTGCATCTTTTTTGCCTGTAGAATTTTATATAGGGGCAATCTGTCCTCCTGTATTGTTTGTCATCAGGAATCTACAGGAAGTGAAATGGCTAAATATACAGCATGAAAAACCATTAGCAGAAGTTCTGCTAGCAACCTTTTTCCAGACTGGTCACTGAGACATCATTCCTATTAGGATGATTAAGGCTCCAATTAATGCTCACATTCCAGCTTGGGCTGAGAGAAGCGAGTATGCATGCCCTCCTCTGCCCACTGGGCTGCTGGGCTGTTTGCAGTAAGACTCTCTTCCTTTCCCTGCTGCAGGGCTTATGGAGTATCACTCACACTCTGTCTATAGTGGTCTGTTGGTGACCACCTTTGGTTTTTCCAGGGGAAAAAAACAATACATTCTAGGATGAAGGAGCCATCAATTAAACAATAAAGCTATAGCAGTGCTGGGATCTGGGGTCCTCTTTTCTTAATCTCTTTTCACTCCCCAGTTGCGTTTCAGAGAGAGTGTAGTTTTTATTTTATGCCAAATTATTATAAGGGTTGCTATGACAGTTGTGTATGTGCAGCATTTTCAACTTCACCTGTTTCTGCAGTTACCAATAAAGAGTTAAATTCAAACAAGGAAGCTAGGAAGAGAATGTGTGTGCCAGTCACGATTCTTAGCTAAATTGCTTTCATACTTTGTTTTTATAATATATTTGCTGCTTAGCCACATCTTGGCCTTTTTCCTTTTCCTAACAAAAATCATTATGTGGGATAACGAGTAGATAGTTCCTACTTCCACAGTGACAGCTTCATACTAAAAATGTCCCTCGGCATAGGGATTGCTAACTGATGGCAATTTGTCTGCCTATCTGAATAGATATTTTTTTTCCAGCATGAGCTATAGGATCTATGAAATAGCCTGTGGGTGAAAAAGTGTTAATTTTGTATTGAAACTGAGAATGGACCAAATGCTTGAGGAAAGGAACACATCAAATAATGAGCTATAGATAACACCAGATCTTTTCAACATCCTGGAAGGAGATGCTTAGGCAGAATTGTACAGCAGTCAACATGAGAAAATAGGCATTTTACTTTATATTCCATAGATTCTGTTTCAAATGTCACTATTTATGTATCCGCTTATACTGACAGCATCTATCACATATATTTAAATATTGATGATGGGTCTAAAAACTGTGTTCATTATGAATAGAAAACTTTCTTTTCCTGTGTCTTGAGTGTGGAGAACACGTATCTGAATGCTGTATTTGTTTGCTTAAAAGAACAGAGAACGCTATTCTTTTGATAATATTCACAAATATTTATTAATACATTGTCATGGAACTTTAATATAGAGGGCTGCACATGCAAATAACTTTTTTTTCAGAAGTCTCTGCTAAAGGAGCATAGCCACACCATGCATTTGCATTTTCTGATCGCTAAAAATCCCCCCTACCATAAATGGTATGTGAAATTGAGAACCTAATTAAAAGATTAACAGCATGTACAGTGCTTTACCCAAAAGGCAAGTGTTAATTTGTTAAAACACTAAAGATTTTTATGCTGCCTTTTTTGACACGATCAAAATATTTTCAGTGAAACTGGTTGAACCTAGTCTCTTTATTATAAATTCTTCTGCAGAGTAAGATGACTTAATTTCATATCTGATTGCATAAGGAATTATAATTTATCGTTTCTAAGAGACCTATGACACTAAAATGCAGAATGAACAAATAAAACTGATTTGTTCTAGTACAAATGAAGATACGTGGCAGTATTTTTATTACAGGCACCATTTGTTTGGGTTGAGCATCTGAATATTTTCCAATAAGACACAAAGTGCTCTTTGTAGAGCAGTCATTCTAGCAAGGCATCTTGAGGTGTTTTGCAACTAATTGCCACGAAATGAAGAAACTCAAGTCAACAAGAAACAGCCACTTCCATAAAAATAAAACCCTGTGCTGAATGGGATAAATCTGTTCAAAAGGAAATATGCTGTATGTGCATTCATGGAAACAGTGAAATCTTGGATCGAGAATAGAACTTTTATTTTGTATTCTGAGGAAAGTCCTGTTGCTCTCAGAAGTGGTTTTATCTCCGACGAAGATGACTTGCTGCATCAAAAGCAGTAGTTTCCAGCTAAGTGAAAGATACCGCAGTCTAGAGCAGAAAGGTAAATCATTAAAAGTCTGGCTGTAGTGATTGACATGTAGGATGGTATAGTATAGGTGGGCATTTCTGTGATGAAAAGGGAAACAAAGGTGCTGCCGTGGCCACATTAGTGCTGCATTAGTGTCCACACTGTGATGCTGCAGTTTGGTTTTCCTTCCCTCCTGAAGGCTTCTTTAGGAATCTTCCACAGTACCTATTTTTATGCTCTCCTCAGGTGCATGGGTGCATCTGCCTGCAAGACATAATCAGGAGGTATTTTTCTGAAACAACTGGGTATTTATCAGCAAAAAGTATAATAATAATAATATAATAATAAACAAAATAATAAAGGTAATTCAATATTACCCTTCTGGAGGAATTTAGTAGAAACTGGCAGTTGTTAAAATTTGTGTTTTGTGACTATTCTCGATGGAATTTTAATCTGTCACTAAAAGTTTAAAATGTTTTCTATTAAATTTACCATTTTGTACTGAAACGTGTTGGTGCTTGTGCCAAGGCCATTAGAATGTTACTGAAGTTCTAGTTAAATAGATTAGATTAAACCGTACTAACTTCTTAAGGTCTAGAACAAATATGCTGCTCATAACAGGAAAAAACAATCGTGTTCTAATGCCCTTTTAAGGGTTAAATTAATACATTTATTACAGGGATTAATTTTATATTGTATAAATAGAGATATTGTTGTATTTGTCCAGAATGGCTTTTATCATCAAGTTTACTGGCAGAAAGCTGCTTCTGTTAAGCTGATTGTGATTCCCAGATTCTAAAATACCGACGCTAAATTGTTGAAATGCCAACATGAGCCTGTGAATTTTTTTAGAAGAGAACCTGAAAGGTGTGTGTGACTTCATAAAAGCAAGAACGAAAGGGATGTAACAACTTTAAACTAGAGAGTTTCCACAGTCTAGCTTGGATGGTACAAGAGAAAATTGCAGCATTTATGGTGAACAGTGGATTATACTTAAAAAAAAATTAAAAATAAAAAATTATATATGTATATACACACACACATGCATATATATGTGTGTGTGTATATATATATATCTTTACTTATGCCTTGCAGTCAAGATTTATTTGAATAGCAAGGATAAGGCATATTTATTTCACTGTAAAAACATTAGATTTTTTTTCTTTACCCTTCTGTGGCTGTGTAGGAAAATTGCATTTTGCAATGGATTTCATTGCTGTGCAAGTATCTTATCTGTATGGTAAGGTGGGGAAGGAAAGAGCTAAAAAGAGACAGCCAACAGAGCAAGTGTTCCCAAGCTGTTTGTGACCACGATGTCATTGCTCTGGGAGTGGCTCAGTTTTATATTTGATGCCATGGTAAGCACCTGTGCCATCCCAATGGGGTGGGGAGAGCCCTTGCCCACTGCTTTCCTTCCCCCTGAGTGAAGCACAGTTGGGATGGAGGCCCAGGCTGGGCTGCAGTGCTAAGTGGCACGCTGGTGCTGGTGGTAGCAGTGTGGATTTTGTTGAAGGAGAGGCTGTTACACAACAGAATTGCTATCGTGTTTCTTCACGGCTTCTTCTGAATCCTTTTCTTTTTACGTGCATCTCTTATGCCTAAATTCTGGTTTGCAAATAAATGTGTCAGAGATGGAGAAATCTTAGCTGCAGATGGAAAGAAAAAACACACTGTCTTGATATTTAAAAAAATCTAGAATTAGAAGGAGATAAATTTATGTAGCCTTTGCACCATAATAATGTGGAAAGACCTGACATAAAGCCATAAGGCTTTTTTCACAGATTCAGTTGTCTGGAAATTGTGCAATGTTGTTTAAATGGAACGACTTTTAACAGTTTGCCATAAATTTGAAAAAAAAAAAAAATCATGTTTTCACCTACGATTACACGATGGCAGTGCTAACTCCCATGCAATTAATAGACACTTTGTACTTTGTTTCCTTTGAGTGCTTAGCATTTTGTCTAGATTTTATTTAGCCATGTATCAGGAACTGGCCGTGGATGCAAGCTGCTGCTGCTAACTGAACTGCATTCAGAACTATTGCACCACCCCATGGGCTGTGTGACAAGATCTCAAGCTAAATTAGGATTGTAACAATTTGGATGTATTGTGTTCTCTAGGAGACAGGTAGCTCCTAGTCCACGTGTGCACCCTGTCCGTGGTGGGGAGATTAGAACTAGATGATCCTTAAGGAACCTTCCAACCTAAGCCATTCTGTGATTTTAATTGACTTATGGCAAAATAACTTATCTCCGTAGCATTTGTCTTTTACAAAATAAGCCGTTACTTTCCTGCAGCAGTTGTGAGATGCAGTTTGTGACTTCACAGATCGATAGGTGGAATGGGTTCTAATTTTGGCTCAGGTCATTGGCTGTTTGAGTGAAGTCTCACGTTGCAAGTGTTCCTTGTAACTTCTTGTAGAAGAAGGCTGGTCACTGATCTCAGGCACCTATTGAGTGTCATTTGACAGGTCTCATTTTGTGATGTAGTGTTGAGGGGGACAAAAATGCTGTCTAATGTGAGAAGCCACGAGTTTAAATCTGGAAGCAAAGTACTCAGTTATTTCCATGTATGTTTCCTGGTTTAAAACCTTTTATATAGCACGTCTTTTAGAAAAAGGGCTACGTTTGCACAGGAGGAGGTGCCAAAACACTAGTAGAAGTGTAATAACTCATCTGGTGGGTGGATCTTCTGCATGCTATTCTGGAATAAAATTAACCATGTGGAAGTATAATACCTAGCATTGTTAATTCTTGACATTTCCATTTTCTTCCCCATACTTCTGGGTCTCTTGATGAGATCAGCTTCATATTTTCTTTAAAAATGCAATCTGTAGAGATAAGAAAATCTTAGAGGATTCCATTGGAAGCTTGTGAGCATGACCCAGTCTTTGGCATAAGAACATGGAAAGGAAAAGAAAGCAAGTATTTTAATTGGCTGGGGACAAAATGAGAAGCTGTTTGGTAACTTCAGGATATTGTATTGCTATCTGAAGCACATTACTTTGTGGGCGTGCAGGCATTTGATGGTGTGATCGTGCATGGATATGCATTGGTTTCAAACATGCCTGGGGCCTTCTGTGACTCTTTCATTATTTTTGAGCCTTTGGCACTGAGTGTCAGTGGGGGATGTGCAGAAATGGGGAAAGCAAAAGAAGCTGTATATTAGAATCTAGTAGCAAGTTTAAATTAAGCAGAAACCTCGGTATGTTATAAACTTGTAAGGCTATATATACACTATGGCATGTGGCTGGACCATAGTCATGCTCAGCAAACCACTGAATATTATAGGACAATTCATATGTTTTCTAATTCTTCCCAGAAAAAAAAGAAAGAGAATCTTGGTATGGAGCAACATCTTATTATTCTGTTTCTACTATCAGCAGCACAGTAATTTGAACTTGCAAAAATAGCAGATTAGATATTTGCCTGAAACTACATATGCAGTTTTGCATCTTGCTGATACTCTGGCAGGACATCACAGGGCCTGAAGGAAAGTGGGGCTGAAAGAGGCTTAGGGGAGCTACCATAGGGTAGCAAAGGTTATGGAAAAGTAGAACTTGCCATTAAATGTCCTATGAAATATTGGCTGTTTAGGCAGAAAAATGCCAGTGCGGGAAGTGCGCACCATGAACACATCTTTTTTTGCTGAGAGGAGTCAAAGCTGACAATTCCTTTGGGGCTTTGCTTCTTAAGGAGAAGGAACTTAGAACAGAAATGAAATGACTAGTAGTGGTAGGTAATGTCCTGACCCTTTAAATCGTAACATAAGTTGCCTACTTCAGGATTGAGTACTCCTTTCAGTGGTGGAAACTTATATATAATTTTATGGTACTGCTGTAGTAAGGTCAAAAAGGGAGTTGGAAAGCTTTGTTTTGGTGTCAGATGCAAAGATAAACAGGGATCCAGTTATATTATGTGTAATCCAAAATCAGTGCACAAAGTGGTGCTGGTGTTAATAACTTTTCATGCTGTACTTCAGCAAGGGATTGTTTACAAAGAAGTGAAACCTTGTTTTATGTTACAGCAATGTAAATAAATCTGAATGATTCTGAAGTCAGTGGAATTTTTGTTTACCACTGATGCAGTTGAGGGCAGAGGTTGAAACACGATTTTTATTTCTAGGTGTAACTCAAGCTGCATTTCAAATCTTGTTTTTTTTGTGAAGAAGTAACCAACCTGTTGAGAAGCAGGCTGGTTACAGAGTAGGTAACACAACTTCAGATATATTTTTGTATAGGATCAGTAGCCACTGATGATACTTTGCAGAGAGCTTGTTTGGGCTGTTCTGTCCACATAATTTTTCAGCTGTGTCCTAATACAGAAAAAACAAACAAACAAAAAAACCACCCTAATTACGGCTATTCTGAGGAGAGTTACTTAGCTACATGAGGGACAGGCCAAAGCCATTTAATACAGAACATTTTTCCTTATATGAAGGTCGTCAGTCTGCAGGATATTTTTGTCTAATGGTCTACAGATTGTTTGGATTTTTTCTTTTGTAATATATCATACAAGCTTGAGTTTCAGTTCTTGCTTGATTATGTGAATACCCGTGTAGACATAAATACATTTAGGCTGGGGCAGCAAAATAGACATTACTCATAGGAATCCTACTTTGTAGAGTCACAGAGAAAGATTACCTGTGTCCTCAGAGTGTGGGATTGCCAAATTTGAAATTTGGGAGACATGTTTGTTTTGGTAAATGGAAGGCTTGACCTGATTTCTAGTACTTTTCTTAAGAGGAGGAGGGAGAAAGCCACAGAGGGCAGGGAGATGCATGAAGTCAGAGGTTGGGAATCTCACAGCAGGCTTATGGCATTACTTCAATTGAGTGTGTCTGACTGTCCACCTTTTTGGCAAGGACAGATAAGTTGGTCTTTAGCTTGACTGATATGTATGTGTATGTAGCAAAGTTTTAAAAGAAGAGAAAAATATTTGTTGTGTTTTGGCACTATTTATGGTGTAAATATCATAAATACTTGGTTGAAATGAAGGAAATGTGGGAGCTGCTCTGGAAGCAATGCTTCTTGTTTTATAATCTCATGATGGCAGAGGTGGATGTTGGTGGTATGACAGTAAAGGCTGAACCTTTTCCCAGTATTCTGTTACACTTTGTTGCTGTGCAACAGATGGCAGTAGAGGGGCAGTCTGACCAAATGGCATCTGACATGGAAGGGCGTATGAAGCAAAGGTGTGTCGCTGTAGAGAAAATGGGTCCTCAGTGATGTTCGTTGATGCTTGCTGAATATTTCTGGAGACCAGACAATGGATGTGAGCACAGTGAGGCGGTGATGGTGCATTTCAGCAGTGGTAACAGCGATGTGAAAGGCAAGCCACGTTCCAGATGGCCACGCAGATTTTTACAAGAGTGGCATGCAGGCTTTTGTTCATTGCTAGTGAAAAAGCATAGCTAATGATGGTGATTGTATTGAAAAATAATGTTTTGTAGATTAAAATCTGTTCTATTAAATAGCATTATTGTGCTCTTAGTAGTTGCTGTAGTTTCCATGTAAATAAATAGGAGGCATTACTTTCAGAGCAACCTATGTGCAGTACTTTTTTTTTTTTTTCAGCAAACACGTTAGAAATATTACTTGAATTTAAGATTCATAGATTTTTGTGAAGGAGGATTTTTGTGAGGCTTCCATGTAAAATTTGGGTTCCCTGTGTAACAGCATCCATAAATCAAGACAGTGCTTTCTTTTCTTTGGAAGTGAAGGTAAAGTGTTTTGTTTGTAAAGCTCAGGGTGGTTAGTACTTGTCTGTAGACCTGTAAACGGTGCATAAATTCACAAGATTTTTCTTTGATTCACTATTTTCTTTCCATTTATTAACAAGGTGGTTATGTGGGTCCATTCATCAGAGGCTTTAGAAGTCATGGGAGATTTATGATGTCATATGATGTCATTACAGCAATGTGCTGCATTGTAAAACTTGAGAGCAACCACTGCGTACCAGAGTGAATAATGGAGCATTCATTCACTTCTACCAAATCCCAGCATAAAATATTCCACAGGCTCTCTTAAAACAGAAACTCTACCCATAGGAGCACGTAGGGCGAAGTTAGGCCCTGGAGGGTGCAACCCGAGTACAACGCAGGCAGTTGTAGATGCTTGAATTCCCAGCAGTTCCGGTGCTAAGGCTGCCTAAAAGCTGGAGCCTCTCTGAGGTAAAATCCCTTCAGAAGGAAGTGGCTGAAAAAATCTTGGCTGGCTCATGAGGAGCTTGTGAGAACGAGTACTAGAGGCCAATTTCTGCCCTGTTACGCCATCCCAAGTCTGGAACGGTGCCAGGGACGAGTGCTTTCCCTGCTGTGACTAGGCTGGAGGGAGCACAGCTCAGAGGGGTCGAAGCAACCAGTGACTCTACTCTAAACCACACATAAAATGAGTTTAGCAATCTTGGACTGTTGAACAATGATTCATTTTATAATATGACCACAAAATGTAGCTGACTTGGTAATGATTGCTTCAAACAGCTCGAGAAACTGAATGAGGAAGGAGTCAAGATTATCCTTAGCCCTACTCAGTGTCCTTATAGGGCTGGAGGTCAAGGCTTCCCAGCACGGTTTCTGCTTGGACAGGCAGGGGTGAGCTCTGCCTGTATTACAGGCAAACAAAGGTCTCATTCTCCAGTGGTAAGCAGGCCTTAGCAGCCACTGCTGCATGATGATGCCCAGAGCTAACTGAAAGGAAATATTAAGTATACTGTGTGTGTCTTCTTCAGGATGTTAACAGCTGTATGGCAAAACCTCCTATAGTAGTATATGATGAAGAGCCAGAAAGGTACAAGCAAACTTTTGTTGTCATCCTTTCATATCTGTAATCACATCCAGACTTGACAGCACTGTCATTTCGTTTTGCCGAGGAGTGTGGCAGCCCTTGAAGTGTGATTTCTTGGTGTTCTTTCCATCACACAGGGTAGAAAAGGTCCATTGCGCCCTGTCCTGTTTTAAACAAACCACACTGAAGTGTACAGACGTGCTCAGAGCCCCTCTTTTTATAGACTACTGCCATTTGTTGTAGGGGTTGCCATGGCAAACAAGGGCAGAAAATCCTATCTTGCTGTTCAACTGAAATACTTACAAATCGTAAGGAGACAGATTTTGAGAATATAAATTAATTAAATGGCAGTAATTGCATTATCGCACTATCTTGCCAGGGAAATAGCTATTCCTGTGAGAGTCTATTACTGTGCTAGGTCTTGGAGCAGAGTGTAATTTTTTTAAAGTGTTTCAGATTTTCCAAATATGGCTTTATGATTTTATTCTAAGTACTGGAAAACAGCTGCTTAACCCAGCAAAAGTGGTCATCATCCTGTATGCTTGAGTTGTTAAGGTTGTAGGAAGTGCTTACAGTTTGGGCTTAAATTGTCAGAAGTAAATAACTGTAACTTCACAAAGCTGCCCACTGTAACTTCTTGGTAAATTGCCTTGTTGGGATCAGCGTCTTTGGACTGGGACAGGAAACATTAGGTTTCTTCCGGATAGCAGACCTGCAATTGTCTGGTGTGTGTTTTGTTCTTTGACTGCTGGAGGTGCAAAGTGTCAGGGAGGCAGCAGACATCGATGGTAAGTTTTTTCCTTTGCAAGAAAAAGAAAATACCTAAGCCTGCTTTATGTTGCTTGCCTTATTTTTTCCCAGTGTCCTTACTAAAGACTTAACATTTATGACCTTACTGTGGTACTGTCGTCCTTCAAATCCCCAGTGAAAAGATGAAGAGTATGCTTCAGAAAATGAACTAAAAAAGTGGGTGCTGCCTAGCATATTTTTAGTCTGATTTAACAAGCTGCTCAGAAATATCTTTTGCGTTTAGTGCTGAAAACATGCAGTTCTATATCTTTACATCAATAATAGCTATTCATTAGAGTATTTCCTTGCATTTTTAAGTGGGTCTATGTTATGTCCCTTTTATTAAAGCCTGGGAAGAAATGAAGACTAAAATGCCCACTTTGCCAGTCTGAAAGAGAAATTTGTATATTAAAGGAGAAAGAGATCAAGATAATACTATATAGAAAAAGAAATAAAATATGGATTTAGTAAATATGTTATGTGGAGCCTTACTCGGTTGGCTTAGTGAGTGACATCTTTCCTTTAAGTGAGGCAGATGCTTGGCATTCTTTGAGCATCCTTGATCTTTGCTCGCTTCATCTGGGCACCGGTAAAGCCAACTTCTGGCTGGTTGAATGTGTGCATGGGTCATCGGCTGTGCACTCATTATGCCAATATTGGCGGTCTTAGGAATTGTCCACCTGCTGTTCACTTTTGTCTGCACATAAGAATTGGGCGGCCAGAGCCCAGGTTTAATGTCTACATCAAGGTTGAGGAGCTCTTGAATCTTCTCAATTTTGCCACTGCCTGTTTGTCTTTAAGTATTCATCCTTAGCTGGTGCAGCTTGGTTAAGTTAGTTGCACTGGTGAGAAAAGTTACATATGTACTCTGTTAAACTTCCAGAGTTCATTTTAATGCACTGGGAGTGTCATCTTGTACATTCCACTTATGTTCCTGAGTAGGCAGCAGGCTGTTCTGTGCGTCCAAGGAATGTAAGGTAACAAAGCTTTTACGTTGTGCATTGACTTGATATTCTTGGGAGGGGAAACAGCAACTTCCCAAATGTTTATAAGTAGCTCAAGTCAGCATCCTCATCTGGAACTGACAAAGTCTGTTTCAGGATGCTTTTAATGTGTCGCAGTTGCCAGCTATCTGTTAGACTGAGGTATTTGTAGTGATATAAGAGTTCAACTCTGTTTTACAAAAAGAAAGATGCCTCTTCTGGAAGGCTGAGCCAAGATTGTTCCTTGTTTGAATCCACTGGTTTTCCCTGCATTTTGCATAGAATTATTCTTTCTTATTACGTTTATCATTGTTCAGTTGGGAGGTTTTTCACTGTATTATCCATGTTAAAATAATTTCATGTTCAAGGCTAAAATTCAGGAGTTTTGAATACCATGTTATTCTGATTGTTACTGGTACAGAGATCAGATGTAGATGATTGAGTGTTTTGAAAGGTAAGTTCATATCCACTTATAAGCTTTTATTACCTTTATAAAAATAACAAAGAATACAATTTTTTTTTAAAGTATGAAAAGAGTTAATTCAAACCTACTTTTCTATAAATGTTGCAATCATTCCTTATGGGTAAACATATGTATAAAACACTATAATTGCACCCACAACATTCATCCTTATTAGATGAATACACTTTTTTGTGCTAACTCTGCATGGTAAGTGAATAATTTCAATCTTAAATTCTACATTTTTCCTCTCTGGTTACAACCAAAATTATACAGATTCTCCATGTGGAATTATATCCTCAACTACTTTACCCCAAGGTATTTTTAAACTTTTCTCCTAAATGATGTACGTTATTTTAATTACAGAACTTAACAATTATCTTGAAGCTATTGGTTGTTTTGTCAGTTTGAGGTGCCACTTAAGTCCTTTTCTTCTCACAATTAACAAAATAATTGTTTCAGAGGCGGGCTATGATATGAACCCCGGTCAAATACTAGCAGGCATGGCATTATCATGGCAGGGGAAAGCAAAGGAGCAGGTCTCTCCATGGGTGCAACCATCAGAAAGAAATGGGTAGCTGTATTTCTTTTGGCAGGCAGAAGCTGCCATGAGCCCAAAGACCCAGCCAAAGCCGAGTGAGCTTTGAGTTGACTCAAGCCTTTTATCAAATGTTTTTGTGAACACTTGCTTTTTTTTTCCATATTGTTTTAATTATGCTTCTTAGTGTTGTGAGAGACACACTAGACTTACTCTGTTTCAGGCTTATTTGTGAAAGGATTTCTCATCAGCTAATAGCCTTAGTTTCAAAAAAAATCCTCATTGTTTGGGTTAAGATCTGAGCTCAGATGTGTGATCACATAAGGGAAAATTCCATGGAGATTTGAAGTGGAACGTAGCCCCCTCCTTAATACTTTTGTCTAACATATGTCACTGTATTAAAAATAATTACTTTAGTTCCTTAGAGGGGAAGTAGAAGGTGTTGCTTTAAAAAAAAAAAAAACACACAAAAACTTGGAATTCTATATTGAGACAAACAAACTCCTGAGACTGCTTTCATTTGAAAAGCATATTTTAAATTGTACCTTTTACTTGAACGTTGGCCAGTTTAATTTAGGTTATTGCTTCTGACAATTAACCTCATGTTGGGCTGTGCTTGTCTCATTAGCAATGTGGCAAGTGATGAACTTGGATCCATGAAGGCTCACCCTTCACCTGGGAAACTCACCCACCAGGGCTGCGTTGCGGCTCTGACAAGTAGCAAACCCACTGAAGAGCAGCTGGGGAAGGGCTGGCCTTGGGGGACTGAGCAAATACAGGAATGGCCTTATTGGATTTATTGAATACTTCTGCTGGGAGAGAAAGTTAAGCAGCAGGGCAGGCATGGGGCATGGAATTTAAAAATACGTTGTTTCAGATTGGTTTTTTTTCCTCTGTCAGATTTTTCCTGTTTGAGATAGATTTCAAAGGAGAAATTCTACTTTAAAAATGCAGTTTTTAAAAATAAAAAGAGAATAAAATAATAGGGAGTAAGGATGGGGCTAAATAATTAAAGAATAAAACTCTTACATTCTCTTTGACCGTAATGTTTCATCTGCCAGGAAATTATCGGTTGATTTGTTTTTCTTGTAAGCAAAAACAGTTATGCAAGTTGTGGTTTCATGGACTGACCGCCCCCCCTTTCTCTCTTGGATTTTCGTCCACTGAAGCAAAATATCCGTTATTTTCAGAGTCCACTCATCTGTTCTACACAGGGAGTATTCAGAAAAACTGTTGTCTTTTGGGGGGTGGTTTTAGGAGCAAAAGGATTGTACGTAATTTTTGCAATAGAAGTAATGACTTTACCAACTTTGTGTGTCTGAAGACTTGTTTAAATATCATCAGAGCACGACTACTTACGTTCAAGCTCTGAGATAAATACAAAGAATTTTCTGGCATTACTTGGAGAAAAAAAATGAAGAAAAGAAACTAATTTGCTTTTTAAAATATTTTTTCCTTTGAATTTACTTTCTGTTCTATTGTATCTGCTCCCTACGAGTACTTTACTACTTCTGCTATGAAAATCAGTAAAGGGAGTATGACTTAAACAGACTGCTTTGTTCTCTTCCATTATATGGCTATGTATATAATATTTGCAGCCACTTAAAAGGCATTATACATGTTCTATAGAAATAATTATTCCACCAAGTGTTTAATAATGTATATGTAAAACTGATCCATAAGAGACTACCTGAAGAAAGATTTGCCATGGCAGTTAAGAGGGTTATTTTTGTGGAAAAATGAAATATTTTTTCTCCTTGACTGCAGGGAGACATGGCAGTCAGCCTGTGAGATGTGTAGTTCATATGCATGTGGACAGCTAACACTGAGGTGCAAATGTGACTGGCAGGCACCGCCAGGGCTGCCTGCAGTGTTCCTTAGGATATCCTAGAGAAGCTGGGCCTTGTCCCTTGGTGCCCTGACATAGATTGAAAGGCCTGGTGGCAGGGACCTGGGTACATCAGCTTCTGGGGAGCAGGCATCCCTCGCTCACCCCAGCAGACCGAAATCATTGCCATCTTTAGTGATGTGCTCTTGTTTTTTTTTTTGATTTGGGTAACATGCATGGGAACGTAGATGGGAAGAGAAGTCATGACTCAGGCAGAAGTGAGAGTAAGTTATTGTCTTGGGTAGGAAGGGGGGATGTTAGAGGTTTGTGGTCTGGAGATTTATTCCTGTAGAGCTTGTTGGTGGCTGGCCATTGTTCCAAGAACGAAGCAGAGTGGCATGGGTGAGAGGTCAGAGGCGGCAGCAGGAACTGACTGGCCAAGCTGCTGCCACATGGGAATCTTGTCTGAGGTTCAAAGCATCTTATGGGCTGTTCTAGCAGGAGAGAACATCTACTGATGCATTTGTAAGCTAAAAATGAGTAGTGTTCACTTCTTGCAAGAGACCTAAAGGACTGGCAACAAAATGGAGATAATTTTCTAGCTGAGGAAGTGAATGGTGATTTTTTTCTGTCTCCTGAGTTCTAGGAAGAGTGTGTATCCTATCAACGTGGCACATCTACCTATTTCTTTTGAGATTTTGGTTCTGCAAATTCCCTTTCCCCCCTCTGACAGAAAACAACTCAGCCACAATAATAGCATAACTTTGTAATTCTAGCAAGATCTTCCTAAAGTTTGAGTGGTAACATCTTGTTATATTTGCTAATATTGTCCTTCATTATAAAATTTACTCAAAAGATGACATAAGATTCCTCTTATTTAAGTATGACATGAGACACAGCTAATAGACAATGAAGCCTTTTATTCTACTTACCTGGATGAAAGCTGCTAAGTCTTCATTTTGGTACCTCTGATTTGTGACTGCTAAGAGCTTATGTTACCACAGCAAGAAGACAGAGTATCTCCATTGCAAACTGTTACAGTTTGTATCAATTAACAGTGTTCTTTAGATGTTCCCAGATGAGGGACCTCCAGATGTTCAGTTCTCCACTTCAGATACACAGCAAAAATATTTTACCTTGGAATAGGAAGAGGAGGTAACAGCAAGGCCAATATTTTGGGCCACCAGCAACAAAATCACTCTTCTAGAATCACAGAATCATAGCATTGCTCAGGTTGGAAAAGACTTTAAAGATCATCAAGTCCAACCACAACCTAACCATACTACCCTAACTCTAACAGCCCTCTGCTAAATCATGTCCCTCAGCTTCTCTGGGAAGATTGGGTAGAACTTCATTTACAGCAAGATTTGATTAAACAACTTCAAAACTTCTTTGTAAGCAACATGTTAAGTCTAGAAGAGTGTATCTAAAGAAGCCATTTCCCACAATATCTTATAGATTCATCCACTGCTTACCAATTTTATTAAATATTTAAAATAGTTTTCTCCTATATTATGCTTTTCACACTGTGACACTATTTTTTATCTAGAAGGTGGTGTTGCCAGGTCACACTGACTGGGATCCTTGTTACAAGAGCTTTGCAAATTAGTTATTGTGTGATAAACTGTAAACCAAGGCCATGATCTGGAGAACATGAAAGCTGTGTTAATGATAATAGGCTCTCTGATGGAATTTTCATGCTCTATAAACTCAAATGTGAAATGGAAAAAGGAGAGTATTTCTGAGGCAGCAGATATTTCTATGTGGACAAGATTTGGTGACAAGCAATGCAGTGGTCTTGACCCCACAGTTCTGCTGATCAAGAAAGCATGCAGAAAAGCTCAAATTAACAAAGAAAGGCCTGTTCTCTGAGAGCTGCAGACCTGAAGTGCTGGAACAACCTCTTCACTACACATATTCTTCTTTCTCTGTCTCTCTTTTTTTTTTTTCCCCTGTACTAATTAGAAACAAGTTTCTACTTGTTGTGATGTGTGAATTATTTTAATATTTCAGGCATCCCAGAATTTCTGGATAATTCTTTAGTAACAAGGTTTCTACTAGCTCAGAAAATCTCCCATTCTTTGTCATTTATACCTGTCTTGAGGCACGCAGTAGGGAACAACTGATAATATTTACTCTTCAAATGAACAACAGGCTTTGGGGGAGTAAAATAGACTTCCATTAAGATGCAGATACCCACAGTACAACCCACATCCCACCACCTGAGTGAGTGCCAAGAACAGGGAATAGATACTAGCTGTGGGAAATGACTGTGTCGGCAGAAACCAGATTGAGGCTTTTCCTCAAGGGTGACCTTTGAAATCAATCAGATTGTGAAAATGATAAACCTCCCAAAGCTTCCTCTTCATTTTGTGCTTGCTGTGCTTGTAGTGCTGCCTCAGTGTTGAAGTTTACTCTGGTTTCTTGTATGCAAGAGGAGAGTGAATATGTTTGGGTTATTGGAGAGTTGTTCAGCTGTGTGTTCAGGAGCCCATGTGCGTGCAGTGTTTTCTTCTTTCCATATAAGATTTTGGGAAGTATTTATTTGTGTCTTATTATGAGTTTTATTTGTGGTGTTATTAGCTAAAATCCTCAGTCAGTTACTGTGTATTTGTCAAGTGGAAATAACTGGCAGCAACATTATGATTGTACATTATGGTAGAATGGCATATTTGGTAGATCCCAGAGATGCTCCATTATTGGTACCAGATTCTGAATAGGGCATCATCCCAGTGTATCTGTATTTAGTATTCCCCAGAACCATGGTCAGGCCTCTGAATTCCCTTCTACTTAGAAATGTAGAAGCTATGTTAGTCTGAGACACCCAGAACTTTGGGAAAGGATTAGAAGTGACAGTTGTTCTGCCTTTTTCACTTGAGATAGCTCCATGACAGATTACTTAGCCCTTCCCATTTGAACATAAGATGTAGTTCAGGAAAGAGAAAGAAGTGATGGGAGCTGTGAGCTCTACAGGAATAAGATTCCAATACAGAAATTGGTTTCGTACGGGAGTTTTGGTATTAATCAGCAGTTTATTTCTCCAGAATACCCGTCACTGGGCCTGTTGTGATAAGCTGTGTCTTTAGGTGTCTGCAGTGTGACAGCGAAAGAGGCCTGAGGGTGCTGGTGTGTTGCCTTCCAGCATGGGAGTCAATTCTTTGAAAGGGTAGATAACAGCAGAATAAGGGGAAATGGTTTTAAGTTGAGGGACGGAAGCTTTAGGTTGGATGTCAGGGGGAAGTTCTTTACAGAGAGAGTGGTGAGGTGCTGGAACAGGCTGCCCAGAGAGGTTGTGAATGCCCCGTCCCTGAAGATGTTCAAAGCCAGGTTGGATGGGGCCCTGGGCAGCCTGGTCTAGTATTAAACGGGGAGGTTGGTGGCCCTGCATGTGGCAGGGGGGTTGGAGATTCATGATCCTTGAGGTCCCTTCCAACCCTGGCCATTCTGTGATTGATGGTGGGCATGAAGCACTGACAGCTGCTTCCTAGAGGATGAGTCCTAGGAGGTACTACAGCTTTTCACTCTCATGTAGCTGTTGATGGTGCCACTAGTGCTTGAGACTTCATTGAGGCTTGCAGTGTCAGTTAAAGTCTTTTAAACTCCATGGCTTTTAAATACTGTGATTTCTTGGTAATCTTAACTGCTACATAAGAAAGCACTAAACTTCTGGAAATATTTTAAAGTATGATTTGCCTGTGATTAAGGTTTCAGATACAAAGTGTGAATAACTCTTTCTAGTCTTTTCCAAGTGCATTGAATTTATATTTGAAAACAAAACAAACAAACAAACAAAAAAATTTATTTCACTCTTTTACTCACAAATTAATGAGAGGGTGAAAATGCTAACAGGGTCTAAGGAGGATCTTGTGGCTTTGTAAGGAAATAGATTCAGTTCTAGGAAGATGTGGGCTAAGAAAACAAATCTGGGTTCATCTCAGCATGATGTGGGCTTATCTATGGTATAAGGGGAAGCTGTTCTTTTCAAGTCTGGTAACAGTTCCTGCTCACTCTGAGTCATCTCCTCCAGTGGTGAAGGATAGTCTTTTTCTTTTTTTTTTTTTTCCCTTCTTTTGTTTTCTGCTGGTAGGAAGTTTAGCATAGTTTGGTAACCAGCACAGCTTTATTTAAACTTATCAGAAATGCGAAGTTGTTTTGCTCATCACTGGAATAGAAGAGGGAGATGAGGAACTTCAGAATCAGGTTATTGAGAAAAATGGATGGCAGTAATGGAAGAATTTGTATTGAGCTTAATGTTATATACCTGAACTTACAGTGCAGCTCCAGTTAGAGACTAGTATTTTGAAATGAAAGATTGCAACCTTAAAGATAATATTCCATGTCTTTCTCTAGTAGGTCAATTTGTAAAGGAAGGATAAAATGTGATCCTTTGCTTCTTACCTCTTTGTAAGCTATGAAGAAGGCCTTGGCCTAAAGGTGAACAAACCTTCAGTCTCTGGTATACTGCACATTTTAAATATATGATGCATGCGTATTTACATATAGATAATCTTGCTTCCATATATTTTATTGTTTTAATATAAAAAATACTGAAATTCAAGGCTTGTCTTTCTTGTTAACCTGCTTCATGGTGAAGCCAGTTCTTAGGCAGATGTTGTTAGGGACGCTAGAATTAAGCCCATGGACATTGCTTTTACTCAGAATAATATAACTCCAGAGAGGAAAAGAATTCTGAGTCAAATTGCAGAGGTAACAGCAACCAAATTTTCACGTGTTGCATTTATGTTAAATCAGTGGAGGCAACTGTTCTTTGGGGTTTCCAGCTGAAATCCTCAATCCCACTTTTTCCTCAGCAGTTCATGTTTTCCCACTGGTTAGATTCTGTCCTACCAGTCCTTCTGTTGTTCTTGAGTTTTTTGTGGAAGTCAAGAACTGAATGCGTAGTGGGAGGAAAAAAAAGACAAGGCAAGCCAAAAGTAGTAATTTTGTAAAAAGCCGTTCTGGTAGTTCTGTATACAGTGGAAGGAAAACCCCTCAAAACCACAAATTTTAAACTAAGAAGATTAAGCTGTTAAACTATATAGGCCAAAATATGAATCTGTATTTAGTTTAGGGGTTTGTCTGTGCAGCATAGCATGCTGTGTCTCCTTATTTTTTCTTTGGATTTGAGACCCATGAATTTTCAAATCTACTTGTAGTTGACTCAACACAAAAATGGTTGGCTACTGTATTTCTACAGTCTGAGCCAGATTTCTGTGCTCTCTGTAGTTGTGTTACTGTGAGTAGGCAGGATATTCAGATTTATACAAGGCCAAACAATGTCCGTAGGCTTAATTCTAAGCCTATTAGCCACCACAATGCCCTATTAGCAATGCTTTTTTATAACCTTTAAAATGTGTTTTATTAATTCAACTTCAGTGCCATGTTATTGTGCTTTTTTTCCTGCTCAGTGGGCTGCCTTGCCATGTGGAGTGCATAGGCGAGCAGTGAAGCTGGGTGAATTGAAGTAGTCTGGGGGCACTTACATCTTTTTAAAAACAGATACAAGTTTGCCCTAAAGAAGGAAAACATTTTCTGGATCTCTCTCTCTTCTCCATTTGAAAGTCCCATAGTACACAGTCCAAGAAAGGCTTCTGGAGGGGGAGGACTGAAAATAATCTCAGAGGTTGTCTGCACAGATGCCTTGTTCCTCAGCCTGAGGCACGTTTGTGGTGACTGTGTTATGCTGGCAGGAGGATATTAAGAAGGTTAGAAAGCAAACCTTTTGTGTGAAGTTCTAGCCTGTTTGTGTGTGCTCTGCCTCTTGTAGATCATGAGGTGGCTACACAGTTACTGAGTCCAGACTTTCGGGCTAGATGATCCAGGCATCATTTATAGCTGTTAAAGAGGCATACTGTGCAGAAGAGAAAAGCATCGACTGTTGAGTATTCTTGTGTTCATGTTTCTTAGTAATTGAGGCAAATACGTTAAAGTTCCAGTTTTCAGCCTGCAAGGCTGAGGTAGTAAACATTGCAGGTCCTCAGCAGCCTGTGTTGGCACTCTAGGAGACAATGAAACATACACAGGATCTGTGGTCTTGGTGGTAGAGAAGCAGCCAATATTTGTCTAGGGAGGCTGGAACTCAGTGGGAGGCAGCTGTTCTCCAAAATCAAGGGAAGAGTAATGGTTTTGAGATAGCAAAGCAAACTTCCATGCATGGGAACAGCTGAGGAGAGCTCTTTGACCAGGGAATTGCCTGAGTTGTGTTGCTCATGAATTTTGCAGGCATTCAGCAGACACTGGTCCCTGGCAGGAGGTGCAGCCTTTGCTCCCATGGAGCTGAGCAAGCTCAAGTGTTCCCAGGTTTGAGCTGGGAATAGTCTTGCTGTAAGAACGGAGGTGGCCCAAATGACAAAGATTTCATGCAGAAATGGAACGTTTGCTGTGTGTTGGGAGATGTGTGGAGATGATGTTAGTGAAGGAGTGGGTGCTGCAACCCTACAGGCACTGGGGCTATTGAATAATACTACTGAGAAAGTTGCACCGTCAAGATGGTGGAGGGCAAAGCTGAGCTTTGGGGGGACAGCATTATGAAATGCATCTGCTAAAAGCTGCTTATTGTCCTGGACACAATAGCTTTTCTGTCATGAGTTCTGATGATCAGAAAGACTTGGGTTTTTTTTTATGCTATGGAAGTGATGCTTAGAGGAGTGGTTCTATTTCTCAGGAAAAAAAAAATAAAATTGAGGTATTACTCCCCTTTATACGTGTATTACTTCTTGCTGTCTAAGGTAAGTACAGACTGATCTCCAAAATAGCAAAAGAGAAACATTGTGCTTGACTAAATGCTTTTCCTCAATGGAGATAACAGTTTTAAAAAGCACATAGGAAAGGATTTAAAAAAAAAAAACTGGTAATATTTTGTACCTCTTTTTGTTCATTACCCTCCTGTATATTCATAGTGTTCATAATCTATTACATAATTTATAAAAAGGCTTTTTGCTTCTTTTTTTCCCCGTTTCCTTACCAATTATTGACTGTTTTTCAAACAGAATAGGGGGTTGGAAAATTAAATAAAGACTTCCAAAAAAAACATGCTTCAGAAACATTTATTTAATTTGTGAGTTCATTCTGTTCTCTCTCCCCCTACCTCCCTCCACTTTTTTTTTTCAAGAAGATCTGTATTAATTTAGTTTAGTAACTTAGTGCCTATATTAAATTAATCTAATAAAAGTCAGAGTCCTCACATAACATTTCCCAAATGTGAAGCAGCATCTATTACATGAGGCACAATCTTTATACAGTAAAATGTGAATCTGATATGTAAAATTACAAAGCTGTTTGGTATACGTTATTTAAGTCAAATACTTGAGTACAGTGAAGCTGGAGGAAAGAAATGAGCAACGGTATCATTCAAAACATTAAAAACTCAAACCAAGCTTCACATATCAAAGCAGTTTGTATTTGTGAAAGTATTCTAAAGTCCAGCAGTTAAACCTTGAAACACGAGCTCTTTCTGTTGTCAGTTACTCATACCCATGTTTCTATAAACATTTCGATATATAATCATGAGAGTATATAATCTATATTAAAATCTGCATATTGCTATAGATCTGCAAGTCAGAAAGGCTAGATGAGTGTATTTAAATTGACCAACCCATTGCATTGTTGTGCCACAAAATTTCATTCAGTAAGCCCCCTTTTTTTGTACACGTGGTTTATGACTGTTTTAAAAACAGCAATAGAAAACATCTCCATGCAAGTGGCCTTGTGCTGCCAGAGCTTTAGGTGGCTCAGCCGTGCCTTTCCCTTGGGTGAAGGTCATCCTTTTGTGCAGATCCCTAAAGTTACGTGAGCTGGGATGGGGTGTGGGTGTTCCTGCTGATTTGTGTATGTGTACATCACAGTGTAATCACATAGTTTTTCCTGTTCTCTCACTAAAATATTTATTACTGTCTGAAATGAGGAGAAGGGGCTTTCTTTTGTATTGGCATAAACATAGGATTATGCTCACTGTGTGCTTTCAATCACTAAATCACCGATACGTCAATTGACATAACGCAGTCTACCTCACAGGGATGTTGCAAGGCTTAATTAATTAATGTTTTTAGAGCGCTTCAGGACTCTGTGATAAAAGGCGCTTTAGAAGTGCAGAGGAGGATTATGCTGATTATTTTTCCCATCTATTACCCCAATATGTCACTGATTGAAATTCAATAGAAGAATGTGGGCACCCCTATAATGGCAGGGAAAGGCAGAATTTTTAAAAATTATCATAAGAACTTGGAAAGGCAACTCAGTAATACAGTTATGTAATACAAAAATTAGCGTGGTCTTTTTTTTTTTTTAATTGCTCCTGTTGCTTTTTCCTCTCCTTTCTGCTTGAAAATTCATTCCCTTTGCTGGATTAACAATAATAAGTACAAATTATGCCTTTATTGTTGTTACAGTTTGATGATATATTACAGCCAGAACGCAGGTTAGAAACACAGGCTGAGTTATTATGTACTGCAGGGTAGTGATTTCCTGCAAACTGATTTATGGGTAAATAATTTGATGTACTTATTACACGGGACAGGCAGTTTTAAGTTTCTGTAACAAAGCACAGCTGAACAAAGGAAAATCACTTGCTACAGTATAGGGACAAGACAAATCTAAAGAGAAACAGATCTAATCAGTGTCAAACCCCTTGTCTTGCAGGGAACCCTGTCAGCAGTGGTTGGTAGGTAAACAGGACAGGGATCTTATTGAGTGTTTCATTGAGGTCTTTTGTTTGGAGCTGTAAATTAATCAGAAGTGTTTGGATATTAATTCCAAGCTATAGTTTCTTCTGAGTTCTAGTTGTTTTTTATAAGAGCTCTGTTGAAAACTAGGAAGTTTAACTAAGACTATTTAACTGAACCTGTGGAATGGCAACAGATGATGGTTGTGTTCTTCACCCAGCCTTGTGTTTGCAGTCAAATGCTTTCAGGTTGTGATCCTGTAACACAGTAAATTGAACTTTGGAATAGCCATAGCAACATGGGACATAGCTTGGGTCTGGTATAACACTGCTGAGTCAAATTTTCTCAAAACATTTTGAAGTGGTAAATTTAGCCCAGGAGACCATATACCGGCTTGGGCACTGCCCATTCCCTCAGCCGTTTGGAAGAGTGCTGCTTCAAGGTCAGTGAACATGGACTGGAGTGTCAGAAAAGAGCTTTGTAGCACACAGTTTACAATCTGAGTGTGCCTATCAGTCTACAAAGAGATTGACAGGCACATCCCATATGAGTCTCAGCAGGTTACATTTGCTTATGCTTTAGTAAATTTTTTTGGTGTTGTGCATTAGGAGTTCAAATGGTTTGTCAGCTTATCTTTGACAAGTGCTTTTCTTAATCATGCTTGGTAAAGAATTGCTGTTCTCTGCAATCCCGTTTTTCAGCATTAGCCAAAGAACACAAAATTTCTTCTTTTTCACTCTCTGTACATACTTGGGCAAGGTTCGTTTATGATTCATTTTGTAGCTGTCTCCAGAAAACTGTTGAGGCAGTGGTGGTGATGCTGATATAAAATGTCCAGTTGTTGTGGATGAATTTGACAAGTGGGCTCGCAGAAGTGTGCCACCAGTCTGTTTTGGCACGGCTGCGGGGAAAGGGAGTTGCACAAATTTAACATTAGACTGCTCTGCCTTAATTTTATGTCTGCATTTTGATAAAACAAATGAGTTTGTCTTCAGTGTCTGGTGAACACGTTGCTGAGGTTTAAGCTTAATGAAAGACCTATCTTTGGCAGGACATGCCATTAAAGAACTACTAGCCAACATGAGTAGAAAATCTCTTCTAAAATATGATCTGACAAAAAATTCATTTGAGAAAGCTGTTTGGTTTGTTTTTTGTCTTCATTTGGCTAGCTGACCTGGGCAATGGTCAGCCACTTCTAGGGGGTTTTTGAGAGCTGTTTTCATGTATAACCATTTCTTTACCATGTAATCTTTGAAATCTGTTGAACTTTCCTTCCAAAGAACTTGTTATGAGATGGGAATCCCAAGGGATCGTTGATACAAGAAAGCGAATGAGACTCATTAAGAAAAGAGTTTTGTGGATTCCTGAAGGATGTGCTTTCAAATTTCCTAAGCAAGCCGATCTGCTTCTGGAGCAGTAGGCTATTCACTGAAACAGACAGTGACCTTGGCTCATTTTTGTCCTCACTCCAGAATCTCAGCTCATGGTAGAGTAAAGCTCGATTTCACTTCTTGAAGTGATTACATTAAAGCTCTGAGCTGTGCTGTATGGATTCAATGAGCAGAGCCATAAAAAAGTGCTTGTAGAATGTACGCCTTGCTGCTGGCTGTTCTCATCTGTGGGTTGCTGCTGCATTAGCAGTCCAGCAGTCCTGGATGAGAAGGGACCTTCTTAGAGGGAAAGCTTTGGCCCACAGGTTTTAAATTCAGAGACATGACTTTTAGCTTGCTGAGGATGAGTTTGCTCAACAAACTGGCATCATCTTCCCAAATCTGGCCCAGGAATTCCCTTAAATACAGTGTTGGAGCAATGAAATAAACCACCTGTAAAGTCTGCTGAGGAGCTGGATGGAAACCATGGCTTCTGGCTATCATTTGGACCAGCTTAATGTGTTCTGGAAAAAAAATAATTCACACGTCGTATCACACCGGCTGAAAAAATAGCGTACATCAGCAGCGCTGTAACGTAAAGGACTTGCAGCAGGTGTTAACATGCAGAGGCATGGAGCATTCTGGTAACACCTGTGTTTGTCTAAATGCAGCCAAAACAATTTCCTCCCCAGTTGCAGAGGAGGATTAAAAAAAAAAAAAAGAAAAAAGAAAAAAGAAAAAAAGAAAAAAAGCCTACCTGACTTCCAGTAGTAGCAGACATTTGCTGTGAAGCAATTTGCACAGTATTTTCCGTGATGCACTGTGGGTGTGCTTTTTTGTGTGTGTGGTTTTTTTGTCTTCCTTTTCCTTGAACTTTTCAGTTTGGGGACACCTTTGATAACTTCAGTGCTCCCCTACTGTCTCTTTGTCTCTCACCAGCACTGCCAGGGCCGAGCAGTTGCAGATGGAATGCTCTCTGAGTGCTTTCCTTAATTGAATGAAAAATAAATATTACCAATTTGGATGTGACTTATGGGGCGCATATGATGCTTATTTTTTCAATTACATGAAAACTTGGCATGGTTAAACATAGGAAGCCAAGTGTTCTGTGAAGCTGGTATAGATTTCTGGGTTTTTAGGTGATTTTGCTTTAAATTATTGTATAGCAGAAGGGGATGAAGGAAGTCAGCTGCTAAACTGTGTTTTCCCAGCATGTATTTCACTTGGTGGACCCTTGATGCTCATTTTATGACTAGTATACACCGTACTATATGCATTTCTTGTTGCCACCAGAGATAACATTAAGTAAACTATCCCCTTAAGAAAAACAGCTTTTCTTGGCAAGTGGAGTATGACTCAAGGAGCCAGCACTGGAGACATACGGTGCTGTGAATGAGTGCTGTGTGTTACTCTACTGGATTGGAGTCCAGGCACTATTTATACTACAGCATATTCAGCACCAGATTGTTAAATCTTAATACTGAAACAGTGCATCATTTAAATGTTTTTGTTCTGTTTATGTCCCATTTTCAAGCATTAGATATCAAGCAATACTAGCTAACTTTTTGTTGCATTTGGACAAGATCTCTGGGTGCCAAAAGTTTTCTAATCTGTTCTTGAAGCATTAGCCTGCCTGTACCAGCATGTTACATTGAAACTTTGTACCAATGAAGATAAATCATGTCTCTTCTAGCTTCTCTCAAGACCTGGTGATGGAATACCTTGCAAATCACTGTATCAGTGGTAAATGCAAACAATCGTGTGCTGTAGAAAAGGAGTTATTCTCTAATTGTTTTCTCCTTTATGTCTACGAAAGAGGAAAAAAACTACTCCATATGAGGTATTTAAAGGCCTCAGGAATGTGGTGTCCTCTTGTGTCTGTGCAAGAAAATTTGTATCACTGTTTTGGATGTGCTATTTATTTTACAGTTGTGTTTTAATGATGAGTATAAAAGGCCTTTGCCATTTATTTTAGTTGGATTAATTCCAGAGCTGGTAAAGAACCAGTAGGAAGTAAGGTGAGGAGTGTTGTTTCTTGGCTTCATAGCATCCTTCGATAGAATAAATAGGCAGACCTCAGCCGTTGGGGGGAAATGGGAGAAAAGGTGATGGGCATCTTGTGGGGCTGAGCTAAAAAAAGTTATGTGGGCAGAGCAGTTGGGCAATGGCAACATGGTAAAAGAGAGAATAAAAGTAATAGTTGTGATGTGTTATACAGTACAGATCAAGGCTGAGCTGCAATGTTTTCATGTAAGGTGTCATTGTGGCTTTTTTTTTTTTATTTGTTTGCCTTCTTCCTGGCAGTAATTCCTGGATATTAGTCATTGTTTTTGGTGTGGGCAGGCCCACGGCAGTTGTCTAAACAGAAATAATACCTCTACACCAAATGGTTTACCATTGAAGTTTATAGTCTTTGTGACAAGCACATCCAGAGAGGTGATGGTCCCTATTAAAGAATGAACAGAAGTAGAAACAGGACTTACAACATCTCCACTGCCCCCATGCTATTTTGGATCTGTAGTCAGCAGCTTATAGTTGTTGTTGTTTTTTTTTTTTGCTAAGAAATGCAGCTATCTGTATAGTGTGACTGGCAGCTGGGAGTGAATTCCTACTTCATGGATTTCCAGTGCTATCTATCTGCACTGGGAGTAACACCATTATTAGATCTTAACTGTGCTGAAAGCCCACATGTAGGTATTTTCCTGTTCAAGTCAAAACCAATGCATTTATTTGCTGAAAGGTTTTGGAGGCTACGAAGTGTGGACTGTAGAGTATTTGAAGTTTCTTCTAACTTAGAAAGGCAGTCTTTAGTGAGACGATGAAAGATGTGAAGTGGGGAAGCATTCTGTGCTTCCTTGAAGCAATTTAAGAGCCAGGAACATGTCAGCAACTCTCCACTAAGAATTTGAAGTCTGTTCGTTCTGTTTCCCATGGTTTGCTTAAGGATTCAGTACAAAACTTTTTTTTTTTTTTTTTTAGAACAACTGCAATAAGCCTCAAGGCACATACTGAATCTCCTAAACAAACAAGCTTATCAAAAGGTTTAGTAAACAGGCAGTAAATTGCAAAGTATGAATATTTTGTTTTCTTTCAGGAATAATCAAGCTTGGGAGGTGGAATCCCCTCCCTCTCAGTTATGTGACCGATGCACCAGATGCAACAGTAGCTGACATGCTACAAGATGTCTATCATGTTGTGACACTGAAAATCCAATTACAAAGGTAGGTGTTTCTAAACATCTGTCCTTTTCTATTCTCTGAGCTGTTTTGTCAATTACAGCATTACTATAGAGATCAGCACATCCTGTCTTCATTAATTTCTAGTCTTTTGATGACAGGGTGGGAAAAATGAAGAGAAGGGTAGGTAATCTGACAGCTATTTGGTGCATGTTCTGATTTTGTTTGTTGTTTTCTGAAGTAGTGATAGGGTAACAGGGAGAGGAAGGGCAGAAACTCACCTAAGAGTTCCACAATCCCTGATTTGATGGGTTCTCAAGGCCTTACTGAGCACAAAAAATAAACACCCTGCCTTTTTCCAGGGATTGCATTGTGAGACTCAAGTCTTCTACTGCCAGTTGCTGAGACAGGAGAGGAGAGGAGCTTGCTGGCATTCCTTTGTTTTCCAGTTGTCTACCCAGTGGAAAAGCAAGAAGATGAGGATCTGTTACTGCAGATCCATTTGGCCTTTGAAAAACATTTTCCTTTTCTGAATGCTAGTTCTGACTAGCAAAGCAAAACTTCCTAATTCTTTTACCCTTACTTGCTCTCATTTTCCCCGCTTCTACATTTTTTTTTCCATTTTTCTCTATTGCATTCAAAAGAGTTTTTAAACAGCAATTGGTGCCTGTGAAAGCAGTTGTGGCAAGGGGTGCATTGCACTCTGTAGACATGGTAAGCCTGCATTGCACAGTCATTTGTAGCTTTATGGACAGGATACATCAGAGGAAAGAGGCAAAGATGACAGACACACTGTGTCTGGAATAATTTATGCAAAGCTCATCAGAGCTCATACTGAACAAAATAAGGGTCCATTGATGGTGTATACATACCTACCAACTGTTCAGTTTACTTTGAAATTTGGAAGTAGTTAGCTCTTCACTAAAGTTAAGTTCCTAAATGCCAGCATTTCCTTCTTGTTATCTCTAATGTTGGTTGAGGTTTCCGGTTCCCCTTACTGATCTTTCCTTGGTTTTATGTACTGTTACCATCTCTTTGGCATAGTTGTGAAAGCATCTGGAGTCTATGCTTATTATAAAAGGAGAACAGTAACTCACCTCTCCAGAAGTATGAGCTCCCAGGATTTCATCTAGCCTATTGTTCTGTTAGTGTTACCAGTGAGTATCAACCCAAGATCAAGGTCTCGCTTTTTATCTTCAAAGTGCCTGAAGGCCTGGATGCAGTGTAAATAGAAGATAGTCCATGACTTTGAGATAAAGATGGTCATTGACTACTTAAACACCTCAAGCACAGCTGAACTTTCAACTCTTAGGGTAAAGCCTGCCAGTGTAGGTGGAAAGCAGAACTAACTCAGTGTCTGATTGGAGAGTGTGCACTAAGTCTCAAGGCATGAATGGCAATGATGACTCTCCCCAGCTTTCTGATGTGCTTTTTAGGTCTCTCCCCATGTATGTAGACACAGCCCATGAGCTTGTTAAACTAGAGGAGGCACAAATCACATGAAGACAAAAGCTTTACTACATGTGCAATTCTTGTAAAATGAAAGTGGAATGAACATGTGACAGATGTTGGGCATATGGTTTAGTGTGTTTTTGAAAGGCTCTCAGATACTTCAGCAACGAGGGCAGTCTAAGAACCTGTATTCAATGAAATTCATTTTTCAGACGTGCTGCTCAAAGCCTTGTTTCCACACAGCAAGGACCCTTACTGTTCACTGATTTTGCTAGTGACATTGTGGCATGTATGTTTATTTTTCTATCCCAGCAGGAATATCTTTGTTTGAAGAGCATGGCTTTATCCAGTCAATTCTGTGGCTTGGTCTACAAAGAATTCTTTAGCTCTCTACCAGGCCCCAGAGGAAATGGTTATGCAAAATGTATATCATAGTAGAATTAGCTGCTTTTCCTGCCATGTACTGTCATAATTTTGGTTGACCTATACATCTTCTGGGAGCTGGGTGTGATGGGGAGGGGAGAGAGGAGCGAAACACCTTGATGGACTGGCTTAGCAAGAAAGTCTTATTTCTGCTCACTGCTTAAAGGTCTGTGGCTCTTGTACACAAAGTATAAGTATCTGTGAAGGTGATGTTTCTTTCTATTTTCTGTTTTGACAGTTGTTCCAAGTTGGAAGACTTGCCAGCAGAGCAGTGGAACCATGCCACAGTTCGCAATGCCTTAAAGGAACTGCTCAAAGAGATGAATCAGAGCACATTAGCCAAAGAATGCCCTCTTTCACAGGTTAGTATTTTTAGTGGGCTTAGGGAAAGCCAGATTCCCAAGATCCAATATTCAGTAAAGGGTTTAAGCTAAGCAATTCCTTAAGTATTGAATCACTTTCTTCTTTTCTTTAGAAAGGAAAAATTCCAATTAATGTGAAATAGAGTGTTTTTTATACCATATTTTATTAGTGGGTCATCAGGTGGAAATTGAATGAATTGTTGTTTTTTTTTTTAATTCTGCAGTTCAGAGAGTCTTCATCTAGACCTTTATCTGAACATTTTGCAATAGGAATGATGATTATCAAATGCAAAATTTGAGTGGCTTCTTTCCACTAGCAGAGGCCTGCCTCCACAACGTAATACATGAGTAGATCTCACTAACCTCTAACTATGATAAAAAGTATATATACTTAACAATTTTGCCCAAATTTCTAGAGAACAGTAATAAGAAACATATATAATTATCTTTTAAGAAGCACAATAATTCATTGTCTCATTCTCCATGACTGCTTTATAAATAGCAGTACTGTCATGTCTAAAATGTAGGTTCCTACAGACACTGTGAGCAATATTTGTATTTCAGATTGTCATAACAAGAGATTTGAAAAATATTTGTGGCTGAGACCTTCTTGTCTCTCTCAAAAAAAAAAACACACAGAAAAGCACTTCAGCACCCAGACAAGCAACATTGCTAGGAACAAAAAGTGCATTGCCCTCTAAAAACTTCATTAAACTCTTATTTGTCTATTGCATCTTTAAAAAGTCAGAAGTCCGTAATTCTTGCTGCTAAAAACTCAAGTGCATTTGCTAGCCCTTATCTGATTTTTTTTTCTCCTGTGGCTGTCTCTCTTGCAGCACACGGTATGCTCATCCCGCAATTCATGATCCAAAGCCTCTGTGAACCAAGAGAATTCTTTCTGTGTGTAACCAGCACAAATTTACCTCACTGTGTCGTGATTACAACTCTAGGAAAAGCACAGGGTTACAGAAGTGAGATACAGAGCAGAATTTGAATCTTTGCAATTGGTAGGAATTGCTTTACAACAGAAAATGTTCCTTATCTTCCTTAGTTGTGTTGGCACTGCAGAACTAGAAGGAATGAGAAGGCTGCAAGGAAAAGCTGTGTAACTTGTCTTTCTTACTAAAGGAGTCGCAGTGACTCTAGATATGCACAGAGCTTAAGTGTGTTGAATACGGAAGTATTTTTCTTTCACACAGTTTAAGTGTAATTTCTTTAAATAGAATTACCAGTGGAATATGGTCAGCTAATGATGATTGCAGCATATGGTTGTCTCTGGCCAGTCTTCAATATGCAGTATAACTAAACCATGCATCATTTTATATGCAGAATTCATTTGTTGTCTAGGTCTTCTTCCTCCCGCTTTAGTTTCAAAGCCTGCCAGGTGGAAATGCTGCAGTAGGCTTATTCTCTCCATAACCTCAGTCTGAAAAATATTAATAAGACTACTGATGGCAGGACTGTAGCAGTAAGAATCTTTGCCCCAGTAGTTATTTAGTGGTCAAAGCTAAATGGAGAAAGAAAATTGAACTTGTTTACTTTTAAGCGTAGCTGTTATTGGCCCTGAGTAGTGGCTGACCTCTGAACTGGGACTGCAAGAATGCAACATTTATTATTATTATTGCCATAGCATTTCAATCTCTTTTGTTTTGGCTCACAAAATACAAAAGATACAATGGAAGGTTGTGTAGGAGCTGTCTATTGCTATCATCTGAATATGCCTGTAATACAATTCCTTCTCCCAAATCAGTTTTAAAAAAATATCGTGCCAAATGTGAAATGTCATTACAACCCCCTTGTGGTTAATATATTATTGACAGCAGCAAATTGCAGAGTGGTCTCTTAGGAGTCGAACTGCAGAGTAAATGCTGCTGTTTTTAATGTGTTCAACAGTGCCTCAAGTATAGAAGTGGAGAGGGGCAATGCGGGGAGCTCTCTCTCCCACCCGCGATGGTGCTCCATCTCTGGTTCTTGCTGCATGAGCTCTCTCTGCAGCCCAGATGGGGATTTTGATTGCCACTAATGGGAAATGTAATCATTCACTTTGATTTAAAATTGTTCTGTTTTTTTTTTTTGTTTGTTTGTTTGTTTTTTTGTTTTTTTCTGCAAGGTGTATTATGTGGCTGCAGCTTAGCTACCCTTAGCATAAGGCTGCTGTTCAAACAAATAAATCCCAGTTAACCAAGCTCGGAGGAAGGAGGGTAGGTAGGGGGGAGTGTGTGTGCCAGAAGGAAATCCAATTACTTCAGCATTTTCATCTTTGCATAGAGACTTCTGTCTTTCCTGTATATTGTATAACTCATTTCAAAACTGACCACGTGTTTTATCTTCTTACTGGATGAAGATTTCTTGGCATGTGAGCATGTCCCATGTTTTTCTCCTTGAACTTACTGCACCAAATTTTTTTTATGGGAATATTTCTCAGGTTTTAGTCCAGTAAATTTTCATTTCACTTGGCCGTCATTGCCACGCACACCCCAAACACATCATATGACTTCTTCATATAATCTATTCCTTCCTTAAGGATTTTCCCAGGAAGGATACTCATGCTTTAGAAACTTGCAATTACTCTATGTTTTTTGTTGTTGTTGTTTGTTTGTTTCTTTTTGGGTTTTTTTACTACTCTTTTCTGAATAGATATTCCCTTTCTGCAAACTCATCAAGGTTCCTGACAGAAACAGTCAGGAAACTGTTTCCTTCTAACTTTATAGTGATTAAGGTATTTTTCTCTGTAGTTTGAAAGTTCCACTGCTCTACTGTCAAGTGGCTGAACAGAATCTGTCCTGGGATGTTCTGCCAATTGTTGATATACTATTTAAGTTTCCTATTTAGCTTAAGCTTTGCTTTCTCAAATAAAGGTTAATAGGTTCAGATATTCCATGATATTTAATAGTCCTTCAATTTCTGTAATGTTGGTTTATGATAGAGCTAGAGGATTTGCAGAAGAAAAGCAGAAAAGAGAAATTGCTACATAGGCAAAGCTAAACAGTTGTCCCACCATCCCTAAATGACTGACAATTTAACTGAAGTGGCACTCAAAAAATGGAAGATGGCTCTACTTTGTTTAGAATCCTTTCTTAGCAGAGACTGTCACTGTGTCATGCTTTCAAAATACTACTGCCTGTTAAACTGCTTCAGAACAGGCAAGGATTTATGGGGAAGGAATTGTTGCTGGCTACTACAATGCTAGGTTTATGTCTCAAAATATTGATTTTAATTAGAAAATTGAATCTCAGTTTTAGAAATCGAAGCTGCCACTTAAAAAGGGTCTTATTTTATAGCCTTCCAACTCTACTGCAGTGCACCATAGTAGCTTTCTAGAGGAAAAGTTAAAGTGCAAAGGCAGAAGACCCTGTTTACTGAAAGTGAAATTATGTGCTGAGGACTATAGCAGTCTACACCATCCAGTACTCTCAAGTACATTGGTTTTTAAGTCCCCTAAACTCAAGGTTTAAGAACAACTGGAGTTGCTGGAGTGAATTTGTTAGAAGACAGGATGAATGTGGCAGAAGGAGGGAGGGGATGTTTTTTATTTTAAAACTGTTAAAATTGAGTAAGCTTACGTGTAAGCCTTGTAGCTTTACAGAGATAGCTTAGATGCTGTTTTGCACAAGAGCTTACAGGAGCCTGTGAGTAAGAGCTTGAACTTCTGTTCTCTCATCCCTGTGCAGGAATGTTGTGTAATGTTGCCAGTGCTTTTCTAGACTTTCACATTAAGTGAGGAAAGACGGCAGAAGAAAACTGTGGTTTCTGAAGAAGGCACATTGACTCCCATGTGTTAGTGGTGTTACATTTCATTTCCTTAAGTTGTACACATGCTAAGAGCAAGTAACCCTGGAAGAGTTAAGGGAGGAAAAGCAAAACGTTATTTCTAAAAAGTTGCCTCCTCTCTAGAATGGATAAAGAAACCTGAAAAATAAAAAAAGGAAAAACTACCAGTAACCAGACTCTTTCCCATTTTATATGCAGAAGCATCCCAGATAGGAAGTATCATTGCTATGTGCATCAGGTGCTGCAAAACAGCACTGCTTTTCTCTGCTTCCAGTTGGCTTGCTTGAGTCACTAAGAGAGAATTCACAAAGAGCAGAGTGGTGGTGGTTAAACAAGCGGTACTTCAGTTTTGTTGATCTTTGCTGAGGTTTTTGGCTGTTCTGTATTGCAGTATGCATAGTTCCCTTCACTGTGAACATCACTGTTAATTTCTCTTTTGGGTGATTTTTCACACAAGGGCTAATCACATGTTTCTATAAATTACATTAATTTAACTTATTTGCCTAAACATTCTGTAGAGAGTAGCACAAATGTTCTCTCATTGTTGGCTGTGTGGTCTTGCTGCATTTGAAGTAGAATAGAGACAGCTGAAAAGCATTCATCTGATTTCTGCATGCTGGAGCATCTAATCTTACCTTTAGGATCTGGTTCCTAAAGGTCCGTCATGATTGTTCTCACCTGGATGCAGCAAGCCCGTGCTCCCCAGTATGGCACCACCTATTGTTATGCAACTAAGTGTATATACTGTAGTACCACAAGTACAAATGGAAGTAGAACTACTCCTGCTTTCAGCCTGTGTTGTAGGTGTCATGCTGGGTTTGTCCTGCACTGTTTTTGCTTTGTTATGAACCAGAGTAATTATGTTTGGGGATGTACAGTGGAGAATAAAACCAATTTTGTGTTCTCACCAAACACTGCTTTTTGTTTTTAAAGGCAAAAAAAGGATGATCACTGTGCATTTACATGTCATTCACTTTCCCTGGAAAAATTACAAATTATGCAAGACATTTTAATACATTTTTTGTCTTTTTTTTCCTGTACTTCCAGAGTATGATTTCATCCATTGTAAATAGCACATACTATGCCAATGTATCAGCAACCAAGTGCCAGGAGTTTGGGAGATGGTACAAGAAGTACAAGAAGATTAAAGGTAAATTGTTTTTTTGTTTTGTTTTGTTTTGTTTTTTACTTTCTAACTTGTTGAACTTCTGCTGATGGTTTGCGATTATTTACTTTAAGTAAAAGTGATAGTAAGCTTTAATAATATTAGTGAGTTTGTCTACAAAGAGGGAACGGTCACAGCACATTTAAAATTAGATCTGATACTTTACAAACAAGGCTGTCATGAAATGCAAGTCACTTAATACATGCTTATAATGTACCATTTAGTTGTGCTGAAAGATCGCTGTGTTTTGAATTATGCTAAAAAGTTTTGGGGAAAAAAAAGTGTTCTGGTAGACCAGAATTTAAAACTGTAATTACTTTGTAAATCACCTTAGTTGCATTATAATCATGAAACCTAAAGAGCTTGTCTCAGTAACAAGTGCCTTTGCTCTTTGTTTAAAATCCTGCTAAATATACTGACATTCCTGCCATGTTTTCTGGTGTGGAATCTGGATACCAGTGGAGCATTTGGTACCTGGTTGGTTGGAGGCATTGCTAAATAACATTTTGTTTCTATATCTTTGTTTCTGTTACACCACTGGGGAAGATTTGTTGTCTGAAGGAAGGCATAGGCTTCTCTTGTTGTTTCTGTTTGTGATCCTTTCAGTGGACAGGAAAGTCGTAACAGGATTCACAAATGTTATGTAGAACTACAGTAATGTCCTGTCCTAATTGAGAAGCTGTTGTGTTTTTAGTCACACAAAGATTAGCGTCTTTCAAAAAATCCGCAGTCTTTTCTCTTAAAAACGCACAAAAAAATAACAGCATAAATGAGCTGGGAAAGGCTTCTTGTTTAGTTTCCATAGGGCAGACTAGAAATCTGCACGATATCATCAAGAATCTGCCTTTTGAATTAGGAGCACCTGAAACAAAATTGCATGGAATATCAGAACAAGGTCTGAGGCATGTGGATTTTTTCTGATGCATGTCTGGTTTATGCTGCACATACCTGTAGGACTCTCAGCTGTGTGGTGATTAGTTTTTTACTTGGCAGAAATAAAAAGGAATGTTTTATAGAAAACTTATCTGTGGATGGAAGGAAGGTTGTTCAGGCAGATGTGGGTAACAGTGTGGATGTGGAAATGCAGGTGTTGCTCTTCACCTGTTAAAGTGACTTAGGATTGAAGTAAAAATGTTGATGCCGAATAAACTTGGTAGTTTTTTCTCTCTCTAAATTGCCATTGTGTTATGCAGAAGTGTGTCTTTTTTCTAAATGGTATCTCTTAATAAAAGAATTTTATTTGAAGTGCTATAACATATCCTCTTGGTTAGAAACAATCAAAGGACTCGAATAGCTTCAAGGTCATCACTGTTTGGTTTACTTGCCATTGTTGGAGAGCAGAGATAGGCTTTCCCCCTCTTCCCCCCCACCAAACTGGGCAAGGGTGTAATGCCAGTTACCGAGGCACTGGAAGCCCTTAACTGTAGTGTTCTTAGCAGTAGAGATGCCACTACAGCTTCTGAGTGTTTCTAGCACACTGCTGTCTTCTACTTTCTTCCATTCTTAGAACATTGAATTCTTTAAGCTCCTTTTTTTAAAAAAAAAAAACTTAATAAGTGCACAGTTAAATTGTTAAGTGCCATAAAAGCAGAATGAGACCTCAATCAAAAGGTCAAGGATCCAAACCTGAAGAATTTGCCAGATAACTCTGCATACGTGCTATTCAAAGAGATACAGCCAGTTGCTGCTGTTTGGAAGCGTATGTGTATGCTAGTAGGAGGAGGAAAAGGAAGGTTAAGGTATGTGTGAAGTAAACACAAGCTGCTATAAAGCAGTTCAAGTCGTGTTGATTCATCAGCCATATGAGTGGAAGAGAAAACAAAGAATCTATGGCAGGTACTTTAGTGCATGAAGAAAAAGCAGCCGTGGAAATTCAGGGCAATAATCTAGGCCTCCTGGAAACAGGAAGGGCACTTCTTTGGGCAGTTTCAATTTCTCATTTCTGTTTTAATGACGTTTTGTTTCTTTTGCATAGACAGATATTTTTATGGGACACCTCAATTAGTACTCAAACTCAGTGACTTACATGCTTCATTCATCACATGTTCCTTAAAGGAAAGGTAGATGCATGACACAATATTACACTTTTGGGGTTGTAATCAGAATAGCTTAGGTAAAACTCATTTGGAGTTGCTGAGGCAAGAACCCTATCCATATGTAAGTCTAGAGCTGGTTATTAGAAAGTAAAAACAAAAAACAATTCACATGAGCTGTAGTAAATGCAAAATATGAAGGAGCTTCAGAATAACTTTATTGATGTTGCAAACTAAATGCAGCCTACAGTGTTAAATGTGTTTCCTATTATCTGCTAATGTCTGTTTTAATAAAACAGTGGGAACTAAATGGTTGCTTTTTAATCAAAACCATGATTTCCTAAACATAAGCTTCATGATTCTGTTACAAATTGCCACATATAGATCTCTTAGGTCAAACTTTTTTCCTTGTTCATAGAAATAAATAAACAGTAAAACAATTATATATTCTGAAAGATCAAAGTAATTGCAACTGAAGCCATGCAAAAGTAAAAAGTTCTTTGGAAAAAAAAGCATCAAGTTTCAGAGCATGTAGATCATATTTAAATAAATAAGAAAGTGAACAATCAATGATTTGATATCATTAGCAGCAGATGTAAGAGCTGTATATGAGTGGAATTGTATGTAATCTCAAGTGAATGTTCTCGTGTGCATTCTGTTGAACTCACCAAAAAGACAACTAACCTATTTTTGCTTGCAATTTAAAAAAAGTTTTCAGCTCAGCATGGTAATTTTGTCTTGTGTCAAGACCATGCTAGTATAAAATTCTGCTTGATTTTTTTTTTTTTCCCAGCCACCCTGCCCCCATGAGGTTTTAAGATGTTCACAGTTTACTCAGAGGTATGAGATTTAGTACACAGATTCTGGAGTTGCTGGTGTGAGGATGGAGGCTTTTTTTTTTTTTTAACCTTGTTCTGAGCCTTCCACTGCATATATATGTTCAGGGACATGAGAGACATGAGTGAGATCCTAACAGGATGTCTGCTCTTTCCAATCTCCTTGAAATACGCATGCATATTTCAAAGATAGCTTATATTAACTCACTTCTAATAGAAAATGCACAGTACTTGGAAAACAAGAATCCTACAGTTCTGTGAACTTTTTCTTCCCTCTGTGTAATCATTTAGAGTGGCAATTAAGCTATTTAGTTTGTATTGTCCTTTTGTTCAGAATATACACCATGAATGATTGTAATATTATTGTGCTCTTTTAAACTCTGTTTTATGGTTATAAAATATTTTGAAAAATGTGCACCCTTTTGGTTCTCAGTTGCATACATGACAAGATTTAGGTATAATTAAATTGCTTGAATCAAGAATCACGCTTTCCTGTTTGTAATAAAGGCTACGTACTAGTGACTGTGATGATAACTGTACAACACGTAGAGACAAGTTTCCAAACTTCACCATGCAACTAATGTCATTGTCAATGGAGAAAATCTGCACCAGTTTCCTACTCATTGCCTGGTCTTTTGGGTTTATAGCATTTCAAATATTTTTTTAGTTCTGTTTTTCAATAGATATTTCACTTCTCAAGTGTCATGCTTTCTATTTTTATCAGAGGGACTATCGCTGTATCAGGATCCTTTCACAACTGAAACTCTTAACTGGTGTGAATCTTTTCTTTTTTTGCCTGATGACACAGCTTGGTTTGGTGGGAGGAAGTTAGGAAGGCAGAGGGAGAAATAAAAATATTGTGAACTTAAAAATAAAGAGATGTATTTTCTTTGTCTGTGTATTAGGAACATCATCTTCTTTTTTTTTTTTTTTTTGCTCCTGCCATCAGTGGCTGTCAAAATATAGCTTTCTGTGGATGTGAGTTTTGAGACTGTGGCTGTCTCAAAGTTTTTGTGGAATGATGAGTCCTTCTCTTGAAAGGAGGAGGTCCCAGTTATTTCTATTTCAATGGTTCAGGAACCAGCTCCCATAAGAAAGAGTTTTTATAGCTTCCTTAAATTGAGAATCTGCTTTGGCTGCTCTTTGTTTTTTCCAGTATTAATGATGTGATGTTGTTTTGTTCTGGAGAGTGCTTACTTCCCATAAGGGATTGACAGGCCAACCTGATTTTTTGATTCTGTGTTCTAGAGGTCATTCTAGGTTAAGAGAGGTTAGAACAGGATTCAGAGGGGTTCCCAGCTCTGTTAATTCCAAACTGAAGGAACCCTGAATTGCAGCATGGTCCTAACACCAGTGTGACTTGGTGAAAATTTTAATTAGATGCTTTGTTGAATAGTTTTGAATTGTCCCTCTGAAGCAGGTGTTGCAGAAGCCTCATAAAAAGGCATAACAGAACATTCTCAATCGGTGTTTCTGACTTTTAACAACACCCCATGTTTTGATACATGTGTGTATATGCATAAATAGAAGGTCACAGATAAGTCTATATAAATAGATGTATGTATGTAAGTACACGTACGTAGAGATCTTGACCTTTAGCCTTTTTAACTAGATAGTTGAAGCAAAATGGCAAGGCTTTTTAAGTAGAGATAATTTCATGTGTCGTTCAGATATTAGTTGCGACTCTGACACTGAGCCAGATAAGGTCATTTAGGTTATCTGTGTGGCTCTTGACCTTATTGTAATTTTTTCTTTGCTTTCCTTTCATGCTCCTGACTATTTTTTTATTCCACTAAAAATAAAGCTCACTTTTTAAAAGAAAAGGGGAAGAAAAAACCATCATTCACAGGCAGGCACTTCAGGATCTAGATCACATACAAGACCTGAAGATCATCTCTAACTTGAACACATCCACACAGTATGTAGACTGCTGTGTTATACTGTTTTATGAGGAGAGTTGTTCATCTATTTGCATTAGATCACAAGGAAAATAGAGGAATCTCTCTCTTTAAGTATAAGCTGAAGTTGGCACATTTCAGTAAGATTTAGAGACCCCTTGGCTACTGTTTTCCCCACCCATATTAGAATATTGTATTTCAGCATTGTCGCTGATGTTAAGTACCAGTCTGGGGGATTTGTGTGCTTATATTGTTAAGAGACAATTTACCCACTGTAGTGTGTTCTGGGAGCTTTATAAATTGTGGCCCTCTTGGCTATTCCTCTGTATAAAGAGAATTAAAGCAGACACTTTTTTTAAATTCTTAAGCTTAACTTTTATGTAAAGTAAATACATTGATGAATTTCAGCTTTGCAGAGTGTCTTTTTTTTTTTTTCCTGTCCCTTCTGGAGCAGAGGCTCTCACTCTTAACAGCCCTTGTGGCAAGACAGAAGGGGAAGATATGTCCATTAGCTGAACCACCTTGTGTGCACGCGTGTGTCTGAATCTGCAACCATTGCTGCTGTAAGGAATGTATGTCAGTTCAATAGAGGTTGGAAGCCTTTCTGTAGAGAAACCACTTAGCCCTTTGTCCCTTCTATCTTGTCCCTGCCATACAGAAGGTTTTTATGACTGCTTGCTTTTATCACTTTTTTTTAATCTATGGATGATGATGACTGAGTCTGTTCAGATGATCTCACTGTGTCAACTTGATGGTTTTAAAATGCATTCAGTCCTAAGTACAGTGCTTTTTCTCAGTGAGGATCAGTTCTCGTACTAAGACTGGGACTTCTGTCCAGCCACACTTGATTTCATAGTGACTACGGAATTGTCTTCGTCATGGAAATACTTTTTTTTTCTTAATATCTCCAGAATTCCAAATAAAATTTCTTTCAAATGTATAAAAAGTATTCTTGTGTGCTGCCAAGCAGAGTAACTTTTGTTAGTTCAATAGTAAAGGAGTTTTTAGAAAGTAAACACTATTGGAGGTTAGGTTGGAAAGGGAGGAAGGCATGAAGCTTAGACACAGACATCAACTTTCGTGGTGTGAGAGCTGCAAAATGTCTGTCTCTGATCGTGTGGACTTCATAGAATATAAAATCCGTTCTGTCCCTGAGAACAGAAATGAATTCTGTTCACTCCAAGTGTCTGAGGGCTTATATGTCTTTTGTAATGATGTTTGTGTTCTGTGTCATTCCTTTCATCATCTTTGCTGTTATGAGTCAGGAAGAGATGTGTACTTATCTCCCAGAGGGGCTGCACAATTGTCTGTGTATTCTAGGCAATTTGCACCTCCCTCTTGAGGTGTCCACAAAAGGTTAGTACTTAAATAGCAGGGCATGCTTCCATCACAGTACTTTGACAGGGAGCAAGATATTTTTATATCAGATGAGACCATCTAACTGGTATGCTATTTCTGTCAGTTCTGACTAATGTTTGTCCTAATTCTCCTTTTCCTTTTCCATTTTACACAACCCGTATTTATACATTAGATTATGTGGTTTCTAAATACTTTCAATGTAATGATTTTTTCTGCCTTATGAAGAATAAAGTTCATACTGTTATGTGACCTCCTTAACCTGTACAGTAACCCCAAAATAATCTGCAATGAATTCATGTTACATTCTTCCTTTTTGAGAAGCAGCTTTTGGAAGTAGTGCAGTTCAGGGACAACCCATGAGAAGAATGACTTCCTACATTGAAGCAGAATTGTCTGAAAACATGTTAGTGTTTGTGTGTCCCACAGGATGACTAGGATCTAGTCTGTAGGACAAGAGGAAGGGAAAGTCTGATGTGTGGAAGTCAACAATGTTGGTTCACTTGACTCAGTTCCCTCAACAATGATGCTGATCAATGGCCTCCTTTTTTGATGGTTCTTCCAAGCACAAAAATAGTGACTTGTGCTTTGGGAACTGAGCGATTTGTAGTGCAATGGAGAATAGACAATGGCCTTTCCTGTCTGTTTTCCATTAGACTTGGATAAAGGCCTTTGCTACCCACAGCCAGCGGCCAAAAAATTTCTGTATGTGCTCCATAACTATTTTGAGGTTATTTGCTATCCTGCAAGAGTAGAGGAAGTGGAAGGTTTTAAAAGTTAAGATTTCTTACCAAGTGTGCTGCTCTGGTCAACTCACATTCTCTCCAGTTCTGACTGAAAGAACAAACAGCCCAGCCAGAGGTCAAGCAGTAAATGAAACCAGTGGATGACTTTGGGTAAATACAAAAATTGAATGTTGAATGAAAATGAGACTCCTCAGACCAGTCCTCTGCACTGAAGTGGTTAAGTGGGCTGTGATTAAAACAAATAAGTAATTATGCTAATTATAGATAAAACGATAGCGAATTACCCCTATAAAAGCACCTCCTGTGCTCTGGAGTGGCTTTGTTACATTTACAAAGAGGAAGTTGATAATCATAGGATAAGCAAGAGGGCACCCTGTTGGTGTAGTGCAGCCCCCCAGCTCTGCACTTCACTCTGAGATGGAGGTGGTGTGGTGTCAGAGCTTCTTTTCCCAAGCAAAGCTCCATGATTCAGAACAGGTTCAGCTCCAGCGAGTAAGGTGGTGTCGAGCTATGAGAAACTGTGGGAACCTTTCCATTTCTATGCCTGTCATAATGAAGCTCACAAACAGAGCTCTTTGCTGGCCCAGGCTAGCTCAGTTTGGCTTTTAGCACTGCTGGTAATGGCTTTTATGATCACCAGGTTTTAAGTAATAAATAAAACAAAGATGCAAGCTCTGAAGCTGTTGCACTGCAGAACAACCCTGGGGTGGTGACATCCTGTCACAATTGAAGCATGGCAGTCCTGCTGACTAGTAACTTATTACAAAAAAAATTTTTAGCAGCCTCTTCGTGCTCTGTTTTGTGCAAAATGCTTGTATGCCAGTGGGACTAAAAAGTTGGGGACTCGCTGGGTCACGGGTGCTGCAGGGCCCTTTTTGTGACCGTGGCAGTGTGGTGCTGGGAGACATGTTAAGATCTGGCTCTCCCTGCTGCATCCGTTATTGTGTGTGCTAAGCAATTTGGATTCCAGTGCTGTCCATCAGTACAGTGCTGTTCCTAAGCCCTAAATACCCCACAGGCTCTTTGTCAGAATGTTCCTATTAACAACTTGGTGAAAATAAAGGGTGAGGGGAAGGGAAGGTGGAGAAATAAATCTTATTTTAAATCTCTTGAGCTAGTTTCATTTCAAATGGAAAGTTGCATGCGGACCACCCCAAGCTATTGTGCTGTGGACTGTGTCAGCTGTTTGTACAGGGAATCTGGGTAGAGGATAAGAGTATCGTGCAGCGGAAGGGTGCATTGGGTTGTTTTTGTGCTGTATCCAGGAAGTTTCTAGCTCAGTATGAAGCTGAAATACATTGACACACGTGGTAATCATTATGAGAAAAGAAAGGAACATTTAAATATGACAATTTTCTGCCTCCATTCTGGGGATTATGTTGGTGTCCAAGTGTTTTGCAGAGGTAGTTACATCTTGTAGTGGGCTATGGGCAAATGAAGGGCAGATACCATTCTAGGGTACTCAGTGAGCTGCCTGCTAAGCTTGGACACGGTACTTGTGGTCCTGGTAGCTAGAACCTGCCTATGTAGTATATATGGCTTCTGGAGGCTGGGCTCTTAAATGTGGAGGTGGTGTTGGACTTGGAGCAAAACTGAATACCAGGCAGTGCGAAGCAGGAAGAAAAGGGAAAATACTGCTGTAGTTTTTTGCTGTGGCTGGACCACAGATGGGAGGTAGGTAACAGCCTCCTGGGCCAGCTTTTGCTTAAATAGCACAGGCACTGTAAGCAGAGGAGGACTGACAGCAGTACTTGAAGACAGACCACAAGTATTCATGGAGCCTGCTCCTTCCCAACGTAAGGTCCTGCTGCTCTGTCTTCACTGTTTTGTAAGCCAACGTGTTCAAGTACCAACTAGCTTATAAAGAACTACAGGATCTGTAAACATACCCCCCATTTTCAGCAAGGCAATAGCAGATGAGGGAAGGACAAAGGAGAGGAACATGGTGTAGAAACATGGAAAATGGAGGATGCAAGAGGACAAAATCCTGCCTCAAGAAAATATGAGGCAGAACATTGGTGTCACAGAAGTGTTGTAGCTCCTATATGCCATTTTTTCACAGAGCATTGCTGGGAAGCTGGTCTGTCTCCTGTGACAGTGCTGGCTGCTGCCTTGGCACTCTGTCAGGCTCCCTTCTGTCCAGGCCCACAGAGCCCTACCTGTTCATAGCCACTGATGAACAACGGGGAACCTGATATGGGAAATGTGCTGGAGAAGGAAAGAGCCTTGAGGAGTTGAGTAATGCACATCTTTTCTGTCTAATATAACTATTAATGGTAACCTTTTATTATTGAAGGGATTGAAGTGACTACAATCTGGTTGGTTTGTTGGGAGTGGTTATGTGGCAATATAGCCTCATGTGATCAAGAAAGGAAACTGATAAGAAGGGAAAAAAAAACACCTATGGAAGCAAGTCAAGTGATGTCTCTGTGTAATTGTGATTCCAAGTAGCATTGCAGAGATTAACAGCCTGGCAGCCTTTTCATCTTAAATTTTATTTTTATAGGGGTTTATGACTTGGCACTGAAGTCAAGAGTGGGTGGAAACTTGGCAAATGTGGTTCAGCCCAGAAAGTGGATGTTATTTATATTTACTTCTCACCAGGATTTCAAAAACACTTGGTTACTGTTTTTGAGTTCTAACAAGTAGTAATTTATTGGTTTCAGTGACTTATTCTCTGTATATTTCTTAAACTACAAAATAGTTGAGAAATTGTTTCAGCTTTCCTGAAGCTGCTTGTGGAAGGAATTTAATCTCCAAAGGGTGTAAATGAATTTTGAGTGTAGTTCTTGATGCATTTCCTTTTAGCAGAATGCTCCTATTATTTCATGTACACTGAACAACATCTTTATTGTATGTACATTAAGTTAATTCCTGATTCCCAAGTAGCAGCTGCACCTTTGGAATAATTACATTTGGTTTTCCTGGCAACAGTGTGTATTTAATAGCATTATTCACATACAGGCTCACCACAGAAAGGCTCAGGTGATTATATGGCCACGTGTTTTCTGCATGGGCCATGGTGCTGGATGGGGTCTTCTCCAGTGTGACAGAACAGCCTTGCTTCCCCATGACCCTGCATGCCTTCTGTGCCCAATGCTTGGGAATGGGTACTGAAATCAGTACTTAACTAGGAATTTTTAGTACTTTCAGCAAACTGAAATGCTGTGTTATGTGTTTAGTAGGCTGTGAGAAATTTATGGAGATGGTCAGTCATTTACAGTAGTGTTTGTGTATTGCAAATGTTGTATGGCATTTCATAGCTGAAACATCGTGCACAAATAAACAGTTATAAAATCAGTTGAGTTGAAACATTGGCTTTTGAAGAAACATGGAATTAAGAATTTTATTAGAAATGTTTAATTTTTACTTATTTTTTTCATTAACAAGGATTTTATTGAAGGTTAAAGGTTCTTTGGAATTTTTTTTAGGAAAAAAAAAAATGGGAACAGGGAAATAAAATATCTTTAAAATAAAATTCCTGGGTACTAATTTACCTAGTTATAAAAATTAGTACTTGTGATGTTCTGGAACGATGGCTCTAAAGACAGAAGTGGTGAGTGTCTGTGTTCTGGGCAGGATTCCCTCCCTCGTGAGAATTCAATCCTCTCTATCTGAGATTAACTCTGAAAGGTGAAAAGAGCTGTCTTTCTGTTTAAAGGGAAACAGAGAAGGTCATCAGTAAATTGTCACCTTGAGTACTGTGTAAAGATTCAAAGCTTTACATGGATTAGGTCTTAAGAGTTCAAAATCTGTGTACCATTGTTGAACGTTACACAAGTTCTGATTGTGTTACATTATTTATGAAATAAATCCCGTCGTCTTATTTAGCAAGAGCAACATAAAACTGAGGTAGTAGTTTGCTAGCTATGTGGTAGCAGTTCCTGGACACTTTTAGATCAATAGATAAATGCCCAATTTTGTGTAGTGAAGCTCATGGAATCTTCAACTTTGTATAAAATGACTTTTTGATTACTTAAAGTTGTCTAAGTAATAGTTTTACTTTTTTTATTTTATAAACTTCATTTCCAATTTCAAATATTACTTGTAGAGGAAATTTGGTTTTGTAATACAGGCATTTAATTTGGCAGTTGCATGAAAAGGTGTTGCAGTATTACTGATGTAAGATATCTGAAAGGGTCGTAGCTGCATATATGATTACAATAAATGCATCTGGTTTGTAATTTTCATTTTTTTGTAATACGATGTCACTTAAGAATAACAGGTCTTTGTTATAGTAATGATTTATTTTGAAGATGGTGAAGCCATAAAACAGCACTATAAACCAGTAAAAGGTTGCTGTCAGAATCTGTTTTCTGACATTCATACACAGTTCCTTCAAGATTTCCAGGCAGAGTGATGAGGCTTTTGTTAGAACCATTGCTCTGAAACGTTCTCATTTGTGAATCAAGGATGTGCATGGTTACGTAGCATACTTTCAGGCAAGCAACTTGATTCTGCTACAGTACATCTAGGTGAATTCACATAACCTGGTAACTTTATCCGCACATGATACAAGGTAGAGTTTATGCTGGAAAAAATATAATTGCTGAGTTTGTAATGAAAAGTTGTCCCATAAGCTGCACAGGGAATGGTCTGGTTTCCATTGAATTGGTGTGGGTGGATGCTAATTTGGGTTTCTTTCCTTCAGCTAGATGCCAGTGATTCTGAAATGTTTCCCCTCTTTTAAGAGTTATTCAATTTGATGACAGATTCAGAAGTTACTGACAGTGTGAGTGGAAATGTCTAAACTCGTTTCTTTGGGAAACGAGGCTGGAACAGACACCTGCTACCAGTTTTATCAGGAGACTTTCTAAGCAACAAGTGAAACCTAAGAAGTATGAAAGTGTCTTGATTATTGTTGCTCTTACTTTGTACTGCTTTTGTTCTATTTTTGAGTAGCTTTTATGCGCGTGCAGATTTGAAAACTAAAGTGGGTGCTATACACCTGGAGTAATTCTTACCCAAATGGTCCTCTTGTAAGTGCCAACTGAAATGACAGCAAAAACTTTTTTCTCTTTTAACAGTGGAAAGAGTGGAAAGAGAAAACCTTTCAGACTATTGTGTTCTTGGTCAACGTCCCATGCACTTACCAAATATCAACCAACTGGCAACTTTGGGAAAAACTAACGAACAGTCTCCTCATGGCCAAATTCACCACAGTACTCCAATCCGAAACCAAGTGCCAACGATGCAGACAATGATAAACCCTGGGCTCCTGTCTCCTCAGCTCAGTCCACAACTGGTGAGGCAGCAGATAGCAATGGCCCATCTGATAAACCAGCAGATTGCCGTCAGCCGGCTATTGGCTCACCAGCACCCACAAGCTATCAACCAGCAGTTCTTGAATCATCCACCCATCCCTAGAGCTGTCAAACCAGAGCCATCAAATTCATCGGTGGAAGTCTCTCCAGATATTTACCAGCAAGTCAGAGATGAGCTGAAGAGAGCCAGTGTATCTCAAGCTGTCTTTGCAAGAGTAGCATTCAACCGCACACAGGTATCCATTTCTGTTTTATAACCAAGAAGTGCTGAGGGGTCAAAGTTGTGACTCTAGTGGGGCTATGTGCTTGTTGCAGATCAAGGCAAGGTGTACCGCAGAAACAGGTCATACCATCCACCATTTTTCCCCCAGTTTCACTGGCATGATTGAGCAAGACTGTTTATTCATAGAGCAGCTGTTTGCTTGAAGTTGTTTACCTTAGTGCTGTTACTTGAGCTTTGTTCTCTAGTTATCATTCTGCTGGTGTGAGTTCTTTCCTGAGTTCTTCTCTGTGGTTATAAACTTCCACATCTGCTCCTGCCTGATGGCCAGGAAGAGGTAACAAGAGATTAAGGGAGTCAGCATCTTTTAGTTTATGTCACTTTCTCAGTTCCTTCTTGTGGTAACTACTGTTGATTGCACAACTACTGCCAGAGGCTAGTGACACAGAAATGAGTAAGACAAGTATTCATAGGCCTAAAGACAGTCTTGGTGCTGGCTGCGTAAGAGACAATTGATTGCTGGAAAAGATGTCTGCCATTTGCAGCTGGTTTTCTCACTCAAATATCGAAACTCAGATGTTAAAATAATTACACAGCAGTATCAGTGTAAGCCTAGCACCTGGAATACCTTAGGTGAATGCATATTCAGAAATGCAGGCTGTTTACATTTATCCTGCTGCCAGACTGCATTCAAGGCATACAAAGCACAATCTCTGGTTGGTGATACTCTTCTGTAAAAATTAATAAATGGGAAGTGAAATCATATTTAAATACTGGTACAGTTTTCTTTTGTACAATCAGAGCTGATCTTTGAGATTAGCTTTACCAGCAAGAGAAGACAAGGGCCACGTATGTATGTGTCTGCAGGAGGTCTGTCTGTAGAGCCATACAGTGCCTTTATACGTTCTCCTGGATTAACGATTTTCTTTGGCACTGCCATTTTGGAAATGCCATATTATGAGGGAACTAATTAAAGTATGGAGCACATTTTTATTACTTCCCTTTTTCCATTAAATTCATAAGATGGCTGCACTCAGAAAAAACATTCATGTTCAATCAACATGTCTTTGAGTTCTCAAGTTAGCCTTGAGGATATCGAATGAAAACTACATAGGAATGTATGAGTATTTCCTCTTTAAAATGTTGCTTTTAATTTGGAAAAGCTTTTCATCCCTCTGAGATCATAACCTGTTGTATATAGAGCCTTGTATAATCAAGGTAGATGGTAGTGACAGAATGACATATTCTACACTTGAGTGAGAGATCAGCATTAACCTTGCTGATGAGGGTTTTGCTATTGTCACTGAACATGATGTTTTGCTTCAGTCAGACTGGGACAGATTGGTAATACCCAAATCTGTCACCAGACCACAGGTATATCCCTGTCAAGCTGTCAAACAAATTGTGTGTTAAACTGGCCATTTCAGCTGTAGTGTTTAAAAGGGGGCAATGTTTTATTCTGTGTGTCTAGGAAATCCCACACCTCGCCTATCCCTGACTGAACACTGCATTTGACTTCTGAAGACAGCAGTGAAAAGGCAGGCATTTCTGAGAGATCACTCTGCTCTTTTTCTAGTGATTTTACAGTTTTTCATCCATCTATGGTGCTTAATAGCAGCTGTGACGGCGATTGCACCACAAATTATCAGAATACGGACTAAGGAAGCTGTAATATGTTTTTGTTGTTGTTTATTTGGCCTATTTGTCCTGCACCGAGCCACTGCTGGCTGTTGTCCTGCACACCACAGTGGAGAAAGCACTGCACTGCTGCTGGGAGCTGTGGAAACGTCTCTTTGTGGTTCAGTACTTCACAAGTGTGTAACTGTTCAGATTGAGCTCACTCATAGACCTGAGCAGCCCTGAGTTGACGTGCCTGTGTAATGTCCTTTGGGAAGGTGTCAAAGCACCTCTCCTGGACAGGACTGCACCAGGAAATGGGATGTAATGCTCTGTCCTCCAACCAGTTTACACTTGAGACTGGTATACAAAATAGTGTGTAATTCTAGGTTATTAGTATCACTGATTTTGTCTTTCCTCCTGTCCTGCTGATATTTGTCTCAGATTACACTAACTTCTCTAGATTTCACTTAAAAAAAAAAAAAAAAAAAAAAAAAAGATTGCTTCATTGCAAGTTATCAGACACACTTAATTTTATATAAAAGGAAAGAAATTGTCTACTTCTTAGTCTTCCATCATACATATGAATGTACCTGTACAGCCTGTGACAGTGATTCCAGAACAAGCTAGTCTCAAACATCCATAAAAGCTCATCTCAGAGCTGTGCTTCATTAGTCTAAAAGACCAGTGAACCTTATGTGCAGTGCATTACATCCTTATGAACTATCACTGCAGCAAAATAGTGTAGTTGTATATTTATGCGTTACTGTCCTTTTACTTCCAACTCAAATCAGTCTCCCCTCAGGTCAGAGACTGTTACCCCAAGTAGTAAGAAGAGGTGCTCAAGCAGTCAGCTTTGCACTGCACTGTAGAAGACGTGGGATAATCCCAAACATCCGTGGGGGGGAGAAGTGGAACTTCCTGATGTGGAAGTTCAGGTCTGCTTTCCACCTCCTTTCATTCTCCTTTCTGAGTCTTCTCAGGAGACACAGGGATCTGTGCATTTCTCTCTGGAAATGTTTGGATTAGAAACTGTAGCCCTGTTATTTCTCATTATGATATCAAAGAATAGATGCTGTGTGCCAGCCAGCTAATAACTGTATTAATCACTGCATTATGGGCCACTGCTTAATCCTTCTGCATGGTAGTTCTGCAGCACACATTAGCCTATAATTAAGTATAGCTTCATGAAATATGTACTGTGAGACTTGCTTAATAGATAAACTATTCTCTAATTTATTTTCAAGTCCAATGACCTACATACTCAATGTTGAAAAACCCCTTCTTATGAACATTATTTCTCCCCTGAGACCTTCCATCTGAGCAGATCTGTTAAATGAAGTAGAGGAAGCTTTGATCCAAACTAGGCTAAATCCATTGGAACAAATGGCCGACACATGTATATATGCGTGTATGTGTGTGGGAAGGGAGGATGGTCAGAAGATGGAGAGGTACAGTTGCATGATTTGTGAGACATCCAAACCTTCCTCTAAAAGTTGGAAAGTCATAGCTTCAGACACGCTATTTCCTTATGCCTGTGGCCATGTTGTTGTCTGCACATGTGAAAATAAAGTGCTTTGGTTTCTGTCACAAATGCTATGCACTTCCTAGGACACAGACCTGCCACTGCAGTCCCACTGAGGTGGGAAGCTCAGTACTTGCTCTGTGCCTGGGACTACAGCACAGCATGCTTGGCTAAGATTTGGCTCTGGCTGTGTTGACCATGAAGAGGGTTTCTTTCAAACAGAAAGTTCCAAAATGAACATTTTGAGATTTATTTGAAACTGGGTATCAAAAACCCTCAAAGTGTGTATATAATTGATGCTTGATGCCTCTCTGTGTCTTCTTTTTACTTTAGTGCTAGGGAATCAGAGTCGCAATTTTAATTCACCCTGTTGCAGAATCTAAATGTTTATTTATTCAGTAGTTTGGGACAGTTGGAAGAGAGTTCTTCAACCCCCAGAGAGAATTCAGTTTTTGAAGGTGTTTTTAATGGCACTATTCCCAACAAGGGAGAAACTCCTCCATAACCTTCAAAACATTTAAAATGATTGTGCCCACTAGCATTGTTTGTGTTACCTATGAATGGTGTATGTTGGAAAGACATTCTCATAGGCTTTATACATCCCCACAGATGCCAGTAGCACTGCATTTCTGGACTACAGACATGGTCCTCTTGTGTGAACTGTGGTGAGGTGCTATTCAAATTTGTCAGTGTGGTTGTGTAGCCTAAGGAGTGGTACTGGGACTGTTGTGCTGCAGGTTAGGGCCCCACTGGAACTTGTGAGATGCAGGTAGATAGGACAGAGCACAAAGGCTGTTTGTATTCCTGGCCTGCATTTAGCTGCCATCATTTCCTTCCCTCCAAGGTGGCCCTGGAGACCCTCAGTCATACAGGCAAGGGAGGAGGTGTGGGTCGAGGCAGTGGAGGAAGCAGGTTATGGTGAAGGTGTTCAGCAGCATTGCTGGGGCAGGAGATGCAGTTTCTTGCTCATGTAATTACTCCTAAGACTACGGACTTGCTCCTGGAGGAGAATACACGTGGGAATTTTCAGCATCCTCTGGGGAGAGTCAATGTACCTCCTCCCTCTTGTGCCATAGTGTCTCCTAATGCAGCATCCAAGTTGCATCTGAAAGGCTGGTATCACCAAGGCTTGTAGTATCATGAGTTGTAGTATATTGCTAAGTTGGCACATGGTGATGGATACAGAGGTAAGAGAGGACTTGTTTAAAGGAAGTGCATGAAAATACTCCATCCTTCTCTGAAATGTTTTTTTTGTTGTTGTTGTTTTAGCAAATCTGAGGTTACTAAAGTAATCTGTGCTCTTCAAAATCTGTAGTTTTAAACCAGGAGATTTGAATCCGTCTTTGCATAAGAAAAATTAACTTGTTTTCCTCTTGTGCCTGCTTTCTGGGCATCCCTCATTGCTGCAGGTTCAGGCAGGGGAGGACAGGCTGTTTTTGTAAGGGTCCAGACACCCTAAATCACTGGATCAGGGGACTGCTTTTCTCCGCTTTGGGAGTACCCCATCGACTGAAAAGCCTATAGACTGAGTGTTTTCTGTTTATATCTTTTTTTTACGCATCTTTTTTTGCCAATGTTTTGACATAATAGCCAAAACTAGTAAAATGTTTGGGCGAATGGCCAGTCCTTGTTTTACTGAACAGCCTCACAAACTGGGAATATCCGTGAACCTGAGGCTTTTTGAATGAAACAGTGGTGGTGCCAGATTTAGAGAGCTGGAGGAGCAGGCATGCTTGGGATACATGTAACTCTTTTCCCAAAGAAAGTTGGCTGCATCTAGCTCTCTGTTCCTTTCCTCTCTCAATAGTTAGCAACGAGGAAGCATTTTTTCGCATGTACACAGGAAGGCAGGTCAGCTCCTGTGCCTTAGCGGGTGCTTTTTGGGTAAAATCAAGTAACAGAACTCTACTTTAACACCCTCAGATGTAGTGACGTTTACAATGAAATTAAATAAACTGATTCATCTTGTTTGAGGGATTCTGCCATACTTTGGCTGCAGCAGTGGGCTGAGGTGTAGGCAAATGCAGGCTCAGTTCTGGGTGCCCCAGCTCCTGGTGTGACTGCGGGCAAGTCCAGGCTCCTGCCACGAGAAAGGGGACAGTAACGCTGCCTGGCGTGCTGAGATGCAGTAAGTCAGGTGTGGAGGGGCTTGGAGGCTCTGAGGGCAAACAGTGTGGTTGGTGAGGAAACTCCAAAGAAAATCCTTGGAGGCAAACAGAGAGGGAAGTGGTGGCAACTCTTTATTCGTGCCTAATTCTGCTTTCTTTGGCAAAATTCCCCCAGACTGGAGTGGGAACAGAATTGGGACCTTTAAGAGGCTTTTTAAGATTAGAAATATGCTCTGTTGAAATAGCTGGAACTTCCACCTCTGCTTGCTTGAGAGCCAAATCCTGGACAGAATTCCTCTTGCAAGTAATTCTTCCTTTGACTTAAGTGAGAGAAAGATGAGCAGCTTTCATTCTCTGCCTACTATCTGGTGAGACGTTCATGCTGCTTTCATTGCGATGGTGTCTGTTCCATTGTGCACAGACTTTCAATTAGTGAGGGTTCTGGTTTTGTTTTTTTGCGGGGGGATTTTTTGTTGTGTTTTTCCCCATACAAAACTCTGTTATTGCATGAAACCGTTTCATGCTGTCTCCTTGTTTTATTCTTCTATGTAATGTGGCACAAGCAGCGTTCTGTTGTACTCACAGGAAAGAAGGCAGTCTGTAAGGGAAGTGCTTAATTTAATAAATTGCAGATTTTTAGTACATGCGATATTTGTTCCAACCGTTGGTTTTTGCACTGCCCAAAATTTCAGTTTCAATTAAGTTAATTGTATTCAATAAGCTGAATGAAAAGATCTTAAGTAGCACGTGAGTCAGGCTTTCAGAATGTGTGCTTGTCGGAGGCGGCTGCTGCCTGCTCAGCTGAGGCACAGGAGTTCTGAGCCTGGGAGCAAGCGCAGGGCTGTACAGCGTGCACAAGCAGTGCGTCCTGCTCACTTTCCAGCATGTTGCAGTACAAAGGTTTGACGTGCATGTTATAAATGGTGGCACTGTGTGGCTGCAGGTGGTGTGTCCTTCTCTGCCTGCTTTTCTCTATGCATCCACATTCAGCTCCACATGTGCATCTTGTCTTCCCTAATAAAAAGAAATACTGTAATAAAAAAGAGACTTTATTAAACTAATGCAATAAAGACATTTTCTTTGAGGATTTAAACACTTCATTTTTAATAATAAAAATCAAATTGTCATAGTTGGACCCTGTATAAGTTTTATTCAAATCAGCCTCTAAATGCTGCGTGCCTAAGCAGCTCTCTCCTGAGATGTATGTATTTTAGCATTAGTTAAATGAGTTTAAGAATGAGGCTCATACTTTGGCTGTAGGCAGTGAATCTAAGGATCAGGAGATTTTTTTTTTTTAATGAGAGACTGATGCAATGCTTTCAACTGCACTGAGGGTGTTATGAGACCAGCTGATCTCCTGTTCACACTGGTGGGAAACGGCACAAAGTCCTTTGACTTCTGTAGCTCATGTAAATGGACAAGAGCATTGCATGCAGATGCTTTGCATGTTGAGACAGAAAGAGTTGGTCAAGGAAACGGGTGCAAATGCAGTTTTGCGTGATGGAAACTGTGACAGGATAGATCTGAAGGTGCTTGGTTTGGCTAACAACTTGAAATTTTCCACTGATTATCTAAACTAATTTTGCTGCACAAAATTGGACTGGACACATTGCCAGGATAAGCATTTCTAAGCAACTTCCAGCACTTCTGCTTTATATCCTAGATGAAGTTAGGAAGAGATGCAAGGGAACGGAAGCAAAGCTATGTCTGAAAATGAGCTAGATTCCTAAGAAGCAAGTACTTCCTTGGTTGAGTCCTGCATACTTAGAGGTAAAGAGAAGTCTCTTAAAAAACGTTCAACGTGTCTTATTCAGCCTAGAAGACAATACTGGAGGTTGAAGCTGGAACCTCTAGTTAAAGTGAAGAGGCAAAGAGATATCATGGTAAAAGCTTGCTCTGGCACAAGAAAAACATGGCAGGTAGAACTGCTTCATTTCCTGGAAGGGTGATGAGAAGTTGGTGCTTCTGCAGAGCTCCACAGACTGACCTTCAACCTCAGCTTTCAGCTGCAAGCAGCAGGCAACTTTAAATACAAACAATCATTCCTGCCTGGCCAAACCACGCTTCTTGTTGCGTACTGAAGTGAGATTTCAGAGTAGGTCACTAGGAAGGACTTGCTAACCAGAGGCTCCCCAGGTGTGCTGCCTTCCCATGCTGGAAATGGACCTTTCATACTGAATGAGGATGCTGAGAAGGGACAGGCTTATTGCACTGATCGTGAAGATTAAGTTTTTGATTTTAATAAACACCTATGTTTTCTGATCCTCATCAATCACACCTATACCTGAAGGGAAGCAGAATAGCTTTTTTTTCAAGATGGTTGGTTATATGTGCTGTTTGTGCTTTGAGTACTACAGAAGCAAACTTTTTCATCATTCTCACTGTTGCTCTTGGCAGCAGCTGAAGTATGGATAGGCACAAATCAACCAAAAGTATGAAAAAATGTTTATGCTTTTTTAGTCCTTTGTACGTATATAATCTTCTACAGAACATACAAACTGAGGTTTAGCACATTAGTTGGGTTTATTCAGGTTTTTGCCCTGGCCAGTGTTTCAACTGTCACAAGCCTTGTTCTGAACCTTTTTAAAGTTGTGCCTGCTCTCGTGGCCACATTGCTGAGGTGTGGGTGAAGCAGAGCGCGACTCCCAGCTGAGGCACTGAACTTGATGTGTGTGTGAGGTCCTGGCCAGTGCTGTGAGTCCCCAGCTGCCTGATGGCCCTCGCCCTCCTCTGTCCCAAGGACATCAGTGTCTGGGCTATGCTCCAGCATGACCTCCTCAACCTGATCCAGACTACTTTTGAAAAGCCTTGGTTGCAAAACTGTCCTTCCTTAGGTCACTGGTAGTGCAGTCTGCTGTCCCACTGAGACCTCATTTATGCCTTTACAAGCCTGAACCAAAGCTCTTTGGGAAGAAGGCAGAAAGACTTCACTTGCCTTCCATGGGCTTTGGTCAAGCCTTTGTGTTGGTCTCAAAGGCTGGTTAGTTGGTCCTTTGGATCGAGGAATTGGCCTGAATAACATTCACTCTCACTGTAGTGCATTTTCTTTCAGAAGTTGCTTGAAAAAGATTCTTTGTCTGTGAAGTTTGACATGTTTGTCCTGGAAGTCCTGTATCTAGTAAAAAAATGAGTGAGTTCACAAATGGGATGAGTGCAGGGCAAACCCCCCAAGATAGTGACTTTGCTGAATTGTTTTTGAAAGATTAGATTTCAGCTTGTTTGGAAAAAAAAAACCAAAACACTGTCAAAATTGCTCCTACCTTAACTAGCTCCAAAGACTTTTTTATTTTGACTGCACGTGTGCTCCTTTCTCCACCTCTGGCTATTATTTTTTTTTTTAAAGTCAATTAGGGATCCTGTGTGAAATTTAAAAAAATAGTGTCAGTTCCAAGCACAAACCAAACCGTGCCTGTGCAGTCTTTCTCTCGGGATGCTTGCATAGCACAGCTCAGCTGTGAGCAGAGCCTATGCAACTGTTCAACTTTTCATCCATCGCCTCTTCAGTAACTGGCTTAAAAATGATGCCCAGGAGTGGAAAATCAAAGATTTTAATAAACTACCTAACCTGAAATTCATCCTAAAAGCTGTGTTTGGTAAAGGAGACCTGTTTGGTCACTTAAAATCAGTACAAGACTTTCTAGTCCCCAAGGTTCTTCTCTTAGGTTTGCAGAGTTGACTGCTCTGCAAACTGCCAGCTTTATTTATTTATTTATTTATTTATTTATTTATTTATTTATTTATTTATTCATGAGATGTAAGTAAGTCGGAATGAGCTAATTTAGCCAATGGAATTTTATAACAGAAGTATGAGTGCTGTGGGTTTTCTCCCCTCAGCCCCTCCAGCAGAAATATAATTTGCAGAAATGAAAACATTCTCTGGCTGGCTTTAGGGTTTTCTCAAAAATAGAAACAGTAGGGTTTGTCTGGCTGGGCCAGTTTCCTCACCACACACCTGGTGTATATCACTTTAAAAAATAAATTATGCCTCATTAAATTACAATTAAATGAAATCACGATCATTTGTTTTTCTGGAAGGAAGATGTTTTGCATATTGAAAGCCTAATTTGTTGCAGGTGACAAAAAGGCTGAACGGATTATTTAATATCACTTTATTTTTATATTGTTGCTCTCTGGTTAGTTTGTGTATACTTCAGTAGCTCAGAATTATATTATTGTAAACATTATTGCTCTCAAGACACTTAAATTTATTGTTCTACTCTACCGCTCAGCTATCTAACCACTGTTGTTTACCAGCACTGTTTATCTTTAGTTGCAGAAGGACAGGAGATTTTTCCCTTGAAGTTGGTTTTCTTGTTATCTGTCCTGCTGTTGACATGGCTCCGGAGCTGTCAAAGTGCTTTGCCTACTACAGCTGAGCTGCAGACCACTTGTTGCAGCCAGATTTCCTACCTGCAGGCACAGAATGAGCACTGGGACAGGGCCCAGTGACCACTGATGTGGTGCTCTAAGGTCTGGTGGCTGAGATGTGGTGTGCACTACTACTATCTCTGTAAAGGAGGAGATCTTCATAGAAACACGAGGCACAAACTAAGGTCAGAACCGTTGACTCTCTCCCATGATGTGCCATTTCTGGTGCCAAGTTGGAGCCCCCAGGCCCAGAGCTGGTGTCTCAGGCAGTAAGATACCTTGTCAGTGCCATGACTGAGCCACGTGTACCTGTGTGCCCCTGATTTACATACGGAGTCAATGACTGCGAAAAGTAATTGCTGGCATGCTTTCACATATGCTCTCCATTTTTGAAATTGAACCATAAATTTAGCCGGGCTAAGATGGGAGGAGAAAAAGCGGTCTTAGAGTCAGCTCCAGAAGCTTTCAGGTACCTTTCTTTCCACAACCCCATTAATTTTTGGAAGCTGACCCAAAGGGGAAACAAAAAAAGTTACATATCCTTTAAGACCTAGAAAATTAAAAATTTAGAGAATCTGTGGAATTGATATTTGTTTACTGCCTTTGGAGAATTTTCCACCGACTTTAAGGGGAAATTATAATAGGGACATGCTTTATTGATCTTGGAATGCCTCAAGTCACAGGCTCAGCTTTCTGAAATGTCCTGTTTCTGTTAATGTGCAGCACGTGAGTCTGGCAAACTTCGGAATTTTTTTTACAGAAGATCCCTGAGGGGTGGTGAACTCTAAGAAGGAATCTGGGTACAAGCTGATGGCTTTGTCAGGGCTGCAGAGTGACAGAAGCAATGCCAGGGCCTGCCTGGCGCCTGTGCGGGCCTGCTCCACCTGCCGGCCTCCCTCCAGCCTCCTCCTCCCATTCCTGGTCTGAGGGTCCTGCCATGCCTCCAGGCCCAGTCTGGGCCCTCTGGGATCTGCAGGAAAAGCATGAGGAGAAAGCTCTTCTCTTTATCTTGTAGATTAGGAGCTGAAAAGGTGAGCTGTGTCCAGCCTACCTACCGGTTACCTCTGGAGCTTATTTCAAGCACTGCAGGCATACACACTGCTGAAGCACAGCTTGCACATACGTCTTTCTTTTAATGTAGATGTTCAATAGCAGATAGGAGATAAAAGGAGATACAGACACTTGTTTGCATGTCTGTTGGTTTTGTCAGGAATTCTATTCAGTAAGATCAATAAATAGCAAAAATGTTGGCATTTGCACGATCAACTGTATGACCAGTGTTTTAGCAAGTCTTTCGGGGGGAGACTCAGGCTTGGAAGAAAATAGGCTGAACGTTACAGGGTTTTGACTAGGTGGCTGTTTTCTGGTAATGTTTTCCTTAGGAGACAGAAGTGCTGGTGAGGCAGCTTGCCTCAGTCACGGCTGTGCAGTAGTGGTGCGAAACATTCATGTCAGCAGCTGTGGCTGAATCGCAGTGGGGCCCTGCATCCCCTTTGTGGCTGAAGGCCACAGCTCCCATGGTGGGCTGGGGCTTGTGGCACTGCTTCATTGTACAGCAGCGTATGTGAGCACTTGGCTCAGGAGGGGACTGTTATCGCTTCTGGGAGTGAAATGGCTTCTTGTGAAGTGGGGATGTGGTGGGTACCTCTGGAACGTGGGTGGAACGTGCTTTGCTCTAGTGGTTAGTGTAGGCCCCCTCCAGGCTTGTATATTGTGCCCTAACTTCCACATAGCTGTGCTTGCAGTTATGCATTATTTTAATCTCATCATTAGACTTAAGCCTCATTTAATACTATTTTTCTCTCTCTCCAACTCCCTTTTTTTTTTTTTTTTTTTTTTAATTTTGCGCTGGTTACCTCCTGGCAGAATGGTTTCTGTGAATATAGTGTTAATTTGTTGTTGCAGCAAGAAGCCCATGGTGTTTTAAAATACGGCATAAAAGAATGGGTTAAATCCCTAGAGCTATATTCTGAGGCTTTATTATTTACTGCATTTTCTCCTCTCAGAAACAAGTGTCCAGACCAAAATGAACGGACTATAATATCAAACTCTACCAAATGTTTTTCTTGATAAACCTCCTGCACTGTTTAAATGTCAAAACTAAATTTACCAAACTTGGCAGATTTGTCAAAGATGAACAGGCCTGCCAAGCATTCCCAGCATCAAGACAAGACAGAGAGAGAGGGAGAGGGAGACATCTAACAGCTCCTAAAATATTTGCTGCAAGCACCTGGTGGTAACTGCAGTTTCTTCTACCCAGTGCACCTGCCTTCATATCCAGGATTTCTATGCTCACATGCTTATTTATATGCTTTTTACAGTGCAAGAATAGTACAGTCGCAAAATAAACTCCAGCCCTCACAAGACAAGCACTTTCCTACAAAATATTCCCTGTGGAAGAGGCTATGAGATTTTGATGTAGGCTCTCAGTTTTTCTAAACAAATTTAAAACACCACCATGTGACTGGACTTTTAAATTTTTTTAACCAGGGCTTGTTGTCTGAGATCCTGCGTAAAGAAGAAGACCCTAGGACAGCTTCCCAGTCCCTCCTGGTAAACTTAAGGGCGATGCAGAATTTCCTCAACTTGCCTGACTCGGAACGGGATCGAATCTATCAGGATGAGAGAGAGAGAAGCATGAACCCTAATGTGAGCATGGTGTCTTCAGCAGCCAGCAGCCCAAGCTCCTCTAGAACCCCCCAGGTAAGATGTGATCCTTTGTTATGTGGTTCTGTGCTAATATTAGTCCAGGGAAGGAGTTTTTCTCTGCCCTTCCCTTCTATGTTGCTCCCTTTGCTCAGGTGAGGTATGAAAATCCTTTTATAAGACTTGGAGAGACTGTTAAGAGGTGTTTATTGAATTGCAACAAGACTTAGTGATGATTCTAGCTTTGATCAATGCCATAAATGCAAAAAAGAATCTGTGATTTTAGTACCTGAATGGTTGCTTGCGGGCTTTCCAGACAGAGTGTTTTAGACTACGTTATAGAAATATTATTTACATAACTTTTTGTCTCAGTGCTCTGTGATGTTCTACAGAATACAGGAAATTTCTGAGCTTGTGGAGAGATTCATATATGTAGCAATCAAAAACATGCAGTGGTTAGGAGCCAACAGTGAGTTAGAAATCAGTGCACTCTGCCTAGGAAATGACAGTCCTTTAGTTAGTTTACACTAGTAATTATTTGAAGTACAGAAGGTAGAGACGGGCACAGTGCTAGGGCAGGAGATGATGCTTTGAAGCTCTAAACTAGTAGACTTATCTAATCAGGTTTATTAACATTCTGTTCCTATCTACTTCTCTATGTAAGTTGTTCATTTGCGCTAAGAATGAACATGCAGGTACTACACTGTCATAGTGTATCCACCCTTCAGCCAGGCTTCTTACTGTCCCAGACGTATACTCCAAAAAGGAAAAGGTGATCGCACACCAACAATTAACTCTTGTCATGACATCTGTGTAACTTGAGTTTGAAATTTCTAATTGTGCAGATGTGATAGCTCAGGTATAGCACTTCTCGTCGTCTTTCATAAACAGGCCTTTGTAACCCTCCTGTTCTGGTACTTCCACAGTCATGTAGTCTGCAGAGTCTCCGAGTGCTCGCTCGGGCTGTGCATGTCTTAACCATGCTTATAATATTACTGAGCAATTCTCATCCTGAATACTGGAGCTGCAGCTGCTAAAAATAAGAGTCTTGGGGCAGGGAGTTAAAGGCACATAGATCATCCTTAAGGTGTGCTGATTTTGTAGAAACTGTTGAGCTCAGTTCATGTGTTTGGGTAGACTCTACTGCTACACGTGATATAAAGAACTGCTTTCACTGAAAGCAAGCACATCTTGCCATGCTGAATTCAATGCTGAATTTTTGTAATATGCAAAATTCATTGTTGCATAATTCTTAACTGTTTTTAGTTATCTTTCTATGAAAATAAAATTCTGAAGAGAACTATTTTAACATCTAAATAGCGTAAACTCTTTCTGCATTTATATTTTCATGAAAGAATTAGCTTACTACTGGTAATATTTAGTGCAATAGATTTCATAACTTGAATAGAACAATAATAATTAAAAAAAAAAAAACCAACCCAGAAAGAAATGGGTGAGTTAGATGCAGTCCAGTGAAAACAGAAATCAGATCTCTGTCAGATCTGTCACTCTGTCTCTTTCCTCTGTCAAAATAAGAAATCTTCCCCGTGTTCTAGTGACAGCTTTAAGTAAGGAAAATTTTGTTCTTCTTTTTAAGAGTGAAGCATTGTTAGAAAGCGATACACTAGAAATATAAAGCAGCTCGCCTTTCCCTTATTTTCTTGAAGAATCTGGTAGAATATAGTGAGATTTTTTAATCACCAAAGGCAATGCAGAAACCTTTTTATACCCAGTGCTTGTCTTGTGCCCACTGGATAAAATTTCTCCAGTCCTCTGAGGGCCAGCACCAGTCAGCACAGGTGCTGTTTTGACAACTTGGACACCTCTGCAAATTAGGCTGCTTCCCAGCTCCTGGGCAGGCAGCTCGGCTACTGTGCTTCCCCATATGCCTGGTATTAGTCCCGATGAGACAAGTTCCCTGTTCATATACCATGCAGCGATCCTGAAACATTGCCTCCCCAGGCAAATCTGTTGTATAGCCCAGATAATGGTGCTTTTTGGGTAGCAGTGGTAACTAGTGAGGAGGAACTATACTGGCCTTTCAAGAATTATGTTACAGTGCTGAAGAAGTTGATTTAATGTCATTTTGGAACATGGTTTCCATAGATACCAATCTCTTGAGGCAGTACTTCTGGGAATGATTTTTTTTAGTGCGCTGGATAGAGTATGGTTAAGTGATGGGACAGCCGTGGAGGTGTGCTCATGAGCACAAGGAGTCACCTAGCTTGACTCCATCACTCCGGAACCCAAAACCCCTCAGGGTATTCCCCAAGCACAGACAGATGTGATCTAGCACCGGTGCGGAGGTGAGAGCAGCAGATCCATCTAGCAAGAGGATGCAAGTGCTTGGGGGAGGAGTTCTGAGCTTTTAAAGGTTATTGCGTACATGTTGCCATCTCTCTTCTCTCTGTCAAAGACCAGCAGTAACTGCTGGGATTTCAGCACTCTAGCATTGTGATTACAAACCCTTTTCTTTTTTGTTTTCTTTCTCTTTTTTTTCACCATTTGCAGTGAGACATTTCAATAATGGTAAACTTCTTGCTAATATGAAGATCAATTTTGAATCCAGGCCTTTGGCTTTAGACACTTGCTTGTGATATTTCTGTTTGGCACTTGTCCTACCTATTCTGATGATCAAATAAAAAAGAGCCCAGCTTTTGGGGTACATTGGGCAGGCTGGCTCCTGACTTCTGGCTGTGGAGCTGGTAGTGCAGGAGATCTGTGCAGGACAAGATTTGTTTTAAAACTTTTCTTTATATGCTAATTTTGTTCTCAGAATCTCAGGCCTCACCTTCCAGACCTTGGTGACCTCAGCTGCTGTGCTAATCAAAGGCTCCATTGCCTGGAAAGACTTTCTTTATACCCTTCACAGCACTGCGATGTCTTTAGTTAAGTTCCACTAAATGAATCCTGACAGATTTGGACAGTCCTCCTCCTTTCCCATGATCTCTTTGTTGCTTTCCTGAGTTCCTCACAACTGTCCTGTCTCTTGTCTATCCCTGAGGATTGAATTTTGGAGTGTTCGCTGTCCCTGTCGGTTCATCCATGGGGCTGTACCCACTCATGGTCAGGGCCTGTGGATGAATTTGGCCTTGGCTTCCAGTGGTGCCAGGGCACCAAAGGCCCTGGTTTGCCTCAACTGTGCTCCTACTGCCCTAGTCTTAATGCAGAGATGCAGAAATCTCCAGCCCTTTCTCTATGGGTCCTGTGCTGAGAGTGCTCTTGTGTTGGAACAGCCAGGAAACAAGCCAAGGAGGCACAAAGCTGTAGGGAGCCCTTGCTGAGCAGGGTGCATACATTCAGTTGACTGCTGTGCCATGCAACACTGTGTGGGTTCTGCACAGTGAGCTCCTCCTGATCCCTAGACTGGCTTCAGAAAGAGAGGAGATACAGGTTGATGAAGGCTTTATCTGCAAGCAGTAGGAAGAGTGATTAGATTGTTGTCTTGATTGAATTTTGTCTCCGTTATTAATGTGGGCCTTGGAATAGAAAAGATGTTAGAGACAGGAAGATTTGGAGGAAAGCAAAACAAAAGAAGTTCAAAAGGCTTGGTTTTGCCTAGTTAACCTTCTCATTAACAAAGAGGCGTTTGACCATGTCTACCTAGTTAAAAATTAATATTAGATGTACTCTAGCAGCCTTCAACTCTAGTGCAATGGCAGGAGCCAGCTGAAAAGGCTTATGATTGGACCAGATGACTGAATATCACCAGGCTTTATGGGAGGTTTGAATCTATCTGGAAATGTGAGCTTTGTGACTTAGCTTAGTTTGTTTCCTAAGACTTTTACATCTCAAAAGAAAATGGGGATTTTACGTCAGTAACCTATGTATTTCCCTTAAAAGATGTAGGATTTCAAGGATCAGCCCTGGCAAATGAGATCTGAGCTCCAAGGGGCTGCTGGTGCTGTGAGCACTGCATCCTGTCCCTCACCTGCCTCTACCATCTGAGGATGGCCATGGCTGAGGGGCTTTAAAATAAAAATCTTGTAGAAGCCTATAGCACTGATAGCAGCCTTGCAAGGGTAGTCCAGCCTGGAGAAGGTACTGGCAGCGTCCGTTATTGTCCTTCATTTGTCACAGAAGCTGATGGGAAATCATTCAATTAAAAGGAGTGCAGTGGAATACACAAAATCTCAATATGAGTTTAGGAGAATGAGGGCAGCACATCAAAGGCATGCCAAAGCCCAGCTTTATGAAATGATTTTTTTTTTTTTCATTTCCACTGATTTCCTAGGTGAAATTAGGTGACTGTCTGGCCAGCATAATGATGATAAGGCTGGGAAACCATACATACTCAAATGACATACGTATAGTTTTAATAAAGGATGAGAGAGACTTGAGGGAGTGCATTAAATTGAGTAATAATTTATTATTTAGAGACCTCTACCCATTTACTCATTTTTTCTGGGAGAATTGGCTCTTCCTCCAAGGTGTAGGCCACTTTTAAAGAGGGGGGAAGAAGGTAGAGGCTGGTGTCAGTGCTGTGGCAGCTAGCTGGCAGAGCAAACTTCAGAGGCTGCCTGCAGCCGAGCGCCCAGCTACCTATCGTGTTGTTGAGCTGCTCAATAAACATGCTGGGAGAGGGAGAGGGGGGAGTTGACAGGGCCTTGTATGTCCTATAGGAATGCACTGCAATTATTTCCAATCACAATTAACCTGATTAGAATAATGGACAGGAAGTGTCCCTCTGTAGCTAATGCAGTTTGGCATCAGCTGACTGAAATCCTTTGATAATTTCTGCACAGATGGCTGGGCTGAAAGCAGCACTTTTTTAATTATTATTTTCATGGTCTCTTGGTAGGCCAAAACCTCGACACCAACAACAGACCTCCCCATTAAGGCGGACGGCGCCAACGTCAACATCACAGCTGCCATTTATGACGAGATCCAACAGGAGATGAAAAGGGCCAAGGTATCTCAAGCTCTGTTTGCCAAGGTGGCTGCCAATAAAAGTCAGGTGAGTGGTAGAGGGGATTTCGTTCTTTTTGGGGTTTTGTTTTTAAAGCCAACTTTGGGGTTGAAGCTAGACCTATATTCTCCTCCCACCAATAAAAATACATCTGTTCATACAATAATAATAACCTTCATCTCTGGGGAACCTGTCGTGTTTCTGGCATTTGCCTGCTTAAGTGGTTTCCTTTTTCCTTTTAAAATAGACTGAAAAAAGGACCGGCTTGCAGCTGAGCTTTCCTCCCCATTTTGTACAAACACACGTCTTTTCCCACTTGTAGCATATAACTTACATGTCTATTAGTAGGACAAGGACCTTTCAAAATGATGATACCCTTCTTGTTTTTGCAGGTAAAAAAAAAAAAAACATTTGCTTAAGTAATTAATGGAAGGAAGGTGATGGGGAAACTGCATGCTAGGAAGGTGTTTCCTATTTTTTTCCCTCATGTTGTTTGTGCTACATGCAGTATTGCCATGTGAGCAATTCACATCCAATCCAATCATTTTTACAAAAAAGATGAGAGGGCACTGCAGTGTGTTCTCCTGGATTAATTTTCACCTTGGATGTAAAAAATACATGCGGGCAAACCTAGGCTGGATGAAATTCTTAAAAATTTCATCCAACTGTTTAAAAAAATATAATGTATCAGTATGAATTTTGTGGAAAGGAGGACAGCATTCTTTGTAGGAAGGACCGCAAGCGGATGATGGTTCCATGGTTCCAATGGTCTCCAATTGTTTACTCTGTGTGAGAAGAGCTGCTTCTGATCCTGAATGAAATTACTCAGTTATGCTAGGAGAGGGCATCAGTATGCACATAAGAATGCACAAATGCCTCTGTGTGGAAGGGTTAGAAATATCTAGGTGCATGTACTCTACTAAATACATTTTTTCCCTCTGTGAAGGAAAGCAATGTTGTAGTCATTAAAGTAGACGTAAAATAAGAAGTTGAAAGGCATATAAAGAAAGCATCAAAGGCTATCAAAGCACATGGGAGAGCCTTGTCCTTGTTACAGGTATTTGTGCCCACGCATCTGGAGGTCTGATCCATTTTTTCCTTCCTCAATTAATCGTTAATTTTCTTTGCCTTTTGGTTTATCTTGTCCGAGTACAGGGGTTACAGTCCACAACCCCTCAGCCCCCCAGCAAAATCCCAGGCACAGTATGAAATACATGAAAGGAAAATACCATGGAACCCTCTTAAACTGTTAAATGCATAAAAATCTCATGTACCACATGGCAAAATATAATGAGAACTGGAGCTGTTAAACGAATAAAGCTGTTAAAAGCATAATGCCACTTGGCACAACTACTGTGCATTTAACGGTTTTCCACTGTGTAATAAATGACATATGTGGTAAACGTGCAGTAAATATAAAAACTGCACAATTGATTTTGCAAACGTGCCCCTTATTCTTTACTCCATGCAGATATCAAAGTTCCACCCAGAATCCGGACTGGACAGCTTTTAATAAGCAGCGTGTAGCACAAACTGAATGCCAGCTTCTCTGAAGTTTGGCTTGAAATTGCTTGTAAGCTTCCTGTCATTATACCCAGAGGCTTCTTGAAATAGAGAGGGACTGAACCACCCAACAGTAATTTGGGTGGCTCACTAGCTTCAGTGTGTGCCAGTTTCTCTGGCAGTGATGCACACTAGCACCAAAATAAAAATAAGCTTCATAGTCTTTCACGTGGAAAAAGAACAGGGCAGATTTTGGAAGCCAGATGCAAAAGGATAAGCACAGGATCCACACATGTTATCGTTTAAAGCAAAGTTAATGCCCATAAAGGTTTTGTTTCTTCAACAGAAGCAAATAAAGAAGCATTTCTCAGGCCGATGTTTCTTTTGTTTCACAGTCCTGCCAAAGCAATACTGGCTCCCTGGGATGACCCAGCATTTGCCATGCTGAGATGTCATAGCTCTCTGCTGGAGCATGAAAGTGGTTTGTGAGGGAACTGGAAGGCAGGGACAGAGAAGCTACAGCCACAAACCCTAGTGGTACACAGCTCCCCAGCTCCAAAGCTCACCTGTGTGGCCCTCCAAGGGTGGTGTGTCTACGCTGTGCTGCAGCTGTCCACACGCCCCCCAGGGCAGCGTAGTGCTGAAACTAAGGACATGGCTGTTTGTATAGGGGAGGTGACGTGATATGGTGGAAAAGTCAGTGTCAGCTTACCTAAAAAGTAGCTGTGGGGCTTTCCCATTGCTTTGTACAGGTCTGTTGTGCCAGTTGCAGGCTCTCCTGATGATAGTGGTGCTGATTTCACCAGCTCAGTCACATGGTGGGAAGTGCACACTGAAAAGTGTTCATATTTAGAAAAGAAAGAGAGTTTGAAAGAAGGGGAAAAAAGAGCAAGTCTGAGGGTTTGCTTGGACTCTTCGCCAAGGTTTGTTCACTTGCTGTTCTCCACAGGCCTGGCTTGCATTGCACTGGCTTCCTCTATTATTCCCTCACCCCAGAAACTGAGAGGCTTCCAGTTTGCTAACAAGGCATGTGTTGTGTTGGGCGCTGCTTTTCTGTCAACAGCAATCCACGGTGCTGTGAGATCTTCACAGTTTTAGCAGCCAGTGAATCTCCGACAGGGCTGTTCTGACATTTTATATGTGGGGCTGTATGTCGTGTACTCAAGAGAGAATCCAGAGCCAATGGAGGCCTCATTTCATCTCCTGTCTTCATACAGGAAGAGCAGTATCCACTGAGAGCAGTTGTTGCAAGCGACATCATCTACTGGTAGACTTAATTGACTTCTAATTTAACAAGTAGCCATCTTTATTCTTAAGTCGTGGCAGATTATTGGTTCAGCAATGAAAGCAAAGGGCAGTTGATAGAAACTGAGGGTACAGATTGTGGACCTCACAAGTCAAATGAATGCAGTATGCAGGACCACGTGGAAATATTGAGGTAGTATGCAAGACTCTCCTTTTAGGGGCTCAAAATTTATAAGGGTCTCAAGCTATTCATTTTAGACATTGACTTATTTGTCCATGTCAAAATATTCATTAATATTCATTTTATTCCGTGTGACATATCTAGATATTTTTTGTCTTGTTTGAGAAGTGTTGTGCATCTCTTTGTCCTCAGCAGGAGTTGAAGTGCACCGCACCCTTCAAACTCAGCCTCCAAAGCTGTCATCCTATTCCAGATGCCACCTGTTAGTGAGGCAGCCACTGGACAGCATGCTTCTCTGGGAATACTGCATGCTAGTGCCCTCTGTCCCTTGAATGACTAAATCTGGGACCTGTAGTATCACATTGAGAGTGTTTCTGGACACTGGATTTGGCCTTTTATCTGTGCTTCAGAATCTCCTGGTTATATTTAAATCACATGGAGTTACCTGTGTGCCACTTTAGAGAGATTCAGGAGACCAGTGTGCCTCTAGAATGGGGCAGTGGGACAGGCAAGGACTTTGACCTTGGGTTGCTGCAGGTTTAAACCAACTGTCAGGACAGTCCTGACAGACTTCTGGTTTCTGTGTCCAGTTCTGCAACTTGACTATGGGTCAAGTTTGCAGAAAACCATTCCCCCGTCATCTTGTGTCAGTGTTTCTGTAACACTATGCAGCAAGGCCACCCCTCTGACCTCTAGTAGGTGGGGGTCCTAACTGAGGCTGTGCTGTGCAAAGCAAGTTTAGGAATATAGATTTGTTCATAATAAGCAGTCACTATCAAAATAAATAGTGGGCATATCTGACTGGAGCCCTTGCTGACAGTCTGAGGGAGGGTAAAGATTGTATGAACATGAGAGGCTGTCCTACAGCTCTCCCAGGGAGGAGTCTCTCTGTAACCAACCTGGGCTATGGAGGAGTGGTTCTGCAGAGGATCTGCCCTGGGCCAGGGCAGGGCAGATGGAAGGATCTGACCTCCAGCATCACTAGTTCAGTAAAAGCAGAAAGCAAACACCAGCAACTGAAATTCTTCCCCATGGGACTGAATTTGTTTTAGTTATACCACAGTAAAGTAAGAGAGAACCCTTTGAGCAGCTTTTGAAAAAAAATGTTAAGCTGGCAAAGCTCAGTCTTGGTTCTTATCTTTGCCTCATTTAAAAATAAACAAATCAAAAATAAAGTTGAGTGTTGGGGACAGAAAAGTTGAGGTCCTTCAAGTTAAGAGAAATGTGGGGCTGTGGATAGAAATACTTTTTCTGTCCATTCCTTGTCTTTTTCATGACTTTTCCTTGTGAGATCCCAGGCACTAGTCTCGGAGCCTGTTCTCTGACCAAGGACAGGTTGGAGCCCCACAGTAGGAGCCCACAGTGTATGGGTCCCAGCCCCTCGGCCACCACCATCACACTTGCTCTGAGCAGGATGCACAAGTACTGTGAGAGATGAGCAGTCACCCTCTGAGGCAGGTTTTATCCTTTACTGTCTGTCCCTCCCAACTTATATCCCCTTTTTCAGTATGATGGAATGCCTTTCCTCCTCCTTTTAGCTTAGAATACGTATTTCCTGTGCCCTTCAACTATTTAGCTTCCAGTGACAATGAACAACAACTAGAAAAAGACTGAACTTAAAGTTTCTCTTAAGTGTATTTGGACATCCACTACAGCTTCTACAACAGTGCCTCTCTCAGCCTCTGAGCAAAGCATGGTCACTTGTGGAGCTGGGACTTTGCTCAGGAAGCCATTGACAGACTTGGGAGCTGCTGGCAGGCTGCTTGCCTTAGCCACGAGCCTGCACTACCTCTCCAGTGCAGAGAGAAGCTTGTCTCAATTTGACATGCTGGAGGTATCTTCAGCAAACAGCATCCTTCCCTCTGAGCCTAAGAGGTGTGAGCAGACTTGGTGTTCCCACGGGTCCAAGATGTGTCAGGGTTCATGTACTTCATTTTTTGGTATTATTTCTTGTTTTATGAGACTACTGAGAAACTAGGATGTGGAAGTGCTTTGTATTTTTCCTCAATTTTTGTAGGATGAAAAGTACTGCGTGATACAGAAAACTCAGGCTATCAAGTGACTAACCTTGAACTGTACCAAAATGCTCCCAGTAAAGCTTCTCAGGTTTAGTCCCCCTCCCCCCAGCCCTCATCAAGAATTCATTGAAGCCATGACAGAACTCTCCATTACAGTTAGTCTTTTATCCATTTCAGCTTTCTTGATTAGGTTATCTTGAATCATTAGGGGGTTTATTTATTTTAATAGACACTTATTGGATTCATGGAAAGAGAGTTTGGCGACTAAGGAACAAGAGCTGAATATTATCTGCTCATTTCACGCTGCAGAGTCCCAAACTGAGCAAAGGGAAGAGGCTGAGAAAGTTTGACTAGAGGACTCCCTGTGATCCTGTGTAGAAAGGGAATTTTCTCTGGATAATGCATCATTTCTTTTCTAATCTTTCAAGACTTATGTTGATCATTGCTGCTTTTTTTCCTTTTGTCACATATGTTGACATTTTCTGCACTGATGATGTGGGTGAGGAAATGGCCTTTTACATTTATTTTTGAGATTTATTCCTGAATCACTCTTACTAAAAACTCTTCATTTGCCTACTCATACTTTCATGGGAGACCCTAGAAAATGTCAATAGAGAAAACCAACTGTATTATTGTTAGTAATTTCAATTTGAATGCAGGGAAGCACGAGATTGGTTTAGTTAGCTTTATCTAGGCTAGAGGTTTCTCACAGTCCAGCACAGGGAGATGGGCTGCTTGTGAATAAGCCCCGTGGACACCCAGCTACTTCTTTCTTCCATGGTCTGAGTAAAGATGCTGCTAGAAGCGTGAGTACTTGCCTGTAGCCCCAACATAACTTGTTCTGAATTTTTCCCATGTACTTGTACTTCAATCAGAAATCTGGTCCTTGATTGACCATAGGTTGATCACCAAGCAGTAAGCTTGTGCATATGTTCTTTGAGTGCTGGAAAACCTGATCTCGTTGTAGCCTGATAACTCTGACTGCCAGAGCAGCCTCCCCTGCTCTACGATAAGGCTAGCAAAAGTGAAAGGGTCAGGCTGCAATAAAACGGCTCAGGATAAATGAGAAGAGAATATGGCTTGTGATTGCTGCACCACATAACTGTCCCTCAAGGGGGTTTTGGTGTGCCAGGGCTAATGCCTTGATGTAGTAAGCACACTGTTTCTTTAACAGCATAAAAGCACAATGGGAATGGCTGGCTTCCTGCAGATTTTTGTTGATGTTTGCTTAGCTATGTGGAAATGTATTTGATTTTGAGACAGAGAGGTTATAAATAGCAAATTAATATGATATTATTTGTTTTATCAAATAAAATGCTTAGAAAATGTTTATCTTGTCTCACAAGAACAACAGAAATAGAGGCTGGCACTTCTCTGCAGCTCTCCTTAGTGAGCTGATTTGGGCTGCGTTCTTGATGCCTCTACAAGTTTGGGGGTGAAATGAAGGAAGTTCTGAGTAGAATTCCTTGTAACCACAAGCACTGGGTGTGCCTGACTGTAGAGCCAAAAGCATCTTTAATTGTGCTGTTTTTCCTCCTCTTATTTTTAATGGAAGACATTCCCATTTAAGAACCTTAAAACTGACAGTAAGGGCTGGATTCTGCCACCCATACTGACGCATCAAACCCTGCTGGTAACTGTGGCACTCAAGGGGGCTGGTTGTGCTGTGTTGTGAGACTTGTGATGTGCAGGGGAAGCACGACCAGAAACACAGCGTATCGCAGCTCTGGGGAAGGATGTGTTATTTGTTAGGTTTTTAGAATATGTTCACATAAGTAGAATTTACTTGTAATAAAATGAGCTCAGATGTTGTGGATGAGCAAGGGAAAAAGGTGGCAAGATAGCATCTTGTTCTTTACTTTTCCTTCTTTGTGCCAATAAATGCAGCTATAGATGAAAATTCACTGTAAATGGCTGTAGCTCCAAGACTTTTGTATGTTAGCATTTCTTAAACGAAATAATTCTTCTGGAAAGCACTGTGTAACGTACACAGACCCAAAGAAATAAATAAGAGAAAATAAAAAAAATTGCGACCAAAAAACCCCAAGTTGATTTTTTTAACAGAAAAAGGGGATTTGTGTATTAATAATTCATGAGTTCTCATTGAACATGCACGAAGAAACGGTGCTATTCAATAGAGAATACTGTCATCTGTCACTGTTTTATTTGACATTTACACTTCTTTTTTTTTTTTTTTGCCTGGTACTGCAAAACTTTCTTGGATGGCGTGCTAAGATTATTTAAATAAATAATTAAAGAATCCAATGCAGACTTTTCATCTGTATATGGGGAAAGCAGTTACTTGCAATCATAAAGAAGTGTGAGTGTGCTGCAGTGCCGTGTTTTCTCACATACTAACCCAAGCTATCACCTACTAAGCGGCCCCATAAATGGATGGAGTCTTGAATGGAGGGATGAGAGAATGGGTACTCAAATAAATAAAAAGGTAGGAAAAGAGCAGTGAAAGGAGAGATTTGATGCAGGTAAGCGTGCACACGCACATGGTGGGTATGTGCATCTATGTGTGGGGGTGAGTGAATGATAGCTGTTGTGAAGAAAGCTGCCATAAATACATTGCTGTTACTGATGGAAAAATAAATATTTATAAATGGCATTGGGGAGATCCAGTCACACAAAATGTGAGAGAAGACAGGGCATTTAGCACAAAGACAATTCAGAGTTAGGCGCACCTTGCAATTTCTTGCTAATATTAGGCTCATGAAAATCTTTCTGCTCTGTAGGTTAGTTATTATTTATAAAAATCACAGAACCAGCTGATACATTCATAAGCTAATTATTGTAGCAGCTGGGTACACATGGTGCAATATGTCTGAGGCTGTGAAGTATCACAGATTTCTTGGGGCCTGCTGTGGTGGGGGTGTGCTGTTGAAGGCTAGATCCCTTAATCTGATCAGCCAAGCAAATACTTTGTGGGGAAACTGGATTAATATCTCTCTAAATACCATGGATGTGCTTCACCTTCAGAACCAGGCTCCTTTAAACGTGCCATTAGCTTATCTCCTTCAGGGAATTGAGAAGTTCTCAGGTGTCCTCAGGATGACGGGGTCTTTGCCTGGTGCCTGCCTTTGCCAGAAATTAATTTCGTTTGCTCATGTCTGCACACATGGTCACACTGCAGTCTAATCTTTTCCCTAATAGCTCCAAGGTCAGGACCTCGCATGTTGCCAGGCAAATTGAGCGCTACCCTTCTTAAAGACTAATGGCAGCGAGTGCGTTGTCCATAATGAGGCCTGTAGTGTTGCTCTAAGTGATTGTAATGAGCGCCGATTATAACGGGACAGATAAATCAAGATGCAGGCCTTGCTGTTGGGCTGGCTAGGCCAGCTCTAGGAAGTGGAGCCTCCTCCACTGAGGAGCTGGGCAATCCGTGGCCCAAGAGAGAGAGCTGTTCTGCTACAGGCCTGTCCTGTGCTGGGCTTGGCTCCAATGGGTACAGGGCTTTGCCTTTATTTGCTGCTGAAGGATTGGTCCAGGTGCTCTGGCATCCCTGGGGAGGTATTAAACATACCTGCCTGGAACGTTTGAAAGAGTTCTGGTGGAAACATATTCAGATCAGTGAAAAGCAGGGAGAAACACGAGTTTGTTTTTTCCACAGATGGTTTGTTTTCCATCTCAAAAATTATTTCCTTTGTATGGCGAAGCCCCTGAGAACTCACAGTGGAACTGTGAGATTTTTTCCCCTTTATTTTCTCCAAAAGAAAGTTTATGGGGATTTCTGAGCTGAGGAAGGGGACTGGGGAGTGCTGAGGGCAAGGGACGTGGTCAAACTGAATTGAAATGCAGGCATCACCTGGCTGAGAGATTACCTAAAGACTAGTCAAAATACATGGAAAAATATAGATTTTTTTTTTTCTTTCCCCCTAAGTAAATGATTAGATATCTTGTTTTTATCCTTGCCCCACTACCCCCCAGCCCTCCTAGTTTATTGCAAGAAAAGATCAGGTCTGCACAAATGTGGCCTCTCACTTGTAAAAACAAGGCAGTGTTGTGTTACAGATTAGTTTATAAATCCCTAGTGGCTTCACAGTTCAGTGCCTACAGCTGCTGCAGATGGGCCTGGGTTTTTGTCTCTTCGCTGTGCTGCAGCCGGCAGTTGAAGGAGAAAATGGAATGATCAGGTTATTAACATGTAGGCCGCGAGGAAGAGGCTGCACAATGAGAACAGCTGGTGTTGCTGTCTTGGCTGATGCAGCGGAGATAATCAAATCTTGCCTTTTTTGGGGGGTGAAGGCACAAGACATAGTGGAGAGTGAGACAAACAACGGCTTATGATATTATATACAGGGTTTATAATGCATGTTAGAAGTTGTCAATGGCTTACAAGTTGTGATACAATGAAGCAATAAAAAAAATAATCCTGTATGGGCCTCTAATGAACCTGTCTGTTCAGCTTGCTCTTGTCTCTGTTTGGAAAAACACAATTTTTGGCTACTTCTTGTACCATACAGTTTTAACGTTGATCAAGTATTTTTTAGGTATTGTAAGGTATCTGTTGAAGTGGCGTCAAAGTGCTGAGTTGCAGCTCAAAAATGATGGGTTATAGAGCTACTAGGTAAAATATTTTGACAGGAGTCACTAAAGCGCGTTGACAGCATCCTCAGCATTATCTTCTCATTTTCTGTCATTTACATCCTGTCTCCTTGTGCACATGCATAGGAGAGGCATTGCTGTCCTCAGCCCCACGTGGGCTGGCTGCATCCCCCACAAAGGAGCAGCAACAGACCCATCCCTGGGTGACTGCTAGAGACCTGGGGTCACCCCACACATGCTTAGAGCATGTAGGGCTGTTTTCACTTTACAGCTCCTGCCACCTTGCCCTCTGCCTGGCTTTGTGTTTTAGGTTGTTTCCATCTCCTGAACTGCTGGCACTTCCTACTGCAGTGCTCTGAGCCCTCAGTCCCTCTGGAGAGGTCCAGAAGGATTTAGTACCGTGGTAACTTTTTGAGATCCAGTCATACAAAATGTGAGAGAAGACAGGGCATTTAGCAGAAAGACAATTCAGAGTTAGTTTCAAACTAACTATTCAACAAAATAGGACTTATAAACTTGATTATTAGGATCAGTAGCTGGTGTGCTACGATTATTTCCAACTAGCATCTCTCTAGTTGGAAATAATCGTAGCATCTTTAAGTCTAGCTGATGTTCCTTTCACATCTAGTTCCTCAGTGCTTAGTGAATTAACTGTGCTGACCCCCCTGTTGCAGGGCTGGCTGTGTGAGTTACTTCGCTGGAAAGAAAACCCAAGTCCAGAAAACCGCACCCTCTGGGAGAACCTCTGCACCATTCGGCGCTTCCTGAATCTTCCTCAGCACGAGAGGGATGTGATCTATGAGGAGGAGTCCAGACATCACCACAGTGAGCGTATGCAGCATGTTGTCCAGCTCACTCCTGAGCCCGTGCAGGTCAGAGTGCTAACTTCCTTCTCAAGGAGTTTTTGCAGGGGAACAGCCATTGGAACTAGAGAAAAGCCACCGGTTTGAACTTCCCCACGGTTGGCAGGTTGAGACACACCAATGTATATCTGCCTGTAGGACTGCATGCAAACCTTAGCTCTCACAGTATAAGCAAGCTCCCTGTGTGAATGCAGCGTGTATGTGAGTGTGTGCAGGTTTGTGTTGGTGACTCAAGAAGAGGGATGCGCCAGACTACGCCACGACCAACAGCAACGTCAGCATTAGTGATGTTATGGAGCTCCCATCATGTCAGTAGCTGTGTTGTGACTGAAACAATTTAGCTGCCTAAAGCTGCTGGCATTTGGAGGAGCACAAATGTGTTCTGCAGCAGTAGCAAGAGAAGCATACAGCTGGTTAGGAAGAGGAGCAGGAGCAGGGTTTGGTCAGTTGTTCCTCCTCACAGGACCTGAGCTCTCCTGATGCCTGCTCTTTAACTGTGTCCAACAGGCAACTCCAGTCAGAGTTTATAGTTTCTCTCTCAGGCTAATAGATATCTCTAGTAACTAATGAGGCACGTTACAAAACTGAACGAATGTGGTAGTGGTCAGAAGAAACTCAGGACTGGTCTGAAGTGAGAGCTGGACTTCAGAACTTAAGAGATGCTTTCTTCACCCTGCATTTTTGTGAACCCTGTTTTCATGGTGGAAGGAGAGATTGTGAGTGTTACTTGCACTTTGGCCATGTTGCCAAACATTAGAGCAGCTGCTGATCTGAAGACTCTCTGTTAGGTGTTGTTTTAAAAATTAACCAAAAAGAATACTGCTATTCAACTGCAGGGATCTTCCACAAGACACCTGCAAGTGTCATGAAATCAGTGAGATCTGTGAACAGTAGAGGAAGGGATAAGGCCAGTAATGGGAAGAACTTTCCAGAGAGGCAGATTGTTGGGTGGATGGGTTCCAGGAACAGTGTGGTCGCTCCAATTATGAAAAAGCTTTTTATTCTTCTGCTCATTTTAAATATGTTATCTAGGTTTCAGCATTCTTTAGTGGTACTTCTGGAGAATGGGGCAGGATGTGAGGGAATGTTATGGAATAAAGGCCACTGTGGAGAAAGGGCAAAAGTTTGATAGATGACAGCAGTGAGGATGTAGGGAGGACTGATGTGTGACAGTTGTTGAAGCTCACGAGAACTTGGGGGATAGAGACCAAATGAATGAGAAGGGGATGTGTATGCTCAATCTAAAAAATCTGGAGTGACACTTTCCATAGCAGAACATTGTCACTGCTGGCCCTCACGGCCATTTCACCTGATTGTAGTGTGTGACAACTGTCAGTCAGTTGTGTTTCTCTCTGATAGTCTCAAGGTTCGTCCTCCCACCTTTGCTCTCCCCGTTATGGTTTGGTCACAACTTCCATTGCTATGTGACTCTTGCTGTGAACCCTGGTATTCAGCCTAGGCTTTTTGTCTCTGCTCTTGTTCTTTTGCTGTGAGAACTGTTGCCAACAATCTATTCACCTTTCTCGAAGGTGGGAGGTTTTCGTATGTGATCCTGCCCCTTCTAAAACACCTTTTTCTCACCAAGATTAATTATTGCCTCGTTCAGTCTCCTTTGTCTCTTCTGCTGTTGACTTCCTCCTTGATCTTCATTTTGTCTTTGCCTAGAATTAACCAGTGTTTCCTGGTTTTCAGATTCTCAAAGCTTTAAAGTAGAGGAAGTGCTGAAAGTAATTAATATTGCAAGTTTTGACTTCGATGTTCCCAAAAGTTTGTGAGATCTTGGAGGCAAGGAACTACAGAAGGGTAAAGGGCTGAGCTAACACATGAAAAGATGACTAGAATTGTGTAATTTGAACAAATTAACCCAGTTCTGGTGCCCACACCAAGCAGGAAATATCCTCTACGGGGTAGTGTGAAGAAAAAGTTTCCTTGAGCTCTCGTTGGTGACCTTGTTGATTAGCCTACTTTCCAAGTCTTCTGCATATCACTTAGCTGTGTAGTGCAGGTCGGCTCTTCTGAGTGACACGTTACAGTGCATTGGAATGTGATGCATTTGTATTTGTCAGCAAGTTACAAAGCCATGGATTAATTATTTATTACAGTCAAAATATGAAAAATGAAGAAAAATAAATGGAACCAGCTGGCAACTACATAAAACAAAACTCTGGAGACCCTGGTATATGGTTGATACAGTAGGCTTGTGTTTTGAGGGCGTTGCATTTTAGAGCTATGTCTGCCCATCCAAAAAGCCCAATAGGCTTCTGCAGGGCATGCTACACCAGTGCAAGACACAGGAGGCTCATTGTCCACCTGCTACCTACTGCACCAAGCAGTTTTTGTACCATTTTCAGTCTCTGAGACTTGAATTGTTTCAGGCAGCAAGGTTAGTTTTTTGGCTTTGCTGCAAGGGTCAGTATTAGGTAATTAGCCGTGAAGAATCAAAGACAGCAGCAAGAGACATAAAACAGAGGTCCTCACACTTACAGTCACTGGAGATTTTGTGACACTTTACATAAGGGTAGGGGTCTTGGGCTCAACTTCTGGCCAAACTCCAGGCCAAGTAATTACATTCTGCCTATCTAAAATTCCCTCTGTAGTGTCAAATGGGGAAGCAATGCTCATTTCCTGCTCAAAGCAGTGGTGGGTGCAGAATGTCTGTTGTGGTGCCATTGTGCATTTTAGCAGAGGTAGAAACATTGAAGAGCTGCAGACGCTGTCCTACTTCGCTTTGCAGACTTTGCTAGTGAAAAGTGCACTATAAATCAGGCCTTTATGTGCAGCCTTGATGTCACGATGACAGACCTTTGAAGGAAGTATGAGAAGCAGTGCTAGAAATAATAGTAGGTGTAGTGCTATAACACTGAAGCAGGCAGGAGTCTCTTACCTCTGTTTTCTTTCTGCTTACCCCCTTCTTCCTGCCTGCTGTGAAAGACTTGATGTGCGTATGGTATTTTGTTCCTGATGCTTGAGTCTCCCTCCCCTCCAGTGATGAGTCAGAGACTGAAATCGGGCTGCTCCACGCTGTTGCCAGAGCTTCCTGCCACCACAGCCGAGCCCTTGCTGGGCTGGAGCACCCCTCCATCAGGCTGGAAGAACCTCCTGGCTGTCATCGTGAGGCACAGCCAAACAAAAGAGAGTGGGTGTATCAAGTACAGCCTTTTCCCAGCACTGCTTCTTGGAAATGGCAAAGAGTTCATTGTGATGGGCTCTGTGTAGTTCATATGGTGATTATGGGCTTGGGCACACCTTCAGTGAGGGGATCACGCTGAGGCTGGTGTGCTTTCTGTTCAGTCATGGCAAGGTGAGTGCAGTGGGGCAGTCATAGTGCTGTGGAAGTTGGACGGAACTTGGCTCCTGATGTTTGAGGGACTGTCGTTTCCCTTGTGGTAGGTTGTTGCCCTCTGTTCTGTTACACCAGCCCATGCCTCACTGTTTAGTTTCAGGCTTGGTGCTTTACAAAGAAACATTTTTTTTTTTCTCTCTTCCATTAGATTTTTCCTGTCAGCCATATATTAAGCCATTTAATTAAATATTTTCCTATTTCTGAAATGAAAAATGTGTTCAGTGGAAGCTTAATGCACAAGGAATTCTTCCCTGCACACTTGATTTATTTGTTATTGTGTGGAGAAGTCATAAAATCTGAGCCCTGTGGAGCTGTGACATGGCAGTGCTCTCTGGCAGCACTGCATGTGACCATATGGACATGCTGGGGCATGGACTTTCCTGCACACACCAATTGCAGAGCATCCACACTACACCTACACAGTGCTGTACATTGCTGTGCAGGCCAACACAGCCTGCCACAGCCTCAGGTATGCACTGAGTGGCTCTTCCACCCTCCAGTTCTGTGCAGTGTGTTGTGATCAGTGTGTTCTGCTGTGGGACTAAGGAGACCCATGAGCTTGTGCCCAGCTGGATCCCACAAATACTTCACTTCTGATTTACAGAGTGTCCAAGTCGCAGGCTGCTAGAGATGAGAGGGCATGCTGGAAAGCAGCATCTCTCATCCTCTTCCACCACCATCAGGTGTGAGATCCTGACTGGAACTTTGATCTGGCCCAGTCTGGCTCTTTTTACACAGATTTGCTGGACAGCCGCTTTGCAACAAGCAGTCCTCACACTTCTGTGTTCAGCTTCCTGCTCTGCACAGGTGAGAGTGCCCTGTCATGCTTTCCATTCCTCGCCAAATCCCACTGCTCCCAGCTGTTCACTGGCATTGGACCTTCCTAGCATGTTAATGCTGAGAGGTGCCTCCAGCCCTTTCCTGCTGCTAACCAGGGATTTGGTGTTTGTTACAGACATGCCGGGACATAGGAAATCTAATTTCTCTCCCTTCTCCCACTATTTGTTTGCTGTATACAAGGTGACTGCTCTGGAGAATAACCATGTTGCCTGATACTTTAAATGGTGCTAATTCACTGTTAATTGCTGGGGCAGAGAAACCTGTCTCAGTTGGGAAAATGATGAATCAAGCTGTTGTCTCTGGAGTGTTAAGGTGGATAAGCCACTTCTCTGGAGCCACAAGCCACCACTACAGCAAAGTACCTGCTATTTCAAAAGCAGGGAAACCTCGCCTTTCATTTCCAGCATAAGATGTCAGAGAATCTACTGAAGCTGGTAGGTACGTGCTGATTTAAGTCAGATATTGGCTTTAAAGAAGCGGGAATGGTTTTCACATACTTTCTGATATATTGTTACTTTCGTAGCTTTATAAAAAATCATATCCTTTCACTTTTTTTTTTTTTTCTCCAAAGCTTTGATTTAGACAAATCTGGCAATTTATAATAGCTCAGATCGTAAATCATGGAGGAGTATTAGTAAATAAAGGAAGGTATGGCAGAAAGCTATAGGAAACCTCTTTTGTATTGTGTGTTCATTGCAAGCATTGTAGTCTGTCTTTAAATAAGCAGAAAATAACATACTGCAGAAGTATAAGAAATACTAATTTTGTCATCTTTTTGAGGGATGGAAGGGAACAAATATTTTAGTTATTTTAGTCAAGACAATGAACTACAAAACAACAGAACATGGAGCCCTAGTAAAAATGGGTCAAGACAACTGATGATGGCAATCCAATGAAACTAATTTCATATTCTCTTTCTAGAAGTAATAAAGAAGGGAATGAACACCACAGTAGTGCTTCCTAATGAAATGTCTAATTCTAAGCAACATCTTAGAGTTCATGGGTCACACAGTACATAGCATACAGATGGGAAAAACAGCAATACTTAAAATTTCTTCTTTTAAAAATAATATCAATTAATAATACTTAGGCAGTCACAGATAATGAGTGAAGCTGTGTTATTCCACTGAGGAGCATAGCGTGCTTAGTAATTTTTAGGATGATGTTCACAGTTCTTACTATGTTTGTGTGTGTTACAGTAGATTTCATATACTAGAAGTCAGGACCAGGTTATCAAGGAAACCCAAAAAGAATCTGCTTTCCCAAAGCACGCCAGCTCTCTGACTTGGTGCTTGGTTTTATCTAGATCTGGTTTTGATGGGTGAGGTCCTGTGGTTCATTGTTAAGGTCTGCACCCTCATGTTTTCATGTTTTTGCTTGTTGGTCATTTCTCTGCATCCAAAAGACAGACAATAAATGATACCCACTGCTTTTTGTTTCCGCCATCTCCCCATGGTTGGCGGTAATGTCTGCTCAGATGGAATGACCAAGACAAGTTGTACCCAGAAAGCCCAGGTGGACTTTTAGAGGTATTTCTATCACATGCTGATTTATTCCACTTGGGAAGCTCAGAGCTTTGGTTTGAGTAGACTGCACCTGGAGTATTTATTTTCTCTTTCATTTAGATCTTTGGGGGAAAACATGTCAGAGCTAGACCTGTCAATTTAGGGACTGCAGAATGTCTGCCTTCCTCAATTTTTACCTTTCCTCTTTCTTATGAGAAAGAAGAATAATGCTCTGTGTTGGTATCTCCTTTCGATCTAAACCATTGAAAAATGACTAAACCAGAGTGACTCTGAGAGGTGAGGTGGGTGTGCTGGGCCATGCCCTCCAGCAGGCTGTATGTGTGAAGCCCTCCTGGACCGCTGCCCCTGAACTGCTCACTGGTGCTGCTGCGGTACTGTGGCAGATGTACCGTGTTGGTAGCAAGCTCTGGCTGCTCGTCCTTCCAAACGCATGGTTGCTTGGTGAACGTTCTGGTGTCCACTGTTTTTCCCACAGTCTGTGGTGGCTCAGGAACCTAGCCCAAGTTCTGACAAGGGCAGTAGGAGCACGTACCTCACAATGGGCCCCTTATTTTTGGCTCTGAGGTATCTAATAGAGTTTCTTATGATTGATAGTTATCTTGATCACAACGGAAAGCTGCTGAGCTTTAACTGCTACAGCCAAACCTACCTATTGCACCTTCTCAGCTGTTTCTGCTTAGTATGGATATTTAATATACTGCTGATTTGTATTAACTTTAGGCCCATGATTCCTCTTATAATGATAGTGAGGAGTGCACTTGCAGTTAAAGCAACACCGCTTCTGCTCTGAAATTAAATTCAGGCTCATTAATCCATTTGAGCCTAGAAATGGGAGCTTGGTTGGATAGTTTTATTTTTTCAAAGGTTGTGGTTTTAGCCTCACCGAAGTTGTAGTCCCAGTACACCAGAAGACTCTCAGAGCTGCATGGCCGCGTCAGTGCCACCTGCTCCCGAGCACCCCATTTGGTGCAGAACAGACCAAGGGCAGGGACTGAGCGAGGTGGGAGTGCCCAGTGGAGAGCTGCCTGCCCGGCCGGCTGCTTTACAGATCTCCCACTGCTCTGCTCCTGCTGCCCCAGCTCCTGCAAGGGGCTGCTTACGGCAGAAAGCCATTCAAAACCTGAATGTGCCGATCTAGACTTGGCAGGAACTGGCAGGGTGATGTTGGTCTGATGCGTCATCTCTTCAGCAAATTACATTGCTGTAGCTTTGGCTCCTGCCGTCTCACCCTTTTGCCTTTCACACACAATTTGGCCAGGTTTGGCGCTCATTTCTTCCAGTGCTGGCCCTGTTATAAATGCTAAGCTGCCAGTGTTGTAAAGAGTCATGGTAGCTTGAGGATGAGCAAACATCCCGGGCAAGATTACTAAATAAAGCTCTTTAAATTCACATAACCTTTGAAGCTTGTGCTGGCTGGCAGCAGGCAAATCTGGAAGGCTGAAAAGCTGCTGGCCGAGCCTCCATTCCATTTATGTTGGAAAATGTTTGCAGTTAAAAACGTTGCTCTTTTTCATTTCATTTTAATAGTCCCTGAATGCTCTCTGTTCCTCACATTTGTATATAAATGATAATATCGGGCTTTAGAGCTATGTGTTTATAGGCTATTGGTTGCAGGCAGCATTTTATTCTCTGGCTCCTTACAGAAGTCTTAGGATAAAGTTAAGAGTCCCAGATCACTGCAGCTGGCCTTTGTGTACAATTACAAAAATTATATGGGGAGGGAAACAATATTGTACTGTGCTGTCTGAGCACATTGCCCTGTTTGTCCCCCAAAGATCTCCGAGAGTGAGCGAGCTGCTCTTCCTCTTCTGTTGTAGAGTCCTCTGAGAAAACTGCAGCTTCTGGGCAGTGCTGGGAGTCAGGCAACAGCAGAGCAGGAAATAGATGCTCAGTCTCCCTGCCCTGGGCCAGTCTGGTAATACATTTGTTGGTGTGGATTTTTCTCTCTCTTTTTTTTTCTTTTTTTAATTTGGATTGGCTGGAAATGCCCAGAGACTACAATATGTGCTGGGATTGGCTTTTTTCAGGGACAGTGTGCTGTGTATACACATTGTCCCATGTTTGTATGGACTTTTAGAGGAATTACAGATTGAAACGGGAAATGTTTCTGTGTATGCACTATTCTCACACATCAAGTATCCAAAAGTACAGTAGCACATATTTTTTCTCACAGTCATCTATGCTTACAGTGTTTCAAAGAATATTCCAAAATATCTTGGCACAGACAGAGCGAAGCTGTTTGCAAGATCCCTAGCTGTGGAACAACAAAGGCTACATTCTGAACACACATCACACATGACTTTAATAAAAGTCTTAAACAAAAATCAGATAATGTATTTAGAAAATTGCACTTCCCAATGTATGATGCTGCTCACATTGTGGAAGGAGGCAGGTATCCCCTTGTGCCTCCCTCCCAGTGTCTTTTCCCCAGTTCTGCTCGCATCTTCATATTTTGAATTACAACATTAAAGAAAAAATATGTTTTAAAATACAAATGAATACATTTTAAAGCCACTGACTAGTGATTTGGGACTAACTCAAATTGTGCAGCACCTAACTTCAGAAGGACTTGGTGTCCAGAAACCAAGGAATACAGGCACATATGAGGTGTCTCTCATGGAACATTTGGAAGATTGAAAATCTGAAATCTTTATGAATCTCCTTCTAGTATGTATGACAAAAAGGATGTGGTAAGTCACAGAACACATCCTGGGTAGTACAGACCCAGCGATCTCATTAACCTCATGTCAGAAAACATTCCTTGGTTTCCAGTTTGGACCAATTTTATGCTATTTTTAACATCCTAGTGGAAAGTACTGTTGACACCCTTAAACTTCTTAGTGCTTCTTCTCAAATTCATGGTTTGTGTTATTATCCTTCTATTAGGCTGTGCTGTTTGATTCACAGGCAGGGAGGTCTAGAAAGAGCCCTTTCTTTCCTGCCATAAGTCCCGTTGCAAGGAAGTAGAGAAAAAAGGTTTCATGCAGACCGATAGGTTAGACGAGAAACATGCAGGACATGGTAGAAGTACAGCAGCTTTCTGCCCATGAGAAGTAAGAGCTCACTCCTTTTTTATGCTCAGTTGAGAGGGGCTGTGGTGGCAGCTGTGGATCCACCCAGCTGCAGCAGAAAGAGACGCTCTGAAATTCCGGGACTCAACAGGCCTCTTAAAAAGATCTGTCTGGACAACACTGCACTAGTTAAGTGCTAAGTTATTATTATTATTTATTATTTATTTCCTCTCCTATTTCTTCTCTTACCAAACAAGCAGGAAAATGTCTTCGTTCTTTCATTTTAGAAGCGAAATAAATGTATTCCCTGCAGCTTTTGAAATTTTCATAATCCATAATAAATAAAATCATATCTAATATCATAACTGCTTTCAATTGGCAATGTGATCTAGATGCATTGCAATGGCAGAAACATAAATAGTTACAGCCTCTGAAAGCCTACTTCCTATTTGCTAAATATACTTGGCTCGCTTTAAATTCCTTTGTGTGCAGTCATTAATACAATCCTCTTTGACAGCATTTAATTAAAGTGCTTTTCTCTATTAAATTCATTAAAACTTTTTTTTATATACAACTGTTTCCCAGACACTGAATGTTAAGGACCTGTAGGCCTCTCTTTAAATAACTTCTCTCTCCTTGTTGTAAATTGTTAATTAAATTTTACTTAGACTGTTTAAAGATGGCTTGGAAAAGAGAGACAGATTTCAGGATATGGTCTCAATCATGTCTGACTTTTTTTAACACAATTTTTTCCATGTTGCTGTAGACTGTGTGCTATATTGTTTATGAATGTTGCTGGAACCACACAAAGAAACATCCTTACAAACTCATTCCTGTTTAACTTCAAAAATTTACATCTTTTTCGTGCAATTTCATAGCCTAAGAGGGGGGAGTAAGGAGGGAGGAGCTGCTCAGTATTAATAGATTATTGACAGTTTAATGTCTTGGCACCTAGACAGCCCATAAGGTATAATAAACAGGAAGCTGTCTGTTGTGAGAGCAGTCAATAGTGTATTCAATCAGAACCTTTCAGTTAATTGCTGGTTGACCTCAGAGATTTCCTTTAAGTGAAACTGTCCTTTGCTCAGATCTCATCTGGTTTTCAGAGTTTAATTTGAGAATGCCCTATCCATATGGTAGCTTATGTGTACGGTCCTGCCTGCGTTTTTGCTTTGCTCCCATGCGTGGCATTGCAGGAACCAGTGCCTGCCTGGAACTTTCCCAGGACACGAGGACATGCGTTGCGTGTGTGGCCCCTCTGAGGGCTGTGAGCATGGCCAGAGCCGTCACAGTCCCCAGGAGGGTGCCAGGGCTGAGGGCATGGGCTCTGTGCTGCATGGTGAAGCCTGCAGAGCACCGATGGCAGCCCCACCAATGGCAGTCCCCCAGGGACACGCGGTGGGGCGTGCCGGTGGGCACCAGCAGCACAGCTAATGCAGGTGGGGTTGAACAGCACTGTCAGGAGTATTTCTAAGTGGCTGAGCTGTTTTCTAGTGTTTTTGAATAGAGCTTGGCACGCAGCGGCATAGGAAAGGGCTGGCAGTACTGTACTCACACCCGACCCCGCTGCACACCATTGGTACACACTGCCCTGCTCCCTGGCACAAGCACAAACCCAGGCTCATTTGTACTTTGCTTCCCTAATTTCTGTACTTAACTGTTCTAATTTTTTTGATTGTGTATCTTGATGAGATCTAGATAAGCTACAAAGGCAAGCAGGCAGGAAACCGCACGGGCAGGCCCAGACCCTGACTAACTGGAAACCGTCTGCTTACTCAGGGGAAGCCTGCATGGAAATCTCTTGCAGCAAGACTGCTGTTTGGATTTCTCTTCCTTTACCTCCAACAGTTGCCTCCGAGTGTTTTTTCCCTACGTGTGATGAAGGAGGGTCAGTTGCAGCAGCCTTCACTTAGGTTTCCCAGTGGCAGCAAGCACTACTCTGCGAAGGAAGTCCTTCTGCACCAGAGCTCGCTTCATTTACTTTTCATTCAGGCAGGAGACATTTTTTTTGGTCTCTAGATCTTGCAGCAATTCTGTCTTTTAGCCACTTATCATGAATTCAGACTGTGATTTGCTGAAAGGAGTATTATTACTTTTAATCTCTAATTTTTGCCCTGGGTTTCATTGATTTTTGTGGTTGTCTTTGTCCGTCAGCAAAGAACAAAATGCTTATGCGTTTTTAATGGCCTGATTAGCACCAGGAAGCACTGCTGGCTTGGAGTTATGTTGCTCCTGCTGTCCCCTTGTTTAAATGAGATGAGGCTTAAGAACGCCAAGTAGCTCTGCTTGGGGTCCATTTAGGCTCAGTGTGGTTCCCTCATTGAGGGAGGCTATAAATTTCTGGGATTCATGAGTGTCAAAAAGGTGATGAGGAATAGTGGTAAGATGATGCCTCCTCTCCTGGAGCATTCAAATGACGGAAGAGGCTTTCTGGAAAGAGTGAAACAGAATATAGTGAGACAAACTGGAACTGAGGATAAGATCCCACATATGTCTGTGTCCCTCTGGAACATACACACTTCATACCGACATGTCCCTGGCCAGAGATATTCAGAGGTACTTTCTGGCTTTATCAGGCTTACTGACCAAGCTGCTAATCAGTGTTACGCAGACCAACAGGCTCCCACATGCAGTAAAAATCATAAGCTTTATTGGATTTTGAGATAGGAAAGACTCACATCCTGTTCCTTTTATAAACTGTGTTACATATCATTCTTACCCACCAGTACACCTCTTTGTAAATATGACCATGAAGTCTGTAGGAAGTTAGATGGCTGTGAATTTCCATCCTTGGTGGTATGGCCCAGAGCTATGGAGGTGCTTGAGCTGAGTTTAAGAAACTGCTGACATTTCTGAACCACAGAAAGAAAAAAAAAGTTGGTGCTTTTAAATTTATTTTCCATTAAAATAGGGGAAAAAAAAAGTTTGCAGCTGTTTAGAACAACATAATGCTTTAAAGGAAAATGGGAAGGTAGAATTTGAAGGCCAAAAGTTTTTCTGAATAAAAGCAACTAGAATATGCTGTTTCATGAAAAATGCCTGAATGGCTGCTTGAACTTTGTCAGAATATTTCCCCCTCCATCAGGCCAGCAGCTTGGCAAAGTAGGTTTCATCTAGGCAATATCTGTCACTCAGTCAGAATTTTTGACCGAAAGAAAGATGTTTGGCAGAAAAATGCCATGTAGTTCTTATCTTAATAAAGCAAAGAATGATGTTTCACATTTCTAGCAAAAGCGCAGGGCTCTTCACACACAGATCTGTGCACACTGCGGGCTTGTGTCAGCCTGGGTCTTTCCCCTGCAATTGGATGTGTGGTGCCGTGCAGGGGGCTGGCCAGTCAGCAGGGCTCTCCTTGGAGGCAGTGAACAATCTGGAGATGGGTCCCAGTGCCACCACGTCTTCTCCTCTCTTGTTCTATATAGTAACCCATTTTATTAAAGATGAACAAGTACCTTTTATTCCCAGTCACATATTCTTGAACTGTAAAGAGAAACTGCAGGTGCTTCGGATAGGAGACTTTCTGTAAAGCCTTTTTCTTCCAGCATACATAACCCACGAAATAGGCGCAGATCAGGGCAGAGAGCCACCAAGAGCACTTACACTGGCTCAGCTCCCTCAGCTGCCAGAGGTGCCCACCTTTTGCAGAGAGTAACCAGGAAGACAAAGGATTTCACATCTAATTCTGCAAAGCCTCCCATCCTCAGTGCCCCAATCTGTGGGCCAGGATGTACTTTGGCTATTTGATTTTATTTACCCAGTTGCAAGCTAAGGGTATAATAAAGCACGTTATGCCAGTTGCATGTGTGGCATTGCTGGATATTTTGCCTTTTACCATGGTAGTTGATTATAATGCACTTTTAAAGACATACTTTCTAAAAAAAGGCATATTTATACTTTTATGTGTTTGATTCACACAGTATAGTTTGCTCAAGTCCTGTTATTAAGTGCATTGGTGGTTACGTCTAGAAAGCAAAAAACATGCTGAGTAGTATTTTATCAGCACAAATCTACCATTTCCACTAACCATAACTGTCAGGTTCTTCTGACTCCTAACTGCCCCCACTGTAAAAATTAACGGTACAGTTGGGTATTCCCAGAACCCCAAATAGCCATCTGTGAGGACATAAAGCAGTTTGAAGGGACAAATAATTACCCCTCCCCCCAGCGAATGCAGTGCCTAATCCAAACATATCCTTCCTGAAATAATTCAGTGCCTGCTCCTGAGCTGAGTGACTGGAAAACAGCGTGATTATGGTGGCGCCGCTCGTGCCACCATGGTTAGGGGGCTGGGGAGTGACCTTACGCGCTGCATGAGGTCGGGGCTGCTGGGGGAAGACCTCGCTCAGCCTACCAGCAATTGCTCCTCTGGCTTTTCAAACTAAAAGGAGAGCATGTGTAGTGTTAATTAAACAAGAAAATGCAGAGGATGCCAGAAGTATTTCGTCTGAAATAGAGCAAACCAAAAAAGCCTTTTGTTGCTTCCTTAGATCTGTGGCGTTGTGCCAACTCCTCATTAGGATTAGCAGGGTTCGGATGGGGAAGTACAGGATCAATCTGAAATCTTTGGCAGACACTCCCTCCTGCTGCAACCAGGCCCGTTTGGAAGCTGCAAAGCTGGACTCTGCACACAGCAGCACCCATGAGCTTCGTAGGGCTGTGAGAGAAAGTGCAGAAGAGCTGAGTCAGGCCCATGGATCTCACAGTCTTGTTCTGAAGAAGATAAGTGTTAAGTCAAAGGTTTTGAAGCCCTCTGTGCACACATATGTTGTAAGTCCTGCATGGGTGGGACTACAGTTAGCGTCATCATGCAGAAAAGCAGTGCAAATTCTTATGGGGCTGTTGCTCTCTCCCCTGTAGGAGGGGCTGCCCCACTGCTGCAGGTTATGGGCCTGAGGGGCATGTGCTGGTGTCCTGGAGGCCAGCGGGGCGCTGCCTGCCTGCTGGGGGATGCAGCCAGCCCTATGCCAGCTGTGCTGGCCGTGCCCCATCCCCAGACAATGGAGCCATCCATCACCGATGCCTTCAGGAGAGTCTGCTGCGGTGTTGTGCAATGCTTCTTGGCCACATCGGCCTCTCTGTCACCAGCACCCGGGTTGTGCCAGCAGGAGCCGGAATGAAGCCGGCCAGTGCGTATTTATACAGTAGGTATGTGCCGGCTCCACCTGTGGCTGAACACTGTTTGTTTACAGTACTCCCAGTCTGCAGCTGGATACTTGAGAAAGGGATGTTCGCTGTTGTGCAGTTATTATGCAGTAAAGCTAAGGATCTGGCTTAAACCAGCCAAAGATGGGAATTTCAGAGCTAATCCACTAACGTTCATCAGCATGAGCTCATTTATGCTAGCCCATAAAATCAGCCAGTTCTCAGGCACTTGCACAGCAATGAAAGTTGTGCCTGTGCTTTTGTGGGAAGAGTTGAGTTAGCGTTCGGGAGAGAACAGTTACCCCAGGAAACACCGGGACACTGCTCTGCATTGTCAGAGTTTAGTGATTTATTTTTTTAACATTATACAGACAAAATAGTGGCTATTGTGTAGGCACGTGCTGTCTATTAGTGGAGATCAGGAAAGGGAAATAAACCACGCATTACTGAAGAATAAGATCATGATTGCGGTCAAGTGATGGCAGAATTTCTTTTTTCTCTTTGTCAAGCTGATTTGTAAACATTCTTCAAACAACTGTGCAGACAGCAGTTCCACAGCTCGGGGAAAGAAAAGCAAAGATGAGGACAAATTCCTCTACACAGATGTTTTACAGGAACTGTAGGATCTGTCCAAAAGTTATCTGGTCATCTCCAGTTGTCACTGAGGGCTACGCTGCACATGCAGCCTCTGAGCAGCACGCTGTAATCAGGCTGTAATTTATATTTTATCTCCCGTGATGATAGCTCTTAAAAATGTTTTCTGGTGTATTTGCTCTTTGATGCGTGCTAAGCTCCTGTTAGCATTAATGGGAGCAGCATGTGCTGGGGGTGGAGGGGGCAGACACCTTCCCCTGCCTTCAAGTCAGGATTAATTGCATTTTGCTTATGCTTATAACTTCTGTGTGATGACAGATGCCATGCACAGCTGAAAGTTTTGCTATTTTTTGTCTGGTTTTCGTATCTTTCTTGTGTCTTTTGATTGCTTTTTGACCACTTTTGACACTTCGAGTCTGGAGAAGTGTTGCAGGGTTGGGCACGCATTTCAGAGGCCAGGTGTTTGCTCAGTGCTTGCCTTGTTTTCAGATCGCTGTCTATTTCCTGCGCTTGAGCAACACGACTGCCGTAAAGCAAAGGGAAGCATGTGGAGAGTGTGCTCCAAAGATGCTGAAATTAATCACTTCAACCAGCTCACATTCCAGTCTGGGAAACAAGCTTGCCTTTGAGTTTGGATTCCCTGTGGAATTCATTTCTTCCCATTTTCCTCTTATTCCCTTTTTTGCGTGGCTCAGAGAATCACACCTCAAAGTGGAGACATTTAGGACACAGGGTTTTTCTGGTCGGGCTCCAGGTGCGATCAGTAGCAGATGAACAGTGATATTTAGGGAAAGGCCCGAGTGTCCGAGGGATTTTTTTTCACTATGACTGCTTTGTCTTTGCAGCTGAATAGGGCACAGGGCTCTTGGGTTACAAGTGGCTCTAGCCAACAGCTCATAAAGCTTTGGTCTGGCTCGCGTGAGATGGGGCACATCACATCACAAACAGGTACTATAATTATCTGTAATAATGGTGTTTACTCTTGCAAAGCAATTACTAAACTGCATTGGAAAATGCACAGGATGTGCTGCTAGTATTTGAGTTACAAAATTAAAAGAAGCTCAGAGTGAAGTTAGATGAAAGTGAACATATTTATCCTTGTCAGACTTCCTACCATTTTGCACGCTCATATTGATTTCTTTTGACACGGTCTTCTTTTATTGAGTACCATATATATTTTTTAAATCCCTTACCGATAACAGTACCTGCTAAGGGCAATTGTAAAAGGAAACTGAAGTATATTAAACCTGCCTGGAGTCAAAATGTAATCTAACACCTGTAGTCTGCAATTTGTCATCACTTCATAGATACTTTTCCTTTTTTAATAACAGTAGTGGATTTTCCTGAGTTTTGACCTTAGGATACTGTATAATCCAAGAAAAGCAAGGAAACTAAACCACAGTCTTTAACACAGTTTTATGATGTCAAGGTGTGAAATCACCGCTGTGAAAATGAGCCCAAAGAAAATACTTCATTTGGGGCTGGGACTGGTTTTGCAGTGTTTATCCGACTGGATATATTTTTGCAAGGAAGAAAAGAAAAAAGGTAGTAGAACAGCCATATTTTTTAAAAGAAAGAAATGAATGCAGGTGCAAATTGTAACTTCTGCTACAGTTTCTTGTACAGACATTCCTAGGAAACCTGTAAAGTGTCTTGGCTCAGTGACTGTCTAATTGCTGCGTTAGCTGCAACCAGGAGGCTGTCGGGGTGCAATCTTGTTTATTGCAGCCGTTTGTTCTATCCTTGCTTGCTTCTCTATATGAAGATAATCTGCTGGAGACAAGAGGTAGTGGGTGTAAGGTTGTTTAGTAGATTATTTCTATAAGATCTGCTACAAGGGGCGGACCATACATTCTTCCGTGTATAAGATTTATCTGCAAAGTGATGAAAATTGTCTCTTAAGGAAACTCCTGACATGATAGCCAGGCACTGTTTCTAATTGGCTGCAGCGGCTGCATGGGCAGCAAAAGGTGGCACTGCATGGTGTTGTCAGCTGGTGCCCTGCTGGCAGTGGGTACGTGTCTGTGCCTCCTCCACATCCTGCCTGGTTCCACTCACCGAGTTCACATCTCTAGTTCTAGCCAGAGTGAGGGTGGGAATGGAGGCGAACATCGGCAGAACAGCGAATCCAGCCAAAATTCAACACAGACAGCAACTGCAGTGACACAGTGTTCATTCAGCCTGGGTTTGCTCACCTTCCATTGCTGTGGGGACAGCTGTCCCAGCTTCCAGAGTCAGGTTTCTTCTGCAGGAACATCCCGAGAAGCGGGGAATGGGGCATGTGAAGCTGTGCAGTGATCCCTTCCCCCCAATACTTCTTGGCTTTGGATTTTAGAAAGACCACAAACCCTTAGCTTATTACAAGTAATCCTGATCACTCCCATAATGATACACTACATTATATACTCTCCTAAACTTAATCATTCAATATCTCACTTCCTTCCCTGTAGGCATGTACTATTATATTTTACACATGGCTTCCAGCTGGTTTTCATTGCGGCCTTCAAATCGTATTTCAGAACAGCGCGACTTAAGACCAGTCATTTTATCTTTTAAAGTCAGCTTCCATCATATTAGTTTTCCTGCAAGTTTTCTGCCAGGTTTGGTTAATTTGTTTGAAAAAATGACTTTGTTTACGAGGTTAAAGCCTGCCTGAATGAAACTTCATAATGCGGCATCTCTCATACCTGCTCTGTCTGGATGCTAGGAACGCAGCAATGCCTGTAAACATAAAATCTCTTGGAGGGATGGAAAAAAATAAGTCCTCTGGGCATGGAAGGAAATCTGTATCTTCACATTTGATTTGAAAGTAGATGGGGAGATGGTGAGGAGAGAGGGAAGGGGAAGTCAGCTCCAGATGTGGCGGCTGTGACGGGGCCGCCCCACCTGTGGGCTGGAAGCAGTGGGAAGGAGACGTGGGTGGAAAGTAGAGGTAGGACTACAGAGCTGCAGAGGCCTCTGCTGCGAGGGGCCTGCAGGGCAAGCCAAGCCTGGCACCGAGCGGGGCGAGGGGACGCCGTGCCAGGACTGTGCTGAGGATGCACTGCAGAGGGAGAGGGGATGGGGAAGGCAGCGGGCAGCATGCCTGCCCCTTGGGACCTTGCTGTCCGCAGAAGGAAAGCTGCACCTGGCTGTTGTTTTTATACAATTTAGTGGCAGGTTCAGGACATAGTTTGGAAACGTTTAGCTGCGTTGGTAAATCTGCTGTAGCCTGTTATTTCATCACAGAATAGATGGGCTTTCCTTTTTTGAAGTATGGAAGCAGAACAGGGCTGACTCAAAATACAAAGGGTATGGCAGGCTGTGCAAAAGGGTGTGAAGTCGATGGAAATTGTAACCATAGATTTAAGGGCATAATAACAACCCCACAATCTAAAAATCTGCAAGGTGAAAGCCGGGCAGTTTCTTTTATGAGGATGTGGTGCAGAGAGCCAGGCACAAAGTAAGCAAATTGCTCACATCAAGCACTGTATTTTACAAATGTAGTTCAGAGCAAATAGCACAAAGGTAACTGAAATTTCATCTTGTATCATGTGCCTCAATTGTTGAATCATTTCCCATAGAAAGGCACACACTTATATACTAAACAGCCTATTTTACTGGAAAGAACAAAACCAATTGCAGCCTAAATCCAAAGGAAATTCTGCATATTTATCCATCTCTACTGGTGCATATGTTTAGTGTCATATCACTGAAATGCATTCTCAATGCCACTAGAAATCCAGAGCAAGCCCCCAGAAATCAGCGAAATCGTGAGATTTTATGCAGAGTAAGAGTAGCTTTAGAGTTTTGTGTTATTTAAGAAAGCAGTAAGGCAAATGAAAAACAGCCTTTTTCTAATGTTATACACAGATAATTCTATTGTTATGTATTTTTCTCCTCTGGAAACAATGGAGAGGTCACTCCAGAGAAGGAAGGGTTAAAGAAAATTATTCTTTCCCTCCTGCTCTTGGCCCTCTTTGGTTGATTGCTTTATAGATGCTGTAGGCATCTCTTCATCTCCTTCAAATTAAACATTTTACTGCTGCTGATCCTGTATTGTTGGATTTTTTTTCATCATTATATTTGATTGGAAGTCTTGTAACGTTTTTCAGGCTGGATCATTTCTCATGCTATTTGTCAACTGAAGAGGAAGAAAAACACACTTCTAACTCCAAGAATGAACTGAGTAATTCACACTGCTTCTGGATGTGTTTCTATCTGTGTTAGCTGCTACTTAAATTTAGCTTCTGATTAGCAGTGCTACATGAGCTTTTTTATATGACACCGTCTGTAAATTCACTGGTGGTTTGTAGTGTTACATCCTTTTCTTTTTGGCTGCTCTGGACCTTGTGGTGGCAGGTGGCAGGTCCAGAGGGCACTGCAGTGGAGATAATGTAGGTGGGGTCTGTGTTACAGGGGCATGAGGCTGGGTTCTCATAGCATCAGCTGGCATCAGCAAGCCCAGTACTTTGGCTCTCAGTGCTACCTGCTGATGTTGGTACGGATCTCATCCTCATCTGTAGTGCCTCTCTTTGGAAACATCAGTCCTTTTCTTCGTGAGCAATCCATGAACAAAAAAGAAATGCTCAAAGAGCAACTGAGCTATTCAGTTCATTGGAACGTTATGCTCTTTTATTGCATGATATATAGTAAAACACAGAATACTAGGCATTTCCATATGAGTTCCTCCTGTCTCCTAATCCTTGGTTAGTTCCATTTGACGCCTGGAGTATTTTTGTGCTTGGGAGGAAAATGAATTCATTGGCACCAAAACACATCTGTAGTTCTGCTCACCAGTAGCTCTTCCATGTTTGTACAGACCCTCTTGTCACTGGAGGCAACACCTACTTTTAAGTGCCTGCTGTGGAGCTGCCTCCTTGTTCCAGTGCTTTCTGTCACCACCATGAGCATTGCTTTGTGCCGCTGCCATGTGCTGCAGTCCTTGGGACACGCAGTGTAGTCATTTAGGTGCTTCGCCCTGCCTCGTGTATGGGTGTTGAGCTGGGATGAAGCCCAGCATGCCCACAGCGTGCTTCTTGCAGCCAGAGGCACAGGCAGCACAATACAGCTGCTCTGCCAGGATGTGAGCTGTGCTGCGTTCACACTGACTCCTCCAGGCTTAACTCCTTGGCAGAACGTGAGTGGCAGGCAGTTGTTGGAGCACATCACTTTTCACAGACTGCAGCTGGAGACCACTGGTGGTATACGTTACAGTGGCATTATTTGATGAAGGACGTGAATAAAGGGCTCTTCAGGACAGAGCCATTACATTTCTTTGTGTGGACAGTCTGTTATGCTACAGTGGACTTTCATTATGCATTCATTAATAACTTGAACAGAGTAGGATTTTACTGGGAGCTTTGTGTGTGTGTAAAACTCGGAGCAGGTTCTCAACACATTTCCATTATTTACTCTTATTTTTCCCTTTAGAGAGCTTTAATGTAAGGTTGATTTTCTTGATGTTGTTTGCAGCAACGCTAATTTCTTTTTTGGGTGAAGAGCCAGAATTCCTTTTTATTTATTTATAAGGAAATATTTATCCATATTGATTTTGTTAGCTCTGTAGCACCGAGTTCTAATAATTATTTCCCTGCATCTGAAGAAACCCCTGGGCAAATACAGCCTTCAATCCTGTAGGGGATTTTTGCCGGTAATCTCTCTTGTATATATTTTGTTTTAAAGAAAGCATATGTAGTTCCTCTGTTCTTCCAGCAGTTCAGAGCAAGTATTTTTTTCCTGGAAAGAGGGCCATACAAGGCTGCTCCTTATCCATTTTCAGTGGCTATTAGGAAGATTAAAAGCTACACAGCTTTCTTAAACTTGCCAAAAAGGAGATTGTGCTGGTGAAATCTCTTACAAGACTGGAAACTGGGTCTGCCCAGAAGCCTTCTCAGAATGGAGGGGTATAATTATTTGAACTCACAACTCTTTAACTAGTGATATTAATACAGTTGTAACACAGAAAAATCTGCTCCAGAGATGCACTTAAGCTGGCTCTGATAAAAACTGAACTATCCACGATATCATCTTGACAGAAAGGAAATCTTATTAAATCTCTTGACTTTATATATATATATATATTATATATTCCCATAAAGCAGCCATGATAGATTTTAATGCCAAATCATCACTGATGACAAAGGAGCACCTCACAGTCGCAGCTGATCAGTCTTTGTGGTACTGGGCATGTAGAAATGTGGCCTCCAGGATAATGGCAAGAGGAAATGAGGAGGAAGATGAGCAAAGAAGCAGAGGGCCTTGTCTGAGACGTGACAACTGGCCAGTCATGACCGTGAGACTATTCCACCTTTTGAATTAATTTTTATTTTGGGTGTGTTTCTTTTTAATGCCTATATTCTGTGTTTATTATTTTGTATTTTTCTATTTATTTTTTTACATACATTGTTTGCCTTTTACATTGCTTTCTCCTTTCGGTCTGTAGTTACCAGTGCAGCTGCATTATAGGTAAGAAAGGAACTGGGAAATTAATATTAATTAGTACTTTTCTTCATTAAAACAAATTAGACCCTGTATGAAGACATGTATAAGTGCCTCTTATCTCAGGCACCAATGGGGTCACCATGTACATGAGCTACTTGTCTGCTTAACCCTACAGGTGCTGCACAGACAGCAGTCCCAGCCTGCAAAGGAGAGCTCCCCACCCAGAGAAGAGGCTCCTCCTCCACCCACTGAGGACAGTTGCGCCAAAAAGCCCAGATCCCGCACCAAGATATCCCTGGAAGCTCTAGGTATCCTTCAAAGCTTTATCCATGATGTAGGTCTCTACCCTGATCAGGAAGCCATTCATACCCTCTCTGCTCAGCTGGATCTCCCCAAACACACCATCATCAAATTTTTCCAGAACCAGCGTTACCATGTAAAGCATCATGGGAAGCTAAAAGAGCATTTGGGAACAGTGGTTGATGTAGCAGAGTACAAGGATGAGGAGCTGCTGACAGAGTCGGAGGAGAACGACAGCGAGGAGGGCTCAGAAGAGATGTACAAAGTGGAGCCTGAGGAAGAAAACCCTGACAAAAGCAAGGCAGCTCCAGCAGACATCGACCAGAGATAATGTGAGATAGGAACACAGAAAGCAATACAGTGATCCAAGGATGTTGTTTCTGTTTTTTTTTTTTCTTCCTCTTTTTACTTTTTGTTTGTTTCTGTTGCACATGATCCATGTGCAAACCGAATGAATTCAGCATTGCCCACTCAGACATCGCCTTGACACAGACTTGAGTGTTACACATCCTACACGTGACTGAAGTAATCATTGTAATCACATAGGATTATGCCTTCATTAATCTTGCACTTATGAAAGGGACATCTAGCAAGTAAATGGGAAGAAAAAGTCCTATGAAATCAATGAAGGAAAAATTACAACTTTGTGTGTTTATATATATATATTTACATGAAATATATATATATTAAAATTGCATGGGACGAACTTTACAACCTGGAAGTACAGACTGTGAAATGAGTTCTTTAAAGATGAGACTTGTTTATGTATTAAAACCACTTCACAATGAGTTGCTTTGGCTTTTTGATAAACTGCCGCCTGCTCTCAGGGTGTGGTGACTATTTTTGAATTCCTATTTATTTTCTATGTTTATCCCTGATTTTTTTTTTTTTTTTTTTTAATTATTATTATATGGCTTCCTATCTGGCAACTTGATGGGTAATTTTTGAGGTATGTATTTAAAGACATAAATCAACACTGCCAAAAAAAGAAAAGAGGAAAGAAAGAGAGAAAATGGAAAAACAAATCAGGGCACCTTAAAAAGAAAACTAGTAAGTAAAGTACTTTAAACATGCGCACTTAAAAGGATACAGCATGTTCCACTCTCCAGACAGTCCTTTCTGTAGTGAACAGATGAATCTTCATGAGAGTAAGAATGACTAAAACTGAAATTCAGTGCATAGAAGACTTGTCCACTAAAGAGGTCTATATAGAAAGAGAAGAGAAATTACGTGTTGAGATTTGATGTATGGAATTCATACTATGAACCACATTTTACTGTGGATTTTATTTACTTGTTCTCTGTTTCAGATCTTAAGACTTATAAGCTTCCTTCTTGTTGCTTTTTGTTTTTATTGAAGTGAAACACGTATACACACACACATGCAAGTGTAAGGTTACACTGGGACACAGAATGCCACAATCCCAACAATCCCGTCCAGGTAGACTGCTGAGAGATAAAGGGTTTGCGTTGCCGATTCCCATTCACCCTCCTCTCCAGCCTCTCCGTGTTTCTTTTTTAGCTGGGCTTCCTCTGTGTCATGCATTTTGTGCCAGTGAAATGAAGTGTTTTCAGCCACGGGTCTCCCAAGCTGCAGCCCCTCCAGCGCTGAGCGCCCGAGGCCTCCCTGCCATGGGGCACCAGGCCCTTCACACTCACTCACCTCCTCCTCGGAGGGTTTCGCAGCGACCTAGCTAGCAACTACATCAGTTACATAAAGCAGAGCTAATACTGACTGACTCTTCAATGGTGTGAGCGCTAAAGCTGCAATCTACTATAGGTTCCACCTGTTTTGAGGCATCATGTCGCAAGAGACACCAAGTAGTATTTACTTTCCACTTCTGGGCAAGGATTTCCCAGGAAAGACCTCACCTTCGCTACCGCCTTTGCAGCTGCATTGATTTCAGACGCCTGTTCAAACTGCAACCATAGCCATACCAACAAGGTCTCTGGTTATTTTTTTTTCTTCACAGGCTTCTCACGTAACCTTGACAAAGACCTCATGCAATATCACTTTGAAAGTTATTTTCTGTTTACTACACCAGGCAATGTAATATAGCTGTTAATACTATTTATATATTTGAAAGGTATAAAAGGTAGGAGATAAAAGTGAAAAACGAACCTCTATGTGTAGATATTTACTCAGAACAGACAATATACAGGGAGAAGACATTGCAATACAAGCTAATTCTAGCTGCTCAGTAACCTCTGGAATTTTTAAGGGATTTTTTCAAAAGAAATGTTTGAAATGTAAGAGTATCTCTGCATAAATCTCATATACCTTTGCAAAATATTGGTGGGTTGCTTACTTAAAACCCCTTTTGCTCTTCATCCTTTACTTCTGTAGTATGCTGCAGCTTTAATCAGAATTTCAATGGTTGCTGCTTTGTTTCTCTCAGAGCTACTCTTTCAAAACTGTCTTCTTATCCTGTAGCTGAAATCACTCCATACATTTGAAAGGAAACTGAATTTTGCCAAGCTATGTTAAGTTGTCCATCTGACAATGGCATCAACATTTGGTATCTTTTACACTTCAACCAAAAATTTTATTAGGTATTTTTTCAATGCTGAGTCTTGCCTTTTTATTTTAAATTTCACTGCCAATTTTGCAGTGATTCTAAGTGAATCTGTGGGCATTTTAGCCTGTGGTCTTGCCAGAACTTTGCGAATTACAATGCATATATGTCTATTTATTCAATATCCATCATATAATATCTATTTGGAAAAAGAAACTTTTCTTGTAGTGCCTCTTAACAAAGCACAATTTTCCGCCTTTTTTGTGAAATAAAAAATAAAAAATAAAAAAAAAAACAAATTGTGTTTTATTGCGGTATCAACAATGTGAATAAGGATTAACATATTGTAAATGTTCTTTTTTTTTCCATGTAAATCAACTTTATCTTTGTTATCACTAAGTGATAATTAATTTTTAACTTATGTGCATTGTTAGGCTGTTAGAATTTTTTGGTTGTTGAAATAAAACGCATTCAATAAATATGACTTAATTTGTCAAGTAATTTACTGGGCTTCTTAAAAATTTCTGCTGAGTTTAAGTGGAACAAGGTCTGCAGAATGGGAGGGGGGAATATTTGCATGTCAGAAAGACTGATCTGAGCAGTGTAAACAGGCTGAAAGACTTCTGTGAACCCACCTGATTCGGCACAGTTGACAAATTCCTATGCAAGACTAACCTGCTGTACCACAGGCTTCTTACGTACGTGTATGTACACAGAGTCTTCTGCAAGGTCTGCAGGAGGGTGTGGGTGCTGTCACCCTGTCGGAGAACATGCTCAAAACACACAAAGATCCACTTCCAGTCTGCTGTCTTCTTTTGCTGGTAGATATTTTCTGTTTATAATTAAAAAGCCACAAATGACTGCGTGTCAGGAAACTTTTGGAGCACACATGTCCATGGTTAATGGACATAATAAAAGACTTTATTATATTTATAGCAGGGCATCCTACTGAGTGTCTAGAGGAATGCCGGAAGGACTGATCTATCTGAGAAATGTGCAAAACAATTTTGGGGAGAACACGGATAAATGGAAAAAATTGCTCAAAATTCTTAGGCTAACAATGTGGTGAGTGTCTGGATTCAATCCTAGCAGGCAGAGCATACAGCACACGTCAGAATTGAGTTGTCTAGGAATTGAGGTAAAGCAATTTTTTAAAGTATTTAATATTTTTCTATAGTTCTAATACAGTTTTCTTCTTTTTAAGGCATATTTACATCTTACATGAAATACTTCTGTGCTCCCTTGAGGAAAAAAAGAATGGAGGAGTGGGAATAACTACATCTTTTGATATCTAGCCACCTGCTTGTCACTTGAATTTAACCTGAGACCAAATAAAACTAAACATCTGTCTGTCCGCGCAGGGAACCTCATCACTTCGAAGCTGTGGACAACAGCATCCGGCCATGTGCTGAGCTCTGGAATGCAAGACAGCTCTCCCTGCATTGCCTCTGAAAAGGTGCTGGGCTCCCTTCACTCCTTCCATGGGAACAACAAGCAGGCAAAGGAGACCCGAACGAAACACCTCTACGCCAGAGATGCAGCCTGTTTGTACCAGCAAGTGGCTGTAAGGCAGCAAACTTGGAACTGGCGAACTACCTTTTGTTCTCAACTGCTGGCAATGTCCTGGTGCGTAGGGCAGGAAGGCGGGGCTGCGGTTCCACAAGCCTCAGTGGGGCATGGGCCATCCCTCCAAACTGAGCCCGTGCCTTGGGCAGCTGCTGCCAAATTGTCAGTGGTGTTGGACTGGGGCCCCTTCCTGCCTGCCAGCGGGGCAAGAAACAAAAGGAGCAACAGCCCTTGCTTTGCTGATAGATAATTTTATACATGCACTCTGTGTGTGAGTCTAAATAATATTTACAGAAAGAAACACACACACACTTTAATTGGGGGAAAAAATCCTATAAACATATGGGTTTTTCTTAGAAACAGTAAAAAAAATAATTTAATAGCTGCTATAGCGGAAATATTTCTATTAATGCTTCTAGTTCTCTATACTTTACATGCTGCTACTCCTATCTGCTTTTCATGTTTTAGTCATCCGGACATATGTATTTCCAATTTCAAACCTGTGTGAGTGAAATAGAAACATTTTAAGATCAGTTTGAAATGTTTTTAAGACAATGAACACACAGCCTATTGCCTGAAGTTCACTGTTGTTTAGATAAAAGTAACTGTTCAATCTCTTCCCACTTAGTAACCAATTATTTACACTAGACTAAACGGATTAGAATTCTTCATTGATGAAATTTGGTTTCTATCCTGAAGCTGTTAAACATGCGGGGATAAAAGCTAGGTAGGTTTGACAGTGAGCAAATGGCATCTTAAAATCATAAACGAGTCATTACAAAAAAGCTCCACTTACAATATAAAGTGCAGTGATTAATTAAAGATGCAGTTTTGACTTATTTATAGCCATTAAAAAAACATACCGGTTTTAACACAAAATAACACGAGCCAAGTCATCCAGGGGGAGAGATGCTGGCAGTCTGAGACTTGGAGAGCAGGCAATGTGACAAAGCCAACAGGGAGTGGCAAATGCAGGCCACCCCTGAAACCTTAGGGTAAGTTCACAGCAGAGTGGGAAGAGGTGGCTCTGGCGTCCCTGCCCAGCTGCTCTTCTTTTTGCCCACATGCAGACCTCAGCTGCAAAGACAGTTTGAGCGACGGAGTGACAGCAACAGTTTGAGCACAGGTTTCTGCAGAATTCGCCCCCCCCCCCCCCAAACACATTCATGGCTGATGGACGAATGCTGGTTCTGCTTCAATGGTGGGCGTGGGTCAGCAGAGCCTGAAGGAAATAATTTAGGCAGAGGGAGGCAGGGGGTGGGAAGCTGCTCTGCTGCTGACAGCTCACCTCTGCCGGGGGTCCTGCAGTCTCCAGCACTGCCCGCAGGGCAAGGTGCATCCCCTCTGTGCCATCGCAGCGCACTACATCTGCTTCTGCCTGACAGCAGTGGCACCACTTACCCGTCAGAGGGGTCTGGTCTTGATTTGAAGACCTCAGAAGCCAGAAAATGCACCACTGCCCTCAGTAGTTTGTTTGAATGGTGGTTTTCCTCCCTGCTAAATCTGTACCATATTCCAATGGGAATTTGGCTGGCTTTCCCTTCCAGCCTTTGTTTTTTGCGAGGCTTTTCTCTTCTGGGTGAACGTCACAGGTAGCGAAGGATGCTTTCCTCTCCTCCCTGAAGTAGCTGTTCTGACAGATGAGTTCTGCAGACTCAGGACCTTAGTGCTCAGCAGACGATAGCTGTGGCTACTTCGAGGAAAAGTCTGCTTTTGCTAATGATAGAGCTCACGTTTTCATTCGTTTTTAGAGTGAATCAAGGTACTGACAAGCTTTTTGCTTTTTTATTTTTAATTGAAAACTGTTGGCTACAAAGAACCGTACACATTCACAGATATTGCCCACTGGTGTTTGTTACATAGCTTTATTCTGCAAATCTGCCACGTGTTTGCGGCGTGTCACTTCATTAAACCTGAGCAACAGCAAACCTTTGCCTGAGAGTCAAGACGAAGCCCTCAGCCGTGCCACCTGACCTTCGTCACCACAGCAGCTGTGCTCCGCTCGGGGCCGCCTCCACGCGGCCGCCCGCACGTGTCCTCACACGCAGCTCTCGCACCGCCAACGGTCCTCCTGAGGCGGGCGGCAAGCGCAGCCAATCAGAAGCGGCGCGAGCCGCGTCCCAGCCAATGGGAGAGGGGAGAGCCACGGCGAGGTGAGCTCCCTGCTCCTGGCGGCGGCCATTTTAGGTACCTGCAGTAGCGGCTGTGCTGTGCTACAGCCGCGGCCGGCGTGGGTCCCTTTTGCCCAGGTTTCTTGGCCGTGGAGCATGAGGTGATACGTCCCTGAGATGTGGTGTGGCACATCCCGCTTAGCACCATGATGAGTTCTGGCGCTGGGTTTCAAAGCAGAGTCCATCCCTAGGAAAAGGAGAAGCGCTTGCAGCTGCCCCAGTACAGAATGGCCGGGTCACAATCCAGCGTGAAGGCAAGCCTGTGCTGCAGCTTGTAGGAAGCTTCCTCAGCTCGCAAGGGAGAAGACAGAAAGCCCAGAGAAAGCGAGGTAATGAAAGATCACAACAACCAGCTGCCAGCTGGGAAACATGTATTAATTGTAGAATCGTGTAATCACAGAATGGCCGAGGTTGGAAGGGACCATGGTCTAGCATTAGGTGGGAAGGTTGGTGGCCCTGCGTGTGGCAGGGGGGTTGGAGATTCATGATCCTGGAGGTCCCTTCCAACACTGGCAATTCTGTGATTCTGTGACCCGCTGGGATTGTGTAGTCCATTGGCGTCCAACCTTTTGTCAGCCTGGGCTGCATATGTCTAGGTCACTCCAGAAGTAATGCCTCCTGTTTATTTCTGTGCACTCTAACACTGTTCGATAGAACACATTCTCAGCTGCAAAAAACTTTTTCAGCATAGTCACCACCATTAGCTCTGCGTTTTTGTCAGCAATGAGCAAAGCCTACATGCTGTGCTCATTAAAACCTGCACCAGCGGAGGTGACCACTGTCACCACTGCTGAAACACCCCTCACTGCTCACAGCCACTGCTGGGTCTCCATCAATGTGCAGCAAGTGTCGATGAATGTCAGTGGGTGCCATTTTTTCCTCATGGAGGAATTCAATCACCCAGCTTTGCTTCTTCGGCACTTCCATATCAAACTCCATTTAATCCGACTGCTTCTTTGCAGCCATCTGTCACACAGCAACAAAATTTAACAGAATATTGGTGGGAAGGTTCAACCTTCACTGCCATACCACCAACATCCACCTCTAATGTGGGCCAACGTAATAAAATAGAAAGCATTACTTTTGGAGCAGCCTTTATAAAATACTTACTACAGTTAATGTGTATAAGTAACAAAATGCTTTAATTTTTATTTTATTAAAACATAAAAAAGGAGAGTAACGAAACCATAGAACTAGGGGGATGTGTGACCTTGTATTTGTGAGCCTCATGCAGCAATTTTGGTTTGGTGCCCTGCAGACAGTGGGCCTTGTACATTACGTATTTTACCTTTAGCAATCCCTTACCCACCATGCAGCCCTGGGCCACCTGCTGCTGCCCCATGGGAACACTGGAAATGGAGACCCAGGGAGCTGTCTGCTGCCAATAACATTGCAAGGCGCACAGGAGGTCTGGCGCGTGAAATTTCAGTGGGTGCTGTTGTTGTGGTTGTCTTCTGTCACCGTGTACAGTGGTGAGGATGTGTGGTGTTGATCACACCCTCTGCTGTTATAGTTCCATCTGTGTTTTATCTTAAAGGCATTGGTATCTTTTCCTCTTGTTGCCTCTCAAAATGCATGTGTGGCTGTTGGGCAAATGTTGGTTTCCTAACTGACGGGCATGGTCTTGGCAATATCCTGCCTAAGTGCCATTCCTTGTCACATCGATACCATCTATCAGGGCCTGTTGTCTTTATAGCGATCTTGAGCAAACAGTTTTATTTCCAATGAGGACATCACACATTGATCTAAACACTCATCTGTAGTGGATCAATTTACATTAGGAGAAGAGTATTTTAGCATTGCTGTTCATTATATTGAAAGAAGTATATGTTTAGTTACAGGCTAAAATCAATTAAACAGCCCTCTACCTTTTGCTGTGAGAAAGTCAACAAGCCACTCTGTCTTGGACAATTATCCATCTATAGCTCCTTAAAAAAAGGCTTCCAGCATTGCCCCAATCTCTCAGTTCTCAGTTTCTCCTTCAGAGACCCCTTTTGCAATGATTTGCTGTTTTGCAGTCTGATAAAATGCTCTCAGCCAAAAGGCACAAGAAGTGAGCACGCTTCTGCTGCCAGTTTGGAGGGGGCTTCCTCAGGGCAGTGCAGAGCCACACATCCAGAAGGGAAGCCTGCATGTTCACCAGCAGACTGCTGGTAACACGCGCTGGTGTCTGTGGGAGATGCTGGGAAATGGTGATGGTGCTGTTTGTATCTTCATGTGTGAGAGCATTATCACCAAGTGGTCCTCATTTCAAGGGGGGGAGAAAAGAAGGTATTGGGAGAAGGGGAGGAATTTGTACAGTGGGGTAGTATTTAGTATTTCAAAGTAAGACAGAAGGCTGCAAGGAGTGCTGGTGGCTTTCTGACAAAGGGAACACGATTTCAGTTAGTAATGTAGCTGCAGAAAGAAAAGGAACCTGCAATTTCAGAAGCAAAACACATAGGGGAACTGCAGGGCAATGCAATGCTGGGATCCGAGGAGCACGTCTTGCGGGGCTCTGGCGGATGTGGCCCTGGCAGGTGGAGGCATTACCTGCCCCAGCACAGTGCCACAGGTCAGTGTCCTCCACGTGCCTGTGTCCTACCTGCCACATGTGTCACCATGTAGGGCTGCCTGGATGAGTGCTGGACACCGAACTCTGTGCCCCAGTGCAGGCTCTCAGCGGCGTGTGCCTGTCGGCAGCCACTGGCAGAGCTTGTGGGCCAGGCCCGTAGTGCTATGTGTATATGTTTACCTCTACACAAATACATATATACACACATTCCTTCTCTACCACCCAGGCCACTCCAGCTCTTGTCGTACTCTTTCATTATACACACAAAACACTGCTGTGATGCTAATAATAATAATGAGAGGGAAGGAATAGCAGATATTACAAAGCTTATTAAGAAATTGATCTTTGTTTTGCTCTTGAATAAAGAGGCAGACATTGAAACTGCTGAAGCCATTCAGATAATTGGTTATTGGCTCTCTTGAGTGATTGTATCCACTTTGGTTCCACCAAGTTCAGCAGGTCTTGCGCTGGTCAATTAGCCTTTGGCATCTGGGAGAGGAAATGCTTCATTCAGGTTTTCTCAGAGCCAGTTTTCTGTAGCATACGGTGGCCTGAGCAGGAGATGTTCTCCATCTCAGTGCTCACAGTCTGCCCCTGCACTTGGGCATTTTGGCCTGGCCTTCTGAGGAGAGGCATGCTGAAAAGGGGAAGACTCTTCCCCAGGGACTGCCCTGCAGGAAGGGAGCCAGTTTGAACAGGGTTTCGTCCACCTGGCATGCATTGAGGCCTGACTCTCCTGTGGGCCAAGCAGAGCCACAGGGCCTGAGCCTCACACTGCACTGCTGCCTGCAGCTGCCCTGGTGCTGCACGCAGGCAGGCTGCATGCTCCCCCAGCACTGCAGCTCCCATCCCTTTGGCACTGCCAGGGCCGTGTGGAGCTAAACAGCTGATGCCATTTAGTGGCTTTTCCTGCCGAGCACTTGGTCTTGCCTTCGCCACGATGGCTTGCCAAAGGGCTCCAACACTTGCATTGCTGTGAGGCAGACCCTGTAATAATAGTTGGTTACATTCAGAGAATTCGGTACAGATTTTAAAACCTCATCAAATAGTTAATGACTGACTATTTCAACACAGCAGTTCCTGCAAGACTTGGGAGAGAAGAGAGAGGGAGATGGAAAAGTTATTCATGTCCCATCTGTCTGGAACGCTTGTCCCCTCCCTCCCACCCACTGAGTCACTTCCTCTCTTTATATCTCACTTAAATATTTTTTTTCCCCTTTAGCTTATGATTAACAGGCATTCACCCTCTGCAAATTGCCTTTTTTTTCTGATGCAGTGTTAAAGGTTGTATGGGTAAGCAGAACACATCTTGCACATAGATGTATGGGCTGAAATGCAGTATATGCTGCATATAACAGTGCAAATCAACTGCCGCAACATCCTGTTGGTGTTGCAGCATTCCAGAGCCACCCAAGGAACTCACAGTATTCTGCCCCAGTGACTTTGACCTACTTGTCCAGTACCTAGAGGAGAGCTTTGGCAGCATCTGTGAGTGGCTCACTCAGCTGTGGGGCCTGACCCAGGTGGGTGCATGGGGTGGGCTGGAGTTACTTGTTTTGGGGTGGAGATACTAAGCTGACTTAGGTTGGTACACCCCATCTCATGCTTTCCCACTCACTGCTGTGCTGCTAGGGCCTAAGAGAGCTCTCCGTTAATATCAGGTGATGAAGAATGAGAAGGTGCCCTGTAAGGCAGGACAAAGATTTGGTTTCTAGTGGTGTCTTGGCTGGGAGTTTACAGCCTTCAGACATGTGTAGCAAGTAGGGGAGGTGGGCTGCCTAAAACTCCTGGAGGAGGAGAACAGGTTGCTTCCAGGATGAAAAGACCCATGTACTTCCTGAGTACGTGTGTAAGGTGGCGGTGATCATCATCGTGAGGCTGTAAGCTGTAGGTAGGTGGAGGCTGAGAGGAGGAAACAAATCTCCTTGAACAGGTTACATGAGTTATTGAGGCTTTCTGGTAAAGGGTGTGAAGATAAAGCCCTATGTTGGGCGCTGCAGAAATGTTGCATATGCTCTACCTGCTTCAGCCTTATTGCATGTGGTTCAGAGATGGGATGTTCTATATCCTTGGCACCTGTACTACAGGAGGAGTCTTACTCTCCTCAGGGATGTTGGGCTTGCAACACTCAGGAAAAATAACTTTGTTTTAGAGCCAAACACTTGAGTGGCTCTATCTGACTGGGATAATTCACAGAGAAACACCATCAGCTACTACTAGCTGCTGCCTTTTTCTGTAATCCCTTTTTGCAGCAAGATCCCCCTGGCTTTTCTGGTTCCAGTCAGTTGGCCATCAGCTAATGGGTGATGCAGTAACCTGGTTACCGTGTCTGCTGTGGGATGCGGTGTGGACTGGGGCACAGATGTGTCACACAGGCTCTGCAGAGTCGGCTTGTCTCCTGCGGGAGGTTTTAGCTGTGTGCAGGTTCTGCAGGGCCACAGGCTGGCCCTGTGCCAGCCTCCCAATTCCAGAAGCAGGGGTGCCCAGGCTGCCTCTGCACTGGCACGGCTCCATCAGTGCTTTTTTTGGCTCTGACTCCACAACCAGAGAAGGTAGCTGTCCTGTCCCCAGACGTGAACATTACAAAGAGGTGGAACTGCCTCATGAGCCCTGTCCTGCTTGGCCTCTGAGCACTTGGGACCAGTATCTTCATGTTATGTACATGGATGGTGGTGAGGGCAGGCTGGGACAGACACAGGACCTGAGGGTAGGCCTGCCTTTATTGTAGCTTCACCAGGCGTGGCCCTGTGTCTGTCAAACCCCAGCAGTTTCCCGTGACGAACGGTGCTGAGGAGGAATATGAAGGCCTTATGGCAGTGAGACAGAAGTGAAAGTTTAAACCTTTTTGCTTTCATGACACCTACTGAAGGACTGTTAAATGGCCAGGCAGACTTAAGGGTGGGTTGATGGTGTGCTGTGTTAGTAAAAGCTGAGCAAGCGCTGGGCTGATGTTGCTGGGTGTCTTTTTGTTTTGTTTTTTAAAGGAACATTTGTTAGTTTATTCTCCCAGCCCTTTGCAATGCATTCTTTAGGGATTTCCTCCTTCAGATTATTTTTAGAAACAATTTTAGAGACATGCATGCACGGACAGTATAGCTGCCCTTGTATTACGTACAGTGGCTAATGAAATTAGTATTTCAATTGCCCCAGGCAACCTTTGGAAATAACACAATAGCTTCAGTTGTTTATTTCCCTGAGAGATGTTAATCATTAACTCTGAAAAGAAAAGTGATTCTTCTACCTGTACTACAGGAACTTCCCTAGCTCTATGCAATAGCAAGATATCTTTAGGTAATATATGGCTCACAGAAAGCTAAACTCTGTAACATTACTGTGCAGATAGATTTGGCTGCTGGAAAACTGCTTCAGCCTATGATTTTAGTGCTGCCAGCTGGCAGAAATGATCACATATGTAAAACCTTCAGCTGAGCCAGAAAACCTGAGTTCAAATCTCTTGCCAGGGATTGTAGGATAGAATGATTAACCTGATTTTATATTTCTGGGTAACTATCAAGTGCCTGAATATTTATAGCAATAAATGTCTTTCATATGCTGATACTGCATCCATCGAGTGTGATAGCATGATATAGTTATTGTCTTACTTGAAGATGCTAATTATAGCTAATCCTATAGGCACATGAATCATGAATCACTGGCCCAATTTCTGCCATCTTCTGTGGGTGCATCTGACTCTGCTCATGTGAGTAATGCAGGTCAGCAGAGAGCTCAAGACAAATTTCAGATAGCACTGAGGATCCTGAGCTGTGTTCTCAAAAGCGATATGAGCACTTGGTATTTAAGCAAGTAAGGTGGTAAAGTGCCCACCTGCAGCTGATACCTTTTGAGAGTTAATAGCAGGTGCCTTGATGTATCTTTAAGCATCAGGATGCCACTGAACACACACAGACTTTGAGCTACAGGCCTGTAGTTTGAGTGGCTCTGGGAACCTCTAAGTCAAAACTGGCAGGGGCTCCCAGGTTCCTAAATCTAGTCGGTGCCTACTGGACAGGTGTAACAGCAGTGCCTGAGGAAGTGCATGTGCCTGTTGGGCTGGCTCAGTGCGGTAGTGAGGAGGCTCAGCTCCTGCACCACGAGCACTTCTCCACTCGCTCACCAGGTCATGCTCCGAAACACCCCTTAATGCAGTAAAACCTCCGCAGTGCAGTAGCTGCTCTCCACTAGGTTGGAAAAGGCAACAGAGGCACTGTATGAAAGTTACGATGTTGTAGTACGAAGGCTATAAAAACAGAGGAAGAGGGACTAAACCACTGTACCAGTAGTTTTCTCTTCCCTTGAAACAGAGGTAAGCCCGCCCAGACGTCTTCCTTTTAAATACTGACTACTGCATCTGTTTTAAACCAAAAATAATACCTTTTGATTGGAAATGTTTCAGTGACATTATTTGTGCATTTTATTGAGGCAGAGGTTGCAATTATTAGAGTCACTAGGAATTTCAGACATTTAAACACAGCCTTTATTTCTCCAGAGTAAACCACATCCCTGTGCAATTATTCTTCTATCTAAATGCCTTCTAACCTAGTCCTGAACCAAATCTGACATTTATTGCTGGTGGTCCCTCTTACGAATCACCCCTTGAAATGAACACATGGGGCTAGACAAGCACTGAAGAGGTTGGGCTGGTGCCTTGGGCTGCTGAGGAGGGCAGAGCTTGCCCAGCTGTGTTGGGCAGCCCTGGGTAGGTGCTGTGGCTCTGGGCTTACAGCTGCCGGCCTGGTCAGGTACTGGAGTCTGGGCCTTGCAGACTCTAACAGAATAAAAAGAAGGGTTTGTCTGGTCATGGAAACCACTTCAGCCATGTGATCACTTTATGGCTTTTCTCTCAGCTGGCCTCTCACCAAGAAGCAAACAACTGCATCTGTGGCAGAAAAGGAAGTCAGCTCAGCAGCCAGAATGCTCCCCTAAGTGTGCTCTCAATGTTGCCCCTTAATCTTTTCAGCAAACTTTTTTGGAAACTTTAATTAAAACCTTGAGAATGGTAAGGGGCCTCTAAGGCCTGAATTTCCTTTGTCTTCTGGCCTCTCTACAGACTCTATTGGCAGCACAGAGCCTAGGAGTTTAAGCACTTTCAGTTTCAGTTTCTTCTGGCAACAGCATAAGTAAAAGTTTGGACCTAAAAGTTCTTTAAAGTCTTGGCATCAGTCAAATAATAAACCTTGAAGCCAGTGGAGGTGCACAGCTTGCAGCTTACCTTGGGACACAAGAAGGTGAGAGCTTGCTTAGGAGGTGATTTGGGGCAGCAGTAATAAAAGAGAAATCCTCCTTACCTGACCAAGGAAGTTTGGCACTTGCTAATTGAAATCCCTAGCAAATGCTGTCTGGCTTTTGGTGGGAGCAAGATTAAGCTCATGGTAGAGTGTGAGGGTGTCAATCATTACTTTTTTCTGCTATCTGTATTAGCTAGGAGAGTTTTCTCCCAGGTACTGCTCAAGAAGAGGTGCTCTGAAACCTTCGTGACATACCTGGACACTGGTATACCTGGAGAGCATTCTACAGCAGTCGGCCAGGGTTTCAGCTTTCATAGCCCTATCCGAAATGTGTGCCCCCTCCCTTTCCCCAGGGTAGCTGCATGTTGATTGCCCCATGCCTGAAACCCGAGCAGTTCTTCTGAGAAACATTGCTCTTGCTTATTCCTGTGATGATGGTGAGTAGAGCAAAACACATAACTCTATTAAACAGACAAACAAAAAAGCTGGATCTCTAACAATTGCTCATCTGAGGGCAGGCAGGTTCCTCGCAGGAGTGTGTGTGTGCACATACATACAGGTTTTTGTCAAGACCAGGTCTTGAGTGTCCTGTCAATTAAAGACAGCAATTCAAAGTGATTCACAGCAGATTACGCCAGCCTGTCTCTTGATGGAGCTTGCTCTGGTCCTGCGCCTGCAGGTGCTGCACAGGCTGCCAAGCCTGGAGCAAGCCTGCAGTTATGCTGTCAGCCTCACTTAGATCTAATGCTTTATGACAACTGTCTACCTGTAATGTGATAATGGGCTGAAAACCTCTGCAAAATTGATAGGGTCTCTCAAAAGGAGGAGAAACTTCAAATGTGGCAGGACTGACTCTGTCTTCCACAAGGTTTACATGATCTGCAAATGGTGTAGCTGGGAGGTCTGTTCTCCTTGTGCCCCACCAGGAGGGGTGGCTGTGTTAGTGGCTGTGAAGTTACTGCCTCCAACTCTCTCCAAGTACAGGGGAGTCAACCTGTTGCATTCTCAGGTGCTTCAGATCTGCTGTTAACTCTGAATCCTAAGACAGTCTAGGCTTCTACCTTTTAGGGCTTCCAGTGCGCTCTCTCCATAATCTTCTTGTTCTGGATAAAATCATTTTTTACCTGTAAGATGTTTCCAGAGTTTATACAATAATTTGGTTATGTTTAATCCCCAAAATATTTGTCATTGGCTAGAATGAGTAGCTGGTAGCACTCGTAAAGAGATGATACTTGGCATCAGGTAACACAGCCAGTATTGAAGGGGCCAGATTCCTGCCCATCTTTTGGCAGTGTGATCCAGGAATAACTTCAGTGACTGTGGACGGTACTCTCAAGATCAGAGTCCCCTCTGGAAAAAACAGAGGTGTTTACACAGAGCAGGGCTGTCCTAACAGCCATGTGATAACTGCTGAGAGGCCCGAGGCCATAGCATATCCCTTCCCTTCCACTTCTCATCCTCTGGAGCATAGGTCCTTGTGGTAGCTCTGACCCCCACACTGCTTGCTGTCACATATGTGGGCTTATCTTGCTTCTTAAAGAGCCCATAAACCGATTAGCTCTGGGTAAATGATCCCTGGGCTGTCTTTAGAATAATTAAAACCAAAAGGCAAACAGTTACTCTGGACTATCAGCAGCCTATCAACAAAACTTGTGCCTTGAAATGTGTGTTCAATTTCTGTTATTAAAAGGCACAGAGCCATATGTGAAACATTATCACACATCTTTGTGAAATTAGCAGAACTATTTGAACAACCATTTTGTCTCTATCAAAACAGAGCCTTGTTATTATTGTTTTTTTCATACTGTGTAGGAAGGTAAGAGAGTCTTTGGAGAGCAGGAGGGCTGAGACAGGAATCTGACTTCTGTAGGCTTGGCTGTATCTGTCTGCTGTGGAGAGGTGGACGCTGCCTGAGAAGCCCAGGCAGCGCTGGTCATAAACTATGAAGCAGGGAGAAAAGCGAGAGCAAGACATTACCTCAAATCCTGAGCTAGAAAGGCTACCTGGGTTTCCTTTAACCTCTTAATCGCTCAACTTTGAGTGGGGCTTTCAAAGGACTTGCCAAGTCCAGTTCCTATTAGATTCAATGGAAGCCAAAAAAAAAAAAAAAAAAAAAAACCAGTCCTGAGTGTGTTTTGAGATTCCCACTGCTTATGGTTAGGAACATGAGTTAGAAAAGTGATGTCACTTCTGACTGTGTATGAATTTTCAAAATAGTCTTGGTGATTCTGTGGTTCTGTGATTCTTAGATTTCTTTTAAAATAAATAAATCTAGCCCCCACTTTCTTGAACTGCCCCTCTGAAAATCGCACCTAAAACAATTAAGGCCAAGGTTTTCTGGAGGCAGGTGAAGAAAGAAGAGAATCTGTTTCTGATAAGAAGCGACCAAGAACTGCTGATAAATTCAACATGCAACCTACAGCAGGGCTGAAGGAAAACATGTGGTGTTTTGTCCTTTAATGGACATTTTAAAAAGAGTGAAAGAAGAAAAAAATCAAGTACTGACCTGTTTGGCAACACATTTGACATTAGCATGCCAGTCTGTCCTATAAGCCAAGTGCTGGCTTTGCACGGCACACCAAGGATGGAGTGGCACTGAAGACGAACGAGATAACATTTGGAGAAGATAATCGTTAAAGAAAATGCCATTACTTCTTGCCAGCCCTAGTTATCTGCCAAATGGACTGAGATAAGGCAAACAAAACTGAACAAATACGTACAAAATCAGTTGATTTAGTCTGCTTAGTCAAATTGAACAACAACATCCCTTGGTTGTCATAGCTGAACCAGCAAATATAAAAAAAACAGAGACAGCCAACCCTACACTTACAACCCACTTGAGGTTTTCACGCTGACAACCCAGTTGCTAAGTATAAATGGTCCTCCCACTGCTGGTTTGTCTGAGTCTTGGGTTATATTCTGGGATATGACTGCATTGCTAGCCTCTTGATCTTGTTTTTTGGTGTTGTTTTTTTTTTTTTAGCTGAACAACTACATAGGACTGTTTTTCCTGTGCCAAGTATTTCTGCTAGAAAATATTTTAGAGAACTCACGTAATAACAAACATGTGAAGGATTTCAGATATGAAAGAGTCTTGCTTATGTTCATTTTTTAGCTCCAGAGTGAGATTAACTTTGTTCAACAACTGCTTAAAATCTAAACCCATATGTCTCCAAAAGTGCAGTGCTCAGAACTGCAGGCTCTTGGTACATCTATAGTAGAAATAAGACATTTAGAAATAGTAATGTTTGATATGACCCCGATTACCTGGGCTCAGCTCTCAGTTATTAATATAGAGCAGTGGCTTTCACCCTTTTTCTGCAGAGCTGTGGATCCCGGTTGGAATTTGACGTATTTTGCTTTTCTGTGATCTTCTGTGGTTCTTTTTAGAAGCAGCTCACAAGTGCCCAGGGTTGTGTGTACCAGAGCTGAAAACCAGGAACAGAGGAAGAGAAGCTTCAGACCTAGATATTCAGCTGTGTTTGTGTATTAATAGTAGTTGTATGTAATCTTTGTAAGTAGATACGCATATTGTCATTGTTTTGTACACTAAGATTCCATCTCTTTTCCTCTGGCAATGTTATACAATGCAAATATGGAGAATTTAGGATTTCTGATATATTGAAAAGGAACTGAACAAAAATGCTTTCAGAGACACTTCCTGAGTCTGTAGCAAAAATACTCAGAGCTTACATGACATAATAATCCAGGAAACTGAAAGCGCCTCTCTAAACATGATAAGTTACCACTATTAGCAAAAGGTAGACACGTTTTGGGGTAGAACAGAATAATAAACAGCCTGAAAGCTCTTACTATGTTCTAGCTCTGGGGGCTCAGCAGCCATTACAAGGGACTTCTGCACATTTTCTTTTATGAAATCAAGCTAACTTGAAAAACACAGCAACTTTTTTGGCTTTGCAGAAGGATGTTATTGTGCCTGGTGCCAGCAGTGCTGACATGTTAGAACAGAGGAAAGGGAACCACCTCCCTGGTGCATCTGGGCCAGCAGCCTGGCAGTGTCCCATCTCACTGCCCTTCTGAGGATGCATGAATACTTTTGGGGGATGTGAGCTGGGAAGTGACCCCTCTGGCTCTCAGCTCCTGCCTCGAACACAGATGCTGCAGCCAGTGCGGTTATTGGTTTGCTAGCACTGCTAGGAAGGATGTCTTCCCACATTTTGCCTGGACAGGACAATATTCACCCTTAGTGTGGTTCCTCAACAAAGGGATCTAGGAGAAGCAACAGTTTTATCAACGTTTCTTACTGCTGTATTTATTAATGCCTGAAATACAAAATAATACAGCTTCCAAGACCTGAGGAAAGATGTGGAACCATTTTCAGCAGGGACCAAGTTAATAGTCAGTCTGATAAGCTGCAGAGGCTCTGATTGCAGTGGAGATATCGGTCTGGAAGACTGCCCAGTGTGCTGTAGCAAGAGCCCTGTAATTAGCACGTGACCACTGCTGGTGGTGTATCGGAGAGTAATAAGAACCTGATGAAGTTCGTCATCTCTTTGCAGTTGTTGCAGGCCCTTGGTCTCCAGCTCTTTATGAAGCTGTGGGTAGCCCTTTAATTAAAGCTACCAATTATGTACTTGACAGAGATCCTGTCGGCTGGCAAGCTGTAATGTTAAACGCCAATTGATTACGGAATGTCTCTGCAACTTTGCAGCCCTGTGATCCACCCCATATCAATATTATACTTGGATGTCTTCTGAAATTGTATATAATCGGTGCCTTATTAAATCTGCAGCATCCTTGTTAAATTATGTGCTGTATGTAATGGTTGCTAGAGAGCTCATTCTCGGTGAAAGTGCTGCGTGGATGGGGAAGTGGGAGCGACTTTTGCCGGTAGCTGAAGTGGAAGGACGGCTGGAGCGCCTTTGGGGGCAGCAGGGGAATCTCTCGGGCAGGTGGGCCCTTTGAAATGCGCCGGCTGGAACAGTATGTGTATGGGTGGGGATCTCTTTTCAATAAAAGTTGGGGCTTTGTATCTTCCAAAATATTCTTCTAACAATATTTTAAAATGGTTTACTTTAGAGTTCTTCTCCCCGTGGTGTTTTTGTTTTTCATTTTCTCACCAATTACAAAAGGTTCATTTTTTCATTTTTAATGAACCTCCTCTTCCCTTCCTCCCACCTCTCCTCCTCCCCCCTCCTCCCCCCCCCCAAAAAAAAAGTACTGTATTAAATAATTTGGAAAAAATGAAATCCTATTAAAAATTCATGGCAGGAGAAACTACAACCACAAAAAGTCTCAATGATGACGCTGGAAAAATATTTGTCGTGGAGGGATAACAGGGTACATAAGTTGTTAGTCTAACTAGTCTGATACTTCTCTGATGTGTATGGACTGGAAGTTTAATGTGGAGCCGTACATCCAGTGTCTAGAAAGGGAACTGTTTCTCATAAGTTTGCTTGAGCACTTCTTAAGTCCTTTTGGTTTTACAGTATCCTGTGGCAATGATTTCTACAATCTAATTGAAATTGTTTAGTTTCCCTGCACCAATTATTGATTAGATGAAGAGGCTTTCTCCAACTGACTTACCCATAACTACCTTAACTATGTAATAATCTCTTTCAAGAGAACAAATAATAAGTTTAAAAAGGCCTACTTTTGTATCAGCATTGTAATTTATGTATCTGTCTTTACAACATTCCTTTAATGCTATTTAGTCTCATCTTCCTGTCCGAGCTCCGTGCTTTTCACAAGTGTGTGCTGTAATGCTGTGGAAGTGGGTCCCACCTTGTCACAGGTAGTAGGCTTTGTGTAGCTTCCTACCTATCCGTCAGCCTCAGCCCCTCACAATTGTGTCAGCTCCAGGCTGCTGCCCTGCCCTCCCCTGAAAGCAGTGCAGCTGCTGGGGCCTGGCAGAAATGGATCCCCTCGGGGGGCAGGGCTGGGGGTCTGTGTTGTTGTGCTGATAAAGTCCCATGAAGGGAGAACACAGTTGTTGTGAAAACCTTGGCTTCTCCCTACTTTTTCATAGTGCATCGTAGTTGCAGTGTAGTCTAGAGCCTGGTGTTTGTACAGATGCACAGAGCAGCTTGCTCTGTTTGGGAGCTGGCTGTAAGTGGGCACTGACCTGGGGAGCGCTGTACTGTCTTTGTTCTTTGCAGACCAACTAATTAGCCTGGGTGGGGAGCCCTGCTGGGGTGGCAGCACTGCTTCAGGTCCCCAGTGATCCCAGATATCTGCCCTGAGCTGAATTACCCAACGGATACACATTTCTTGTCTTTGCTGAAGGCAGCTTGATGGTGGAGTGAGGCCTTGAACGTTCTGTGCTCTTGTGATAGCTGTAGCTATGTGTAGCTGTGTGTCAGCGGGCACTCAGTTGCACTTGCCGTTTGCAAAGCAGTCACCAGGAAGTATAACACAAAGCAGCTTTCTGTACTCTTTTTAACACAGGTAAGTTTCAAGCTTTTCCAGTCCAACCTCAGGGCAAGGCAGGAGAGCTCTGGTAGTGTTGCAGCTGTGTAATTGCACCTCATGTAGAATGTATCCCAAGTATGGTATTGATTTAGAAAGAAAAGATGTGTCTAGAAATTATCTCTTCATTTATGTTTATTAGAGAATTGTGTAAAAATGCATGCTCAATTGCTGCTGAATTGCTATAATTTATTACATTATACCTTGAACATTTGGTTAAAATGTATATGTTTAGAGCTGGACCCGAACAGAGCTTTGTGTCTGTGTTCTGCAGGAGCTGAGGTAGGGATTTCATTTCTGTTTTTGGCATTTAAATGTTTTGGAATAAAAAAGTTCTTTTCAAGAGCCTGAACCCAAGCAGAGGAACTGAGACGCTCCCCCCAACACTCAGTGTCAGCCAGCACTGGCAGAAATGTGCTGGCAGGAGTTCTGCTTTCTTACTGCTGCTCGCACCTGGACTTTTGTGTAGCTGTGTTCATAGTTCTTACATACATTTGAAAGTATTTCACCAGCTATTAACAAAAGAACCATATCCCTACTGAATTCCCAGTCGGAATTAATTATCTCCTCCTACACTGGTTTGTGTAGAGATTTGATTTTTCCTGCTCCTATAGCATAGGCTTTAAATCTAAAGGGCCTGAGCACTTCAGCAAGTCACAGGAGGAAAACTAGCGCGTATACTGTACTAAAGTGTAAGCCACTTTCACCCCTGAAGAACTATGTAAAGCTGGGAATCTAAGGTCATGGCTGCTTCCAAGCCAGTTCGGCAAAAACCTCCCACTAAGCCAGGGAAGCAGCTTCACTGGCTCAGAGCAGGATGCTCCCAATCAGCTGTAGTGTGTTTTATGGGCATGCACACTGTCTGGGATATGTGTGGCAGTACTCAATTCCTACAGCCCCTCTGCTCTGGGGAGAGGATATGTGAATTCAGCACAGCCTGGGGAGATGGACAAAAGGGCAGTGATGGATGATTTGCTGAGTTCCCACCCATTACCCTGACTTGCAGATATGGTCTAGTCCTGGCTGTGGATGACAGATCTGCCCCTATGCTCTCATACTAGTATAACTACCCCTGGTCACATTGTGCGTCCTCCTGCTGGCTGCCTGGCTGCCTTCATGGTCTCCTGGGCTCCTGTTGAACAAAGATGTTTCTGTTGCAAAGGCAAGTCCCTCTGTTCAGTGTCAAGGGGCCTTGTGCTTTCCTAGAAGCCTGAGCCATGGTCTCCTTTAGGGATCTTTTCCAAAATCCTTGCTTCAAACTTTGGGAGTTTTTTGCTGCCCAGTTCCTGTGCGGAGAAGAAGGAGGGTGTTACAATGTCAGCCTGGGCTTTAGAGTTGTCTGCTGTATGGCATGTGTGTGCCACAGCACTTAACACACCGTAGCGATCCCAGTGCTCTTTGGAGCAGGAATTTCATAGTGCCCACCAAATATCACCACAAACTGCCTACAGACGGGTTGTCCGAAGTGCCATTTTGCACTGTGAAGTTCATCAGGAAGCTGAGGTTTACAGGTACTATTTCTTCAGTTCATGGACAGTTAGAGATCAGCCCTGCTCTCGGTAAGGTTCAAAGGCTTGGCGAAGAGGGGGGGAAGTGGGCAATAGATATGTTCCTCTGCTTCATGCTCCAGTTGGCTTCAGATCTCCCATTTGGCAGAATAGGTACCTTTAATGTGATTTCAAATTGTGGGTCACAAATGACTTGCCAAGTGATTTGCTCATATTAAGTTGTACTTTAGACTTTCATTCTCAAAGGTGAACATTGGCTTATTTACGATTCTCCAAGGGAGAAAAACAGAATTTAATAGAACTTGCTAAATAAAGCAAACGAGGCTGCGATACGCTGTCTCTCTGTTATATATTAATCTAGTGTTATTAAGTGTTAACTTAACAATGTGTTGTATGAACAGCTAAAAGGGGCCAGGAACAGTCTGAGTGTCAAACATGTAAACAGCCAGTTTTTTATTGGAATCATTAACTGCACTGCAGCTAAATCCTTTGTTTTCATGGCTGGTTTAAATTAAACTAGCAAAATTGTCCTCTTTAAAAAAAAAAAAAAAAAAAAAAAGAAACAAAAAAACCCCCAAAACATTGCTCTTAGTACATATCAAAAGGTTCAAAAGCATAATTTGATTCTATGTCTATTTAAAAGATTTTGTAATTTTTTAAAATTTGATTTACTCCAATTTCCTTTGGTACAAAGCTGGGATTGTATAGGGCTGATTCAGGGAGGCATGTTTAATGTGTACTTTTTGGAGACACTCATAATGCAATCCATTGATATTTGATAATTTTAAGTACATGCGTAGAACTTGAGAATATCCTCCTGAGCTGGACCCTGAGGAACAGCTCGTGGTGTCTGCTGATGTCTACTGAATTTCAAATATTTGTGTATAGAACTCCATTAGCTTTACAAGGAAGTGCTCGGCCGCTATCTGCAACTAAGATAGCAGGTTTAATGATACAGCGATCTTTAAGTTGGCTGAAGAAGGTGATCAGCATCATTACTGCTTGCCATGCAGCCATGCTGCGTGTGGTTTGGGGTTCCCAGATTCAAACTTGGGCACTTTCTCCCCCAATGGATGCTCTCTACAAGCTTGTGAGCTAGCCAGTCCCAAGGGTGCTGTAAACTCTTGCCCTTCTCTGAACAGACCATGTGTCTGTGGGCTGCCAGATGCTTCCAGGTGACTCATATCTCGGGGAGGGAAGCTTGGTGCCAGTGGTGGGCTAACAGGACCCCACCCACAGAGCTGGGATTATCCTCCTGCTTCACCTTGCCTCAGCAGCAGTTACACAAATCATCCCTGCTGGCTGCTGAGCTGTGCTAGGGCTCTGTTCTCTCCCCTCTCCCTGCTTGCTTACATGGCACTCAGCTGCTTCTCCCCTGCTCCATCCTTCCCCTCTCCTACACACACACCTGGCCGTTGCAGCCTCTTAGCATGCAGATGGGCCTGCTCAATAGCCTATGTTTGTAGAACAGTCTAATTTGAAAACACACATTTGCCTCTTATATAAATGTTTTTATGCTGTACTTTTGCACTTTCACATTAAATGTTGGATCAAGTTGCCCTGAGCACCAGGAGGGCAGTAGCACCTTATGGGTGGGATGAGCTGCAGTAGCCCACAGCCTGGGGTTAAGACAGCAGCTTCCAACTTGAACATGCTGGTAGCTGGGCAGTAACGTACAGCTTGGCCTTGGAAAAATCCTCTGTATCTCTTCTTTGATTTTATTTTGTTTTAAATGTAGGTGGGTGTGGTGAGGAACCTCCCAGAAATGGTCTGATGGTGGAAGTATTTGCATGGGCAGCTAGGGGAGCTTGGAGACTTGTTGCAGGAGAGGTGGGCAGCAGGAGGCAGAGAATGAGCAATTACCCTCCCTCACTGGGAGAGGAGATTTGAACATGACCTAGAGCCAGGTAGGGGAAAGACAGTATAGAACAAAACATCCCTGTCCTTCCCTCACCTTTCTGGGAGTACTTCAAAAGGAATGAAATGGGCAATCAGTAAATGATTCGACAGAATACATTCCTGATTTATCAGCAAAGTCAAATGAAATTACTCAAACAATTTAGAGATTAGGAGCGTTGCAGAGCTCTACCTCTTCCTTGAGGGAGGTACGCCCACAGTCTTTATTTACCAGAGCACTACAATACAATTTGTCTCAGTCGGAGATGGTAGGATCACAAGCAGTGCTGACTTCCCTTCAGGAGGTTCTGAGTCTTGCACAGAAGGCAGGGGGCTGCAGCTAATGTAAGAGCAGGGTCAGTGTTTCCAAAGATATATTGAAGAACAAGCCGGGGTGGTGACAGTAACCGGTGCCCCAAGTAATTTCTAGGGAAATTAAACTTGTTGCTGAAAAGTTTACCCACAGAATTGCTTACTGAGTTCCCCAAGCTTTAAATAGACATCACTTAATGCTGAAAACAACAGGGTTCTTTGTCTCCTGTGTTTGAAGTTGGGAGCGTCTCTCCTATGTGTTCCTACAAGACATAGTTTGGTATCAAATATGTACCGAATACTTCCCTGTCCTCATTCAATAATAAATCATGAAGAAGCTGTTTTAGTAACACGCTGCACAGAGCCTTCCCCCTGCACTAAAGGAGGATGTGGAAGTGTAACAGCTCAGACTGGCCTACATCCCTGCAACAAAAGCTTGCAGGAAAAGCGTTCATGCACAGCCTGGCTGATGGAAAGGGCTTTCCTTGAGCCAAAATGTTATTCATCTTGGTGTCTCGACCCTTCAGTGAAGTTAGCTTACTCCTGCCTCAGGCAAGGAGCACTGTGGAAAGTGAAACAGGCAGGCATTTGATAGGCTCTTTGAGGACTTGCAAAGCATGAAAGAGTCAAAAATTGAAATGTTTGTGATTGGTTGAGGAATACTTCTGTTGCCTGATGCGCCGTTGCCCCTTGAATTCTGTTTTCGGCTCTTGAGATTGGTGGAAGAAACTACTTGAAGGCACTGGTAGAAGTGACTGTAGTGATGTTCTTCTGTTTTATTTTGAGAGAGTGTCAAGGCATTGCGAAGCTGCATTTTAGTGGTTTGTGCCCTTCTCAGCAGTACAACTGATTTATACTTTGTTAGGCAATAACCTAAATGTTTATAAATATTTCTTTCCTGATAGCATATGCAAAAACTGTTACCAGTTTAAGGGGCGAAATAATAAAAACAAATATTTCCCTATTTTTATTCCCCACTACTTTCCACATGCAGAGGCAATCTCCCACTCTCCTCAGCTCTCTCCAAGGGATATATAGAAAAGTTTTGTCGGGAGATGCTTGGAACAAAACCCTGAATTCAGCGCATCCCATGCTCTGTGGATGTTCCAAGTCAAACCCAAACTGAACAGCTGGAGTCTACCTTTCTGGTCTTTTTTTCCTCCTGCCTCACAGCTACTGATTGCTTTTTGTTATATGTCCTGGGAAGTGGAAGTCTTGCTTAGAAGGTAATGCTGTACTTTGATAGGCAAAGAGAATGATTTAAAAATCTTTTTTTTCTAACTAAAATGAGATTAGGAAAAAAGAAGCAATTAGAACTGAAAACACTTGGATACTGGAATGGGTTGCCCAGGGATGTGGTGGAAGCCCTGTCCCTGCAGACATTCCAAGCCAGGCTGGACCAGGCTCTGAGCAACCTGATTGAGCTGTTGTGTTCCTGTACACTGTGAGGGAGGTGGACTAGATGACCTTTAAAGGTTCCTTCTGGCTTTAAGGATTCTATGATACTTCTATCAGAAGAATGACCAGAGTGAGAACTGGCAGGCAGATTTTGAACTCAGAATAAAAATAGCACACTACAGCAAACCTTGCTCACTGCACACTGCACATCACTTCTTGTGGAGCCACTACTGTTTCTTCTTGGTTTTGTGACCCCCCAGGCCCCGTGTGCCTGCTGGCTGCAGGAATGAGGCCGTTCCGGGATGGCCCTGGCAGGCAGGCTAGCTGCTTTCACCCCATGCAGCATCTCTCCCCCTGCTTGTTGCCCTTGCAGGCTGGCTGAGCCAGCGGGCTGCTGGAGGGATTTATCAGCTGCTTCCATCTATTGAGGTGCTGGAGGGATGGGGTGGCTGTTTCATGGCAATTACAGTCCTATCTCACCAAGCAAGGCCAGGTTCTCCTCGTTTTGTACTTCCATGTCTGTAGAGTTAATTCCAACCTACAGTGATGCTGGAAAACTCTGACCTCAGCAACTAATTTCCAATTGTAATCCTAAAAGAAGAATGGTTGGCTAGTTTGGGTTTTCTGCCCGTGCTTAAGTGCGTTTTGTTTTCATTATGGGGTGTCAAGTTGTTAGTATTTATGGAGTACACAAAAGAATGAAAATTCTGTTTCGTGTTCAATCTGACATCTTTTGGCACTGCAGCCCTTTACTCATGGTAGTAGTTCTGTTTCAATTCGGCAGTGCTCTTTCGAGATGAAGTCCTTTAAAGTGTGGTTTGGCTCTAAGGGAGGATTCTATGCAAATGGTATTCAGGAGGTCTGTCGTTATTGTTTCAGATATTAATAATTTCCAGATCAAATGCAATTTGCTTGGATTTATTTTCTTGCTCTTTCTTCCTGTTCTGTCAATATGGTCAAATGCACCCTGGTGCTTTTAAAGTCAACCTGCTTCTTTCCTTAGCAGATGCCACACTGCCTAATGAGGTTTGCAGACCTCCCTTGGCTCAGTTACCCATTCCCTCTGTGGCCTCACAGACCTGAGAGTGAGGCCCGTATGGCCACTACTTGGCCTGGCTCCACGTGGGCATAAAACTGTAGGAAGGGAAATGGAGTTGGGTGCGAAACCAGTTTTTCCTCTACAGTCCTCATCTCCATTAGGATAAAAAATGAGTCCTGTGCAGAAGCTAGAAGTGTAGAAGGTGATTTCTGGACGCTGTACCAGAGGCATGTGCTTCTCTGAGTGGCTTCACTCGATCTCTGGGGTTGCATTTCTGTGAGCCTGTAGAGTGACAATGCTCTGGGACAACTGCCTGTGTATGCCAGCACACATCCAGATCTCCTCAGTCCAGTCCAAACCTATGAGGCTGTTGCAAGGGATCACTGAGAGGTGATGTCATTGCTGCCATCACTCACGCTGTGATGCTTAACCCGGGGGCCTATGCTGCTGGAGCTGCACAGCCATGCATAATAACATGGATGAAGTGATGCTGCTCTGAAGGTTCTAGGGTTAATGTAGTCTGTTTTTATAGAAAAAAAAGGAAGAAGGCAAAAGTTACGTTAGTACCACCATAGATGTATACACGGTATTGTTTGGCAGCAAAAATAATTATATCCCATGCACCCTCCCAAGAATTATCCAGAAAGCTGAGGGCAGAGAGAGAATGTTAGTGAAAAGGACATTTAATTCTCTGCCTGACATTTAATTCTCTGCCTGTAGATCTTCAGAAAGTTAAAGAACGTTGAAGATCTAAGCTATACATCTCTGCATGCCCTGATATAGTACGTGCATTTGGAGATTGTATTTTTACACTTCAGCTACATACTTAAGAGCATGCATCATTTGTAATACATGCATTGCATGCAAAACTGAATCTATGAAACATAGGATGGGTGCAGGGCAAACAAATGATGACTCTTGAAGTATTTTATATACATAAATGCAGTTGTTGAAATCAAGGTTATCTGGGAAAGCTTCCAAGAAGTGCACTGTATTCCCTGCTAAGATTTCATTCTGTATTTGGCATACTAGCCTGGGCATGCATTGTGTATCTTTAAGTTACCAGATACAAAATAGTCAGACCAAATCTTTCTCATGGAATAAAACCATCTAGGTTTGAATTCCACGAGTGTGTGCTAGATATCTTCATCTTCTTATTCATTCATGTCTTATAGTTCATTCCCGCACTGTATTCTACTGTTGAACAGATAATCTAGTATTAATAGATTTCTAAGTGAAGATTTGTATAGGAGGAAAGAAGCACACGTTTCTAGTAGGACATAGCCAAAAATGAAAAAGCAATAGTAACCTTTGTGCTAGAGGCCTAGGTTCTCAGTCACTTAGATAACTGCTTGTTGCTGCCAGTGATCCTGTAAGTACAGATGTTAATGCCCTCCTAAGAGTACGCTCTATCACACACTCCATGCTAACATTTAATGCACTCTACACCAACTGAGTAGGATGTAACATGAAAGTTAATTTGCAAACTTTCACATTTTCTAGCATATTTCAAAGTCCATCCAGACACTTTAGTTAGGGTTATGGTGCCAATGGATTGCAACCTTTGATCTGGAGGAATCCAAGCTTAGCTTTTGCTGTGCTCGCCTCCCCCTTTTGGTCTTTGTGAACTGCAAGTGGCTGTGTCCAGTGTTCAGGAAAACAAACCGGGTCTTGGTTCTGCTCAGGAGAAGGATCCTGATGTGAAGCTTGAGCTGAAGTGTCCTGGGATGCTGACATAGTTTTATTTATTTTCCATATTTTAGTGACCAAATGAAATAGCAGTCTAGAATGGCCTGTCCTCTGACATGCAGACAGGGTGCCCATGAACTTGTCCTCTTTTTCTTTTGTCATAAAACAGAAAGTATAATTTATTTATGGGATCTCTAGTGTAGTCTCTCTACTGTTTTCTTACATTTGAAATGGAGAACACCTGTAGGTGCCATCAATGCTTGATTTGCTGCATGGGAATGGTTATGGTTGCAGGGAGCTTAGGGACACTTTATGAGCTGTTAAGTAACTCATTAACTAGGAGGCTGCTTACTTGATGTGAAAGACCCAGGTAGGCTGGCATGTCTTCTGATACAGTGTGCAGCAGTTTAAGATGCAGCAAATGAATGTTCCTCTAGTAGTACAAAAATAGGCTCTTCCATCTCTCAATTGACAGCATTTCTTTTTAAATGATAGGTACAATTTATCTTAGCTGCTGAATCTTTCCCAGAGAAAACACTTATTTCTCATATAGCTGATATTAATGCTAGATAAAGCTTTTTGTACTATAAGCACATGTGTGTTAGGAAGTGAGATTGTTCAACCATTAAACTCTTTTTCTTTGTAGTTTTAATGCATAGATTTGAATATAGAATCTAATTGTGTCAGTTAGTGGTGCTGTTTTTTATTTATACCTTTACCCCAGAGTTCTTGGGTCAGCTGTAGAACATGCAACAGCCACACACCCCCCTGCCCCGTTCCCTGGTACCTCAGCAACTTTCACCATAAGCATGCTGCAGGGAAAGAACAATGAGTGGCAGAGGGTGAGTGCTAACAGAAAAGTGAACTGGTGAGTGCCTCCCCCTGTGAGAACAAGGAAGAGCAAGCCCTTTCCCCTATGAGAGAGGCGATCCTTCCCCTGAATGGAAAGAGGGACAGCCATGCAGCCTGTGTGGTGTGCTAAGTTAAGGTTATAACGCACGGGCCCACTTACTCAAAAAACTTACAAGCAAAAAAACCCATCCCACCCATTACAACAGTTTTAGAGAAGCATTGCAGCTGACATCACACACCAGTTTGGGCATGGTGAGTGGAGGAAGAAAGGGGGCATGGAAGGAAGGGGAAAAAGCTGACAGAGATCTGGGATAGGCACCACGTTTGTCTAGCTGTCACTGAGGACTGCAGTGCTTCAGGGTAGAGACCATGCTAGAGCCATGCTCTGGCTGGGCACCTTGTCTTTTTCAGTGAGGAGCTGCATTACCCTTGCTGCTTATAGTGGCAATTCCTGCAATGCGCTTGAGGCCTGATGCTGACAGTTAATTGTGGGTGATATGACTCCACCACATTAAATGTATGACATTGTCTGTTTTGCCAACTGCATGCAGAGGGAATTAGGGTAGGAGAGGATGCTCCCTGCAATGCTTGTAGCAGTGGAGTCAGAGCTTTTGAGACCAGTGAGAGGGAACAGAAACTATAGAAATTCTGCATTGTTGACTGCAGGTCAGCTGGGTAGCACTAGTAACACATTTGGGCCAGAACTTTGTGTTTCCAACTGCAAAAGACTGTGAATGTTTTTAGGGAAGCTATTGATTAGAGTGATGATTCCAAATTAACTCAGTTCTCCTGTCATTGCTAATTGAGAAAATGAGCCATACATGCTTTTTGGCTGGAGAATTAGTTGAAACAGCAGTCTTTTTTTGGACTTTGAATTTGATCATCTCTAACTTCCTAAGAAAACATAAAAATCTGGACATCAGATGGATTAAGCCTCACTTCTTGTAGTTTGCCATGATAAAAAAAGATAAAAAAAGGAGATAAAAAAGAGTCACACTATATTATTTTGTGGTCAGTGTAGACCATTGCAGACAAGTTCTCACAGGAAACTGAAATTCTGACTGTGTAACATTTCCCTGGCATCCCTACTGTTTGCAGATGACCTCTTGGTGTCAGGATCATAGAGGTATGCAGTAAAACAGAAAAAACAAAAGGCATGCCTTTTATTCTTCTCCTAAATAAAATGTCAGAGACAAGTAACTTAAGATCTGGAAAAATTTGGAAGACAGTTTTTAGATTTGAAATGATGTGGCCAAAACAGATGGAAAATACTTGTATACATGCAGTTTGGTCAGAAATTCCCTCTAAGTATTGTAGATTTGTGGGCTTTCAGCATAGTGACTGTCTTCTGGTGAAGGGAAAGGAGGAAAGAAACTGATCAAATGACCTTGCAAATACATGGCAAGTAAGTAAATATTCTTCAGCCTACTTTGAGCCCTAGATTTCCTAATCCACTTGAAATCTTTTATGATGTGTACTGTATGCAATATACAAAATTAAAGTTGAAAGATGAAGTTGCTTATAATGTTGAAACCCATTCACAGTCAATATCAATACTTTCAAGCCCAGCTATTGGTAAACTGTGACTCACGTGCACTAAAGCAGAGTCTTAAAATTTTTGAGGACTTAGACTCCTCAGATGCCCTTCTGGCTTCTGTTTGTTTGTTCAGGATGCAGTGGGCTGCTGTTACGAGCACTTTCCCCTCCTGTAACTAAGACAACTTACAAGTGTGTGGTTTAAACAAACACAAGTTAAAATTCTCCCACGTTCACCTGACTTACAGCTGGTGCTGTGAGATGCTTGACAAATATTGCAAGACTCCAGCTAAGTATTTTGGCAAGGCTCCCAGTTGCTTTCAGCTGATAGATATGCATCAGACTTAGACAATATGAAATATTGGGGGTACTCTGAAAAAGGGTGCAGTAACAGGGAGTGAATTAAGTAGGAAATGAAGTAGGATAAATAGTTTGTTCTTTTGCATGGAATTGTTTTTAATGTACAGCTTTTTTTTTTCTTTTTTTCTTTTTTTCTTTTTTTCTTTTTTTCTTTTTTCCTTTTTTTCTTTTTTCCTTTTTTTCTTTTTTTCTTTTTTTCTTTTTTTCTTTTTTTCTTTTTTTCTTTTTTTCTTTTTTTCTTTTTTTCTTTTTTTCTTTTTTTCTTTTTTTCTTTTTTTCTTTTTTTCTTTTTTTCTTTTTTTCTTTTTTTCTTTTTTTCTTTTTCCCCTAAACTAGTTATTGTGATGGGGAACAGATGAGGCTGGAAGAGACCTCTGGAGACCATCTAGTCCCATCTCCACGTGCAAAGCAAGGTCAGGTAGAACATTTATGATTGGAAAACAAGACTGGTTAAACTAGAGAGCCCATGTGGGTTTGAGTGACAGAAAAAATTGCACTTGGCATTTCAGAAGTTCAGTTGCTTTTACTCAACCGGAAAGCAAGGAGGAGGAAAGTGTGCTGGATTCTTAAGAAAGCAAAAGTGGCTGGGTTCACTGGCCACTTTGTAAGTGTTTACTCTGAATACACTATTAGTGGCTCTGATCATACACCTTTGTGTATGTGTCCTTTAAGTCTCAAAACAGATACACAATCCAAGTTCTTTGCTGAGCTACATGATGATATGGGTATGTGAGATGTATGTATATTTTAACGAATGTCATGCTTGAGAAAGGTAGATTGCAGCTGTGCAAAAATGTTGAAACCTTTTCTTCAGGCAGACTTCTCTAATGTCAGATTAGAGCTGTGTACAGCTGTGGGACACAGCTAGAAGCTTAATCACAGAATCATAGAATGGCCTGGGTTGAAAAGGACCATAATGATCATCTGGTTTCAACTGTGTGCAGTCACCAGCCACTAGACCAGGCTCCAGAGCCACATCCACCCTGGCCTTGAATGCATCCAGGGATGGGGCATCCATGAGCTCCTTGGGCAACATGTTCCGGTGGAATCTGTTCCTGCCTCAAGAACTCAAGCTTGCAGGTGGGCACTTCAGCTGTGGAGCAAGCACAGCCAACAAACAGCAGATAAGCCATGCATCAGAAGTGACAGATCTGACACACCTTAGAGTGGTACACTTCTGGCTGCCACCACTTGTGTCTGGGGTGGCTCTCCTGATCGCTGTCCCAGGAGCAGGATGCTGGAGACAGACAGGTGATTCCAGGTAATGACTGTGACCTGGGCTGTTGGCAGCAAGAAGCCCAAGTTCCTGGCTAACAGCAAGTCTAAGTGTTTAAAAATTAGAACTAATTTCTAATTGAAGTGAAAAATGAAAATCTCAGCATTTTAAGTGAAGCAAATTCAGGGGAATGCTGATTATGTCCCTAGAAATTGCTCTGTTGGATTTAATGTTAAACATAATAGTCATATTAAGTACGAATTGTGTGGCTATGAAGAGTCAATGTAAATATTTACTACAGCATTAACTGTTATGATATAATTGCAATGGAATGTTTGCAGTGTTGTAGAATCAAAGAATCCTTAGAGTTGGAAGGGACCTTTAAAGGTCATGCAGTCCAGCTCCCCTGCAATGAACAGGGACATGTTTATCAGGTTGCCCACGGCCTGATCCAGTCTTAAAAGTCTCCAGGAATGGAGCATCAACCACATTGCTAGGCAACCTGTTCTAGTGCCTCACCACCCTCCCTGTATAAGACTTTTTCCTTATATCCAACCTAAATCTACCCTCTCTAAGGTTGAAGCCACTTCCCCTTCTTTCACTACAGGCTCTGCTAAAGAATCTGTCCCCTTCTTTCCTGTAGCTGAAAGGCTGCTATCAGGTCACCTCAGAGCCTTCTTTTCTCCAGGCTGAAGAGCCCTAGCTCCCTAAGCCTGTCCACATAGGAGAGGTGTTCCAGGCAGTGGTGACATGTAGGGTGACAATCAGGCTCCCCTTATTCCTTCCAACAACCCACAAATAGCTTTTCTGTTGGGTTGCTCTTGTAGATTTGAGCCTCGGTTGAAGCAAATAGTGTGATGGAAAGAAGTTTGGACCACTTAGGAAAGGAAAGGAAGCCATAACTGATGTTTTTGCTAAGAATAGAGCAGCAAAAGAAAGGGAACAGCCAGCTCCTGACAGATGCTCTTGTTTTTTTTTTTTTTTAAGAGAAATCAAGTGACCTTATGGCATCCTTCAGTCTGTAACAGCCATGTGGGGCTGTGTCAAAGCCAGCCCACTCAGACATGCTGGGATGGGATCATAAACCTGTTGGAAAACCCCAGGCATCAGCCTAAAAGTGCCAAAGCACCAAAGTCATGAGCTGCAGCTGTTGGATCTAGGTTCTGAAGCTGGGGCAAACCAGCCCTCCCCAGGACAATGCTAGAGCTTGGGAGGAATCTCACCGGTGGGATGGACCCTGCACCTCTTTTTGGAGTCACAGAGTTGCTTTCCCTGGCTGTCCCTGGCTGCTGGCACCCTCCCTCACTGGATCAGTTTGACTTTCTTGCTGTCTCTGAAGTCTTGCTTGTCTCCTAGGTTCACATTTGTGCTTATCCTATCAGCTCCCTGTTCTGAAGCAGCCACTATAGGAAAAGGTACAGGCAAAGCTGATTTTAAGCAGTTGCGGTGGGTCTTATCATTTTTCGCTTCTTGTGAAGAGGGAAAGCCTTTCTTATGGCTTTTTGCTGTCTGTGTGTGGTGGAATAAACATCTGCTGGGCCAGTTCTAATTTGCAAGCGAGGGCAATTACCCATGGCACAGGTGTGTTATCCTCTGAAAGATTTTATTTCTCTCAAATGTGGACATGTCTGCAAATAATTTGAGGTAGTGCCATTTTATAGCCTTACACCCTGTGGAGGGTAATTGCTGAGCTTTTTTCCCTTCACCTTACCATATCCTTGTTTTATTCATCAGAGGCATACTCCCACTTATGCCCCTCCCACTCGCCACATAAAAACTCTCTTTGAAGTGGGAATACAACTCACAATAAGTTTATTGTTAAAGTAAATTAGGACTGAATGAGAACACAGTGTATGTTTATGAGCCAATACATTTTGGAGAACGAGCCATTAAATTCCAGTAGTTTGGCTCCTGTCTTTGTGGTTTGCAGCTGGCTTGTGTGAAGATCTGATAAGGATCAGTGGAAGAATGAACTGACCATCTCCTGCAAATAGAACACTTTTGCTTGACCTTTCTGTCTGCAAAATACAGAACCTTCATGGATCTGTTTCCTTTTGTTGCTGGCTGCATCTGCAGATGATTGGAAACATACCTACAAGTCCCAGGATGTTCAGATCCAAAGTCTTGGAAGTTCAGTTCTGCACCAAACCCTTTGAAGTTCATTCTCATCTCTGCAAATGACTGATGGAAATGACTGAGCATCTGAAACTTGTTAAGACGTAATCCAAGGACTCCCATTTAGCTTAGTGGCATTTGGATCGGGCCCTCACTGTGAACTCTCCTGAAATAAGGGACATTCATTTGCCACCTCCGTTTTTGGATTAATTTTGATTGGTAGGAACCTGAAGTGGTGAAACAAAATCTGCTGAGATTTTTCTTTATACCTACATTAATTTCAGTAGTTTTTAAGTGCCAGCCTGACATAAAGTGATATTTAAAACAAAGCAAGACTAACAAGTTTCAAAATACTAAAGGAAATGGACATGCCTGAAATTTTGGCTGGACTGCAGCACTGATGCACTCACTGGCCATTTTCTGCGTTCTGACCTGGTTAATTCATTCCTGGTCAATTCATTCTGTTCTTGAATGTGGTAGCAAATTCACATGGACGAGAAACAGAGGGAGTGTGGAATGTGCAACTTTCTGGCTCAGGCTCCCCTTATTTTGGGAGGATTTCAGATCATGAAATGGTAAATATGAACAGGTAGATATGGGAAAGTCTCCTTATCACAGTGAATTCCAGCTCTCTGGAGGCCACAGGCCCAAGGCCTGGGCTGCAGGGCTGGGGACTGGGAGCTCTCTTTGCTCTGTATCAGCTGCAGCAGCACATGGCAGCTGGAAGGCACTGCTGCATCTCTCAGGTTCCTCCAGTTAGCACAAGGGTTCAAACACATGCAGTGAAATATTTCATACTCTAGGAACTTAAGTGCTAAATGCAATCAGCTTAGGAGCATGAGGCCAAGTAAAGCATTAACACTGCAGTTAAGACAAACGAATTCAGGACTAACTAATACTGTTGACTTTGCTAGCACAAAATGTCACTTTCCTTGAGCTTTTATTCTCTCCCATAAGAGCAGGTTTAAGGGCAAACACAAATATTAGTCATCTTCTTCCTATTAATTATTGTTAAAGATTTAAAGGATCATAGACTTTAAGGTTAATGCCCCATTCAATGTGGGAAAAGGCAAAACTGTATCCCCAGTGTGGTGTTTGTTCTGGCTGGCTGGCTGATCACAGAGCAACTGTCCTGCCTTGTGACAACAGCAGTTCGTTTGCTCACCAGCAGTAACTGCATGAAATGAAGCAGGCTTCAAGGGAAGAGTGAGTGCCTGAATGTGCCTGATTGCATGCATTGCACACACACGTGTAGGCGGTTGGGTAGGCACCAGTGGACCTACTTCTAAGTCCTGGTGTGGTGGGCCTGCTTTTGTTGCCATTGTGCAACATTTTATCTTTGTTTATCCTTCAGAGTGACCTCTTTCATGTCTTACATATAGAACAACTCCTGAAATCCTGGATCAGCTTTGAAGGACAAGTTTTGACTTCTTCAAAACACAGGCATCTTCAATGACCCGCTCCTCTCTAAAAGTGAGCATCATGGGGCTCCTGGGTTCGCATCTGTCCATTCCAGATATGATATGTTTGCTTTACAAAAGTGATGATGTACTTGCTGCCTTTCTGTGCTCTTCCTTGGATCAGGACGAGCAGGGCTCTCCCTCCTTTAGCAATCTGTTCTGTTGGGGCTGCCCTTTGTCAACCTTGCACAGGCATTACCAAGGATGGAATTTAGAATCTAAAGAGTTATTGCAGAATATGTGTGTGTATGGGAGAAAAGGAACCAAATGTACTTGGTGGATTTTAGGAAGATTTGAAGAATGGTACCATTTCAGTTAAGTTTGCATGTTTGTTACACAGTACTGAGTACAATATTGAGTATACAGCCATTTACCTACAGGTTTTGTTTGTCCCAACATTCAGTTTTAAAGCAATCAAAGCCAACTGCTAATCTGAATAAAATTTGATGAGTAGTTTTAGCTATAAGAGTTGTAATATTTCATATTATATCTGAATAACTGTACCTGTATCAATGTAAACTGCATTACGCTTCCCAAAGCATTTAGTCTGGGGCATTTATAGTATAGAGCTGAGCATTTTCTTCTGCATTGATGATTCAAGCTTCAGAACTCAAATTTATGAATTGACATATTTTTCAGTTCTGTCTGAAGAAAAGGGAAGAGAATATTTTAAAGCAGTAGTTTTCTTTATTATTTTAAGCTGAAAGGCTTACATAATCATAAAGACTTTTGCATCAAGAGAATTCCAAGGTCTGCTTAGACTTATGATAAAATTTAGTTTTTAAATATTCTGCACAGACACTGAAGCCAAACCTCCATTGTTTATCAGCCCTGCTTGTAATAACAGCCAGGGAAGTTGCTTCCTGGCAGTGGGCTTGTACCCACACTGCTGGCTTGCCAGGGAAAACCCCAGTCACTACCCTCCGGGCCACTCGGGGGTGTTTGGCTCTCCACCTCATCCAGATTCATCTGAATGTTGTGAGATGGAAAGGAAGGGAACTGACTTTACAGTCTGCTCTCATATTTCTGTACATGGGAGTCCCTGATGTAAGTTCTTCTCTTTACTGAAAAAATCGTAAAACATTTTTTTTTAAATTGATACCTACTGTCTTGTTCTGCACAGCAACAATTGTAAGAGTGAAAAAGCACTTTTCCTTCCTTCCTGAATCCATCTACTCTTCTGTGATTGTATTGCTGAATACGACAGGTGAAAGTCATGAATACAGAGGGACCGGGTGGGAAATTGCACTGCAATCTGCCATCCCCCAGTAAGCAGGAGGGAGATGGTGCTGTGCCAGCGCGCCCTCCGTGCACACTGCTTAAGTGCAGGGGGGAGCTGGACTCTACCAAGCACCAGTGCTGAGCTTTAGCACATTTCAGTTCTTTAAGCAAATGAGAGAGTGTCGTGGAGGCAGTGCTGGGTCCGCAGCAGGGGCCAGGGCAGCAGGAGCCCATCACCTGGCAGCCAGCAGGTTGAGGCAGCGCTGCAGAAAGCCGCTTGGCAACGGGCAGGTGGGCCAGACAGCAGGGGAGCGGCACCATTTGCTCCGCGACTTGGCATTAATGAGACACCTATTGGAATTCTGCACACTCTTTAAAGACCTTCTGTGCGGAAAATTGTTACGTTTACTATAATCCTTTGCAAGTGAAAAACCAAGCTGGGATCTTTCCTGCTGTACTTATTTGTGGGCTTTCTAGGAGGCTTTTGGAGCCGTGCAAGTCACTTTGCTTTCAGGATGGAGGTGCTGAGAGGTAGACAGGTACTGAAAGCAGTGCCCAAACTGGAGAACCTTGGGCATGAAGCGGGTAGGGCATGTCCTGAAGGGCTATTATTTGACTTGACAGTCAGGGCTGGGTTGTTCCAAGTGATCCCCTCTGTGTACTCACTGCTGAAAGCATTATCACTGCATGTGTAGGAGAAAGCTAATGTGCCACGGGTGAAAGCACATAATGGAGAACACCTCTTAGAAAGGTGGACCCAAACAAGGGTTTTGGTTTTTAGCAGCTTAAGCATCCAGTGTGCTGAGTTCCTTCCCACTGTAGGATTAGCACTGAAGGGTAGGCTGTGAGCCACCCAGGCTGTGTTTAAAGGTACTTTGTCTTACTCTACCTAGAAGGAGGCTGTGTTGAACCAAAAGCAGCCCAACACACTCCCTAGCTTTTAATGCAGATGGGCAGCAGGGAGGGAAGGTGCCTTTGTCATATCACAATGCTGCTGATCACTTTCAGGGTTTCATTTCCCTTCCAAGGAGGCTCAGCTTCCTCTACATGGAAGAACCGTTGCTCTCCTGTCCTGGTACTTTTCCTGCACTATCACTGTGTGAGCACTGCACCGGCCTGCAACCCCCGCTGGTTTACCCTGAAGCTGTGGCCCAGCTTCTGGAGTGTTCAAGTGGAGATCCTGAGCCCTGCCCCCAACGAGCTGCTTCTCCCTCGGCGAAGAGCCGGCTGCTCCCTGCTGCTCACGGGCTCACTGATTCACAGTTGTTCAGGAAGCAGCACTGCAGCCTGTCACTCCTTTGGCCCACCTATGGAGAAGGACAAGGAAGACAGAGGGAAAAATAGAAAGGAGAGGAAGTATGCTTTTGTTGAGGGAGGCTGGAGATGTTCTGTCATTTGCTGTACCTGGGAACAAGTGTAGCATCCTCTGTAGGATCGGAGCCAAGAGGCAGAGAGAGAAATGTATAATCATGTGCCTGGTGTGCTAGGGGGAGGGGAAAATGTCTTAAAGTGTAATAACACCTAGGTTTTATAATCCTGCCCAGCTCAGGCTTGACAATTCTTCTGATAGCCCAAATACTATAAATTTAGTTGAAGATAACAGAACAGATGGAAAAACATATGGTTTGTAGGTAGTGTGTGGTGGTTGGTATTTGTGGTACATTAGGGGAATTTATTTTATTATCTCTCTTTCCCTTTGTAACTTTTTTGATACTTTCTTGAGTTCTTTCTGCCTCTAGGTGAGCTTAGGGTTTTGGAAATGTCTGTTAACTTGGCCTTGTTCAATAAAAACTATCTGTTGCTTTATAAATCTCCTTTACTATTAGGAATTCTGTTGCCTGTGTGAGTTTTCAAGCTCCTGTTTAAGCCAGTAGAAGCTGGATCACCTGGAGCCCAGTCATTTATTTCATCTGTCTTATTGATATCTACAGAGAGCTGAATGGACAAGGGACATTGGACTGGAACCTGCTGCTGCACAGCTGTGTTAGCAGTCAGTGTAATGTGTGCTGGCCATGAGGTGATGCAGTGCAGGAGCATGATGGCACATGCAGGCAGGGCCACAGCGTGGCACTCAGGTGACTGGGTAGTGGCCACAGTCCCTCCTGTGCTGATTCTTCCTGCCCCAGCACAGCAGCTCCCACTTCCCTCTTGGTCTGGGTTGGAGAAAGCCTGCCTGCTCTGCAGAGGGCTGTTGGAAAGGCACCAGAATATTAACCCTGTGGTCTACCTGCCAAGCTACTCCCCACAGAATGTGAGTGTTGTGCCAGAGCTAGAGATGAAGCTCAGATTTCTTGTGATATGAAATCAAGGGAAGCCAAACTGTATTTACAGCATAAATATGCAAACCCTTTAGACAGTTGCCAACTTAAGCCATTCTATGATTTTATGAAAAGACATGTAAGAAATGCAAGTCATGGCTGGAGCACAGACTTACCCGTAATGAACAGGAACTTTATACAGGAGTTCAGGAGAAAATACATTTGTCCTTAACTGTAAGACTCTAAAGAATAACCATCTTTGTCTTTGGAGAGGACTATGTAGTCATAGTTTGAAGAGCAGGAATACATTTTTTGCCATAAAATGTCAATGAGGACAGGATAATAATAATAGGGACCAGCTTTTGATCAAGGATGAGATCAGGCTTGAACTAAACTCAGTCTCTTAGCTCTCCAAATTTTCTGTCTCCTATGCCCCACCTAAGTGCTGGGAGGTCTGAGATAGGCTGCTGACTTGCTGGATCTCCACTCTGTGGCTGTATACTTCCGGTGCAGCAACTTGGACCAAAGCTCCCAAAGTATGTTCAAGGCTCTGTTATCCAGCAATTGACCTTGGTTGATCATCTCAGACCCCACAAATCAGCGTGGTGATGTGTGATCATTCATTAGAGATATGGTGTATGGGCACACCCTGATTAAGTGAATGCTGCAATTATTTTCTGTTTTGTAAACGTTGCCCTGTGGAATAAATGACACCAAGCTTATCCTGAAAGCCAAGTGTGCCATAGGGAACCAGCTGCCAGAAACAGAGTTTCTACAGCAACTTAGTTGAGACAGGTTTGGGTTGATGTGCATGTTGCTGGAAGCAGGAGGTACCAAATAGCTATGTTTTTTGCCCAGGGTGTGGAAATTCAAGCTGAAGACTTTTTTCTTTGGCTACATGTGGAAAGATGCTCTACAAATTAATGTGAAACCAAGGCTGTGCTAAGTGTTTTGCATTCAGCAATCAGACTGTGCTTGATCTGATCCGAACCAGCCAATGGGATCAGTTCTACACTCCTGTTGACAAGGATGGGTTTTGGATTTGTTTTGTGGAACTGACTGGGACAAGCTCAGTGACATAGATGTGTGTTTCAGTTGTCAGGGTCCAGCTGGCAGATGGTCACTGTGAGTTGCCATGGAAAGCAAAGCTCAATGCTGAAGGGAAATTGTAAGAGAAGGATTTTCTTGGCAATGTAGTTTGGGACTACCAGAATGTTAAAACTGATAAGCATGTGCATGTCGTAATAATGAAGATCCTTAACTCTGGCATCTCCCCCTTGAGGCCAGACTTTAAAATTACAGAACTCTGAGGATCAAAAGAAACAGTTCAAAATAGCCCTGGCGTCCCAGAACTGTAGCTCCTAGTGGAAGGACTTTTGACTCCTGCGTACACCAGGTGACCCTTCCATTCTGCCTGCCTGGTAGCCCAGGAAATGTGGAAGTCAAGTTTTGCAGAAGGGAGCCCTCCACACATATCTATTGATACTGGTGTGAACAAAGCAGAAATGAGATCAGAACTTGGCAAGGAGAAAGCTAAGTAACAGGCCTGATGTTATGGCAGAGGACACATGATTGCTTCCTCCATCTCATAGCAGGATGCTGTGGTGGTTATGGGATCATGTGCCTGGAGAGCTCTATAAATGGGTCTTTGGTTTTTGCTTGACAGGAGAACACTTTTCTGGCAAACGTCCATTTTTTGTTTGCCTAACTTGTTTGCAAAGTGACTTTTCATGCCTAAGTACATTTTTTTAGAAAGGGAATGCTCTGTGGGTTTGATTTTTTTTTCTAAAGTGGTAAAGATTCTGATTGTATTTTATGTATGTTTTCTACCTCATAAATATTTCTCATGGAAAGACAGAGGACATAGGACTACTCACTTGGTCTTTAAGCTTGGTGATTTTCATCTGTAATTGTGTCTTTTATTCTTAAATTTACCCTTATAATGAAAAAGTATAAACAAGCTTTAGCATTCCTGAACTATGATCCACTGAATGTGATTAATTGTACTTGATGTCTTTTTCTTTCACTTTCCTCTGTCCTTCTTGAGTTCCTAACTATCAGGTAGCCAAAATTATTTGTTTGCTACCAATAGCTTTTCCACCCACTTGCCACACTTATTTAGTGGTTCAGCAAGACAGTACTTCAAAATGACCCAGAAACTGATTCTGCCTTGGCTTATGCTGACTCTCTATGCCCGTAGCTCCAGGGGGGAGAAGGGAATCAGTCTCAATCTATAAGCATTATTCCTCTGAAATATTTGGCAGTGACTTTTTTTTTTAACCTTACTGCAGAAATTTCCTTTGCAGGACCATGAAAATGTCTTTTATATCTGATAGGGCATTTAATTAATCCTTAGTTCCCTCCGAGTTTCAATAAATGTTCCTTGCTGGAAATTTCATTGACAGCCCTGTTTGCAAGGGGATGGGACAGAGCAGAGCTGAGGCCCCCAGAGACTTGGGCTGGAATCCCTGCTGAAGTGAGCTTCCTCACAGTGGAGCTCATGAGGAGCAAACCCCATCGTGGTCTTGAAGCAATCCATCTGCTTTGTGCTGATATAGGCAGCACACAGCCCACAGAACTGTGCTTGGCATCCTTTCCTAGGTACCAGATGAAATTGGGGCTAAGTGAAGCTGTACAGGTATCAAGAGATACAAAGAGAAAGAAGAATGAATGGCCCTTGACTTTGATGTGGAGGAAGGGTAAAAGCCTTGGTAACAAGAATGCAATAGTAGAGCTGTTGGCTTCACAGATGGCTGAGGGTTGCAGCCTCCATTCTGCAGGCTGTTTGTAGTAAAGGTGCCCAAGACCTCAGCTGTCCCTGGCATCCCTGAAGTGCCTTGGCCCCTCCTTAAAACCCTGCATTCCGCTGCCACCTCCTCATGGGGCTGAAGGCTTGTAGGCTGGGTTGTTCGTCCCCTGCATGGGGTGTGGTGACTGTGATTAGTTATCCATTGTAAGGGAAATGTGAACTAGGGAATAGGAGGAAAATGTTGACTTTCAATTCCATAGCACTTATAATCTGTTCAATACCAAAAATGTAATTTATTACTGAAGACTTGTGTTTCTGCTATTCTTTGTATTGTTGCAAAGAAAGTCTAATTATTTCTTTGCATGGATTTATTTATACCGCTTGCGCATGCTCTTCTCCCTGCCCTTTAAGTAAGGTGAAGGCCAGCAGAGCCTGGTGGCAGCGAGGGGCTGTCTGTCCCTCTGGGAGGCAGCCCAGCCAGGTGCCCTGCCATTGTTGTAGGAGCACAGCCTGGCCCAGAGTGAGGACACACCTGCCCTGCTGACACATCTGTCCCTGCTCCATTTTGGCCCAGGGTACATCCTCCTCCTGACATTCTCCTCTTCTCATAAACTCATAGCTTGAACTTAGACAACAGAAAGGGAAGAGGGCACTCAAGAAAGGGACGATGAAGGAGAGGTATGGGGAAAATGAGGATAGTGTCTGGCACTCAGGGTAAGTGGGAGCAGGGTGAACGCAGCAAAATGCACTGCTTTTCATCCAACTGCCCAGTCCAGAGCTTGTAGCATTTAAATTCATGTTTGGAGAAGGACACCTGGTCGCTCTGGGCACAACAGGGTAAACTTGGTGAGGCCATCCTTGTGTCCTCTTAATGATGCTGTTTGCATGCTATTGCTGGATGTGTGTATGAAAGTGCACGTAAACAGGGTGTTCTCTGTTCGCCTGAAATGAAATGAAGGCACAATAAATAGGTCAATAAAATACGTCTTGGGGAGGAAGTAAAGTAGCCACTTTGTGTAGGAACATGCCTACGCCTGAAGCACCCTTGTCAAACAGGCGGCTGCTCTTCTGCCAGCCCCTCCCAGGTGTCCATGTGAGCCCCATGTGAGGGCTGCGCTGGGCGGTGCCGCTCCTGCTGAGCGCCAGAAGAGTAAAGCAAAAAACAAACACTCTTGAAACTGAAGAGGCAGAGGAGTTTGGTGTCTGATTTGGGAAAGGAGGAAGTGCAATTCAATATTTGAGGGAAATAACCATTTAAAACTTTTCTTTAGGGAGGGCACTCTATCGGGTTTTGCTCAGGCCAGAAGGATGAGGCTCTGCGTTTGTCATCAGGACTAGGTACACATGGCTCTGTGGATTTTGTACTTTTACAGCTGCTCCGTGATAATGTAAGAGAAAAAAATAATCCTTTATAGTCCCTGATTATCGGGTTACAGTTTATTAGAGATATAAATGCCAGCAATTTAAATGACTCTGTATTTAGTTGTCCTTGAAAAAACATGATTTGTAACTAAAAGGACAGTGCAAGGAACCTTTATGAAACAACAACACCTTATTAGTTGGAACAAGCATTACATATTTAGAAATTTTAAGCCTTTAAGTATTTTTTAGCAAAGTTTATGTGCAGTGATTATCTTCCTTTATGGACAAAAATATTTTATTGCTAGCTATTATGAACTCCACAATCTCTAGGCAGAGATTATAATGGACTAGATACAGTGCACTATCAATAATCTGAGTTAACATGTCAGCTCTATTAGCTTACTACACTGATAGCGGTCATTGTGGACTGGCTGACAATCAAAAGTATGCCACAAGACAACTGGACAACATTTACATTTATGAAGAATTATTCTACAGGGCCAGATATCGCACTGATGTCTGAAAATCTTACTCTTCTTCATGCTGCAGTTGCCACTGCTGTTTCACTGTGCAAACGATTGTAAAGCAAGAAGGTTATGGGAGGACGCTAGTGCGAAGCTCTACTGAACACCGGCTGTGGTGGCTTGTCTGTACTTGGTTGTCTTCCAGATCTCTGGGGTTGGGCTCCACCTGTGCCAAAGAAGTGTGTCGTCTAGTGGTTCCCATCCTCTCCGGAGCCAAGCCTCATGTTCGAACCCTGGCAGTGTCCCATGCTTCCTTGGATCCAGCTCCAACTGCATCAGGGCTTGAAGTCCTGGTTTGCCGCTCGCACATCTATGCGTGCACCTGCGTCTTGATGTGAAGTGTTAGCAAGTACAGTTTGGCGTGTCAGTGCAAAATCTGTCAGAGCAGGTTGCCCACCTGAAGTTGGTTTCTTAAATGTAGGGCAGCCACATTTCTACTGTGATTTCTGTGATTCTGGAAATCCTGTTGCAGTTCAGAAGGGATAGGTTGTGCTGTCTCCGGCTCTCTTTCCCGTCATACTGGAAGTTGGACCAGGTGGTAAACTGCAGCCTCTATACCCTACCTCTGTTTATGAATGTAAAGGGTGTAAGTTAGAATAGCCCGGGGCTTCTCTGCCCCAGGCTGGGGTGCCGGCAAAGCGCCATGCTGGTTTTCCAAACCCTTTAACGCACTAATGCTCAGGGAATGTGCTCAGTCTTTCTCACAAACCTTACTCAGACAAAACTGTTGAGCAAGCCATTTCTTGGTTGCTTTGCTGAAGTTCTTCAGGTTGACTGCTGATCCACTACTTTAAATGTGTTCTCTTTTCCCATTGATTTGCAGCAAGACATGCATGTGTTTTAGGGTTTTTTAAACGGGCACACTTTCCACAAGCAGGACTAAGTTTTGGTGTTTATCACAGTTTAGCAAGAATTTCAGCAGGATGTAGTTTTATTTCCTTTCTCTTAAATTGTGCTGTTTGTCAGGTGAGATATGTGCAGTATCTAGGAAATATTTCATACTTACTGTTTAAAGGCAGTTGTTAGGCAAACATTTAAGAAGGTCTCTGCCACAGCTTGGAAAATCAGCCAATTAATTTAAAATAGTCTTTGCTGAGTGGAACTATTTGGTAGAAAATATCTGTTGGAAATCTACTCGCATGACTTCTTAATGGCAAATGTGGTTTCTTCACAAAGAAAGAAACGTTGACTTTTCCTGAGCTTTATAAGGTTATCATAAAAAAAATCATAAATGTTTCAGATCAGCATGGCCATAATTTTTGTGTCTTGATTATCAAAACCAAACAGAAACTGTTAATTTCATCTGGATTCATCCTAAATCTGCGTGGCTGATCAGCCAGAGCTACTTTGGGTCGTGTGCTTGTACCTTCTCTATCAGTGTTAAAGACGTTCACTGTCAGGTGTGTTTACATGGAATATTGCAAGCAGACACAAGCCAAAATGTTTTTAAAATAAGCGTCGGGATTGCATTAGTATGGCTTTGAGCTTGAGGTAACAGAACTCATTTCACATCAGGGTTCTCAAGTTTGTCCTGTGTAGCTAGGCTTTTAGTGAAATAATGCAAGTCTAAGGTCTCATTTTTACTTCACTGTCCAAAGAAGTGTGTAAGATACTGCTGTGCAGATCATGAATATTCAGATCTCCTTCACGCTTTCTTTATTAGCATTGTTTTGTTTTGCCAAATTCCAGGTTGAGTTGGAACCAGGCAAATTATGTTGTATTTACTTTAGCCCAAAAGAGCACACAAAGCACTGGAGCTCTCCAAACCCTTGTCAAAGGTGAATGTACCCTCTGCTGCTTCAGACATGTCTGTCAGAAAGGATAAGCATTTCCTGCTGCATAGGAAGATACTTAACCTGTCTACTAATGTAGGAAATTATTTCTGCCCCTCCTAGCTTGGAAAAGGCACTTGAAATTTAAACCCGTGTAGTGCTGGTAAAATGCAGAGCAACTCAGGTGGCAAACAGCTCCACAGAGAATATCAGAGGAAGAGGACATAAGAGAGGCAATAAATATTCTGCAGAGATGTATTTGGTGGCACTGCCTTCCATTGTACTGTACGAGAAGATCCCCCCAAACAAGAACTCATCTGCTACTTACTGTGCTTAGACAGGAAAAAAGCATGGAGGACTTCTAGGCGCAGTGCAAAGCAGGGTATGGGGAACTTGTTTTGCCTGAAATCTGTCCCACTCGATTACTGTCAGACTGAGAACCAGACTTTGCTCAGTTTGTACAGCTAGCCTGAGGCTCCTGTAATTTACTTTGATCTACACGGATCCCTGAGGATCTCTTAACTTGTGAGTTGCGCTCTGCAGCCTGTTCCAAATGGGAAATTGTTTCTTAGTGACAGGCCGGTTGCAAAGCTCCCTTCCCTCCATCTCTTCTCATAGCAGGAGGCAGTTTTGCTCTCCCAGTCACAGGACGTAGCCCTTTTCTGAAAAGTGGCTTTCTAACAGGGTAAATACAGTTAATGATGCGCTGTCAGTGTCACAGATTGGGCAAGTGCAACCCACATCCTGTGGGTCACATGCAGCCTGGACCAGCCCCCCTGCCCTGGCAACTCAAGCAGACTTTTATTATAAAAGCTAGATATATGGTGGCAAGTCTGGCTGAAAAACAAACAAACGAAAAATAAAAACAGTTAGTGATGGTGAGTTTATTAAGTAATTATGGTAAACATGGCAGATATGATTTGTCCTGACAAAAAAGCCCGTGGATTTTTCTGAAATCAGTTTTTCTCACCAGACTGTAGCCAGGCGTATTGAAGAAAAGGGAACATCTATCAAAGAAGTGTGAAAAGTAAAGCTGGGAATTTCAAAATTTTTGCTTTGACGATAGCTGAAAGGACTGATGGTACAGCTGCAGTTCAACTTGCTGTTTTCATTAGTTATTGGTAACAAACATAATGTCACTGAAGAAGTGGCTTCTTTGGTGCCATTAAAAGACACAGCTAAATATCTTCATTTGTATGAAGCAGTAAAAGCTACATAAAAGTGTTTCTATTCAGCATTTGTCATCATATTTTGTATAGGTACTGATGGCACTCTAGCAATGGTTAATTAAAAAAAAAAAATTATAAAATTAATAGAAGATGATGCAATTGCTGCTGGCAACACATTTGGTGAAATATCACTGCATCAGTCATAAAGAAAATGTATGCATGAAAACTTTAAAAAATGGATAAAGCTGTGCAAATTGAAAAAATTTGCATGGCCATCCAGAATGTGGTTTGTCTTTCACGTGGCTGTCACCAGTGCTGAAATGCACCCCCCAACCCTTCACTGCTCACATCCGCTGTTTTTCACAGAATCACAGAATTGCCAGGGTTGGAAGGGACCTCAAGGATCATGAATCTCCAACCCCCCTGCCACACGCAGGGCCACCAACTGTCCCACCTAATGCTAGACCAGGCTGCCCAGGGCCCCATCCAATCTGGCCTTGAACACCTCCAGGGATGGGGCATCCACAACCTCTCTGGGCAGCCTGTTCCAGTACCTCACCACTCTCTCTGTAAAGAATTTCCCCCTGACGTCCAACCTAAATCTCCCTTCCCTCAACTTAAAACCATTTCCCCTTGTCCTGCTGTCATTCACCCTTTCAAAGAGTTGATTCCCCTCCTGTTTGTAGGCTCCCTTTAGGTACTGAAAGGCTGCCATGAGGTCACCCCGCAGCCTTCTTTTCTCCAGTCTGAACAAGCTCAGCTCCTTCAGCCTGTCCTCACAGGGGAGGTGCTCCAGTCCCCTGATCATCTTGGTGGCCCTCCTCTGGACCCTCTCCAACAGTTCCCTGTCTTTCTTGTACTGGGGGCTCCACACTTGGATGCAGTACTCCAGATGGGGCCTCACAAGAGCAGAGTAGAGGGGAACAATCACCTCTCCGTCCCTGCTGGCCGCCCCTCTTTTGATGGAGCCCAGGATACCATTTGCCTTCCGAGCCGCAAGGGCACACTGCTGGCTCATATTAAGTTTTTCATCTATCAGGACCCCCAGGTCCTTCTCCACAGGGCTGCTCTCAAGGACGGCTCCTTCCAGTCTGTAGGGATGCCTGGGATTCCTCCGACCCAGGTGCAAAACTCTGCACTTTGCCGTGTTGAACCTCATCAGGTCCACCCGGGCCCACCTTTCTAGCCTCTCGAGGTCCCTCTGAATGGCATCCCTTCCTTCAACCGTGTCGACCGCATCACTCAGCTTGGTGTCGTCAGCAAACTTGCTGAGGGTGCACTCAATTCCATCATCGCTGTCATTGATAAAGATGTTAAAGAGCACCGGTCCCAAGACAGACCCTTGGGGGATGCCACTTGTTACCGGCTTCCACCTGGACATGGAGCCATTGATGACCACTCCATAAATGTTCAGCAAGTGTCACTGAATGTCAGTGCGTGCCATTTTTTCCACATGGAGGAATTCAGTGACACACCTTTGCTTCATACGCAAATGGCTTCCATGTCAGACACCATCTTGTCAGACTGCTCCTCTGCTGCTGTCACATACAACATGTACTGGAATATGGGGGAGAGGTTCAACCTCTACTGCTACACCACCAGGATCCACCTCTGATATTGCGGACCAACATCAAAAAATAAGAGCAGAGGACTTTTCTTCCCTAGAAAATTTCCTGTCTAGGTCTGTGTTGCTCAATTGATACTACAGCCCTAAATGTCAGCTGGCATCCAGGGATGCTCCTCTGGCTTGCTCAGTTTTGTCTGAGAGCAGGGTGGGAAATTTTCTGTCAGTTTTATTTCTCACAGAAAATACATTTTTCACAACATGGATCTGCTTCTGTTTGGGGAATGCTGACTTCAGGGATTTGGGATTTAAAGATTATTTTCTTTCTTTTTATTTTTTTAAGCTAGCTTGATGCTTAGAGTCAAACACATTTGAAAAAAGCTTACATTTCTGTGTGGGGAATACCAGATATTTTGGTGTTCCCTCTCTGTCAGTTTTGCAACAGGAAAATATGATTTTGTACAAATGGGTGTGGAAGAAAGACATTAACAAAAGTTTTCTACCAAGAAGTTGTTTCTTCTGTAGCTGAACCATTATTTTCTGCTTTGTTTGGTTGGACCATTTGACCTTCTAGAACAGAAATGTTTTGCTTGGGGGCCCGGATAAGCTCCCCAGGCCCATGGGCCTCAGACCAACATTCACCCTGGAGTTCCCCTTCCAGCTTTCCCACTGCTGTATTCCTCTGTGACTGGGTGCAATGGGGAACCCAGGCCAGGGAGGAGAAGCAGGCTTTTTAGCCCCTGGAGCAGCTTAGCTCTTGAACTGCTTCATGAAATGCTTTTTGCCTTTCTGAACAGAGCTGTTTCGATGTCACTTGTTCCACAAGTGTAGGCCAGCATGTTAAACAAAAGTGATTTCTATATGTTGATGTAGCATATGCAGCATGTAGATGCTGAATACTGGCATTTCACTCAGGACTGAAACTCTGTTTTTCGGCTGTTAAGAGCAGAGCCCAGGTTTAGATGGCAGAGTGTTTGTGGTTTAGCTTCCTAGTTCCACTTGTGAGGATTTACAGTACTGTAAACCTAAACTAATGTCATGTAAATCCATAGTAATGTGACTATGTTTATTTCCCTCCATGGAGCTGTCTAGATTTACACCATTTAGAATGGGAACAGTATTTGGCCCTTTAATATCTATCTCCAGATAATAAAAGTCAGATGAGGGTTTCACTAAATATTTGGCAAACCTACTAAAACAAGCCCAACAAACTGCGCAGGACGTAGATTAATTTCCTCCATCAGCATCTGGGTTCAGCATTATAATTAGCAGCAGATCTCCTAGCGATACGCCAAACAAAGATGTTTATGTCAAATAGCTATTTCTTAAAAGAGAAAAAAGAGAGAAGGGTGGCTTAAATTTATGGAACACCTCGCAATCAGTCCACATTGCCTGTGTGATAAGCAGTTACTGCCAGAGATGCCTACAGTTGGCACAACCTTCATTTATGTTACTGAGTTTGTGCCTGTACTGGGCATCTGCATTGTGAGGACAAGGGGCACATAACAGTCTTCCTTTCTAACCTCTTGTAACTTCCCTTTTGATCTTCTTACTAACCTGGACTAGCCTGGCTTTAAATCAGCTGTGCATGCAGTGTGCACCTCCTGCTAGTGAGAGGTGATGCTCTGAAAAGCTGGCACAGGCATCCCCTCAGCCAACAACCAAAGTGCTCGCAGCCAAAGCCTACAGAAGCCTGCACCCCCTGGACTGCAAAAGCAGGGCTGTACTGTGAGGAGGATGAAGTTCCTGATGATGTTTTGGAGCAGGGAAATCCCAATCACTGCCAGAAATCTGTGGAGAGGAGAAAGCAGGAAATATTCAGACCTCTGAAGAAGTCTGAATAGTTACAAGCAGATACAGATCTACATGTGGCCTCAATAAAGGAAACTCTGACCTCTCTGAGACCAGGCAATCGCTCTGTAACTAGCAGAACTGCAAAGTGTCAATTGAATGTGGAGGAATTCTATCAATTTCTGAAATTACTGAATGAAATAACCATACAAAATGATGAGTAGTCAGAAGACAGATTTGGTAACTGTTCTAAACTTACTAACAAAAACGACCTTGGACCTGGAACTGTGGCACACCAGCATTTGAACCTTCAGTTTGTGTGCTAGAGGGCTATATCTCCATCAGTGACACAGGATGCTTTCACTCATTCATAACCTAGAGACATTAGATATCATAAAAAGTTCAGTATACCATTTTGATGATAATGTATTTGTTGTCTGCACTGCAAACTTCTTAGCTAGCATTCCAGGATTATTTGTCAGGCAGTAATTAGAATGATGCGTTTTAAATCTTCTGAAATGGTGCCAGGAAGAAAATTGCTTTCCATTTTGAACAGTGTTAGTGGTACAGCTGGAAATGCTGCTTCCTGATGAAAATACTTCTAAACATCTCTTGGTCTGCTTTTGGTCCCAGCCTGCCTGAGGAACACAAGCAGTATCTTCTCTTTTCTGGGTTGCAGAAGAATTATTAATAAGCTGTTTACACATATGGAAGAGTCCAGGTTGGAACACCACTGAACCATACTGCAGAGAGCTGAAAGTGGTACCTGGGCTTTATGCAGATTTGTAATTTTGTCGGATAATTGGTGGGGAACACCTTCCTCCCAACATGTATCACCTCCCCAAAATCTCCAGTGGGTTTGATACCATGTTCTGGATCCTAATTTGGAGAGCAGCCATATTTATCAGGACGTTTGTCACCAGGATTTTAGTTCACCACAGTAAGAGAAGTGAACTGATGTTTTAAATCTATGATTTTTAAATATCAGTGCAGAGATACAACCAAGAAATTGATGGGCTTTTCTGGATTCAATCCATAGGACAAGAATGAATATCTAGTATTAGAGTATAAAATAAAGCTTAAAAAGGGAGATTTCAAGACAGCATTTACTGAAGCTTTCATAAGGAACTTCAGTATGGTTGCAAGTGCCACATCTATGATGAAATGCCCTAATATTTCATTTGTCTGTGGTCTGTACCCAGGAATGAAGTCTCTGGGTCAGATCAAGTCACTGTAATCAGAGCATTAGGTAACAAAAAGTCTGACTGTAGTTGTATTATCTCCCACTCAGGTTTCAGAGTGGCATTCAGTTCATCCTGAGTTTTAGAGAAAGTTGCTGAATGAATAAGAGTCAACATGGACTCTTTCCTACCAAAATCAGCAAGAAGAACTCTTGGTAAAGCAAATGAGAAATAAATGTGTCCATTTAAGGTATTCAGATGTTATTTTTTTGGTCACAGTAGTATTTTTTCAAGTTGAATAAGCATGCAGGAAAAGAACAGTTTGTGACTGCATTTTCTACTAGATATGAATTTGTCTTCTACTAGATGTGAATTTGTGTAGAAGTCCTCAAATTCCAAAAACCAGTCTTTGGGAATGTCTAAGTGGTTTATTAAGATTATTTAATTAAGATTAATGTGTAAGGATTTATCACATACTTTTTATACTGAACAGCAGGTCTTCAGCTGATGTAAATGAGCATAGCAAAGCTAACCTGTGCTGATTTAAAGCAACGCAGGGAAAGACTGAAGGAAAGTAAGAGTGTCACCATCCTGTGTAACAGAACTGAGTGCATGTGTGTTGGAAGTGCTTTCACTTCTTAGCTCTGTTTTATTGTTCTACTCACAAACATTTGTGCTTGCTTGTCTGCAAGGATGAGGACTGGTATCACTGGGAAGTGCTTGACGGATAAGTCTGCTTGCAGACATTCTGTGGCTCTTGATCTGGAGCTGTCACACTATTTGGGTTTTTAAATGAGACTAGATGATCTTGCAGGTCATTTCCAACCTTGTGATTCTGTGATTCTATGAGACCTCTATCTGAGCACTGAAATCCTCTTTAGGGCCCCCTTTTCCGCTTTTACTTTGCATTGCTTGATCTCTACAATAGTTACAGTTGCTGTTGTGCTTCCGTACTTGTTTCCATTACTTCCACAGGGATCCTACCTATGCTGGAAACATGCAGAGAGGACTCATGTGCTTTCTGCCTTCAGACTGCAGAAAGAAACAAAGCGCTGTCAGTGTGAAGGCTGTGGATCAATGAAGGCCCACGCTAGCTGCGTGTGCCTTGCTGGATTTCCTGCCCCCATCCCAGCAGCACTCATGGAGTGCCTCTCCCTGCAGCTAGGCCTCCTTTCACTGTATTGACTGCTCTCATCCTATTGTGTTTGGGGAGAGAATGAAAACAACCCACGTCATTTCTCCCTTATTAATTGTGGAAGTGCAGTATATGGATCTCATGGCAGAGTGCAGAGGGACTGCAGCAGTAGAAGTGGTGAAGAGGCACAATGTGACCAATCCTCTCTTGACAACGTGGTCTGCTCCTGGCTTCTCCTGCTCTGCCTTGAGACCTGCCACAGCCTTCAGCACCGCCCGAGTGTCACAGCACCACTCCTGCTGAGCCTCTGAGGCTATGGTGACTGCTGGGGGTGAGGAGTGGCTGTGCCCTCCAAAGTCTGACCAGCAGTGTGGCTGCTGGCAGCTCAGGATGTTATTTGTCCCTGTGCCCAGAAAGAGACCCTTTCTCTGCAAACTAATGGGAAAGGCCGATCTTCTGCATTCTCTTTTTCTCAGTGCAAGGTGAGCCACAGTTTGGCACTTGGCCTGCAACTTCATTCCTTCTGCTTTCTTTTTCTCTCACTTTCTCTCTGTAGTGCAAAAATAGTATCAGTAACACATTTATATCCTGCCCGAAAGGTAACATGTGGACAATGTTGTAAAACTCCAGGTGGGAGCTGTGGCTGTCGTACAGAAATGACATATGTAAAAGTTACGAAATATACACAGAAGCTTTGAAGGAGAAAGGTGTGATTTCAGAGAAAATCATCTTGTGCTTCCTGAGACAACTGGGAAACCAGGTTGCTTGCCCCTCATGGGAGCTTTCGTGGCACTGGATTACTTGAAAGTAAGTAAGTTGGCCCTGAAAGTCCTTATGCAAGGTGGAAAACATCTTGCCAGTATCTAGCTCTCCTTAGTAGATTCAGAATGATATGGTTAGGTGGTGGCACAAGACCAGGGAGAGCTGTGGGAGAACACACTTCTCGCAGATAGCCTCTCATGAAGGCTATCTGTGCTCTCAGATGGCTCTGAGCCATCTCGCGTTCCACAAGAGTACTCCTGATCCCAGATCTTTCTGATCTTCCATCCATCTGCGTGGCTCACCCTTCCTTGCTGCTGTGCCTGCTGGTCCCTGTGAACTCATGCCCTGAATATTTGCTATTTGAGTCAGAGTGGTCAAGGCTGAAGACACTGCTTTAGCTGTGCCCATTGCCCAGGTCACTCGTTAGCTGCATGCTGTCTTTGCTAGCAAATTCACTTGCAGGCAGGGACAGCTGCATGAGACAACAAGGAGTTTGTGCCATCTCCCTGAAGAGCTCACATGGCAGCTAAAACCTTGCAAATCCTACCTTATCAACAGCTCTGGGCACACTCCTCAGCAGTATTGGTGCAGGGAAGAGAATTCAGAGGTGTGTTTGGGTCAGGACAGGGCAGCTTGTTCCTCACTTCACTTAAAAGTAATCTGTGCACAGACTTGCAGATGACAGCCAGATGCTCTGTAGAGTATTGTCTGTGTTTTCCGTCACTTTTGGAGACTCAGCATACACAGCCTAATGCCATTCAGGCATCTTCCTTCCCGGTTCCTGACAAACCATTAATAAGAGAACTGCACAAACCTGTGTAAGCACAGCTATCTCCTGATTGACTGTAGAACATTTTGGAACTGGGCTGATAAGAAAATCCAAATGCTTTTGTGAGAAGCATTTTAGGTGGATAGCAGATTTTAGTGGATGTGACTTACATGGACAGAAAAAAAAGCTTCATCTTAAAATAGAGATATTTCCATTGAAGCTAGCATTCTGTCTATATCATAGGACCCCCAGCTACAGTTCCATTGACATGGTAGCTGGGCTACAACTTCCGTGATGCACCATGGAAAGGGTATCCAGCAGTAACAAGCTCCTCTTCACAAGGAGTGCTGCATGGTGGAACAAGAAGCCTAGGAAGCCAACCAGTACTCAAACTGTATTGTCTAAATATTCCCGCTCACTCTAGTATGAATGAAAAACATTCCATTTCTTTTTTAATTCTGGAAAAAATATCTATTTCATTAAAAAATCAAGCAAGGTGAAAGAAAAAATAGAGAGAAAAGTGGTTGATTAGTTTTAGGCAAGACCGGATTTCCATCTCTTGCCTCTTGTTCTAGCTCCTTGGTAGTATCCATAATTTGTCCATTATTCATCAGAGAACTCTCTCCTTTCACGCGTCATAGAACTTAATTTCAAGTTCATGTAAGGAATTGGTGAATCTTCACTTTGTCAGAAACTGGGCCCAGCCCTAAACTCATCCCACCCAGCCAGATACTCTCTGGAAATTGTGATCTTTTCAGCACAGATTTTGTCTTCTTTCAGCTCATTCTACATATAGACATTGGAGCATAAGCTAGCTCCTTAAATAAAAACCAAAGCAAAGCACTTGACTTGAGAAGAATAGAAGACCCAAAAGGAAAGAACAAAACAAAAACGACACTTAGGTACTGGATTGAGCAGATGCCGTAGGTTGTTATAGCAACTTGAGTTCTAAAATGAGAGAGAATACCCACATGCTGCCACATCTGAAGTCTGGAGTGTGTTTCTTCAATAGAATCCAGGCTTTGAGGAAACACCTATTTGCTATTATTAAAAAGAAATCAGCGTGTAAGGCTGCCTCAGAAAGATCTATGTACATTTTCCTGTGAAAGAGAAGAGCTCTTTAGGATGCTTTGAAAAGACTTGTGGTATCATTTGTTTATGATATTTACAGCAGAGTGTGTGCATGCCTGTATGCATGTGTGCGATGTGGATTTCAGCTCACAAAGAGAACTTGAAAGCCTTCCAGCAGAAACATAAGCGCTCTGACAAAGAGCTTGTGAGGGAATAACTGGCAGCAGCAGATACTGAGGTGACAGTGAGCGGTTGTAACATCAAACCTGAAACACTTACAGTTTTGTGTACTTCTGTGAGAAATAATGACTACTCAGATGCTGTCTGTCTCTGTCAACGCAAGGAAAAAGCACCAGTTAACTATCAAATCTGAGATGAAGCTTCAGGAGGATATAACTGAATGTTTTCATGGCAAAATAATCTATTTTATGTGAAAATATATTAATTGGACTTCGAGTTCAGGTAGAAATGTGGCCCAATTAAGTTGAATAAGAGTCTTTGTCTTGACTCAGCTGAGCAGGTCAGGCGCCAGATGCTTGCACATGTAGGATTTCTAGGTTTGGGATCTTTGCTCCAGTTTCAGCTGAGTAACTTGTGTGGGAGTGCAGCAGTCTGAGATGTTCCCCTGGAAAATGCAGGGCACTTGAAATGCCACATTTGGTGATTATACCATTATACCCTAAATTTACTTTGCGGCTTTTTTTTTTTTTTGTCAGTGTTTGCACTGTAAGTCATCTGTGAATCCATGCCTTGGGTAATCCACCCACCAGCTGCCTTTACGTAGTGAAAGTGGAGCGAGTGGCTTGCAGCACCAGCTGAGATCAAAGCCTGTACTTAAATAAAGGCTGTCTGTGGGACGGGGCAAAGTGAGCATGGGGCTGCCCTTGGCACTCAGAGAACTGGCCAGCCTGGGATAGCAAGGTGAGGCTGTGCAGGACTGGGTCATTGCTTGGCTCTTGGGTCTGTGGCTCCTACATTGCTCCTCAAAATCACTCCTCAGTGTCTTTGAACTTTTCTCTCTTACCTTGCTGTTTCCTAGAGGTATAATTTTCAGCAGAAGCTAGCTTATGCCAGCTGTTCTTTGTAGTCATCTTCCAAAAATAGTGCATCTGGTTGGAATTTTTCTTCTCTCTCCCTTTAATTCAAATACGGCTGAAAGACATTGCCCAAACATACCTCCAGTAGTAATAATATTTAACGATACATCTTCAGACAGAAAAGAATATGGAAGCTATTAAACCCAGAGGCAAATATTTTCTAAGTTATGAGTGTGAGAAAATTGAGTTATAGGTAGAATGTGAGTGGTTTTGCAATCTTCATAGCAGGTGTTAAGGCCAATCTGCTAAAATAATTATTTATTTGCCTTAAAAGTGTAACCTTGACTTTTTAAAGCTATTCTGGAGGGAGTGTGGTTTTCATCTATGAATGAATTAAGCAAGAGTCGGGATATGAAACAGTGTTATTAGAATTGGTGTGGTTTTAAAAATAATAATCTAAACCAACAACAAAAACAAGAAAAATCACATGAAGAGCTAGATTTTTTAGATCTGTTGGTGAATGCCCAGCCACTAGTAGAAGGCAATCCATGGTTCAAATTCAAGTAGATATCCAGCGTTGGTATTTTGTGGAACAGCTGTCAGCTTTAATTCTGAAAGATCTGAGACAAAATAGGCTCTAGGAGAGATTTTTTTCTGGTATACTGGCACTACTGCTGTGTTAGACATGATGCAGTTACTGCATGAGCTAACTCGCATCTTCTGCAAAGTCTGTAAGTGAAAAGCGACCATGTAGTGCTTGCTCTTGTATTCTCTAATGGATTTGTCAGAGAAGCTTTTCTTAATGGCTATGTCTGTCACACTGGATGATAAACATGGGATTGTTTTTCCTCCCTGCAGAAATCAATGTCAGGGATGGGAATAAAAGCAGCAGAGGCTCACGCTTGTACAAAACCAGCCCAGCACAAGAAAGGTGTCAGCAGCTGTGGACATAGCGAGAGGAGCAAGAACAGTCAGAAAACCTGCTGGCCAAGTGGCAGCCCAGCTGTACCTCCTAGGTAAGCTTGTTGGGTCTCAGCAGAACACTCCTTTTGGGGATACAGGGTTCTAGGGCCTGAGACAAGGTCCCAGGAAGGTCCCACCCTGCACGCAGGAGGGAAGCTGCAGCCTAGGGTGTGGGTCTCTGCTGCATGGAAGCTACCACAGGTGCCTGAAGAAGTGGCACTGCACTTTGGGGAATGAGAAGTCCCCTTAGCCAAGTGTAAATGCTCTGGTGGTAGAGCTCTAATCAGTGCCAAGTGATAAACTGAATATTTCTATCTCAGGAAACATGTCACAAAAGGAAAACTTGTGAACAAAGTAGAGGCATATCAGAGTTCCATTCTAACAAAACAAGAGCTCTGCCTCAAGTGGCATTTACACAAAGGCAAATCCCTGCTTTGCCTGATAAAACATGGAGTTTTTGTTAAGGAACCATCCATAGTTTCCTTCCCAAGATTTCATTTAGACAGTCTCATTGAAGTTAAGGAATAATATGGAAAAGAGGGTTTTTCTACCTAGCAGAGATCCAAAGAGATCCAGACTTCCATTTCACCTCCAATGGAGACGAGATCTAACTGTTTCAACTCAAAAATGGGGTGCAGGCTTTATTCTCATGTTAAGCGGTGGAGGAGAAAAAGAATAAAAGACCAGATTTTGTCCTTGAGCTTACTAAAAACCCTTCTAAGCCTTCTTTGAAAATAATTCCTGGCACAGTCAGCTTTAAACCTAAGTTTGACTTTTTTTTCCTCTCCTAGTACCAAACATGATTAGAACATAGTATGGATTAATTGCTCTGCCAAATGTCATTCCTATAAATCAAATCTGTTTTCTGACATATGAGTGAGTGTCTGAATACTCCAAAGCCATTAAAAATATCTGCATAATTTTAAAACCTGCTAAATGTTGTTGTTTTCTCTTTCTCTCTCTCTCTCTCTCTCTCTCCCTCGCTCTCTTTCTCCTTTCATTCTTGGTACAGTATGGTATTTTACTCTGATACTCTGATGATGAGAAGTTGAATGGCAAGTTTCAGTCAAATGCTTTTTTTTTTTTTTTTTCAATCCAATTCTAAAATCTTAACAATGACACTCACAGTGGAAAATGCCACCAACTGTAAATTTACACACGGACAAAACTTGGCAACCTCAATCAGTTCTTTTTCAGGCGTAACTTGTGGGATCTCTGCCCACATTCTCTCTGCAGGAATTGGTGTTATCCTGCTACTCAAGTATTCATGTGTTAGCGCTCCAGGTATATAACAGCATGCGGGACAAAGTCTCCAGAGCTCATCCTATTAGTTCGTACTGTGTTTCATGTGTAAGATGGTATAAATATTTGCGTGGGGTAATAATGACTGCCCCCTCTCTGATTATCTGTATCATGCAACAAGAGCTGAGGAAAAATTATCTAGCACAACATCATTTTTTCATTGGTAATGCTAATTCAACAGATCCAAAGCAGTTCGTGGAACTTGTTCAGTTTTGCCAGCTCTTGAGAGGAGTTGGCTGCACTTGTAACAGACCTGTCCCAACAAGCTGGCATGACTGCCCTCTTCTTGAGACCCATGCACTTTTCAAGTGGCTTTTGTCCTCTATCTGTGACTCCTAGAAGACTGCTCTCCCTGACTTGGGGATACCATTAGCCTGGAGTGGCTGGCAGCCTGCGTGACAAGCTGAAAAATTCATTTTTTTCCTTCCTCCATCCCTCATATTTCCCTTCTAATGGAGGAGGATAAAAAAGTAATAAAAAGGTAACTATTAGAAGAATAGTTTCTGTCCTGTTTTACAAGGACTCTTTTTTAATCTTTCATGAGAGGAAGTTTGGTTTCTCATTCACATTTGTCTCTTGTTGCCCTGTGTCTGTACAGAAAGATGAGTTGCATCTGGCCTCAGCCTGGTCCGGAGCCAGCTGTTGCCCACAGGGGCCCTCCTTCCTCAAATGGTTTTCTGAGCAACGCCTGGAAAACCAGAGGAGTGGCTGCACTGAGCACTGTGACAGCTATTCAGGTTTTCTTCCTGGACCTGCTTCTGTGTCTTTTGGCTGTGACAATGTACAAAAAGGTCTCAAACCATCCTGGGTGGGGGGCTATCTGGCCATGAGAAAACAATCCTTCTCCCTGCAGAAATTGCCTTCCTCTGAGACAGGCTCTTCTAGCTCACTCTGGTGCCACTGTCGTTCAAGGAAACGTACAAGGAAACGTTCAAGGAAAATGTAACATTTGCTCTATGACACCAGCACATCTGCAGGTGGCCGGGGCAGCTATGACACGGGGTCACCTATCCTCTGTGTGCAAGGGAGAGCTATTTAACAATATGTGAACCTGAACCCACAAACCTGTCATACAGGGTGAAATGCAAACCACCCTAGGTGACTCATGATGGCTTTTTGTATTTTGGGATCTCTCCTGTACAGATCTAGCTCAGATGTTTCAGTCCTAAGAAGTCTTCCATGCTCACTGTTCTATGATTTTGTCCCTGTTTAGTTAATTGTATTCAAAAGTCTACCTCAAAGGAAATTAGTGCTTCAAAACTGAAAGCTAGAAACTTTTGTTATTCCCAGTAATGTTTCCCCTTTTGACAAAAGATTGACTAAATTCCAAATACTTTTAGTTGTCCTAATTTATTTTTTTTTTTCTGAGAAATGAGCTATGAAAATCACCAGTCGTTATACTTTTCAAACTATTTTTCATTTGAATAAATTCACTCAGCAGTAAGAGGGTTGCTATGCTTCTCAGCAATGATTATGGATGCAGGTTATCATATAATTCATTTCAAACTTTGTGCTGAACATTATGGTATAAAGTGGAAAATGGGGTTCTGTCCTCTTTACCTCCTGTGGGATGGGTCTAAGTTGTTTCTTTGAACTGAAGCAGCACACTGGGAAACTGCTTTTCAATTTCAGAATTTGACTAAACTCTAAGTGTGTTGCCATCAAGAGCTAAACAAGTGCAGTAGATGCCTAAGGGATCAAGTGATTTTGTATGTTTGCTAATGCTGTAAGACAGCTTTGAATAGTCAGAATAGTCCTTTAGTTGCAGATGTCCTCTTATCTCCTTCTTGCAACCTATGTGTTCCACCTTTGAAGAATTAATTCTGTTGGTTTTAAACCAAAGAAAGCAACAAAATTATTTCAAGAGGCCATAAAGCCTGTTAGTGTGAATGGCCCAAAAGAATAATGTTCCAGTTCAGTATGGCTTCATTGAAAATGTCTGGAGAAAGTAATGCAGTGCAAGACTGTATGATCTGGCAAGGGGTGGTGGGACCTGAGTGTGCAAGTGTTTTTTCTCATCATTTATCTCTGGCAAGATGTTTTACCTTTCTCTTGTGGTACAGATTTGTCTAATCTATATACTTAGACGGTAAACTCTAGAGCTTAAACTGTTCTATATTACGTAAGAAAAAATGTGTGTATTTCTAGGGTAATAAGAACAGAACTTTTTCTGTGGGATACGTATAAGGGGAAGCCTACTGATTTTGAAAGCTTCTGGTGAAAAATGCTTGTGTGAGTGCAAAAGTACAAAGCAAGGCTGTTATTATTCCATTTTCATATGAATAATCTAAATTGTTTGTGTCTGGGCTTAATATGCAGTTACTAAACCAGAATTCCCATTATGGGAAATAAAAGAGGCAGAAGATACGATTACCCATATGGAATCTAGCTGTTGCTGGGTGAACCTCACTGTGTTAGGTCTCTCCTTCCACCTCTAAGCTGCTCCCAGGAGGCAGAGGAAGATGTGATGGGAGCCAATACAGCTTAGCCCGAAGCCTTCACTAGCACAACCCAATTGAAGTCCAAAAGCCTCCTCATGCACAACTGGTATTCCTTCACATATCCTGCTCCGTGGAGCAAGAATAAGGTGAGAGGAAACTTGAGAAAGGCATTCTTACCAATAGCTGTTGAAAAACCTGCACTGGTAACCCAGCACTGTAGTGTCCTCATTATTGTTCTTTGTTTCCTAAAGTGAATTCTTCTCACATCTTTTCAGTTCAAACTCCTGGCCGTGCAATAACTTGGAAAACCAGAGCAGGTAGAGCAACTGTTTAGACAAAATCCTTCATTTTGCCAAGAATGCAGCTTTATGCAAACAAAGTTGATTAAGACCAAAATCAATGGTTGTTGTGGTTTTTTTGTTGTTTTTTTTTTGTTTTTGGTCTGGTTTTATTATTATTTGTCTCACTGAAATTAATGGCTGTGCTTTTTTTTTTTAATGTTTTTATTATTATTTGTCTTATTACTTTGTCTGTTAGCTTTTTGTCTTAAGCTGAAAAATACTGTTGTTCTGTAACTTGCTTCCGGCATCTGGAATTTCAACAGAAGATAAGTTTCAACTTGAAACTAAAGCAAATGTCTCCCCCGCCTTGCCCCCCATAAACAACATTTGAAATGTTAACAAATATAATAATAACAACCCCTCAAAAGAAAGTAAGAAAGACTTTTTTTCCCACAGCCAGAGGCAAAGTGTGTCCAGGACCAAAATCTGCCTCTGCCCTGAACACAGTTGTACCAAGCTGCATGGCTGGTGGTAAATATGCATTCCAGACACTGACTTCGGGATAATGAAGGTCAAGTACAGAAATGCCCAGATTATGTTAATCAGCTGAGAGGGAGAGTACAAACAATCTGTTTGTAGCTTAAGATGCTGTATCCTCTTCTGTGAGTCTCTAGAAGAGAAGAACCCAGGTATAATACAGAGAGGCTGCATGTGAGGTAGCTGATTTGCTCTTTGTGAGAGCCAAGCCTGCTTCTATCTGAGTCCTCCAGGCAAGTGAAGCAGGAAGAAAGCTTTTGTGTGCTGCTTGCTGCAGGTGTAGGTGTTACTGCATTCATTCTTATGGTAGCTGCAACAGATTTTCCTGGGCCAGGTACTGCCTTTGAGTAGGAATCGTTGAGGTCTGTAAGGAGAACGGAGGCTCAGGGAGATCCTTCAACAAACCACTATAAATTAGTTTATTTTATGCCACTTTTTTTCAAAACCAATAAACAGCTTGACAAAACCTGAGTGCTTTAACCCTAAAAATTATTTGGTATTTAAATAAACTAGTCTCTGCTATCCTCTATGAGCCTTGTGCTTCCCCAGCTGCCTGAGTGTCATAGTTTCATGATTTTTGATTATCAGTATTCCACATCATAACATCATGTAATGCACTGGGGGTTTGACTGTTGATGCTCAAGTTCCGGGTGCCTGTCTGGAGAAGAACTGCATTCCTCAGGGGGCTTTGTGGTCAGCGAGGAGATGTAACTCCTGGCAAGGTCACCTGATGTTCTCTTCCTCGCCTGCTCTTCTTCGCCTGCACTTCTCTGTCTGCTTTTCTTCATTGGCTCAACTGGACTTCACTTTTCACCTCAGCATTGTGGTGAGCCTATCCACCTTTTGCACACACTCTCTCTCTATTATATTTTGCTGATACTATATTTAGTAAATTAGTTTGCTTCACCTAAGATCCTTGCCGCTGTTTTCAGTTATTTTGGGGTCCCCTGTTTCCCTTTTCCAGAGGCGCAGATCTGCAGATCCCTCCGCCCCGCTGGTCACGGAACTGGGCCGAACCAGCCCGTAAACCGCTGACACTGAGTTCTCTAAGACTGGGGAGACATGGTTGGGGTTCCTGGGCACTGCCTCTGACAGCACATGGTTGTTGTGGGCTTGTTATGGTTTCGTGATGACAAGGGGGGCTCATTCCTGGTCTCAGGGTGGCCTGGAGCTGCATTCTGAAGAATGTGAGAGGTGTGTTGATGATGGGGACTATAGCAAGATGAGACAAAACTAAGGCTTTTTAAGCAGAGATGCTCTCTCTCCTGTCTACTTCAAGCCCTCTCTTCTACCAGGAGGCCAACTTGTGGTTGCAAAAGACAAGCCCCCAGATGATCTCTGTGAGAAAAGAAACGTGAAGTTCTCCTAAGGCCTGCAGTAGTACCTGGGGGAGAAAGGTCTGTGAGCACATACTGAAGGCCTGTGGTGGGAGGGGGACCTAGCATAAATAGCAGAGAGAAGAAACAAGAGGGCTAAGCATTTCCAGCTTGAAACAAGGGAAACTGGAGCACGTGGAGGCAGCTGTTCAGATGATGGAAGGAGCTGGCACCAGTTGCATATTGGAAGAGAACTTGGAGAGACTAGGGTGATCAAGGTAGCCAGGGAAGGTCTTCACAAGGTGATAACATAGCTGTCTGTGGTGCTACAGTGAATGTGTCTGAGATGATGGGCATGAATCTGCTGCTCTTCTGTGTCTTAGTGATGTGAGAGCTACAGTGGTCACTGGAGAAGTCTCTCCAGAAGGATAAATGTTGACTTTGTATGAAGTGACAAAAGAGATAGAGGAGCAGTGTGATCTATGTGTCTTTGCAAAGGCATGAAAGTGTAAAGGTGGGAAACATCCCTTTTTTTTTCTTTTTTTTTTTTTCTGTAGGGACTCAGGAAAAATAAGGTACTTTAAAGCCTCAAATATTTTACTTTCAGAAAAATGTGTAAATTGGGCAACTTTCTTTAGAAAGTTGCAGTGCCTCTGCAGTATGTGATATCTGTAAATTTTAAACACAGCATCACTGACTCACTGACTTTTCCCATACTTTATGTAGCAGGGACACTGGAAGAAGGATATTTAGCATATAATGCTAGTTGTAGTGGTGACAGATAAAAACTCTGAGTTTGAACAGGAAATTGATGTTGCTGGGAAGAGTTTTGGCCTCACAGGGGTCCTGGCTTCCAAGAAAGAATGAAGAGGCTGTGTGATTGAAAAGATGCAATGAAAGTTGGGCAGGCTTAAGCGAACAAAACCTTTGAGCCAACTTTTGAATCTACTATAATTTATGAAATAGCAGTGTGGAGTTTGTTTGTTTGTTCCC